>NW_023425573.1:40716628-41916628 GCF_014108245.1 Pipistrellus kuhlii | reverse complement strand
GACTCAGCTGCCTCAGTCCCTTCCTGCCCCCCACGGCCATCGGAGTCACCCCCGCCAATACTGCTGTGGGAAGCCTAGTCCTATACAGACAGTCCAGTCCTGGACCCAGCTCTTGCAGCTTGTGCATGCACAGCCCCAGCCCAGGACCACACACTTGCTCTGGAGCCCAAAGCAGGTCCTGCCTCTTGTCACGGATGAAAAAATTGAACCCTGATCTTGCTCCATACACAAAAATCAACTCAAAATGGGTTCAACACTTAAACATATACCTGAAACCATAATACTATTAGAAGAAAAATGTAGGAGCGAAGCACTTTGACATTGGTCTTGGCAATGATTTTATTTTTTAAATTGACACCAAAAGAATGTGGAGAAAAGGGAACCCTTCTGCACTGTTGGTAGAAATGTAAATTGGTACAGCCATTATGGAAAACGTTATAAAACACTGAAATACTCTATGATCCAGCAATCTCACTCCTGTGTAGATATCTGAAGGAAATGAAATTCCTATCTTGAAGAGCTATCTGCATTCCCATGTTCGTTGAAATGTTATTCTCAGTAACCAAGGTACGGAAACAACCTGTGTCCCTCAACAGATGACTAGATAGAGAAAATATGCAACGGAATATAATTCAACCTTTTAAAGCAAAGAAATCCTGACATTTGCAACAACATCAATGAACCAGGAGGACAGGCCCTAAATGAAAAAACAAGTCAGACACAGAAAAGTAAATATCTCACGATCTCACTCATATGTGGGATCTAAAGTTAAAAAAAGCTGAACTCATACTAACAGAGAGTAGAATGGGGGAAAAATTATATTGGTCAAAGGGTACAAACTTTCAGTTGTAAGACTAATAATTTCTGGAGACCTAATGTACAACAGAGTATCTATGATTAATAATAATAACAATAACTTGAAATTTGCTAAGAGAGTAGCTCTCAAGTATTCTCACCATACACAAAAATAAGTAACGGTAGAAGATGATGGATATGTTAATAAAGATCATTATAGCAATCATTTTACAATATATACTTGTATCCAGACATCACACTGTATACTTTAAATATATACAATTTTATTTGTCAAATATAAATAAACTAGTGGCCCAGTGCATGAAATTCATGCACGGGGGTCAGGGGATCCCTCAGACTGGCCTGCATCTTCTCCAATCTGGGATCCCTCTTGCAATCCAGAACCACTGGCTCCTAAGCACACACCTGCTTGCCTGCCTGATGCCCCCAACTGCTTCCCTACCCACCTGATGGCCCTAACTGCTCTCCCCTCCTTGTCTGACCCCCCTAATTGCTTATCTGCTCTCCCCTCCTGGTCTAACCCCCCTAACTGCCTATGAGCTTTCCCTTCCTCTCTGTGCCTTCAGACCCTGGAGTGCTGAGAGCTCTCTGCCGAGGCCCCGCCCCCCCTCCTGATGCCCCCCTCTGGGCCGGGCCTCAGAGTGTGTCTGCGCATGCTCCCACCAGGGATGGGCTTGTCCTGATGCACCCCCTTCAGCTTCATGTCCCGATGGTGCAAGTCCCCACCCCTGACTCGCCCACCAGCTCCTGTGCCTGCGCACCTTTGTCTGGTAGTGACTGGGACACCTTTAGGACCAATTAGCATATTACCTCTTTATATATATGGATAAATAAAAATAAGACATTCAGAAAGGAGACGTGAGCTGCTATCCTATAGCACTCTAAGTTCTGTAGGCCTATTTTTAAAAAATATATTTTATTGATTTTTCTCAGAGAGGAAGGGAGAGGGATAGAGAGCTAGAAACATGGATGAGAGAGAAACATCGACCAACTGCCTCCTGCACACCACCCACAACCAATATACATGCCCTTGACCAGAATCGAACCCGGGATCCTTCAGTCCGCAGACTGACGCTCTATCCACTGAGCCAAACCAGTTTCGGCTGTAGGCCTAATTTTTTAAGTTCCAAGAGATTCTGATACTTGAGTTTTGATGTGACATTTACCAATAGTTGACAGTGTACAAGCCTCACAAAATACATCTGCCAAGCACACCAGCCTGCGGGGAGTGTTTGCTCTAAGCATCTTTCATGGCGACACAGATGCTTGGGAGTTTATTGCTGGGGGCCCAAGCAAGAAACAAATTGGGAGGAGAGACAGTAACACTCTGTGCCTACTGGATATTTTTTTTTTCTAGAGTTGGCCCTGGTTGTGACAAAAAGAGGAACGCATTTGGTTTTATCAGCTAGGTCAGGTTTATCTCAGTCTGGCAGGAGATTTGATATACAATATAATCAATACTGTGCTTTAAGAACTCCCTAGGAAACTGGATACAGAAATTTAACAGGAGGAAGGAGTAAAATACCCTTACGACAAAATTATAGGTTTTCACTGCCTATTATCTCATCATCAAATTATATCGGGAAAAGTAGAAATTAATGATTTGAAGGATTGCATACTGTTTTGTCTAGCTTTGTTTTTAGTTGGTTCTTTTCCTTTAGTGGTTATGCAATTGCCCAAACCTAGATCTGGAAATAATAGCCACATCTTTCAAAACAAAGCCAGAGCAAAAATCGAAACAGAAGAATACACTGCAAGTGTTTTCATGACATTCCCCCCTCCAAACTTAGAAAACAACCAAAGCACCTGCACATTGCCTGTCAGCCTCCGAAGCTGACAAGGGAAGACTTCAGAGAAGTCTTGCCTAAGATACAAAGCACACATCTTGACAGTCCTTTATGGAGATGGTTTCGGAGAAACGGTGCTAATTTCTCAAGAGGCTTCATAATGATAGCTTGTGTCTCCACATCAACTGGTAAAAGGACAACAAAAACTCAAAGGAATGCTTGTAAAATCCACCCATAAAAACACTAATGAGACAGTTAAATTACCCACTGAAAGGAGCTGAAAAGCAAAATTGACAGGTTTTTAGTCAAAGGCATGTCCATGTGTCCCAAGTAAACAAAGGCTAGTGAGCAAAATAAGAGGAGGGAGAAAACATCCTGCTCTTCTGGGGGCTGTTCTGGGGGGGATTCTAGGGAGCTTGAGACCCGTGGGCACAGTGAGGCCACATGGGCAGGACCTGAGAAAAGGGGGCCAAGGAGAGGACGAAGCTGCGCCACCCCGTTCCAGGCCGTCAGAGGGAGCTTCTGAGGAGAGTGAGGACAGAGCTTGCGTTTCCTTCAGGCGCCCAGGTCTGGAGGACTCTACAACAGGAAAGCCATTTTCTATCTAGATTTCTGCAGGACACTGGGCCAGAGGGCAGGTAATAAAGAGGCATATTGTAAACTGCTGCCAGGGTTTTAGTGTAAAATAATTTAAACTTGAGATTTTTTTTTCTTATTTTATTTTTAGGGGGGAAAATCACATTTCAGAGATTATAAAAATAAGATATGTAAATATTAAAACTTCAGAAAATATAGAAATGCACAAAGGAGAAAATTAAAACCAACTGTAATACCATTATTTAGGTGCAATGACTGTTAATATTTTACACATGTCTTCCAGTCTTTATATAGTTACATTATATAGGTATCTAGGTGTAAATATATGGAAAAGAATATCAATGTTGGGCTCAAACTACACAATCTATTTGTTACATGGCTTTATCAGAACATAATTTATATGGCAAATGAAATTTTAAACATTTGAAGTCATTAAATATTTTTATTCAATCTGATTTTAATGTTTATATCTTATCACATATTTTGAGTATAGAATATTTTATTAAATCAACTCCCTATTTTGATGAGTGTTTGTATAGTCATGTGCTGCATAGTGACATTTCATTCAACTAGGAAACAAATATATGACAGTGGTCCTATAACATTACAACAGAGCTGAATTTTCAGAAAGAAATGGAAGGAACTTTATAATGACAGCTTGTGTCATTATAAAGTTGGAGCATTATCCCATACACCAAAAAGATTGAGGGTTTGATCCCTGATCTGGGCTGTGTATGGGAGACAACTGATTGATGTTTCTGTCTCTCCCTTTCTCTCTTTCTAAAATCAATAAAAATATATCCTCGGATGGAGATTTAAAAACAAAAAGAAAGAAATGAAAGGATATATGTGATTCAGGAGGAACTCCCCCCCCCCCCCCTCTAATGGGAGTGGTGTCTCTGGGGCTCGATGACAGATCCCTTCTCATTTACAGCGTCTGAATTTTGAGGGCACAGATTACACCCCACTAACCTGTTTCAGCACAGAGGAGCCTGTCCTCGGCACTATATAGTCAGGGCACCCCAGCCTCCAGATGCAGCCAGTGGCCTTCTGAGCACATTGCTGTAAGTGCTTTGTTGAGGACCTGCAGTCCTGTACAAGGACACAGATCCATAGGAGCCACCTGAAGTGTTAAGTGCCCCTGCCATTTTCGTAAAAGCTTCCTGTGGGTTGCAGCCAGCCTGCCCCTGTACTTTTGAAATATTTTCAGGGTATCATGATGTAAATCACAGCTAACTTTTATTTCTTCTATCAGTTCAATGCCAGAGAATTAATAGGGTCAGTGGAACCAAAAGCAAATGTCCAAAGTCAAAATATTGAGTCAGTAGTTTTATACCCTCACCATGTTAAACACCCTCTTTTTTTAAGGAATACCACAAATTTCCTTAATCTGACCACAGTTCCAATGTGCTATACCTAAAACTGCATTTCCATGACAACCACTTATTTTCCTTTATCTCTCCATCTTGATTTCTCATTCCTTCTCAGCCTGAGGCCACCATTCAGTCCCTTCTGACGTCACTGTTATCCTGATCTATCTTACCCAGCCAATTTATCCTCGATATTTCCAATCAACCCAGGTCACATTCCTGCTCATGAAGCATCATTGACAGCATCGATGATCTATTTATGATCCTGTTGGATGGAGGCAGGGGGAGGCTTGTGAAAGACATCATAGTCCATAGAGAAGTACAGCAATGTCTTAAGTCTTCACATCAACTCCACTCACCAACTTGCGCAGAGCAACTTTTACTCCTGCAAGTACCATTCCTGGTAAGTGCCTAATACAGGCCGCATTCTTTATCGTTTCCAGGCATCCTCAAACTTTTTAAAGTGGGGGCCAGATCACGGTCCCTCAGAGAGCTGGAGGGCCGGACTATATGAACTACTAATTCCTACTGTAACACCTCGGCTGCGCTCACTGCCCAAAAAACCTGGCGGGCCGGATCAGACTCTTCTGCGGGCCGCATGTGGCCCGCGGGCCATAGTTTGAAGACGCCTGGTTTATACCATATTTTTACTGTATCTTTTCTATGTTTAGATACATAAATACTTGCCATTGTGATACAATTAGTAACATGTACAGGTTTGTAACCTAGGACAATAGGCTATATCATCTAGATTAAAAGTGTAGTAGGCTGTATCATCTCAGTTTGTGTAAGTACACTCTATGATGCTCACACAATGATGAAATCAAACCACCTAATGATGTGTTTCTCTGAACGTATCCTCATCATTAAGCAATGCCTGACTGTAAATATCTCTGTTGTTTTGTTTTTTTTATTGGCTAAGTCATTTAAATTGTAATTGCTAAACCAAAATCTATGCTGAAGATTCAAGAACTAGTTCTCCTGAATTGAAAATGAAAGAATTGCTTAGGATACCAAGGGGTGCAAGCAAAAAGAAAGCAGATGTCACAGTTATAATATCAGAAAAGATATAATCCAGGACTCAAGACACAGATGGCTGCTTGATAATATTAAAGGTGCCTAATAAAGTGGTAATAAATATGACTATGAAGCAAGTAACTTGGCAACAGCATTCATTAATCATAAACTTCAGGAATGAAAGAAGAAAAAACAGAAATACATTAAAAAGAGAACTTTAATTCATTTCTCTCAGGCAATGACTGAGCTACTGGATAAAACAATAAATGTGAATATCAAACACTATCCTGGAAACAGAAACCATTTATACTTTTCAAGAATATATAGAGTGGCCATGAAACTGATGAAGTGGAGAAGAAAAACTCTTTATGTTCCAAAGACAGGGTAGTATAACCACTGGCCATAATGTATTAAAACTTTATGAAATTAATAACAAACAAGAAAATGACATGGAAATTTAAACACATTATTTTAACCAACTATAGGGGAAAGGGAAACTCCAAAACAAATTTTAGAATATTTCAAAAAATAACAACAATAAAAATATTACATGTCAGAATCTGTGATTGGGTGGGGTAGTACGCCCCAAAAAACACAAAGATGAAATGCTTATAATAGATTTCTTGCATATCTTCAGAGAACAAACAATTCTGAACTATAGGAAAAAGAAGAAATAAATCAAGTTTTATTTTATGAAGCGAGAATTAATACCAACTTTCAACAAAAATTTCCCAAAAGAAATCTTTTAAGTCAATCTCTCCTACGACTATCAATGCATAACACTTCTAAATAAAATAACAGAAGACTTAAGTACCACATTACATACTAAACAAGTAAGGTTTTTTCTAATAATGAAAGACATTTAAGTATTAGGAAAACTATTTGTGTAATTCATCTGAAAAACAGTAGACCTAAAATCATTTACACTAGGATAAGTTTAAAAAGCACTGAACATATAAATGTTTTTTTAAATTAAACTATAAATTCACTACAATAAACTGTAGGAATTTTAGAAGAAATAATTTTAGAGTAGGAAGACCTTTCAAAATTCAGAAATTAAAAAAAATACATAAATTTGAGCACATAAAAATCACAAATGTCTATATGAAAAATGAAGTATTGAAAATAAAAGTCAAAAGATAAACTTGGAAAACTAGGCAGAAGAAATAGCTTCCCTAATAAATAAAAAGCTCACAAATCCATTATTTAAAAGATATAACAAGGATAACAAAGAATTCACAGAAAAAAAAATCCAAATTAAACACATGAAAAGATGTTTAATCTCACTCATTATGAGAACATAGACTCTGGAACCAAACTTCTAATCCTGGTTCTAACTCTTATCAGTTGTGTGCAAGCTATTTAAATACACCAGTCTTTATATAGCTGTAGAGGATGCTGTGGTGTGCCACAGAGCCCTCTTCTGATCACTCATTTCCCATCTGCCGGAAGTGTCTGGTTCTCAGTTGCATCCCTCTCTGGGAATTGCCCTCAGCTGAGCAGGGCAGCCTGGCTTCATGAAGTCGATGGGGAGAGGGAGTTATAAAAGCTTGCACCCTCACCTCAAGGCAGGACAAATCTGAAGCAACACCTCAGGATTCCTCCTGGGTCATGGGATGTGTTACCGCTGAGGCCTTTGTTTTTAACTGCATCACTGTTCAGCTTTTTCCTCTGCCAACCCCATTTCCTTCACTCCCACCCTGATGTAGATACCCAGATATTTCCGCAATAAACTCCTACAAGCAAATTTCTAATGAAGAGTCTATTTCCCCATGAAACCCGACCTAAGAAAATATTCTTCTGAACATTTGAATTTTGATTTTTGGGGGCCATTTATATAAATGAGTTAGTAGCTACATTTTAATTTAAGTTTCCCCCCCCCTATATTACTGCTATTAACTCTTGTGGGGTTCTTTGTTGTTGTTTTTGTTTGTTTGTTTCCATATGATAATAAAGCTCCCATTTTACTATTTGTCTTCTCATTTTATTTATGGCTTTTTATGTTAGGAAATTTTTTATTTGGCAGCACACTTTTCACGCAGCAACATTTTGAGCACTATGGTTCAGAGCTGAGCTGGGGCCAATGGAGTGTACAGGAAGATATAACATTGTATTGGTGCCCTCAAGGCCTTTGAAAGAACATGATGTGGTACCATGTGCCCTAAGGTCAAATTCCCTGGGGAAATCTCTGCTGGATTCATGTTAGCAGCATCTTTAGCCAGTTTACTTACTCACTCAGAGACTCAATTGCCTTTCCTATAAAATGCAGATAAATACCCACTTCTCATGATTATTGCTAAAATATGGTGATTTTGAAACGCCTAATATCAATGCCCAGACTTTAACAATTGCTTGATGTATTTTTTTTTAAATAGTTTGGGAGGAAATAAATAGCACATGGAAATATAGATAGGAAATGCTCAGTGCCAAATTGATAGCACAGACGATCATTACCATAAAATTCAGAGTAAGGAGATAATTTCTCCGGGAACATGGTCATAACATATTGATTGAATAAATAAGAACTGAAGCTGTATCATCCCAGGGAAAAAAGCAATGGTGTGGACTAAAGAGTGAGCTAAAAATGTTTAAATCTAGGCAAGAACCCACCTGGAGGAGAGAACAGAGAGCTGGAAAGATAAATTGTGGCTATATTAGGGAGGAAATTAAATGCCAGGTTAATGAGTTTGGGGTTTGCTCAGAGGAAGCCTCTTTAGATTTATGGGCAGGGTAATAGCGTGATGGAAGTAGTGTTTTAGATTGATGATATTTTGGCAGCCAGCCATCTAAATTGGGGTCCGTAAGAGAGGCAAGAAGGTCAGAGACTGGTGAGCTGTAGATGAAGCACTAGCTCCGTGGTTGGCAAACTGCGGCTCCCGAGCCACCTGCCTCTCTTTGGCCCCTTGAGTGTGGCACTTCCACAAAATACCACGGCTTGGGTGAGTCTATTTTGAAGAAGTGGCATTAGAAGAAGTTTAAGTTTAAAAATATTGACTCTCCAAAAAGAAACTTTAATCGTTGTACTGTTGATGTTTGGCTCTGTTGACTAATGAGTTTGCCAATCACTGCACTAGCTAATAAGGTTCTGGGTTCTGGTGGTGGAAAGCGAATGGAATTGGGTAGAAAATTGTGAAAATCATGAAAGAAAAAAGTTCTGAATGGTGGTGATAAGGGTGTCTTCAGAGATGGAATGCAGGGGAAAACAATGTCCTAGCAATTTGGGAAAAGTATGATTCATTTATGTTAATTCACACTGAATTTGAAGTGAAGGCGAGATAATCTAGTGGAAAAGCCCATCATGCAGTGGGGATCCAAGCCTGGTGCCAGGAGAGACCATAGGATTGGAGGTGTAAAAGTAAGACCCATTGGCACCTGATCTGACACAATTGAAGGCATGGGTGAGAAACTGCGTATGGTGACAATGTCTTCATGGGCCATGCTCACCTTTATTAAGAGAAGGAAATAGAGTTAGTGAGGGAGACAGATAAAGAAAGGTCCAAGAGAATGGATAAGAACTACAATAGTGTGGTGACATGAGAGCCAAAGGAGAGTGAGGTAGAAGGGAAGATGGGGACAGAAAATCAGCCCTATCAGATACATTCTGCAGAAAAGGCCAATGAACATGAAAAATTGATAATGTCAGTAGATTAAGTCCAGCCCTCTTCCTGCATATGGATTCGGAGTGTTGGAAGGGCTGATTGCAGGAGAGAGGACAGTAGTTCAAGACAGTGGTGTAAACTATGGGCTCACAGGTCAGGGACAGATATGTGTGTATCTGCAGGCAACCGGGAGGGGGAGCCAGGACAATAATAGAAATGGGAGGTGCCAGGGGAAGAGGAAATGTAAAGGAGCGAAGTCACAGAGGGAATGAAGAGGAGAGTATGGGTTTAAGAATTCAGGTTGACTAATTAGCCTAGGAAAGAAGGGCCAGACACCATCTGAGATCATGAAAAAGGAGACAAGGATCTGTATGGCGATGGAATTCTAAAGAACCAGAAGGAGAACAAGGAAGCACACATAAGGACTTTTTTCTGCTTAATAAAGAAGCAGTGGGATCATTGGTCAAAGGTGAGAAGAGTTGAGTGGGGTGAAGATCTCTTATCAAGCTTTTGCAACATTTCATAGCATATTTTACTTTTTTTTTTTTAAGTTTAAACTTTCTTCAGACTTTTTTTTTTTTTTTAACCCCATGGTGGTTCCAATTAGAAAAGTAAAGAACAGCCAAAACCGGTTTGGCTCAATGGATAGAGCGTCGGCTTGGGGACTGAAAGGTCCCAGGTTCAATTCTGGTCAAGGGCATGTACCTTGGTTGCGGGCATATCCCCAGTAGGGGGTGTGCAAGAGGCAGCTGATCGATGACTCTCTCTCATCGATGTTTCTACCTCTCTATCTCTCTCCCTTCCTCTCTGTACAAAAATCAATAAAATATATTTTTTTAAAAAAAAAAGAAAAGAAAAGAGAAAAGAAAAGAAAAGAAAAGAAAAGAAAAGAAAAGAAAAGAAAAGAAAAGAAAAAAGAACAAAAGAGTTAAAAGCAATTAGGAGACATTGTAGGAATTACCTAGTGCCACTCTGCAGTATGGATAAGGAAGCTGACAGTGGAAACCAGCAGGCCAGCTTGCCTCGTGTCGGGAGGAAAACCAGGCAGAACAAACTAGGGCAGAGGTCACGGCTCAACGACTGAAGTGGACCGCAAATATGCCTTTCATCCAATGGTTTGAGCAATAAGCCAACAGCCTGGAAAATCTGACTTCTCAAGACCTCTTCGAGGTTCTCTTAGATCTGTGTTTTTAGAAAACTCTCCCTTTAAACCTAGAATAATATTTGATGGTGGGTGGTCTACCAGGTTTAATTTCTCTTTGGAACCACAACTCATCAAAAGCAAGATGCCCTCTCAATTAAAAAATCATTTTCACTGAAGTTCATATCTAGAGTGCACAGGCCAGCTAAATCTGGTGGCTTATTCCTTTGTTTCCCAATGGTTTTTGGCCAATTGGAAGGGAGCAGAGAGTCATTCTCAGAATGGTGCTGGTAGAGCCAAAATGCCATCCATATGCGCATTCATCTGCCCTCTGAATTCTCTCTATGCAACAATTTCTCTTGGTGCAACAACCTCAAATATTAACCCTGAAAGTGTGGAGGGAAGAGTTTGTCCTGTGGGGGTCATAAGCCTGTTTGATCCCAAGGGAACATGGGCATTTCAGATCCTTTAAACAAGCAAAGGGAAAAATCTGATGAAGATAAAGTGCTTTGTGTCATAGCTCGTTATTCTGAGCCGTTTTGAGGCTGCCAGGCTTGCTTCTGTTTTTGCCATCAATATTGCTCTGGAGATGGCTTATTTGTAAAAGGAGCTGGATCTAGGGTTTGCATTCATTTGTAAAAGATACCACGACACACATTCTGCGGCTAATACCAGTTCATGAACTTTACCTGGGACTAAATACATTTCATTTCTTACAGCTGAGCTTCAGTAATTGGTTTTTGCAGCCACAAACACATCCAGCAAGAGAAGTCTGAGAAGCCCAGCTCTCTCTTCCTGCTTTTTGAAATGACTTTCGCTGCCGATGGAAAAAGCCATCCCAGCTCTGAGTTGGCAGTTCCCAAGGTCAAATCTTAAAGACCTGGCACCTGGGTGCTCAAAGACAAGGAAGCACAGGTGGCTTTGGAAGAGTAAATGGCCCTGAAGGTAGGCAGCCCAGAGGAGATGAGAGAAGCAAATGACCTCCGTTCCTGGTGGAAGGGAGGTGGTGGTTAGGGAGCAGGAAGGCTGGAATCCCTGCAGAAATAAACCTCATACCCACAGTTCACAGCAACTCAGAGTGGTTTGTTTTTCCAGATCTAATGCAGTCGTGGAGGTCTCTTGAAGTGCTTAATAAGCCACCAAATGGTATGGCACAACCAATTCCAAGCTAAACTACCTCTGGGGGCTGGAGAATCATTATCATGTTATGTGGGATTTGGCTGTGAAGAGGAAATGTGGGTTCATCCAGTGGGTTGATTCGTTCATTTATTCAGAAAAGGGAAGGCTAACCATGCAGCATTTGCTTTGGCCTTGAAAGCACTGGATTATACCCTTCAGCAGTTTGGTTCATTGGGCCCCACATTGCCAAGAGAATTAGACTGGGTGCAATAACTCTGATCTCTACACATAAACTGGATACGAAAATAAGCACCAGGATTCCAAAAATGTGTCAGTGGGATATACAAAATAATTTTTTTTCCTTCTGAGACAATTGTGATGTAAGGAAATTTGTCTGAAATTCCCCATCCCCTTCCTTTTCCCTTCCCTCCTCAATCTGCTGAGAAACTCAGTGTTTCTGGCTTTTCCATGTGCCTCAATCTGTCGAGGCAATCTCAGTCTTTCTTCCCCGAATGTCACCTGTTAAAAAGCATTCCCTATCTAGTAGCTATAGATAGGCTGATAAAAATTATGTATTTTCCGAATGCTATTTGCATTTTGACAACTCCTTGATTATGGTAGCATATCACATACAGAAGCAGAGTCAGAAAGATTTGGTGGGACAGAAGGGTTATTCTCAGGACATCTGGAATCATATAAAGGTGTTAGTGTCATTTATCTCACTTTCATTCTTACTTTCCATTTTTTCCTTTTTCCTTCATTCACCACAGGACCTGCTATGTGTAAGGCCATTGTGCTCAGTGCGGAGGCCCAAAGATAGAGGAGGCACAGTCCTAGTCTTCAGCTCATAAGCTAGTGAAAGAGCAAGTATGTAAGCAATTGATTGCAATTCAGGTTAGTCAGCGCAGCAGGAAAATTACGGTCAGGCTGCTGTGAAAATTCCAGGACAGGGATTCTGCCTGTTGCTGGAGAAAAAGTGTATTAGAGAATTTGTAAGGTTTGAGTTACTATTTTAAAAATAAGTAGAAAATTGGCCTGGTTGCAAAGGACATGAGTATGGATTCAGCAAATGAGAACTCCTAATCATTCCAGAAGCAAAACACATGGATGGCCTTTGATCAGCTGAGCCAAATTCTTCTCCATCTCGTGGTCAAAGCTGGAGAGCCTAGGACGCTGGTGGTTGGGCAGCGCCCGCATGGAGAGAGTGCTGGCTTCCTCGGAGCACACAGGTAAGACTGCCGCTGCGCTGAGGTGTTGACCTGGTGACCGATTCTTCTTCCGGTGATGTGTAATTAGAAGCCCAGTTGCAACCTAGAACCAGGACAATTCTCCCTGCTGTTCAGCAGCTTATAAGTGAAAGCTCCCGATTGGATTCAAAACCAAGAGTCCAGCTTTCCAGACTCATCACTTTAGTCTTGTATTCGATTCCATTCTGTGTCTGGCACATGAGAGCCTGATAAATTTGGGCATGTGGTGTAAAGGTACAGAAAATCGATTAGATTTGTCTGCGGTTCTCTTTGCTTGGGTGTCAGGTGCTGGGGATAGGTACATGATATCAAACTCTCCCTTCTCTCTCTCTCTCTCTCTCTCTCTCTCTCTCTCTCTCTCTCTCTCTCTCTCTCTCTCTCCCTCCCCCCCTTCCCTCCCTCCCTCCCTCCCTCCCTTCTTCTTCCCTCCCTCCTTCCCTCTCTCCCTCTCCCTCCCTCTCACCAGAGGATATGTTTTTATTATTTTTTTAGAGAGGAAAGGAGAGACAGAAGAAAAAAAATGGATGTGAGAAACATCAAGTGGTTGTCTCCCTTATTCACCCTAATCACCAGGAATTGAACCTGCAACCTTTTGGTGTATGGGAGGACACCTGAGCCATCCAGCAAGGGCTCTCTGCCATCTGTTTTGCTCATTCTTAGGAACAGCTATCCTCCAAAACCCAGGCTCGAACCTTTGGCACCTATATGAGGGTAGAATGCCTTGGTTAAGACTGCAGGCGCTTGGAGTCAGGTATTCTAGTTTAAATCCAGGTTCCTCCAGGTACTAAACATATGACTCTGGCAAGTTATTTAACACTCTCTCCCTAAGTTCCCTCATTGTAACATGGGGATGATATTACTATCTGTTCTAAGTAGTATGAGGACTAAATAATTCAATGTATAGAAAGCATCTACAGGTGTATCTGGCATATTGTAAACTACCTATACGTGTTAGCTATTATTACTATTGATTTTCATATTTCATTGAAGCTTTTAAGAAGGAGGAGATAAATTCCAAGAACATCAAGGATCTTCTGGACACAGGTAGGGGCCCGCATCCTGGCTAATGACCCCTTATTCCTGTCCCAAGACTGGGAACAGTACCTTTTGGTGGAGAACAATGCAGATGACCTGGAGGGGGTAACTCTCTCATAAGGCCTACTTAGTGATGAATGTGGCCACAGGTGCCTCTGGTTTCAGGTCTCCAGCATGGGCTGTGGGTTGGGCGTGGGAGGTAATGAGGCTCTGGGAAGAGGAACCTGAGGTCTTGTTATTGGCAGTTTTGTAAGAATCGTAAAGGGATATTTGACATTCTTTCGTGGTTTAGGCCAGTAGTCAAGATTTTGAAAACAAGCCATAATAAGGAATTTTCTGCGTGCAGACAGGGGCAGTGGACTGTGCCATGGTTACAACAGTGTTGGTAACCAAGACTTGGGCATGAATAGTTTTAATCCACTCTGCTCCTCCCACCCCTTCCTCACTCCTCATTAATTCTTCCAGAATCTTATGGTAGCTACCGCTGCTTGGCTTTCTTCTTTCCAGTGTCCACTTTCCCCAGAGCTGTCAGATGGATCTTCCTGAAGCATGGTGCTGATCATGTCACTTTCCTCTCATAGTCTCCACTGGTTAATTTCCCTACCGGGGCCTTCTTTATTTTATTGTGTTTCACTTAAGTGAGCTTCACAGATGTTACGCTTTTTTACAAATTGAAGGTCATACCCTTTATCTGCAAAAAAGAGATTTGGTTTATTGCAATACTTATATTATTGAGGTGAACTGTAGATGACCCGGCCAGACCTCTGAGGTGTGCCCGTGTCATAAATGAGCAAAGTGGGTGGGACAAAGTGAAACAGGCACACTGGATCTGAAAGCCTGGAAACATTTGTAACTTCCATAAGGAGATGTACTTCCTTCCACTTACCTTGAAAGAAGCAGCTTTCTAGATTGGTTTGCTTCCTCCTTTTAGTTTAGGCTTGGTACAAGAAATATCACCAAACTCTGTTTTAAGGAAAAAACCCTGCCACTGAAAGGATTCCTAGTTAGGATATTAGTTTGACTGCTTGCACAGAGATCAAAGTACAGTGGCTCACATAGGACAAGATTCATTCACATGAAGATCCCTGTCGGTAGGTGGTCTGTGGCTCGGGATTAGAGGGTTTTGTTCCATTCAGTCCCCAGGACTTCGGCCTCCTCTGTCTTGTCCTCAGCCTGGGAAGTCCCAGAGATCCTTTCAAGGGTTTACAAGATCACAGTTATTTTCATAAGAATACCGAGGCATTTTTGTCTTTTCTGTTTTTATTTTCTCATGAATATACAGTGTTGTATTCTACAGGTCACATGACATGTGTTATTACAACAAATTAAATGCAAAGGTAGATAGAGAATCTAGCTGTCTTCTATTATCAAAGAGATTTACAAAAATGCAAAGCAATGACATTTTTCATGGAATTTTACAAAGCATTATTTTTATCTAAAAATGTGTTAATTACATTATTATGTGATGGGTTCATTGTAATTTTAAATGTTCTCACTTGTATTTTCAAATATGGTAGCTATCAATAGATATGACCTGCATAATAAAAGCTCTTTGGGGTCCTCAAATTTTAAGAATACAAAGGAGTCCAGAAAACAAAGTTTGGGAACCAATGTCAGAGGATGTTGCCTTCCTCTGTTGAGCTGAAGCCAGCTGACGCCATGCGCATGTTCCAGGCGGAGGGATAGGGGGACAGGAAGTGGAGGGCAAACAGCTTTCATTCAGGATGTTGCCCAGAACCTGCTCTCACTGGCCAGTGCATCATTACATGGCCAGGCTCTGCAAGGAAGAATGGCAAAAGCTGCCTGCAAGGTATGAGAAGGTAGACCGAGGCAAGGAACAGATTCTCCCTCACAGCCTCAGAAGACACAACCCTGCTGACACCTTGATCTAGGGCTTCTGGTCTCCAGGACCAGGAGACAATAAATTTCTGTTGTCTACGCCACCAATGTGTGGTGCTTTACGGCAGCCCCGGCAAACGAATGCAGAAGGTAAAGCAGCTTCAGAAAACTACCCACCTCACTAATGAAAATGACCCTACTTGGCAGAAATGCACTGGGCGAAAAAGATAACTCCCACCGCAAAAAAGCAAGTTCTGTGTGTAACGTGTCCATTTGTTCAGCCAGCTTTGTTGGTGCCAAAAAGGCAGCTGTGCATTGGTCCGCTGCCAGTCAGGCGTATTTATATTTATGTCTTTGCTTCGCCTTTTCTCTGTCTCCCAGACTAAGCGTAAATTCAGGAATCAGACGTTTCCTTGAGGCCCCATTTATCTGTGCTCAGTGTGCTGTCAGGAATATAATGGCTGACACATGCTAATACATTAACTGCTGCCTCACCATAAACATGCCCAGCTAAACAAGCATAACTGAGCTTTCAAAGGAAAAAAATCAACTCTTTCTCCACATCAAAACGTGCCTGGTAAAATGCTGCTTTCTGTTGTTGCTTAGCACTATCATTTTGGAATCAATACTACTTCTTCACAAGGTATTTTCTTTGGGGTTGAGCCTTGTGAAATTGAAGCCAGCCATCATGTTTACCATGTTGATTATTTTATAGTGGATATATATTATATATTATATATAATATATATATAATATATAATATATATCCACTATAAAATAATCCACTATAATATATATATATATAAATATATATATAATATATATCCACTATAAAATAATCCACTATAAAATATATATATCTCAAAACATCAAGTTTCACACCTGAAATACATACAATTGTCATCAATTATATTCCCATT
Source organism: Pipistrellus kuhlii (assembly GCF_014108245.1). Lineage (NCBI taxonomy): Eukaryota > Metazoa > Chordata > Mammalia > Chiroptera > Vespertilionidae > Pipistrellus > Pipistrellus kuhlii. The sequence goes on along the minus strand of NW_023425573.1, from coordinate 41,900,141 downwards.
AAAACTAGAAAAGAAAAAGAAAACAATTTTACCTGTAGTCAGCTACAAAAAGGTCAAATATAAACAGATCATGTTCCGCTGTTAACTTGGTGGGCCCATTTAAAGGCCTGCCCAAAATTCAGGATTCTAAAAGAATTAAGCAATACATAGCCTCAATGTATAATTGAGACATTCCCTTTATAAATAACCTCAGATGAGGTAGCATTCATAGAAAGCCCAGCAAGTCAATGGAATAGTATGGGAGGGATAATGTAATTACGGCTGCCACACTGGCTGCCATGAGGAGGAGGCAGGTGGCAGAGGACAAGCATGAGCCTGAGTTCTAGTCTTAGGTCTGCCACTACTGCGCTGTGTGGGCCTAGCTTTCTTCAGATATGACTGGAGTGTAGAATTTCTCGAATTCATGACTTCTGTCGGAATGGTCTCCTGAGTCTAAGCTCTCAGGTATTATCTGTTCATTCGAAGCCAAGAAATGGCAAAAGATGCATTTTTTAAGCGTAGTGTGACTATCACTGTGTTTATTCATTCCTTTCTTCACAAACTAGTGGCCTGGTGCACGGATTCATGCACTGGTGGCGTCCCTCCACCTGGCCTGTTTGGAAGGGGCCAAAACCGGCTCCTCAACATTCCTCAAAGGGTCCTGAATTGCAAGAGAGCACAGGCCAGGTGGAGGGACTCCACTAGTGCATGACAGGGGCCTGGGAGGGACTGTGGGAGGGCTCTAGGGTATGTCTGGCCCGTCTCACTCAGTCCCTATTGGCCGTACCCCAGCACCAAAGCATCAGTGGTGGGAGCCTCTCCTACCTCCACGGCAGTGCTAAGCCGACAGACAGACATCCCCCAAGGGGTCCCAGACTGCGAGAGGGGACAGGCTGGGCTGAGGGACCCTCCACCCCCACCCCGTGCACGAAATCATGCACCAGGCCTCTAGAATATATATAATAACATCCTCTTTCTTCATTAGTCTATCAATAGACCTCTATATTGTTTCCATATCTTGGCTATTATAAATAATGCTATAGTGAAAATATAGGTGCATATATCTTTTCAAATTAGTGTTTTTATTTATTTTTTAATAAATACCCAGAAGTGGGGTTACTGGGTCATAATGTGGTTAGTTCTATTTTTAACTTTTTGAGGAATCTTCATACTATTCTTCATAGTGGCTGCAGCAGTTTTTAATCTCACCAAGAGTGCATGGGTTTTTTTCCCTAGACATCCTCACCAATACATATATATATATATATAATTTTTTTTTTTTTTTTTTTTTTTTTTTTTACAGAGAGGTAGGGAGAGGAAAAGAGAGTTAGAAACATCAATGAGAGAGAAACATCAATCAGCTGCCTCTTGCACACTCCCTACTGGATATGTGCCTGCAACCAAGGTACATGCCCTTGACCAGAATCAAACCTGGGACCCTTCAGTCTGCAGGCTGACACTCTATCCACTGAGCCAAAAATGGTTATGCGAGATGACATGGTTTCTAATTTCCCTGATGGTTAGTGATCTTGCACATCTTTTCATGTATCTGGTGGCCATCTATATGTTGTCTTTGTAGAAATGTCTTAAGACCTCTGTCCATTTTTTAATCAGATTGTTTGTTCAATGTGAGTTGTATGAGTTCTTTATTATATATATTTTGGATGTTAACTCCTTATCACATAAATCATTTGCAACTATCTTCTCCGATTCAGTAGGTTGCCTTCAGTTGATGATTTCTTTCACAGTGAAAATGCTTTTTAGTTTATTCTTATTTGTCCATCACTGCTATTATCATTAAGTCGTTTCCAAAAAGATATTGCTAAGACCAATGTCAGTCTATTGCCTATGTTATATTCTAGGAATATAAGGTTTCAGGTCTTACATTTAAGTCTTTAATTTCTTTTATTATTATTTTTTTTGTGTGTATGTATGTGTATGTAAGAGAGTGATCCAGTTTTCATTTTTTAAATGTATCTGTTTAGTTTTCCCAGCACTATATTTTGAAGAGACTGTGCTCTACCCTACTATATATCTTTGCTTCCTTTGTTACAGATTAAGTGACCATGCAGATATGGGTTGCTTGCTGGGTTTTTGGTCCATTGATCTTTGTGTCTGTTTTTGAGCTAGTAGCATGTAGTTTTTGATTATGATAATTTTGTAGTATAGTTTAAAATCAGGTAGTGTGATACTTGCAACTTTGTTCTCAAGATCAATTTGGTTATAGCAGTCTATTGTGGTTCCATGTAAATTTTAGGATTATTTGTTTTAGTTCTGTGAAAAATGCCATTTGTATTTTAATAAGGATTGCATTGAATCATTAGATTGCTTCAGATAATAAAGACATTTAAAAGATATTAATTTTTTAAAAATCCATGATCTCAGTATATTCTTCCATTTATGTATACTTTAATTCTTTCATCAGTATCATATAGTTTTCAGAGTACAGAACTTTTATGTTCTTGGTTAAATTTATTTGTAAGTATTTTATTCTTTTTGATGCGATTATAAATGGAATTATTTTCTTAATTTCTTTCTCTGATAGTTTGTGAATATTAATTTTGTATTCTGAAATTTTCCTGAATTAATTTTCTAGTTCTAATAGTTTATTGGTGGAATATTTAGAGTTTTCTATACATAGTAGTATGTCAACTACAAATAGTGAGTTTTACTTCTACTTTTTTAATTTAGATACATTTTATTTCTTTTTCTTGAATTATTACTATGTGAGAACTTCCAGCTTGTGTGGCTTGGTGGTTGAGCATCAACTCAAGAACCAGGAGGATTTGATTGTTTGATTCCTGTCAGGGCACATGTCTAGGTCTGGGACTCAAACCCCAGTAGAGGGCATGCATGAGGTAGCCAACTGATGTTTTTCATAATCAATCTTTTTCTCTCTAAAATCAACAAAAACATATTTTTAAAAAATATATATTATTGATTTTTCACAGAGAGGAAGAGAGAGGGACAGAGAATTAGAAACATCGATGAGAGAGAATCATTGATCAGCTGCCTCTTGCACACCACCTACTGGGGGGATGTGCCCGCAACCAAGGTACATGCCTCTGACCAAAATGGAACCTGGGACCTTTCAGTCCACAGGCTGACGTTCTATCCACTGAGCCAAACCTGTCCCAGCAACAAAAACATATTTTTTAAGAAGTTGTGAGAATAGGCTTCTTGTCTTCTTACTGATCTTAGAGAAAAATACTTGAGCTTTTCACCATTGACTGCGTTAACTGTGGGTTTGTTATATAGATGGTCTATGTTAGGGGTGTCGAACTCAATCAGAGAAGGGGCCAAAATCTAAAATCCAGCCTAAATCGCGGGCCGAATGGTTTACTGAACAGTCATAAACTGTCATTGTGATGGAAACGCAGCAGAGTGCAGTGATGACAGCGCGTTGCGGGCCACATTGCAAGGCCTGGCGGGACGGATTTGGCCCGCGGGCCTTGTGTTTGACACATGTGGTCTATGTTCTCTCTATAACCACATTATTGAATGTTTCTATCATAAATGGATGTTGAATTTTGTTAAATGCTTTTTCTGCATCTTTTGAGATAATCATATGATTTTTATCCTCTGTTTATATGGTGTATCACATTGATTGAATCACTTCACATCCCTGGAATAAATCCCATTAGATTATGGTATATGAGCCTTTAAATGTATTGTTGAGTTTGTTTTGCTAAAATTTTGTTGAGAAATTTTATATCATGTTCATCATGGATTCTTGGTTTTGATATCAGGGTAATGCTGGCCTGATAGAATGACTTTGAGAAGTTTCCTCATCATTTTGGGGGGAATATTTTGAGAAGAATAGGTATTAATGCTTCTTTGAATGTGTGGTAGAATTTACCTGTGCAACTGTCTGGTCCAGGACTTTTGTTTGTTGAGAGCTTTTTGATTACTGGTTCAATTTTATTGCTATTAATCGTTCTGTTTAGATTAGGGGTGTCGAACTCAATCAGAGAAGGGGCCAAAATCTAAAATCCAGCCTAAATCGCGGGCCGAATGGTTTACTGAACAGTCATAAATTGTCATTGTGATGGAAACGCAGCGGAGTGCAGTGATGACAGCGAGGTGCGGGCCACATTGCAAGGCCTGGTGGGACGGATTTGGCCTGCGGGCCTTGTGTTTGACACATGTGGTTTAGATTATCTATTTCTTCCTGATTCAGTCTTAGAAAATTGTATGTTTCTAAGAATTTTCCATTTTTTCTACGTTGTCCAATTTGTTTCCCTATTATTGTTCATTCTATTCCCTTTAACCTTTATATTTCTGTGATGTCAGTTGTTACTTCTTTCATTTAAAATTCTATTTAATTGGCGCTCTTTTTAAAAAAATGTGACTCAGCCGAAACCAGTTTGGCTCAGTGGATAGAGCGTTGGCTTGCTGACTGAAAGGTCCCAGGTTTGATTCCAGTCAAGGGCATGTACATTGGTTGGGGGAACATCCCCAGTAGGGGGTGTGCAAGAGGCAGCTGATCGATGTTTCTCTCATCGATATTTCTAGCTCTCTATCCCTCTCCCTTCCTCTCTGTAAAAAATCAATAAAATATATATATATTTTAAAAATGTGACTCATAGTTTATTATGATCTTTTCTATTTTTTTAATATATATATTACTACTGACAGTATTATAAATGTCCCCCATTTAACCCCCTCAATCCCAGCCCCCTCTACCCAGCTCCTACTATCACCCTAGGCTTTCTATTGTTTGGTTTTTTGTGTTTGTTTGTTTTTTAATCTCAGCTGTTATCTTTATTATTTCTTGTTCACTTTGGGCATAGTTTTTTCTTCTTTTTTCTAGTTTCTTTAGATATAAGGTTATATTTTTTTGTTTGAGATTTTTCTTTGTTTCTTTATGTAGGCCTGCATCACTATGAATTTCCCTCTTAGTACTGCTTTTGCTGTTTTCCATAGATGTTGGTCATTGTGTTTCTATTTTCATTTGTTTAAAGATATGTTTTTATTTTCTCCATGAAGTCTTGATTGACCCATTTATTGTTTAGTGGCATGTTGTTTAGTATCCATGTTTGTGTTTTTTTCAGCTTCCTTCTAGTAATTTTTAGTTACACACTATTTTGATAAAAAAGATGTTGGTATGATTTAGATCTTAAATTTATTGAAATGTTTTTGTTTCCTAACATGTAGTGTGTCGTGGAAAAACATTCCGCATATACTTGAAAGGTATGTGCATTCTGTTGTTTTGGAATGGAATATTCTGTAAATGTTTATTAATTTCATGTGGTCTAATATGTCCTATAAAGCCAATATTTCCTTATTGATTTTCTGTCTGGATTATCTATCCATAGATGTGTATGAGGGTAAAGCCCCCTATTATTATTGTATAACTATTAATCACTACCTTTATTTTATAATATTTGCTTTATGTATTTAGGTGTTCCTACACTGGGTACATACATATAAGACATATCCTGTTGTTGGACTGAAACTTTTATCATTATATAATACCCTTCTTTGTTTCCTCTTGCAGTCTTTGTTTTAAAGTTTATTTTGTATGATATTACTACCTCAGAATTTTTTTGTTTCCATTTACATGAAATATTTTTTTCATCCCTTCACTTTCAGTCCCTGTGTGTCCTTTAATCTGAATGGATAAACAGCATATGTACAGGTGTTGTTTTATTATCCATTCAGCCTACCTTATATCGTTTGGCTCAGTGGTAGAGCGTCAGTCTGCGGACTGAAAGGTCCCAGGTTTGATTCCGGTCAGGGGTATGTACGTTGGTTGCAGGCACATCCCCAGTAGGGGTGTGCAGGAGGCAGCTGGTTGATGTTTCTCTCTCGTCGACGTTTCTAGCTCTCTGTCTCTCTCGCTTCCTCTCTGTAAAAAAAAATCAATTAAAAAAAAAAAAAAATATATATATATATATATGTACATATATATATATATATATATATATAATTTATTGATTTTATAGAGAGAGGAAGGGAGAGAAAGGGAGAGAGAGAGAGAGAGAGAGAGAGGAACATCAACTGCCTGCCCCCTACAAATTCCCTACCAGAGATTAAGCCCTCAACCTGGACATGTGCCCTAAGTAGGAATCAAAAGAGCAACCCTTCAATGCATGGGATGACACCCAACCAACTGAAATACACAGGCCAGGGCCATCCTGTGCCTCTGGATTAGAGCATTTAGTCCATTTACATTTAAAGTAATTATTGATAGGTATGTAGTTATTGTCATTTTATCAATTGTTTCCTAGTTTTTTATTTTGTTATTTTTCTCTGTTCCTTTCTTCTCTTGTTCCTTTCTCTTGTGCGTTGATGACTTTGTCGTGGTTTGTTTGAATTTCTTTTATTTTGTGTGTGTCTATTATATGTTTTTGGTTTGTGGTTTTTATAAAAGTCATGTACATCAAGCTATGTTTACAGCAGTTGATTTAAGTAAATGATCATTTAAGTTTAAACACATTCTGAACACACTACATTTTTTACTCATCCCCCACATTTATAGTTTTGCCATTATCTTTTACATATTGTGTGTCTCCCTTAAGCTATTATGCACTTACACATGATCTTACTACTTTCGTCTTTTAGCCTTCATACTAGCTTTATAATTGGTTGAAGCACTACTTTTACTATTTGCCTTTATCAGTGAGATTTTTTTTTTCTTTCCTATATTTCCTTTTCCTCTAAGAAATCTCTTTAACATTTTTTATGATGCTAATTTAGTGATGATGAAGTACTTTTAGCTTTTGCTTGTCTGGGAAATTCTTAATGTTTTCTTCAACTTTGAATGATAACCTTTCTTGGTAGAGTATTCTTGATGGTAGGTTTTTGCCTTTCATCACTTTGAATATATCATGTCATTTCTTCTAGCCTGCAAAGTTTGTTGAAAAATCAGCTGACAATCCTATGGAGATGTTCATGTGCATAAATACCTGTCTTTCTCTTGCTACTTTTAAGATTCTCTCTTTATCTTTAATTTTTATCTTTAATTATGATGTGTCTTAGTGTGAGCGCCTTTGAGTTCATCTTTTTTTAGGCTCTTTGTGCTCCTGGTTTTGATGCCTATTTTCTTTACTAGAATGGGAAGATTTTAATCATTAATTTTCAAATAATTTTTCTATCCCTTTTCTCTTGTCTCTTCCTGAAACCTGTCTGATACAAATGTTGGTATTCTTGATGTTGTCCCACAGAGCCCTTAAACTATCCTCGTTTTTTAAAAAAAATTTCTGCCAGTTGGTTTTCATCTGTTGAATCATCCTTGCATATCTGAGATAAATCTACTTAGTTGAGGTGTATAAGTCTTTTTATGTTTTAAAGAATTTGAGTAATATTTTGTTGAGGACTTCTGGATCTGTGTTCATGAGCTATTGGTCTTTAGGTTTCTTTTAGTTTTTAAAATGTTTCTATTGATATTTTTTAGAGAGGAAGCGAGAGAAATAGAGAGAGAGAAACATCAACTGACTGTCTCCCACACAGCCCTATTGGAGATTGAGCCCACAGCCTGTGCATGTGCCCTGACCTGGAATCAAATCAGGACCTCTTGGTTCATGAGTTGATGCTCAACCACTGATCCACACTGGCAGGGCTAAAACTCTTTTTTCTTTTTGCCTTACTGATGGTGATTTCCACTATCTTGCCTTTCAGATTGCTGAATCATTCTTCTGCATCATCCAATATGCTTTTGATTCCCTCTAATGTATTTTAAAAATTTATCTTTATTGTTGAAAATATTACAGATGTCCCCCTTTTTCCCCAATTGTCCCCCCTCCACCCCACACATGTCCCCCAGGCCTTCACTGCACTATTGTCTGTGTCCATGGGTTATGCATATATGCATATAAGTTCTTTGGTTAATTTCTTTCCACCTCCCCCTCTCTCCTTCCCTTTGAAATTTGTCAGTCCGTTCCATGCTTCCATGTCTCCGGATTTATTTTGTTCATTCTACTTGTCTTTCTCTGACTGGCTTATTCCACTTAGCATAATACTTTCTAGGTCCCTCCATGCTGTCTCAAAGGTATAGATCGCCTCCTCTCCGCCTCCGCCTCCTAAGATCCTCCTCAGTCCGTCCTCCTTCTTCGTTTTCTCTTCTTCTTCTTCTTTCTCTTCTCCTTCTCTCTTCTTTTTGTTTCTCTTCTTCCTTCCTTCTTCTTCTCCGGCTTCTCCTCCTCATCCTCCCCTCCTCCTCCTCCTCCTCCTCCTTCTCCTCCTCCTCCTTCTTCTTCTTCTTCTCCTCCTTCTTCTCCTCCTTCTTCTTCTCCTTCTTCTTCTTCTCCTCTTCCTCCTCCTCCTCCTCCTCCTCCTCCTCCTCCTCCTCCTCCTCCTCCTCCTCCTTTTCCTTCTTCTTCTTCTTCTTCTTCTTCTTCTTCTTCTTCTTCTTCTTCTTCTTCTTTAAGATCTCACATATTTATTACTGAACCATCCTACTATTGCGGGGGGAGGGGGGAATCAACAGAGCAAAATCACAAGTCCATAAATTCCTCAATTAAAATGCCCCAACTGTCCAGACAGTAGTATCTTTTCAATCATTTAAAGGTGTAGGCAACCTGGATACAGCATAAATATGTGAGTCATCTCTCATAAGTGATTTCTCATAGGCCCAGTTTGGTTCTTCTTCAATGTCTCCTCTTCGAATTGTACCTGATTTTATTACCAGTTTTCATTTGAATCTATTGGGGAATGGGCTGATTCTGCTTTTGTTTCTTGGCCAGGAACCTCTTGATCCTGAAAGTATTGTGGGAAGACATGGTGAAGAAGAAATGAATGCACCCACCTCAATGGTGGAGAAAGAGCAGATCCTTCTTTTTTTTACACATGCATAATGTAAATGTACCGTATCTTTTTTTATCTACTACTGATGGACATTTGGGCTATACAGATGGCCAAGAGACATATGAAAATACTAGAGGCCCAGTGCACTGGTAGGGCCCCTAGCTGCTGGCTGGCAATGTCAGTGTCAGGCCAGGTACTCCCTCCCTTCCCCTAGCTGGCCCTGTTCCCTGGTCAAATTCCCAGAACTGCTGGTTGAGGGGACAATTTGCACACTATGCTTTTATTATATAGGATGCTCAAAGTCACTGATCATCAGAGAGATACAAATTAAAATGATAATGAAGTATCATTTCACACCTGGCAGAATGGATACCATCAACAAATGACAAGTGTTGGCAAGAATGTGGAGAAAAGGGAATCCTATTAAGCTGCTGGAGGGAATGAAGACTAGTGGAGCCACTGTGGAAATCAGTAGGGAGTTTCCCCCCAAATTAAAAATGGAACTGCCATTTGACCCAATGATTTCACTTCCAGTGATCCCACTTCCAGGTATATAGCCTAAGAATACCGAAACACCAATAAGAATATATGCACTCACCCCTATGTTCATAGCAGCACAATTTATAACATAATAGCTATGATCTGAAAACCTCTAATGAAATTTTTATTTGATTTGTTTTCTTGAGTACTGATTGGTTCTTTTTTAATATTTTTTCTGTCTCCTTGTTGAAGCTCTCACTTATAACCATTGTTTTGGACTTTTATCTGGTTGATTGTTTCTCTTCATTTGAATTAACTATTTTTTTCTGGAGTTTTGTCCTGTTTTTTTCATTTGAAATGTGTTTTTCTGTCTCCTCTTCTGATAATCTCTCTGTGTTTCTGGGTGTTAGGTAGATCTTCCCGTCTTGAAATAGTGATCTTATCTACAAGGTGTCCTGTGGGACCCAGTGGTATAGTCCCTCCAGATCAGGTGGTGCTCCAGGGGTGTCCCTGAGCAGGGGTAAGAGGAGGTAGGGGAGGGAGGGGGCAGCAGGGTTGTGTGTGCCCTATTTTTCCAGTTGAGCTATGATTGCTGTGAGCACATCAGTTGATGGGCTTGCCCTCAAGCTGGCTGGCTGTGAGGACCAGCCATGACTGTAGGGGATGAGCTTTGTGTGGGAGCTGTCCCTACAGAGTGGGAGTCACATAAGCAGGTTCTGGTGTCAGCTGAGGTTGCCTTTCAGGTGTGTCAGTAGTGGAGTCACTTTTGTGGGGTGCTGGTTAATTTCAGCCTGACCACTGGGTGTGTCACTGCTGGAGTCTCTTTGGAGGGCCTCTGGTACAGGCCGAGGCTGGCCACTGTTTGTGTTTGGCTTGGGACCACTTGCTAGGAGTTATAATGCGAACTGCAACTGGTTGCCTCTTGGAGTCACTTGAGAAAGGTTACAGTGTGAGCTGAAGCTGGCTGTCACTTGTGCTAGGCTTGGGGACACCTGACAGGTACTTCAATAAGAGCCAAGTCTAGCAACTACTTGTGCCAGCCAGGCTGGATGCTTCTGAGTAGGAGATACAGTGTGAGCAGGAGCTGGCTGCCACTTATGCCAGGCTTGAGGCTGCTTGGAAGAAACTACAATGTGAGCTGTGGTCAGCTGCCAATGATGTGGTGTTTGAAGGCATTTGAGAGTGACTGTGTAAGTGCCAAGGCTTGACACTGCTGGTATGGAGAGTCTGGAGCCACTGGAAGAGACTCCAGCTGGATGAATGGGATTGAGTAGAATTTGAGAAGGATTGGTGTTAATTCTTTTCTAAATGTTTGATAAAATTCTCCAGTGAAGCCATGTGTTCTGGGCTTTTCTTCATTGAGAGATTTTTGCTTACTTATTTAATTTCTTGACTAATAATTGATCTATGCAGAGTTTCTATTTATTCCTGATTTAGTATTCTTAAGTTGTATGTTTCTAAAAAATTTTTTTTCATTTCTTTTAGGTTATCCATTGCCAAACACTGGAGTATAATTGTTTGTAGTAGCATCTTCTGATATTTTACATTTCTGTAATATCAGTTGTAAATGTCCCCTTTTTCATTTATAATCTTGTTGATTTGGGTCCCCTTTCTTTTTTCCCTGATTAGTCTAGCTAAGGGTTCTTTACGTTTGTTTATCTTTTCAAATAACCAACTCTGCCTTATCTTCTCTATTGTTTTTTCTCTGTTTCATTTATTTCTGCTCTAGTCTTTATTATTTCCTTTTTAATGATAACTTCAGGTTTGGTTTGTTCTTCTTGTTCTAGTTCTTAAGGTGTAGAGGTTAGGTTATATATCAGATCTTTCTGGCTTCTTAATTAGACATTTATTGATATAGACTTTCCTCTTTAAACTGCTTTTGCTGCATGCCTCAGGTTTCCCGTCTTCATTTTTGAAAACAGATTTTCCAGATATATAATGCTTGGTAGTAAGTTTTCTTTTCTTCTTCTTCTTCTTCTTCTTCTTCTTCTTCTTCTTCTTCTTCTTCTTCTTCTTCTTCTCCCTTCTCCCTTCTCCCTTCTCCCTTCTCCCTTCTCCCTTCTCCCTTCTCCCTTCTCCCTTCTCCCTTCTCCCTTCTCCCTTCTCCCTTCTCCCTTCTCCCTTCTCCCTTCTCCCTTCTCCCTTCTCCCTTCTCCCTTCTCCCTTCTCCCTTCTCCTTCTCCCTTCTCCCTTCTCCCTTCTCCCTTCTCCCTTCTCCCTTCTCCCTTCTCCCTTCTCCCTTCTCCCTTCTCCCTTCTCCCTTCTCCCTTCTCCCTTCTCCCTTCTCCCTTCTCCCTTCTCCCTTCTTCTTCTTTGCATTTTGAATATATTATCTCATTCCTTCTGGCCTGAAAAGTTTCTGTTGTGAAATCTGCTGATAGTCTTATGGGGACTCCCTTATATTTAACTTCTCTCTTTTCTCTTGCTGCTTTTAAAATTCTTTGTCTTCAACTTTTGCTAATTTAATTATAATATGTCAGTATAGTCCTATTTGTGTTTAACCTATTTGGGATCCTTTGGGACTCATGAATCTAGGTTTTCATTTTTTCTCCTCAGGTTTGGAAAGGTTTTAACATTATTGTTTTAAATATTTTTTCTTTCATCTCCTGAAATTTCCATAATGCAATTATTGTTTATTTTCATTATGTTCCACAATTCCATTAGGCTTTCTTTATTCTTTTTTATTTCTTTGTTTCTATGACTAGATAATTTCAAATATCTATTATCCAGGTTACTAATTCTTCCTTATTCATAGTCAAGTCTGCTTTTGAAATGCTATGAAATTCTTTAGTTCAGTTATTGTATATTTCAACTCTAGGATTTCTACTTCGGTGTTTTTTTTGTTTGTGTGTGTGTGTGTGTGTGTGTGTATTTACAGTTTCTATTTCTTTGTCAAACTTCTTGTTTTGTTCATGCATTATTTTCTTAGTTCCATTTAGTTATCTGTCTGTGTGCTCTCAGAGTTTGCTAAATTTCTTTAAGAGGATTATTCTGAATTTGTTGTCTGACAGTTCATAGATCTCCATTTCTGGAAGGTCATTTATTGGAGCTTTATTAATTTCCTTTGGCAGTGTCATATTGACATGATTTTTTAAATCCCTATTCCCTACCTTGGTATATGAGCATTTAAGTAATTAGGCTCCTCTTCCAGATTTTACAGGTTTGCTTTGTCATGGGCAGATTTTCACTAGTTTTCTCAGTTTGGGTTTCTGGACATGTCCACTGATAATACCCCTGGGCACATGGACCTGCTAATCATGGTCTATTATTGGGTTAGGAAACTGAGCTCTTTAGTTGGGTATATGGAGGTGTGCAACTGGTTGAGAATAGTTGGATGGGATTTCTATCCAAGTGAGGCTGTAGAATAGGCTCCATAGTTGCCTGAATTCTCTGACCAGACATACTAATAGATGGTCAGGACTGAATCTTATATTTGGTAGTATATAGGACTATGAATTAGCTCCCTGTCTTATCAGGGCAGCAGGATAGGACTCAGGCCCTATGTTGCTCATTGCTTGAAGAACTCCAATCAGGGAAGAGTGTGCACTGAATTCCCTGGTCATGTGAGGTCATTGGTTTTGCTCTGCAGATGAGGAAGCCATGGGTTGTGCTGTCTGTTCAAACCATTGTACATAGGACTATTGAATGGGCTACATTGCTTCCCATGTGCTCTGGTTAGGTTCCCTGGTTGAGCAGACTGAAGATTGAATTCAGGAATGAATGAAGCTATGAATTAGTTCCCTGCCTGAGCACAGTGGGAGAAGCAGCTCTAAATATGGTAAAGCTCTTTGTTGTCTTAAATTAATCCAGATTCCAAGGTTCCTGATGAAATAGGACCACTGGCTTTGCTCTGCAAACTACTTGCTGTGCCTGCCTGTCTCATGGCTAGAGCATTGCTATCTAGTGCAGCTTCCATGTATTCTCATCAGCCTTTCTAGTCACATAAGGCTGGAGACACTCCTCGCACCAGGGGCGGGGGGGAGGGGGCGGGGGGGGCTATCTATGTTCCTTTGTCTGGGAAGGATAGAGAGATGCCATTCCAGGCCTCCCATTTTTTCCCTATCAGGCTTTCCTATCAGGAGGGTCCAGGAGCTACCCTCAGCCTCAACTATGAACTGATCCCCCTACCTGAGTATAGCAGGAGCACACTCCATGGTTGGTACTGCTTTGCTCTAAGGACAATGAACTCTGCCTGCCTGTTGGCTTGAGTGTTTCCGGGTTATGTCACTTCCAGGTGCTCTCATCAGCCCCTCTGACCAAAAGGGCCTGGGAGAATATTCTACGTAGTGGGTGAGGTGTGGCTCAGCTCCATGCCTGGGAATGAGCAAACCAGACTTTAGGGTTCACAAAACTCTTCCTTTGAGGATTCTAATCAGGGAAATCTATACCCCACTCCACATTCCCTGGTCAAAATGCATTAGCAACCTGATTCTGCAGATAAGCAAAGCTGCTGGTTGGGATATCTACTTGGACACTTCAGTATTGCCTTGGTCTACCAAGATCCATGTGCTAGTTGCTGCAAGCTCCTTCCCACTAGTCCATCATAGTCAGATTATCAGTGGTTCAGTCCCACAGAGTTCCCTGCAGTCCCCATATGAGGGGCTTCCACAGTGCTGGGGGAACTGGTTGTCCCCCTTGGCTCTCTTTTCCTACTGGAGGAACTGGAGGCTCAGTGGAGACCTTTCTGCATGGTGCTGCCCTGGCCTGGGGAGGGACAATGTGGTCAATTGTGTAGCCATTTCTCTTGCCCTTTTAATGCAATCTGTCTTGATCTCTGTCTTGGTGCAAGGGGCTGTTCTATGATTCTCTCAGTGGAGTTCTGTTCATGAATAGTTGTTAGATGTTTTTCTCTATAAGGGGAAGTGAAGTAGCAGCATCCTGTGTTGCTATCCTGGTGATTTTTCTCTCTAGATATAATCCATAAGCCTGGCTATGTGAGGCTCATGGACATGAGCAGCTGAAAAGAATGTGTACTTTTTATAGGCAGTGAATGCCCAGATGGGAGGAAAAGGCTTAGTCCACAACACTCTTTTAATCACAGGGCTTGATGAAAAGAGAAGGATAAAGGGAATTCTTACTCTAAAACCTGACACTAAGCTCTAATGAGGGCAATTTCTGATGCAAAATAAATCTCCTGAAACATTCTACAGAGCCAAGAGACCTAGATACCTCTTCACGTTCCCTGTGTGGAGACAGTATTATAAAGTGAAGAAGGGCATGCTCAACGACTGGTTTAGGTGTTGATTCTGCCCCCTCCTCACTTTGAACAGATATTCAGTGAGCTGGAACTTAGTTTTTTTCAACTAGAGAACAAGGATAATACCCATATCGAGGGACCATCATAAATGCGGTCTTATATATCTTAGCTATACAGTATTTGACAAAGAGTGAGTATTCAGTAAATGGCAGCTATTATTGTTATTACTAGTAGCCCATTGCAGGAAGATTCCTGCAACAGGTCTTCTGCTGCTCTCTCCCCCGCCCCACCTGCTTCCCTTTCTTCTCCCCTGCCTTCCTTGCTTGCTTGCCTGCTTGCTTGCTTCCTTCCTTGCAGCTTCATTCTTTTCTGCAGTGGTTGGCTTCTTTCTATCCTGTCTTGATATGCAAATTAACCGCCATCTTGGTTGGGTTAATTTGCATACTCATCCTTGTGGGCATGGCTTGGGCATAGCGGAAGTGTGGTCAATTTGCATATTACTCTTTTATTAGGTAGCATTATTGCAAGAGACTTTCAGTCCAGAAGAGTTTGTAGAGGAATTTTCAGTTTTTCTGTAAAGACATCCCTCTGTTTGGGATAGACATCCCTAGCCCTGAGAGTCCATAGGTGTGTCATCCCATTCTCTTTTCTTGTTTTCTCAAAGTTCTCAAATTCCTCTACCAATAGTCATTTCGTTTCCAGCACGGATGAGATGAAAATTATTTCATTAGCTTCTGTGTCCCTATAGAGTGTGACTAACTTTACTAGCCATAAACTTTTCAGCCTGAGCTCTTCAATATACATTACTATTTATGCCAACCCCATACAGCCCCTCACCATGATCCCAAAGATGTTTGATTCAAGTTTTTGATTGGATCTGAAATCTGTGGACACTAAAGAATGATGGGGTTGACAGTGAAAACAGCTTGACCATCAACAATCTAACCATCATAAAATAGCTATAAAGTAGTGTTTGTGTGGGTTTTACTCATGGTGGCCAAATAAATGATGGAAGTGTCACCATGTTAGGCAGTGAAATCTGGATAGCTAATCAGCTGGGCCAGCCTGAAGAGCGCTGCAGGGGAAATAATAGAACCATTCTTTCTAGATGAAGCACATGGAGAGAGACACATGGAGAGATCCAGGAAGCCAAATGCCCATTCCTGTTCCCATTTACTCCTCTAAACAAGTGCCTGCTGGCTATACCTGGCCAACAGATGTTATCGATTTAAAGCAAGCTTTTCTTGGAGGGATTTTTGAAAAGATCATTACAGAACTAAACATTACTATGTGAATGTGATATTACTATTTTCACCTTTCCAGAATGAGCCCTACTATGCTGCCTTAAACCTCCCCACTCTGGCTCCCACCCAGGATTTCCACACTACCCACAGAGATCCGTATTCTAAAATGTCCTAGCTTCCTCTTCCATTCCTGTTCTCATCAGTAAGCTGGTCTCCGTTAGAGACTGGGAGAGAGTGATGAGTTTAAATCCATTATTAATAATATGTCAGTAACTGACAGGCCATAGTATTTGCATTTTAAAAGATAACATCCCTTAAGTCAAATAAATCTATAATTTGTGAAATTTCAGGCCAAGTGAAAGGGGAAATAAAAAGCTCCCAGAAGGAAGCTTTCTTGGTTAGCTTCACTGAGTTGTTGCCATTGTTTCACAGCTTTTCCTGTGTTTTTCCTTAAGAATCCAACAAAGAACCTCATTGAAGAGACTAAACTATTCTTGTGACTGTTCTGGAAGTTTAAATACATCAGAAAGAAAATATATCTAATGTTGAGAGCAGAATGAGAGAGTATATACTGGACATATTAAATATAGTATATCTATTGGAGATTATATACGGGACATATTAAGTACATTTTAGAGACTTAGAAAATGATAAGCACTTTGTGGGGGAAAGGACAGTAAGAGGGTATGAGAGTGGTGGGCATGAGGGTTGAAGGTTGTTATTTTAAACGCAGAGTTCAGGAAGGCCTCATTGAAGTAGAAATATTTATGCAAAACTTGGAGTAGAGGGAATTAGTCAAGATCGGGGAGAAGCCTGTCTTGGAAGGAATAGCTAAAGCAGTGCCTGGTGTCTTAAAGGAAAAGGAAGGCGGTTGGTGTGGCTGAAATTGGGAGAACATTGAGGCGAGTAGTAGGTGATGAGATCATGGAGGTGATGGGGATCCAGACAACGTAAAGATCCTTAGCTCTCCACTCCTATTCCCAAGACACAAGAGTGTCTTTGGTAGAAGATGATGATGGGGAAAAGGAGACCGAGGATTCAACTTATACATAAGATTTTTTTATTTTTTGGCAGATCAGGAATTGGTTGTATTTTCTCATAGACCAATACAAGGTAATACAAAGCTTCATATTCAAATAAGGAATTCGAAAACATTATTGAACCTATGCTCCCATCCTCTCCTGTTTTATGGAAGGTGTGCAAAGTCTTGCTCTTTGGAGAACGTGTTTGAAGAATGTGTTTGAGGCTGACTTTCCAAATATGACTGCCTTACAGACATCAATCACAAAGTCAAGGACAAAGAATGAATACAGAGCCTCAACATTCTTCAACAGAGATTTAGGAATAGAAAAAGTTCCCTGACTCTGTCATTATTGATAGGCTAATCATTTCTCTGCAGTTAAGGGCTTCAAGGTGATTTGGTGAAACTTAAACTTCATATATCAAACATTTTCTTGTTTACTTGTCCTTATTCCAGACCAGGTGTCTTTGGTGATGAAGTTTGGGGATCATCCTGCATTTAATATATTTTCTCTATAATTAAAAACTTCAGAAACACAAACCCTGGCCCTAACTCAGAAAACTTGCTGGTCCCAGATTTGTATGATATTTTTCCTTTAATGATAAGAGAATTTCTTTCTATAAAGAGTATAAGAAATATAAGGAGGGGAGTAAAAAGCTTGGGTTCCAAGGAAGATTGCCAGGAAATTAGATCAGATAATCTCTGAGATAATGGGATTTTAAAAAATATATATTCAATGAGTCTAACTGAGGGAATTGGTAGAAATTGGCCATGCCATATATCCATTCACAATTATTGTATAATATAACTTATTTTTTAATTGATTGATTTTAGAGTGTGAGAAACATTCATTGTTCCATTTATTTATGCATTCATTGGCTGCTTGTAAGTGCCCTGATTGGGGATTGAACCCGCAACCATGGCATATCAGGATAACAGTCAAACCAGTTGAACTACCCAGGCAGGACATATTGTGTAATTATCCTAAGCTAACTCCTAAGTATATGGATACTAACAAAACAGATCTGAAGCTCTTGTTTTCATGGCTGAGCTCTCTTCACAAGTGCCTAATTATTGGGTTTGTCTGGACTGCAGTTTTGAAAAATACTCTGAGGCTCAATTAAGATACTGGCTGTGATTATTTAGTCATGTCTACCTCAAACAAATGCAAAGCCTCCTTGCACAAATGGAGCATTAATACTGATGATACTGTTCTTAGGAGGTATCATTGAAGTATTCCCTGAAATTTATAGGGCTCTACACATAGAGCCCAGCATATCATTGTTTAAAATCACGACTCCTGCCGGGACCAATTTGGCTCAATGGATAGAGCATCGGCTTGGGGACTAAAGGGCCCCGGGTTCAATTCCGGTCAAGGGCATGTACCTTGGTTGTGGGCATATCCCCAGTGGGGGGTGTGCAAGAGGCAGCTGATCGATGACTCTCATTGATGTTTCGAACTCTCTATCTCTCTCCCTTCCACTCTGTACAAAAATCAATAAAATATATATTTTAAATAAATAAATAAATAAATAAAATCACGTCTCCTATCTTCCTGATGGAGAACAAAGAGCTTTAGTATTAAACTAGGGTCAGTCGGGAAGGATTTCGACTCAAAAGTGATGTCTTTATGGTAGTGAGCATTGTCCAAGTGATATTTCAAGAAGTTTAACCTTATTCTATTCCATGCTTATATTGAGAAGTTTAAGAAATGCTTGACTGTTCCCCAAGGTGGCTCTAGTGATGGACAAATCAATCCTTTCTCCTTTAACCCACAGGAAAAGTATCATTGTGTGTTTCATAGTTCTGGGCTGATCTTTTTAGCAACTCACTACATCAAGTCTATCTGTCAATCACTTCTATTGTAAATTCATTTTGCACAGATGACTGTGGTGTTATCACAGTCTTCCTTATACTAATACATTTAATAGTCGTGTGGCTTTGAAAGGCTGCCAACACAGGGAAATAGTTGAAAATGTGACTATATAGCTAGACTTTTTCTTGATTGGCTTACAACTGCCATTTGCCATTTTTATAATTTAAATTCTTTGCTGGTCTATTTGCAGTCATTGGTTTTCAACAATATATTTCTCCTAACATTTTTGGGGGCCAGGGATGGTATTAGATTTTCCATTGTATGTTGAGTAAGGGTCAGATACCAGACAATTTAACACTACTAAGTTTCATCTGAAACAGATCCTTATGCTTTAGTGATGGGTTGAAAGGCAATCAAATAACATTATCATAAATATAGGGAAAATGCAGATTGAATTGAAAGGCAATGCAGTACAGTAGGAAGACGTTTCACATAGGAGCTCAAATGTCAAGTCCTGCAATTTCTTTTCTAGCTGCTCACCTTGGACAAGTTATTTAATTTCTCTGAACTTCATTTTCTTTATCTATAAATTGAACAGGTATATCTATAAGATTAAAGTTTAATCTTATAAATTATAAGATTAAAATAAAATACATATGAAAAATACCTATGAATAAGGTAGACATGCTGTGGTTACTGTTTTTAGTAATGTTAACTATTTTTAATAATGTAAATTAGTTAATATCAATGCTTCACAAAACAAAAATGCTGGAAATAGTAGGAATATGCAATTTGTAAGACTTTGGTTCTGACCTAGTTAATAAGGACACTGTGAAGGCTTTTATCCATGTGGGGCAAGACCATTTGTCAGGTACCTTTCCTTCTCAGTTCTCCCTTCCTCAACACACTTTCTGCCAGGCTCCTGTGAGGGGAGCATTAGGGGTAAGAAAGAGCTTGGAGCAATGGCCCTGTGGAGTTAGAACAGAGCCCCAGAAATAGAAATATTTGAAATATATTAAGACCATGTCCATAAGCTAATATAACTTCCAAAGAAAATACCTATGAATGTCAGGAAGGGATCCAGTACTGTCTGATGCTTCCTGCAGTGGAAGACTGCCATTTCTCATTTCTTCTTCCCACACCTTCTCCTGCCTCCCACCAGCTAGCTCTCTTCAAGAGGGTCCAGGGGAAGAAGTAGAAAGCAATGAAACTTCCATGTAGACTATGACCCTCCACCTCTTATTTCCCGTTTTATTCACTCCAGGTATAACTGACACATAAAACTTCTTTGAATTTAAGGTCTATAGTTTGGTTTAGATGTACATTTGATATTGCGTGCTTGATTGATAGACACTTCATTCAAGCAAGCAAATTAACAAATCATTTTAACTTTCTGGAGGTGGGTCCTGACTCTCCCTGTACAACTCTGTATAACAGGATTCTAATGAGCTGATTGGAATTTCTAAAGCCCAATTCAGCAACATCTCAACTGTTACAGCAGTAAGGATGGACCAGCTCAGTCAAGTAGCAACCCGGTTATTTGTTCCTTGCTGAATTAGGCCTGAGAAAGTTCATGTTGGAAAGGAAGTTAATAATCAACTAATTAATCCCCTTCAATGTAAAAATAGTCCACTGAGGTTCCGGGAAGTGAAATAGAACTTGGATGAGATCACACAGCAACAAAGCCTAAGCAGAAGCCATTTTAGTATTACAATTTTATTACAAAAAAATGTACTTTATTTTTTATTTTAAAAAAATTTTAATGCAGTTAGGTAAAGAATCAGATCGATACTGTTCCTTCTCAAACAAGTTTTCTGGCTCTTTGATCTTGTGAAAAATTACTTATCTTCCTGGATTTGGAAGCTATATCATAAAGGGTTCTGATATACATACCGAAAAGTTAGTTGTAATAAGACTCATGAAATGAAACACAAGTGCAGCATCTATGACTCAGATGGAAGAGTTGCCAGGAATAATCTTCAGGTCCCCTTCCAAACTCGGTATCAAATTTTCTAAGAATAATTTTGTACCCCAAACTTAAAGGACCAACTATTCCAAATTGTATAACCTCAGGCCCCACCAAACCTGGCAGCTCTCTGAAGTATAGTGCAAATGCTTTGGAGTCAGACTGACTTGGGCTCAGTTTCCTTCTATTGACTATTAGCTGGCTGACCTTGGAGAACTTAAGATATCTGTACGTCTATTTCCTCATCTGTAAAATGTAGATAAAGATACAGATTTCCTAGAGTTGTGTGAGGTGTCAGCAAGGTAAGGTAGGAAAAGTCTTTGGTTTAGTGCCTGGTCCAGAGCAAACCTGCAATAAAATGTACCTTGTATTATGTAGGGAGGTTGTCTGATGTGATGAAGAGAACAGGCATTAGAACCTGATATATTACCCCAGAGTCAGAGGGGGTTCTCCCACTTTCTACCAGAAAGAATGCAGATGAGTGGTAGAAAGCAGTGGTGAAGCAAAGCAAGCAAATTTATTAAGAATACACTTGAAATGCCCTGGCAGGTTTTGCCCAGTGATCAGAGTGTAGGCCCTCAGATGGAGGGGTCTTGGGTTTGATTCCCAGTCAAGGGCACATACCTCAGCTGAAGGCTTGATTCCTGGCCTGGGTCAGGGTGCAAACAGGAGGCAACCATTCAGTGTGTCTCTCTCACATTAGTTTTTCTTTCCTCCTCTCACTCTCTCTGAAAAATAAATAAATAAATAAAGAAAGAAAGAAAGAAAGAAAGAAAGAAATAAATAAAATAAGAAGAAATGTCCTTAGGTGCCAAAACCGGTTTGGCTCAGTGGACAGAGTGTCAGCCTGTGGACTGAAAGGTCCCGGGTTTGATTCCGTCAAGGGCATGTACCTTGGTTGCAGGCACATCCCCAGTTGGAGGTGTGCAGGAGGCACCTGTTTCTCTCTCATCTATGTTTCTAAGTATGTCTCTCCCTTCCTCTCTGTAAAAAATCAATAAAATATATATTTTAAAAAAATGTCCTTAGGTGAGGATAAAAAAAAAAATACACTTGATGTAAAGCACAAGCAGGAAACTTAGCAAGTCTGAGCTCCCCACCTGGTGGAAGTTCAAGAGTTTTATAGTTTTTCTCCCTATAGATCTCAAGGTTCCCCTGCCAGATACCTTGGGCAATGGACTAGATTTCCAGGTCCCCTTTTATTGTTGTGGCTTTTCCCAGAATTTATATTCCAGTGCTTTCAGGGTCACCTTAAGCAGCTCACTCTTTTAAAGCTTAGTTTTCTCATCTTTAAAGTTGGGCAATAAAACCTAACCAATAGAATTGTCTAAGATTGAATGAGATGCTGTAAAGTGCTTAGCAGAGTGACTGCTTTTGGCTGCAAGATAACAACAAAACACTCCAATTGCCTTAAAGCAGTGGCTTTCAAACTTTTTGGTCACAACCCACAGTAAGAAATAGAGCTTGCATTGTTACTCAGCACACAAATACACATTACCACAGGACTACTATGTGAATCAAATTAGTGCATATTTTCAAATATATACAAATATTATCAAATATATATAAATTTGGTAGTACATATTATAAAATATATACAAAGCATGATAATATGTATGCTTTGATAACATTGTGTGCTTCATACAGTGTTCTAGACTGAGAAGATAAAGCGTGCTGGGTCGGAATCCAGACTTCCCCACCAATATGCACGGACAGCATTGGCATCTCAGACTCACACTGTACTTTTCTCAGTCCTCCATTTCATTTGGATTCACTTCCTTTTTTGGAATCCCATAGAATTTAGGGAGAGGAGAACCAAAGATTTAAGTATGTGAAAAATCTATCTGAATTCACTAAACCTGGTCACCTGTTCATTTTGAACTTAATGCTACTTAACACAGCTAAGTGCTGCTGCCAGAATTGTTCAATGCCAAATGGGAAGGCTGGGCCAGAGCATTGTCTACTCTATACCCATTTTTTTTTTAAAGGGCATTATCTTCTCCCAAAGTGTGGACCCATTTATTGACTGAACATTCTACTTAAACAATAAGCCAGTTGGCTCTGTGACAAATTACAAGTCTTTGTTTCTCAAACCAGTATTCTACATGAGGAATAAACACACTATAGGAATGATTCGTCTGTTATTGACCTTTCATTATTCTGTAGCAAATTCAAATAACAGCCTAAGATTGTAATTTTTAATAACATTCCTTGCCCTTTGATGAATTATGAGCTAAATTTGATGGGTTTTAATAACTCTCCTCAGCTAAGGATACTTGCTTTGTCTACTATAATTCATGTAGGGTAAGTTTTATGTCTTTCTTAGCTTGCTTACCCGAGGATGCACAATATAAACAGCACCCACTAGGTTAGCACCAAGTGTCCAGTAGCTGATGACTTAATTTTGCAGATTTTTCTTCACTTTTCTTAGATCCCCAAACTAGCCCTGGCTAGGTTTGGTGAGCATGACACAAGAAGGCAGATAAAGGGAATGCATTTTCTCTGTATAGCAAAACAGCATCTAGGCAATCACGGGGCCTTTTGGAAACCAGTACTTTTGACTATTTTTTCAATGGTTTGTCTATTTCTGTGGAATGCCAGCCTCCCTTCTATCTACCCCCCACCCTCCCAACCTGTTTTTTGGTGGTGTTTTGGGTGTGGATATTGACTTTGAGGGAAGTCAATCACTTTATCTTATTTTAAATGTATGCTCTTATAATCCACACAATTTACATGCATTTAACATTTTAATCATTCCTAGTGGTACGCATTCCATGTAGTAAACTCCAGGAACATTACATCAGCTTAAAGTAAACACTCTCACAAACTTTCTTTATTGTTAATCCTCACTGGAGGATATTTATTCCCATTAATTTTTAAAGGGTGGGGGGAGTTGGGGAGAAAAAGAGGGAGAGGGAAAAATAATGATGCAGGAGAGACACATTGATTGGTTGCCTCCTGCACGCACCCCCACCGGGCAGGGGATGAAACCCATAATCCAGGCACCTGCACTTGACCAGGAGTCAAATCAGAGACCCTTTAGTATAGGGGATCAATCAAAGCTCCAATCATTGAGCCACATTGGCCAGGCCTAACAAATATTTTATATTACTTAAATTTTTTAGTTTATGCCAATACACAATGGACACTGTCGCTTAAAAAGCATTTGTTGCACTAGCATCAATGTTTCTCTCTCCCTTCCCTTCTCTCTAAAATTAATGAAATCAATAAAACATATCCTTGGGTGAGAGTTCAAAAAAAGCCTTTTGTTTATGGCTTTTATTAATAGACTTAATGATAAACCTCTTGAAACCTAGAATCCTGGAAAGTATTACATAGTTCTAAGTTGGAACATTCTGGCCCTGAGGGAATGTTCTAGTACTACGCACCCTGGCACAGGACTTATACCCTACCTGCCCTGTATCTCGGTGAGGGTCAGAATTGTTAGTTAGCATTTCCTAACAGATTTGATAAAAAAAATGTGTGAAGCAGAAAAACGGGTATATTTGAGTTCCTTTAAGCTGATATGTAATTGAATAAAGCCACTTCTGGATAAACTAGAAGCATTCTTTCAGCTATAAGGGATGAAAAACATTTTTATTTTAAATGAGTCATATGACTTTATTGTGAAACTAAACAGGCCAATGTATGCAATGGCTTCACTTATCAAATATACTTCCAAGAAAAGAGATCTAAGATCATTTAACATGGAATGCAAATCCTAACTTTTGACAGAACCCCTCCAGATTGTTGTCTCAGATTCACCATTACTAATGTCTCTAAATACTTAATGGTGGATTCTGCTTACTAATTTTAACTTGAAGGGTTCACCAGGGAGACAAATGCTTAACACTAAACAGGCCATAGGTACATTATTAGAATGAGTGATTGAAAATGCTGATGTGAAATTTTTCCGTGCTAAGATCATTGTATGTAGGAGTACATTAGTTTTTTGAGGGAATTCTTAGCTCTTCCCCTACAGACTAGTACTTTACCATTCTCAATCAGACAAGATGAGATGGCCACCTAACATATTTGCAAATACATGATATGTAAGATAAAAGGAACTTTACATAAATTTTTAAGTTAAAATTTTATCACACATAATTTATAGGCCTCTCTAAAAGTTATTTTTAAATACAAAAACAAAACAACAAAACAAAAACAAAAACAGCCCTGACTGGTGTGGCTGAGTTGTTTGGAGCATCATCCCATGAACCAAGGGTTGCAGGTTCAGTTCCTGGTCAGGGCATGTACTCAGGTTGCACTTCACTCTTACATGGATGTTTCTCTTTCTCTCTCTCCCCTTCTCTCCTTTTATCCAGAAAACCATTTTGTTCAAATAAGAACAATGTATGAGAGTTAAGATGAGATAAAAGGGAATGACCCATTTTACATCTTTGCCAGTCGACCATAGTAGAGGCACAATGGATACAGAAGATTTCTTGCAGGTGTTTAGATGGATGAGATGTGGGTGCCTTGATTTTACAAAAAGGTGGTAAACACTCCTGTTTGTCAAAGCATGTGAACCTGTTCAAATATATACCAAATATCTGTATTGAGTGAAGTTTGGTCTTTGCCAGTGAGCAGAACCCCAACATTGTATTGCTGTATGTCATCTCTAATTGAAAGGTTGGCTGAGAGAAACAGTCATGGAGGACTGGATAAAGAATATGTAGTCCAGTTATTCCTTTAAACTTTAACTTTGTTTACTGCATCTTTTTAAACCACAAGTGAGAGTAACGGGGCCGTGCCTCAGCTCCTTGCTGGCTGGCATTTCTTATCATGTAACCTACTACTCCTGGGCCTCCATTGAATGTACTAGAAAAGGAAAGTGTTCAAAACATTGTATGAATTGTATGCATGCTTTTCTTTTAATTGTACTTAAAAATATATGTGCTTTTTTGTTGTTAGAGAGAGGGGTAAGAGAGGGAGAAGGATAGAGATAGAAACATCAATGGAGAGAGAAATTTTCTCTCTAATTTATCTATCAGCTTCCCCCCACATGTGTCCCAACCAAGGATGGAATCTATAACCTGGGTATGTGCCCTGATTGGGAATTGAACCTGCCACCTTTTGGTGTATGGGATTATGCTCCAACCAACTCGGCCACACTGGCCAGGGCCTGAATGAGTTCATTCCTAAATTTATGTGGGGTACTTAGGGTTTTCTATATATAGTGATAGATTTACTTCTTTCTTTCCAATTTGGACACTTTTTATTTCTTGTCTAATGCTGTGGCTAGGATTTCTAATACTATGCTGAATAAGAGTGCTTTCTTGTTCCTAATCTTAGAGAAATAGCTCTAAGCTTTTTATCATTGAGAATATTAGTTGTTGATTTATCATATATGGCCTTTATTATGTTGACATATATTCCCTCTTTACTTTTTGAGAGTTTTTATCATAAATTAATGTTCAATTCTGTCAAATGCTTTTTCTTAATCTATTGAGATGATCATTTAGTCTTCATTTTATTTATGTAGTGTATCATGTTGATTGATTTGCAGATATTGAATAAAGCTTGCAACCCAGGAATAAATCCCAGTTGATCATGGTTTCTGATCTTTTAAATATTCTACAGAATTTGGTTTGCTAATATTTTCTTGAAGATTTTTGCATCATGTTCAGGAATATTAGTCTATGATTGCTTTTTCTATAATGTTTTTTGTCTTGGTTTGGTATCAAAGTAATGTGGACCTTGTAGAATGAGTTTGGGAGCTCTCCTTTCTCTTCATTGTTGTCTTTTTCTTTAATAGTTGGAGAAGGATAGGTGGGATTCAACTATGAAGTGATTTGTCTTGGCTTTTGTTTGTTGGGACTTTTGTTTAGATTTTCTTTCTTGCTGATTCAGTCTTGGAAGATTTTGTTTCTAGTATTTTATCCATTTCTTCTAGGTCGTCTAATTTATTGTTACGTGTTTATATGTTCTTGTATATTTCTTTGTATATGTTCTTGTATATTTTTTTGTATTTCTGTGGTATCCATTTACACTTCTCTTTTATTTCTTACTTTACTTGGATCCTCTTTTTTTTTTTTTTTTTTTTTCTTATTGGGTCTGGCTAAAGTTTCATCTATTGATATTTATCTTTCAAAGAAACAACTTTTAGTTTTATTGCTCTATTTTATTTCCTCATAGATCTTTATTATTTCCTTCATTTTACTAACTTAGGGGCTTTGTTATTTTTCTATTTCTTTTTCATGTACATGTTTTGTGTGCTTGTATCCCTTAATGTACTACTGTGGTGATCCATATTACTACTTTTGTTATTTAATCTTCATACTCGCTTTATAATTGCATGGTCCACTACTTTTACTAAATCTTTGCCTTAATTGGCCTTTTTTTTTCATTTGTATATTTCATTTTTTGTTTTGACTTTCCCTCTTAATAAAGGTCTAGCATTTTTTATAGTGCCATTTTAATGGTGATGAATTCCTTTAGCTTTTACTTATTCAGGAAACTCTTGATCTCTCCTTCAGTTCTGAATGATAATCTTATTGGATAGAATATTTTTGGTTATTTCTCTTCCATCACTGAACATATTGTACTATATTACTTCTGGCCTACCAAGTTTCTGCTGAAAATCAGCTGGTGTTATGGGAGAATCCCCTGTACTTACCCAGCTGCTTTTAAGATTCTCCAACTTTGGGAATTCTAATTATGATGTGTCTTGGCTTGGATCTTTTTGGGTTCCTTTTGTGGGACTCTCTGTGCTTCCTGTACTTGGTGTCTGTTTCCTTCATCAGGTTAGGGGAGTTTTCAGCCATTATTTTTTTAATTAGGTTTCTGTCCATTCCTCTCTCTCTTCTTCTGGGATGCACCTATGATGTGAATGCTAGTATGCTTGATGTTGTCCTAGAGGTCCCTTACTATCCTCATATTTAAAAAAAGAATTGTTTTCATTGAGTGGTTTCCACTACCATGTCTTCCAGCTCACTGACTTCATCTAATCTGTTGATTCCCACTAGTGTATTTTTCATTTGTTATTGTATTTTTCAATTCTGATTGGTTCTTTTCCATATTTTCTCTTTGTTGAAGTTCTCACCGAGTTCATCTATTCTCCAGAGTTCAATGAGCCATCTTTATAACCATTGTTTTGAACTCTATCTGGAAGATTGCTTGCCTCTCATTTAGTTTTGTTCCTGAGGTTTTGTCCTTGTCTTCCACTTGAAAAATGTATCCTAACCTCACTTTGGCTGTCTCTCTCCGTTTCTGTGAATTAGATGAAACAGCAGCCTTTTCAGGCCTTCATGGAGTGGCTTTATGTAGCTTTCCCTTTTGTAGATTGGATGTGCCATGTATCTGTGACAGGCTAGCTGCAGGTGCTCTGACCAGCTGGAGTGGGCAAAGGCTGCAGGGAGATTGGGGGGTGGGGAGTGGGAGGAGACAAATGGGGACTGCCTTGGCCAGTAGGCTATAGATGGAGTTGGATTGAGCTTTGGCCACAGGAAATCCAGAGGCAAATCCTGTCAGGGCCTGTAGCTAAAGCTTAAACAGGCCACGGGGAGTACCAGGTGCGAGCTGTGCCAGGGTTGCCTTTGCAAGATGGCTGGAGCTGTTCTTGGGGCATTCTTGGGCCCTGGGGCGAGCTGTGCTGGAGCCTGGAGGTGCAGCCACAGCAGGTGTGTGCTGCAGGGGCATGGGCCTGGCCCTCACTGAGATAACCTGGGCCAGCTGGTCAGAGCACCTGGATCATGCTCCTGCTCAAGCAGCCGCGGTGGAGGGGAAGTGCCACAAATGGCACATCTTGGTGCCCCGGCGAAGCAGCGTTCCCTCAGTTCTCCTCCCGTTCGGCAGATGCTTTTTGGTTAGTAAACAGATGTCTTTCTCTTGTTGTTTAGGTGCCCTTTAAACCTCTGTCTGCTGCATCCCAGGGTGTGTCTGTACCCAGGCCCCTCGGCGATCCCTCCCTACAGCAGACCATGTTGTCTGGGGGCGGGGCGGGGAGGTTTCCCATCTCTCCTCCCCATTCCTGTGTGCAGAAGCTGTTCAGTTGGTCCTTAGTTCTGTTTCAGGGAGAACTACTTTGTCTGGGGGTATAGATTTGATACATCTGTCAGAGGAGGTGAGTTCAGGGTCTTCCTATGTCATCATCCTACCTTCTTAGCCCTGTGGTTTTACTTCAAAGGCAGCCAGCATGAAGTGTGAATGTTTTTTTCATTTTCTCCTCAGGCTAATTTACTTGTCAAATCTGATTCGGACTGGATGGATACCTTATTCTTCCTCCAGAACACTTTTCTCTAGTTCAAGCAAGTCAAACTCACATGGCCCAGCCAATATAACGGTGTGAGCAGTTATTTACAATTATGAAAGAACATAAGTCTCCTGTCAGACCCAGAATGACTGACATTCACCTTGGGTCAGTTTTGAAAGTAATCACTGTGAACCAGATTTCCCCTGAAGTAGGAAAGACAGTAGCAGAGAAGAGATGCCAAGTGCCAGGAAGAAAACATTAATTTTATCATGGCTCTTGTCCTTTTTTATTTTATACTATACTTTTTGAAATAAACCTACGTTTCTATGAAAATTGAAGGGTTTTTTTTTGTGTGTGTTTTTTTTTGGTGGCCTACATAAACGTAAAACTTGTTTATTTGGTCTGTGTTAGTCTTTGAGTTTGACATGCTTGCTCTAGTAATTCTAACTGGGCAGATGATTCCTAAAGGAGGAACAAAACAATGTGACACTGTTTCTTTGTGCAATACACGTTTATTTTCCTTTTACCTTTGCAGTCACCTTTGAGTAATCTTTGTGTAAACAATAGAATGGAATGATGTTACATTAAATTGTATGCAAATGGCTCTAGAACATCTTAACAATTATGACAAGGCAATTATAAAGACCTTTGTTTTCTTTAGTAATATATATTTGCTTTTTAAAGGACATTGAAGAGCTGCCGTGTCTAGGGTTAGCAAGGAAAGAGCAAATGGTACCATTCCGGGAGCCCACCTCCCTGAAAGTTTTGATTCCAATTTTGAAAATCCCACGTTTGCTGTTACATTAACAGGTAGCCCAGCAGAGGGCTACTTGAGCTGACAGTATTTATTCTTGAAACTTATCCTTTTTTAGTCATTGCACAAAACCTTTTCTGTGTTTGTTTGTCTTACTCCATCTGGGTGTTCTGCAGAATTTCAAGTAAAACTCTGATTCTGGTATTTTCAAGTTTATTACCTTTGGGCCAATGAATCCTATCATTTTTAAGGAGAAGTCAAATCAGAGATGGGTACAGAAGTAGCAATCTAACAGAATGGCAACACTTTGTACAGCTTTCTAAATGTTCCAGTGAAGCAAAACTTACAGATGCCACTGTGTGTAGAGGATGTTTTGGATCTGAGGCTGTTCCGGAATAAAGCAGCCTCAGGCACATTCTTCATATGAAAATTTGCAAGGCACCTCCCTCTCCCAGGAGACAATCAGATTGTGGATTGGTTTTTAGGCAAACAAACCAAAAGAAGAAGCATTCTAGTTCTTAATTCAGTCAGTTCAAAAAATCAGAAGTTATAAATACTCCAAAGATAGACCTGAAACTTTTTGTTTAAATAACAAGAGATTTACTACAAGAAGCATATAATCAAAATTTTTTCCTTTTCCTAGCTAAGGTGTGTAATGCATAAATATATGAAAAATAAAATTCACAGTCAGTTTTAAAACTAGAATTCAAGTTTGGCTAATAAATCTTAATTTTATAAGTATATTAATTTCTAAATACAACATAAAAGAGGCAGCATTGTCAGATATACAGTTAAAGTATAACAGAACAAAAATGAAAGAAGAAGAAACAGCTTCTGATAGAAAAAAATTCGCTTTGTTGCCAATAAATAGGACCACCTGAGTATAGTTCAGATTCTTTTCACTTAAGGGATATCCGAATTAATTGCTAAGAATATTAAGTAGCTTTTGGAAAAATGAGCAACAGTCGTGCAGCTGTGGCATTTGCTTGTTCTTATACTGTGGCTTGCTAGAGAATAAAGCAGAACTCGGAGTGTTAAGTTTTAAAAAATTCTTTTTTATCCCATCTCGTCGAAGCCGGCCTCTTCACAATCTTCAGATTTTGCTGGGAACTGGGAGTGAGGGCGTGGGGAGGGAGAGGTTGACGGGGAGTGCGGTGAGGGAGGCATGACAGGTCAGGGCACCTCCAGGGACATATATCAGCTGACACTCAACTGAGCAAACCCGATCAGCTTCACTTCGTCTGGAATCTCAGATCCATCACAGCCAGAAGCCTGAAAATGGAAAACAAACAAACAAAAAAACCCGATACTGTGAGAGCTGGTTTGTAGAGACTTGTTCATGTGATGGCAGAACCAAGAAAAGGCACGTTCCATATGGGGCCACCTGTCCCCCGATTCTTTCAGAAGAATCAAACTCCAAAATGACTACTGGGTGCTGTGTGTGAGAACCCCCATGCTATCAAACCCGGGAAACGGGAAGGGATGGGTAACCCAGTTAAAACACTGCTGTGCACCCAGGCTCTCAGCTTTGGACCTGCCAGTGAACCATCTGACTGACAAGAAACCACATACAAATTTTCAACGACCATAGTGATTTTTAAATATACTTTCAAAATTAGAGCTCGTTAATACTTTTTAAAAGGGTAGCATGAAAATGAGAAGAGATCTGAGATCTAGGAAGTCACTTGAGGGATTTTTTTTTTTTAAATCAAAATAATCTTCTCTGTAAAACTGGCCAGAAAAAAAAAAAGTAGTCAATATGTAGTGGAATGGCTCTTCATAGATAACTGTTAAATTTAAGTCCCAATGAATTATTTTCACAGGAAAAGGTTAAATAACCATAATAGGTTATTTTCCCATAACAAAGAATTGTTTCTAATATTTTAGGACATGCTAATTGTCTAACATTGGCTCAAATTATACTGTGCCAAATACTTTTTGAAGAAAAATAATAAGGAACTGGAAATAAGCCATTGCCCATCAAACCCCTCACTGGTCCTAATTCATAAGTTATTTCTATTTTTCTTTGCACCTCCCTCATACACACACAAATTACTATTGGATATTATGTAAGTGCCACCAGTGGAGAGAAAAAATCTGATGAATGCCCTGAAATGGGCAACAAATTACCAAAGGACCATACAAACCTTTTGTTGGCCTAATTCTTGCTAAATTATTGTCAAAATAATTAGTTTGCAATGGAGGAAACAGAAAAGCCCTTCCATACATCACGATGAGCCTGCTTAGCACTGCTTCCACAACACAGCCCACAAACTCAGCCCTTGGTCAACCCCAGCATTTTCCTTTAACATAAGCAGCTAATTAGAACATGTCATAGAGCTTGAATGTTTTAAAATAATTACCTTCAAAATAAGTCAGTGTGAGTAGTTATGATTACATATGAAAATCAGTAGCCTGAAGGGTGGTAGGAATATTAGTTAGCGTTTAAGACATTTGCTTTGTGCCTATCCAGTGATTTCTCTGGTTTTACTTGCCAGATAAGATATTCAGTAAAGCACAGTTTTCATTGTTTGCATTGCCAGGGGCAGGTCAGAAACAGTCCTTCCCTTATCGCTTTTAACAAAGTACTGCAGGCATAGGCGGCTTTTCAGCTGAGATTTTCCTGGTGGGCATTTTTTATACTGATAGTGTCATGTTCACCTCCCCTACCAATTTTCTCATTCTCCTCTCACTGTCTGTTAAATCAATCTGCCTACACATACCTTCTCTTCTGCTACTGCAGTGTTATTTACTCAACCCACTGAAAGCGGGCAGAGACAATCTGTGTAATTAATAGGCAGCTGACAAACAGCCGAGGACAAAGGATGGCTGCGGGTGCCAAAGGTCAGACTGCCAAGTGTGAAGCACATCAATGCATCTGAAAGCTCCATCAGGAATTTGATCATGTGAATAACAGGAGGTTAAGGTGACGAGGAAGAAAAACAAAATGTCCAGTGTTGATTAAACTGAATAGAAGAGGAAAAGATTAAATCCTTTTTGTGAAGAGGAGTGGGATTTACAGTGCGAGTGGTGACCACAACTCACAGAGAATCTTCCGGGGGTGCACATCCCACTCCATGTCCCCGGGGCCTCCAGCAGCTACACTGGCCTGTTCTGTTTCCTGGCAAAAAGGCACAGGCCAGGTCGCTTGGCTCTGCTTCAAGGCACTCAGCCCTTTCCCCATGCTCTACCATGCTCATTCTCTTTTAGCCAAAGCCGAGCCCTTCTCTCTCTCACTGTGGCCTGCAAAACACTAATGGCAACATGCAAATGATTCTGAAATCTAGAGAAAAGGAAGCAAAGACTCTCAAACTTTTTGGTCTCAGGATCCCTATATAGTCTTACTAAAGCCCAGTGCATGAAATTAGTGCACTAGGGGGATGGGAGGAGGGAAGGAGGGGTCCCTCAGCCAGGCCTGGGTCCCCTTGCAGTCTAGGACCTTTCAGGGGATGTTCACCTGCAGGCATAGGCCAGCTCCCTATGGGGATTGGGCCTAGGTTGGCAGTCAGACATCCCTCTCCCAGTCTGGGACCCCTCGCTTCTTATTGCCCCCCTGCTCCTTACCGCTCAGCTCCCTGCTTCTTAGCACTTGTCTTGGAGACAGGAGAGGCTCCCACCACCGCTGCTGTGCTTACCTGCCCTGTCCCCCTCCACAACCTGGCATCCATCAATTTATTCCATGTCTGTGACTTTGTTTCTGTTTTGGTTTTTGTTGTTTTTATAGATTAATCACATAAATGAAATCAAATGGTATTTGTCTCTCTGTCTGACTTCATACACTTAGCTTAATACCTTTTATGTCCATTCATATTGTTGTAAGTGGCAAGATTTCACTGTTGTATTTTTTTTTTTTTTTATAGCCAGGTAATATTCCACTGTCTATACTAGTATGTAGCACTTCTTTATCCATTCCACCACCAACAGCTAATTCTATAGGTTGACTATCATACATAATGCTACAAATGTCTTTTTATAATTAATGATTACGATTTCTTGGCATAAATACCCAGATGTGATATTGCTGGGTCGTATGATATAGTTTTATGATTTTTTTTTTAGGAATCTCCTCCATATTGTTTTCCATAAAGGCTGCATCAATATGCAATTCCATCAACAGTGCACTACAAGGTTCCAGTCTCTCCACATCATTGCCAATTCTTGTTTGATGATTTATTGATGATAGCCATTCTGACAGGTATGAGGTTATATCTTAGTATGGTTTTGATTTGCACTTCCAGATGATAAATGTTGAACATCTTTTCATATGTCACCCAATAGACATATCCTCTGCCCATTTTTAAAGCAGCTTCTTTGTTTTCTTAATGTTAAGTTGTACGAGTTACTTATATACTTTTACAATACTGACTTATTGAATATATTATTGGCAAATATTTTCTCCATTCAGCAGATTGTCTTTTTATTTTGTTGATGGTTACCTTCAGTGTGCAAAAATCCTTGCCCTACCTAGGAGATGTCAAAAAGTTTACTGCCTATGCTTTCTTCTAGGATTTTTATGGTTTGAGTGTTAAAATGGGTTAAAGACTTAAATGTAAGATTTTTGTATATGGTGTAAGAAAATGAGCCAGTTTCATTCTTTTAAACGTATCTATCCAGCTTTCCCAACACCATTTACTGTCATTTTCCCATTGTATATTCTTGCCTCCTTTGTCATACATTAATTGACCACATAGGGTGGGTTTATTTCTGGGATTTCTATTCTGCTTCATTGATCTGTGTGTCTGTTTTTATGATAGGACTACCTTGTAGAATAGTTTTATATCAGACTAGAGGCCTGGTGCACGAAATTTGTGCATGGAGGGGAGGGTCTGTCCCTCAACCCAGCCTATACTTTCTCCAATCTGAGACCCCTTGAGGGATGTCCAACTGCCCACTTAATCCCTCTCACAATCCAGGACTGCTGGCTCCCAACCAACCGCTAGCCTGCCTGACTGCTTGGCTGCCCCTTACCACTTCTGCCTGCCAGCCTGATCTATGTCTAACTGCTCCCCTGTCGGCCTGATTGCCCCTCACTGCCCTCTCCTGCAAGCCTGGGTCACCTCTAATTGCCCTCCCCTGCAGTCCATCTTGTGGTGGCCATCTTGTGTGTTGGAATGATGGTCAATTTGCATATTACTCTTTTAGAT
This sequence comes from Pipistrellus kuhlii, assembly GCF_014108245.1. NCBI lineage: Eukaryota > Metazoa > Chordata > Mammalia > Chiroptera > Vespertilionidae > Pipistrellus > Pipistrellus kuhlii. The sequence continues at coordinate 41,865,598 of NW_023425573.1, read as the reverse complement.
AGAAAAATAAAGTTGGAGGTATCATGCTATCCTATCATAAGATTGCTTTGACTATCTGAGGACTTTTGTGCTTCCATAGAAGTTTTAATATTACTTGTTCTAGTTGTGTGAAACACACCATTGGGATTTTGATAGGGATTGCACTAAATCTGAAGATTGCTTTGGGTAGTGTGGACATTTTGACCATGTAAATTCTTCCTATCAACAGCATGGTATATACTTCCATTTGTTTTGTATCTTATTCAATTTCATTCTTCAATTTCTTAGTTTTTTGCTTTTTTAAAAAAAATATATTTTATTGATTTTTCACAGAGAGGAAGGGATAGAGAGCTAGAAATGTCAAGGAGAGAGAAACATCAATCAGCTGCCTCTTGCACACCCCCGACTGGGGAGGTGCCTGTAACCAAGGTACATGCCCTTGACCGGAATCAAACGTGGGACCTTTCAGTCCACAGGCCGACGCTCTATCCATTGAACCAAACCGGTTTCGGCCCAATCTATGTTTTTAATAGTCCATATTAAGTTGATGATCACAAATTTGGATACATTCTAAAATGATTATAATTTGACCCCACCACATTAATGTTTTGGTCATTTCTTTTTACTTTTTTGTCATCTCTATTTTGCTTGTTAACTTCAGATATTTTTTATTTAATGGTTTCTATCTCTGTTGAAATTCTGAGTTCATCTATTCTCTCCCTAATTTCACTGAGAATCCTTATAGCCAGTGTTTTGAACTCTATATCTGGTAGATTGCTTGTTTCCATTTCATTCTTCTTTTCTGGAGACTTGTCTTATTCTGTCATGCGGGACATGTTTGTCTCCTCATTGTGGCTGATTCCCTACATCTCCTGGTCTTGGCAAAGTGGCCCTAAGTAGTAGGGCCCAGTGGTGCAGTTTCCTAGGCCACCTGAGTTGTCTTCCAGGAGTGTCCTAGGTGTAGGTTCTATATGCCCAACTGTTGTAGTTGAGCCTTGATTGTGTTAGCACTGATCTTCAGGATGACTGGCTGTGAGGACTGGGTGTGACTACAGAGGACACGCTATTGTGCAGGTGCTTATGTGCCAGCCAAGTCCACCCTTTGGATTTGTTTGTGGAGCCAGTTGGGAGGTGCTCTAGTGTAGGCCAAGGTCAGCCTCCATTTGTGCCCAGTTTGAGGCCACTTGGTGGGAGCTACAAAGTGATTTGCTGTTGGTTGCCACCTGTATTGGACTTCAAGGTGCTTGGAAGAAGCTATGCTGGGAACTAAGGCTTGCTGCCATCAGCTTGCTGCTGAGCATGAGGGGCCCTTGAGCCAGGCTTGGGTCTGCTTAGTATTAGGCAAAGCCAGCCTCTGCTTGTTTGGGATTTGTAGACCTTTGGAAGATTTTGGGAAGTTTACAATGTGAGCCGAGGCATGCAGCTTGTGTGGAAAAGCCACTGGAAGACTTGGGCCTGACACATGAGTAGGGTGGCGTCTCAGGGAGTTACCAGTGCAGAGGGGAACAGTGTTAGCCAGCTTAATGGAGAGTTCAGATTTGATGCATGGCTGCTGGCTGGCTGGGTAAAGGAGCTCAACAAAGGAGCAGTGATGCCAGCCAGTGCTTCTGACCCCTGGCACTTTTTGAGCTGATGCCCCTGCACTGGAGCCCAGATCAAGTGAGTTTGCAAGTCCATGTGCAGGCTCTTCAGAAGGAACTCCAGCAGCCCTCTGCTTCACTCAGATGCAATCCTCACTGGTTTTCACAGGCAGATGTTAGGGGGACCCCCTTCCTGGCACTAGTGCCCCACTGGGACCCCTCCTCCTCAGGGGGATCTGCTCAGAGAAGATATCCCTTCTGATTCTTAATTGCCACATGTGGGTGTAGGACCTGCTGGTTCTGAGTATCAGTCCCGCCTACCAGTCTGGTCATCATGGCTCCTTCCTTATATCCTTAGAACTTCTGTTCAGTAAGTCTTCATATGGTTGGTTTTCATCAATTTTCTACAATATTGATGTGGTCGTAGGAGGAGGCAAGCACAGTGTTTACCTACTCTGCTATCTTGCAAGGAAGTCTGAATGGATCTTTTTACCCATGCATTATTCTTCAGCATGGCTGGGTTATGCAGATTTTCCAATGTCGACATATTTCATACAATATCATCCATCCCATCAGAAAAGTCTTTAAGTATTGCTCCATGCCCCAGAGTCAAATGTAGAGTGGTAGATACAAGTTTTCCAAAATCCTATTTGTGTTCAAAAGCTAAAGTTCATTATTAACAATAAATACTGTCAGTCATGCTTGAATTTCCAGACTTACTTGGTTCATTTTGGAAAAAGTACCTGCCACATCCCTTGTCTGAATAACCATAGTTTGTCAGTTATTCTTGCAAAAAAAAAAAAAAAAGGGTGGTTCAGTTCACAACTCAAATGTGCTTTTCCTGGGCACAACCACTGCCCTTCAGTAACTGAAGTGCTTCCCATTTCTTCACACACAATATTAAAAACATGTGTCCTCAAGTAGACAGATTTAATGTTTCTTGCCTTATTAGGAAAATTCTTATATGACACTAGCGTTTTTCTGGATTTAATTTTTTAAACGTAATGATGGCTATGGTTCAGTTTGAAATTCCTGCCTTGATTCATGCTGACATTAGCAATTTTACCCACGAGGGCTTTTCTACCAATGTCAACACAATGGAAGAGATAAGTAACATCTTGGTGTTATTAGAGTTTGCACATCCAATATACCCTAAAAAGGGTCTCAAGGAACCCCAGAATTCCATGTCCCACATTTTGTGAACTCAGCTTCAAAGGGAAGTGCATACTGTATCAGGAACCTAGCATGGCAGTACAGTGATGCGTGCTCTCACTCAACTGTCTGCACTCCTGCCACTCCCCACCAGACCAGCAGGTGTGGCCCGTGGAGGAGCCAAATCCTCCAGTGTCACCCACAAGGATTCCCTTCACTCCAAACTTCGGTGCACTGGCTGGAGAGCTTGAAAACATACTAATGCCCATGTCCACCCCAGAGGTTGTGATTGGTCTGGGGGATAAGGCCTGGGCACTGGGATATTTGAGCTCCCAGGTGATTCAAAGGTTTGGTACAGTTTGCGAACCACTGTCTACCCTAGAGAACCTCCAAGTTTCCTTTAAAGCAATGGTTCTTCAAGCTTTACCCTAAATCAGAATCACCTGCATAGGTTATTAAAACACAATTCCCCATCCCCCAGAAATTCTGATTCTGGACCCTAGAATTTGCATTTTTATCAAGTTTCCAGCTTCCAGGTGAAGCTGGTACCACTAGTCTTGGGACCACACTTGGAGAACCATTGTTTGAGAGCTGCTCCATGGACCTCCCTGAACTGTTTCCCAGCTTTATGTTGTTCTCTGGAAAAGGTTATATTAGTCATGTAGCTTCCATCTATGCCAAAGCTGAAAGCCTCTAAAAATAAGGCCCCTTTATTGTTAATTACCAAAATACTCATTAAATTTGATATCTGCAATGCATGTTATTCAACTTCAATAACTAAAATATATAATTCTCATGTAAATGTGTACCAATTGGGTGCAAATTACAATTTGTATTCTTAAGATTTGCACAAATGCAATTCCAAAATTTCCACATGAAAGCAGCAAGACTCATTTGCTTTAAAAGTTGCAAGGTAACAAATTTAAAAATGACTTAAATGACATTTATGGAGCCTTGTCTTAAAAAAAACAACAAAACAGTACAGAAATGTCAAACGTGAAGCAAATTATATTTGAGCTGAAATGCCCTCTATGCCTGAACCACTTTGTTAAAAGTGATTTTTTTTAAAAAAAGATTTCCGATCTGTCTATCCTTGGCCATGTCAACAATGGAAATCACACCTCACTTATCTGTCCAGTGAATCTAAAGATCTAAAGCTAAAGTTTGGGCAGAGAAAAACAGAACAGCACTTGCTTATGTGACCAATAACCTTTCACCTTGTGCTTTGTTTTTCTCATACAAGCAGACAGACAAGAACGAATATCTTTTCAAACTTGAGCCAAGTGGGAATGGGGAGAGGAGAGAGATCAGAGAAGGAGCCTTCACACAGAATGCTTCTCAGCTCCACACTGGAAGCACCAGGGGGTGTTTTCAAAATTCCCAGGCTGCAGCAAGAACAATTAAATTAGTTTCTCTGGTGCAGGACCCAGGTAATAGTTTTTTAAAGTGTCCCTGTCACCCTGAGTGAAACGTTTGCCTAGCAATGTGAGGACCACAGTTCTTTAGACAAAGTTCAGACCCCTAGCAGTCTCCTTCAGAAAGCAAAGAAAGAGCTGAGATTAAAATAAGCAGCTGAGAGATAAAAGTGTTACAAGTAGTAGTGGCTTATGAGGAAAAATGCTTATGAAATACTTTGACCTTTCATTCTTCAATAACATAACCAATTTGAATCTCTGTGGCTTTAACCAAGATGCTAGTGTCCTATGAAGATTAGGCTGAAGTTTTTCTAAGTGAGATTTGTACTTTGATATATTTTAATTAATATCAGGCCTCTGCTCTGTGCCCAGGCACTGGGGGATCCAAGACAGAAATCTCTATCCACCCAAAGTCTCTAGATGTATTAGAGATATATATTAGAGTCTACAAAATGTCAGCACAATATAATCCTTGTGGAGGAGACTATAGGAGCACCTAAACCAGGATTGGGAATCAGAGAAAGTAAAAATTTGGCAGAAAATTGGAACATGTCTAGGCATTGGTGAGACAAAGAGGCCTGAATAGGTTGGGGAAGAAGGTTACTTTAGTGAGAGCGATGAGTACATACAAAGGGCTACCAGATGGAAACAGGAGGGAGCAGGGGGACAGAGAAAAAAATAAATGAATGGGGCTGGTCAAATTAAGAAAGGTGAAACAGGGAGAGCTTCCCCAGCCATGTTCGGGGGACTGATTTGTAGACGAAAACAGTGAAGACCCACTCAAGAGGAGCATGGGGACTGTGGAGGAGTTCCTGTGGCTATCGCCTCAGTGTGGTAAGCAGAGCTAGAGACTGGCGAGGTGTAGGCAGGAGGGTCAGTTTAGGAAGCTAAGAGGATCCCAAGACAGAACCGAGAGAGAGAATCCAGGAAAGTAAAACTGATGAGAGTAGGACATGAGAGGGACTTTCACATTCCCCTTCTGTTCATAGACACGCGTATGAAACCTACAGTTGTAGGCAAGAGTCAGGGTTGCTCTCCCTGTTTTATAGGTAAGCAGGGTGAGAGATGGGGGAACAAGCCAGCATGAGAGTTTTAGTCTCTCATCTCTATTTACATGTTCACACCCAGAAATGTTCTGGAGGTGGTATGTTATAATTGCTTTCTATTGGTATAAAAATGAATAAAGAGCCGAAGCCGGTTTGGCTCAGTGGTAGAGCGTCGGTCTGCGGACTGAAGGGTCCCGGTTTCGATTCCGGTCAAGGGCTTGTACATTGGTTGCAGGCGCATCCCCGGTGGGGGGTGTGCAAGAGGCAGCTGGTCAATGTTTCTCTCTCATCGTTTCTAGCTCTCTATCTCTCTCCCTTCCTCTCTGTAAAAAAAATCAATAAAGAAACGTTAATATTGTTTGAAATGCTGGCACAGGGTGCCATTTTCTCTTCAATATATATTTTCATGTAAATGAAAGTGGTTTACAAAGGTGTAGGTGAACTAGAAACGTAAGAGGTGACAGAAGAGTCCTAAGCAAGGAGAAATCTTCAATTTGTCAATTTATCATTTTATGTCTGAATAAAATGTGTTTAATTATCAAAGCAAAACAAATTTCATCAGATAATTTCTGTGCAAATCTTTGATCACACATAGCCTACCTACCTGAAAATAGATGAGAAGCAAGATCAGAAAGCTAGTTATCACCAGGCAAACATTTACTGCAACTAATAACCACTTAGCATTTATGGCCATGCGCTGTTTCCATTAAATGTCCGAAGAAATAAAAGAAACAGATCATCAATACATGTTGCACACAGTGAAGTGTTGTGACCTTAAGTTGCTTGCAGCATTCTGACCGGCCCTTAATACAATTAATTTATAGTTTAAAACTGGGTCACTTTTGTCTGTTTGGACTTCTCTCCACCCTCGCTTGGTTTCACAATGACTCCAAAAGGCTCAGATTTCCATACCTCTGTGGCCAACCCTATTCCATTAAAAATCCACTTGTGCAGAGAAACTCGGGTGGAGTTAAAATGTCTTTGTTCACTTGCTTTCAGTGAACTGTTCTACAATTGTTTCCAATTACCTAAACCATTTCTAAAACAATCAGCCTCATTTTTAAGTTAGAACCATTTAGCTTCAGGAAAGCTTTAGTAAAAGTTTTAGCAAACAGTACATTGTGATTCATTTTAAAAATCCTAAATTAATTGTATTAAGGGACAGTCAAAATGCAGCAAGCAGCTGAAACCAGTTTGGCACAGTGGATAGAGCATTGGCCTGCATACTGAAAGGTCCCAGGTTTGATTCCGGTCAAGAGCATGTACCTTGGTTGCGGGCACATCCCCAGTAGGGGGTGTGCAGGAGGCAGCTGATCGATGTTTCTCATCAGTGTTTCTAACTCTCTATCCCTCTCTCTTCCTCTCTAAAAAAATCAATAAAATATATTTTAAAAAATGCAGCAAGCAATTTAAGGTCTACGAATACTTTGCTGTGTACAACATGAAATTAATATAGTATTGTATATCAACTGTGATTCAAAAAAAACACTCTTTAAAAAACAAATTACTGCCAAAACTGATTTGGCTCAGTGGTAGAGTGTCGGTCTGCGGACTGAAAGGTCCCAGGTTCGATTCTGGTCAAGGGCATGTACATTGGTTGCGGGCACATCCCTGGTAGGGGGTGTGCAAGAGGCAGCTGATCTCATCGACGTTTCTAGCTCTCTATCTCTTTCCCTTCCCCTCTGTAAAAAATCAATAAAAATATATTTATTAAAAAAACCAAATTACTGAAAATGATGAAATATATCAAATAATATTTTAATCCTAAAGAAAGAAAAGAGCTGCTTGGAATTCAGTTTAATTTTGTTCTATATGGTCAAGTAGCCATAAAAACTGGAAGCAAAATGGCATGGTGTTCAAGATTCTCAAGTGGCCACTCTTCATTAAAGATGTCATGGTAAAAGAACAAGATATGCTGACAGATGAGGAAATTTCTGGTCATGATCAGAAAATGTTCCCAAATGTCGAACAGGCAAATGACGGATGCAAAAAAATGGATCCCAAAAGGAAACATCAGCAGCAATAAAATCACAGAGCAGGGTAGGAAACTCCATTATTACTTCTTGATGGCACCTCATGGCAGCAAATTTACCTTCTTTCCATAACTTCTCACTTACCAACTTAAATGTCAAGGTTTTTAAAGCTTTGGGGTCATCAACAATCTTCTGTAAATTAGCAGCCACTGAAAAATACAAACATGGAGAAAGTGTTCAAATTATTTCTCGTAACATCGGGTTTTCACATCAGTGATTCAGAAAATTTGACTAATGATGCAATTAGCTGCAAAATTATTTTTTCACAGACATTGAAATCCATATAAATGGCCAAATTACTCTCATGTATTTTCTACACCAACTTATATCTTCGGTAGATCAGAATTAATAATGTACAGCTGACTTAGAATTAACTGTACATTGACCTCACATTCAGAAAATGAGAAATGACAGCAGCGTTCCCACCCCTTGGTTTTCCTCATCACCCATCACTAAGACACATCGGAGCCAGGAGAGGGCAGCACAGAACACAGGGGAGAGGTAGTCCAGACGACACCATTTCTTTGGAAATAAAGGCCAGCACACATTTGAACTCCTGTCCTGTAAATTCACTCAAATTTCTGCGGCCACTTTTATCAAAGCCACAAAATGCAGAAGATAACCTGTATGATTTGGGCATATGTTTTAATGTTTTCAGAGCACGGCGATCTGTCAGACCGCGAAGGGCCATCTTGAACACTTCCCAAATCCCGTGAACAGGGTCGAGCACTCGAGGCTGTCAGCGTGAAGCTCCATAGTGAAGACATGTTTCCACTATTAGCTGGATCCATCAGGGACCTGCCCCGCGCCCCATGGTGCCATAATCTATTCGATAGTCTAGGAGAGGAGCGGGCCCTTCCCATTCCCTCCGCTGGCTTAGGGTGCAGGTTGCGAACAGTATTACCAAAGGAAATGACAGAGGTTTCACGCCTTCCTCTTTCCATACCCAAACGTAATGTGCAAAGCACTGAAAGTCAGGTGAGGGCTGCTGGTTAGGAAAGGAGCAGTTACTATCCAAGAAATCGGGGAAGAGTTTTTTCATTATCCAAATTATCTGCCGCTTCACTAATTAGGTTATCTGAAAGTTATCGGAATATTTTAAGATAAAAACATTTAATATACATAATAAATAAACGTATAAATATTCTGAGAAAAGTGTTTCAAGTATAATGCTTTCAAGTAGAAAGAAATCTGCAAATTGTATTTTTCACTGAGGTTAACTGAAAACCTAGATACATAGATTTTATGCAAATCAGTTTATTTCATTAAATCCACGGCTGGGGAACCGTTTTTACTGCTAAGCCATTTGGATGTTTATAACATCATTTGGGGACCATACAAAATTATCCACTTAAAAACTAGTCTGCTCTATTTGGTCAAACATTTAACTCACCACTCATGCCCTGGCAGGGCCAGACCCAATGATTTCGTGGGCCTTATACGGCCTACGGGCCGGTCGTTCCCCACCCGTAATTAATCTATCAGCTGCGAAAGGAAAAACTGAAAATTATATATAGCAGTCCCCCCTTGTCCACAGGGGATGCCTAAAACTGTGGATAAACGTATCGTGTATGCAAATTGCAGCAGCTTTTCCTGACAACACCAGAGTGTTCTACATCGCTCCTTGGATTTGGGCTGATTTCACGAGTGGCCATAAAGTCTTTATGGGAATCCCAGTCCTTTCCTGCAAGTCTCTCAGTTGAGATGGATGATTTACTGCCTTGTTCTGGGTCATCTATTTCCAGTCTGTTCTCTCAAGTGCTGCCAAAAGCAGGCTGTCCTGCACTCATCACGCCCCTCTCTGCTGTGCTCCGTGCGTCCTCGGGCCCGTTTCCAAGGACCATGGCTGAGCAAGTTGTAGACTGGAGGGCAAGACGGAGTGGCCAGCATCTTGAACAATCATCCCAGAAAAACCACGCACCCCAACTGTGAACCTCGGGGACATTAGAAATTCAAATTCTGTCTTCAGCTCAAAGCAAAAATAGCAAAACTGGCCTCTTACCTGATTACTTATCCCAGCTGCTAGGCGTATTCTCAATTCAGCTGATTCTAATTTGTTGTAAAGTGCTATAAAACACCTCCACTTAACTGACATCACATAAAATTCAGGGTGATGCTAATTTCTCTCCCAGCAGCAATGCTCATTAAAAAGATGGGTGCCACCGTTTTCTCCCTTCTCCTGACTGTGCACCTGGGTTTCAGCAATAAAGACGCTCCTTACCTGGAACGTGAGCCGAGAAGGAAGGGCTGGGTAGATAGGACTGGTTTTAGGGCTCCTCAAGCATGTGCTCATAGCACCGAACTTCGCGTCTTAAGGTATTTTAGTTTCCAAAAAATATGGGGCTTCTGAACCTGCTTCCTCAGTGGCATCAACTCATTTCCAACCCCTCACGGCTTTCCCCGGGCGTCTAACAGGCTCTGTAATCTTGAGGGCATCCCATCCCTCCTCCCAGCCCTCTCTCTTCAGTCACGAGAGCTTTCTCTCTCTCTCTTGGCCACATCAGACCCAGGTAACACTTACAAAGGTTCCAGGGATGGTGGCCTTCCAGTCCTACCACTGGGGCTACATGATTCCTTCATGGGCAAGCTTTTTTTCATGTTCCTGAGTCATGCTTTAGACTAGAATGCCTGTCAGGGCTAGACAGTTCTGTTTGCTCTTTTGGATAACATTTGGTTTGAAGTATGGTAAGTACTCTGCTTTATGAAACTGTAGTAATATCATTAACAGCCATATGAAAAAAATGCTGCTGCTTAATACTTCCCCAAATGTGATCAGAGGTAGAAGAGCTGATGTTTCTCTGACAAACGGTGTCAGGCATTCATTCTCCTGACAGTTTCCTCTATAAAACCCTGGTCACATCCTGACAGTTAGAAAAACAACAGTCATATAAAGACTATTTTACTATGTCTGTATTCTGATTAATCAAAAGATATATTTTTCTCCTCATATACCAGTATATTTCACAACCACCTCATATAGTGCTGATGTTCTGGTGGCTGTGAGTTGACTAATTTGAGATATCCCAACCAAAGCTGTGTGGAAAAGCACACCAGTGAACACCGAGTCTGATGTGCTCCCCTTGTGAGAAATCTCTGAGATAACACAAGAGCTTAGACTTGGGTTACCCGACAAGGTGATGATGTCACAATATTGTTTTCTCCAAAGATATACCTTGAACATCTGCTTTGTATTGCTTAGAGAGGTGGCATGAAAGCACACAGAAAGAAAAATGGGTGACAAAAGAGAACCCAAGCTCTGAGTAAGGAGACATGAGGGTAGGTTTCTCATGGATACTGCTTTAACACTGATGCAAAATTATAGCTTACTAACAATAATAAAAGATTTACCCTGTTATTTTCCCTAAATTCCTGGGCTCTTATATTTATGAGATGAGTATAAGCTGATTTTTCAGCAGAAACTATGCAGGCCTATGAGAGTGGCAAGAAATTTTCAAGAATAGCAAGAACCTACAGCCAAGATTACTCTACCCAGCAAAGCTATCATTCAGAATTGAAGGGCAGATAAAGAGCTTCACAGATAAGAAAAAGCTAAAGCATAGCCAACTCCCAAGGAGTTCATCACCACCAAACCAGTATTACATAAAATGCTGAAAGGTATTCATTAAAAAGAGGAAGAAGAAAAAAATAAAGATAAAAATTATGATCAACAAATACATATCTATCAACAAGTGAATCTAAAAGTCAAGTGAATTAAAAGTCTGAGGAACAGAATAAACTGGTGAATATAATAGAATCGGGGCATAGACTAGGAATGGATTGATAATTATTGGGGGGAAGGGGTGTGGTGGTGTAGGAAGAGACTGGACAAAAATCATACACCTATGGATAAGGACAGTGGTGGTGGTGGGGGAGGTAAGAGCAGAGGGTGGAGTGGGAACCTGGTGGAGGGGAGCTATGGGGAGAAAAAAGGAGAAACAATTGTAATAATCTGAACAATAAAGATTAAATAAAAAAATAATAAAATGTGGGTATTAATAGTGCCTACCTGGTAGAATTGTTTCAAGAACTGAGCTCATGGGGAGGGGTGGGGCGGGAAGTGAGAGATCAATCAAAAGACTTGTATGCATGCATATAAGCATAACCAATGGACACAGACAGTAGGGGGGTGTGGGCATGTGCTGGGGAGAGGTCAATGGGGAGAAAAGGAGACATATATAATACTTTTAACAATAAAGAATTTAAATGAAAACTGAGTTAATACACACAAAGGGCTTACAGCAATGCTTTATAGCAAGGGTATAATAAATGTTAGCTTATTATCTCTACCCTGGACTACTACATATATTAGCTGGTTTCCTTGTGTTAGTTCTTATCTCCTCCTCATGAGCCCCTTTTCTCACACTCACTGGAGTTACTCAGAGAATCTATTAAATCATCAACTAGAATGTGTTGCCTCTATAAGTAATACCATTTAACTCTTCACATCAACTTCAGGATAAAAATCTAAACTTTTTGGCCTATGAGCCCCTCTGTGGTCCAGTCTCAACCTACCTCTTCAGTTTATTTTCTGGATTTTCCCAGGAAGGTCTCCATAACCCCTGGATCTCTACCATTAAGTGAGGAGGTAACTCATTACAGATCTGATATCCTCACTAGATTCAAACTCTTTTATAACCCAGACAAAATCTTATTCATCTCTGCAAAAGGTACAGTAAATCTTTAAAATACATCCATACACCAACTGATGAATTCTCACCAGCTCCGCCCGCTGCTACTACCCAAGTACGGCCACCTGGTATCACTGCTCATCTGGACTAACCAAGAGCCTGTGGTCTCCCTACTTCCATTCTTGTTCCTTGATGGCATAGCCAACTCCCAGCCATCAGCTGAGCCTTTTTAACATGTAATCAGACCATGCCACTTTATTCAAAACCCTTGGATGGCATTACAGCTCAGGGTAAAAGCCACAGTCTCCACAATGGTCTACAAACCCCACCTGACCCGGCCTCCTGCTCCCTCTCTGACCTCATCCCTCACCACACTGCTGTAGCTACAATGGTCTCCATGCTCTCCCTCGAGCATTCAAAGCAGGCTGCTACCTGAGAACCTCTTCCTGCCATTTCCTAAGCTGGAAGTAAAGGCTCCTCCTTCATGACCGCCACCCTCCTTTCCTTCCAGCTTCTGCCCAAATGTCCCTGCTATTACCTCATTCCCTCTGTCTTTCCCCAGAATGTTCCCTTTTCATAGCACCAAACACACTACATGACCAGACGTCCCGATTTTTAACAATTTGTCCCGCGTCCCATAGTGTTTTAAAAAGTCCCGATTTTTGGAATTCTTTCCAAAAAATTCTTTCAAAAAATTGGGACTTTTTTAAAATGCCCCGGGACGCGGGACAAAATTGTTAAAAATCGGGACTGTCCCGCCAAAAGCGGGACGTCTGGTCATCTTATACTACATCTTTATGAGTAAATTTTGGATGCAGCCCTTCATTTAGCCCCCTCATCTAGAGCATAAGCTCCAGTGAGTACTGGAACCTTTATCTACCTTGTTCACTGTTTGTTCCTAAGGCTTGACATATAGAGCATGTCAATTTACAGGGTTCTAAAAACTCTAGGGTAGGACCTGAAGAGTTAACCATATCTTAGGAGAATTCCTACAAATGTGTCTCTTAAGCGACAGTCCCATTTAGTTTTCCCAAAGCAAGTGAGTGAACTCTGGGCTCATCACAAATGAATATTGGGTATGCTAGGCAACCATTACCTTAGCAATTGACCATTTTTCATTCAGCTTTTTCCCCCAGAGATGACAGTCCAGGTCACTCCCCGGGCCATTCCCCTATCAGTACAGGTGCTGTCCCGAGGAAGGGAATCTACAGTGGGTAGAAGGGGACAGCAGTGATGAGCATCAGTGTGGCCTCACGACCAGACGTGGCCGCGGGGACTAGCAGTCGCACTAACCTAACTTCCCCTCTTACCGCTCTCCCATGCAAAGAGACCAGCCATTCCTGGAGAATCTCTCCCCTGGGGATCCATGCGGACCAGGGGGACTGTCAGGGGGACTGTCAGGGATACTGTGGTGTGCAGCCAGGTCTCCTCGCAGGAATGATGCTCAGCCATATTCCTCCCTGAGAATTCCCTTTAGGCAAAGAGTGCTGTCTGACTCTGGGTCAGGCCCTCCTCAAAGGCAGCTCACATCCAAAGACTGGCAATGAGAGGGGCAGGCCCTGTTCCCGCAGGGAAGGACAAGCCGAAGGGTCATCCCAGATCCAAAGAGCCCTGTGGACTTAGCTGAGGTGTTTGTTGAGATTCAAAAGCAATTTAATTCCTCTATCTGCCAAAATCTACTTCCTGTATTGCTTCACAGAGGTTGATCATGAAAGCCTGCCTCAAAGAGCTGCTTGCATGTGAATCTATGTCTCTGAGGTTTTTTCTTAGAAAACCTTAAGACTCTGTCCAATGATGAACTGGCGAAAATCACTTAAGAAAGCCATTTCCATTATCAAGTGTATCAGACAGTGTAAATCATAAATGGAATATTATAAAGGAAATGGGGAATATGTATATTGCACAGCATTTTCTTTGCATTTCACTCAGAATTCTGGATGGTGATATAAAAAAAACAAAAAAAAAACAAAAAACCACAGTAATTAGAAGAGATTTTGAGAATGTTACAGGTACTATAAGCAAGCAGCTTTGAGACCAAAATGTCAAATACACTTGAATATTAGTAATTATTTACATATAACAGGAAAAGATTAGGGGAAATAAATGGAAATACACTTGCCATTCTCCTTAAAGTTCAGGTAAATTCCAGTTCATTAGAGCTATCTTGGCAGAATAAAAAAAATTGTGAAACAGCTTAAAATAGATAAACTGGCTGGAATCAAATCTGTCCTTTAAAGTATAATCGTAACATTGATATTCTGATACTAAATGTCCTTGACTGTCTTTAAAAGAGAGTTTTATGAACTGGACCACAATGTGTTAATGGAAGTGTCCAATAATCATCATGCTATCTATCATTGCACATTCTGAAAGCAATGAAATGGTATAATTATTGAAGCTTCATTTAGCTGGTAGAAACTGTGTACAGTTTAATCCTCTTTAGAATGAGGACAAAGAAAGTAAAAAAAAAAAACAACACAAAACTATATGAAGAATGTCTAAACTTTAATATCATGCCTGCCAAGAATACCCAACATTCATCTGAGATGAACGGAAGAATTAATTTATTTGCTTTGGAAAAACAAAGAGGGTTATTGCTTGGAAGATAAAGCTATTAAAAAGTGCATTGGTTCTTCAAAAAATATAAAGAATTCTATAATGTCTTGATTTGGAGTTTTCAGTGTTATAACCCTCTACATTGCAGGCAAAACCCTGTGTGCATATTTCTGGGGAGAGGGTTTATGTAGCTTTCACCAGACTCTCAATGGGATCATGTCCCTTAGAATCTTAACAATCACTGTCCTAAACGCTTAGTAACATCTTCTCTTAGAGATAGGGCCTTTTGTATGTTTTTGTAACAGTCTTATTATAGTGGACAAATAATAAACTGCACATATATAAAGTTTACAATTTGGTAAGTTTTGACATGTGCACACATTAGTGAAACAAACACCACATGAAAGATAATAAACATATTCATCACATCCAAACATTTCCTCACGCCCTTTGTTACTCTCCCCATCTTTCCTCCCTGCCCTTCTTTCTTCTCTCTCCAGAAAATAACCCTGTCACTATAGATTAATACACATTTTCTACAATTTTATACAAATGGAGTCATATATATTGTATACTCATTTTGTCTGGCTTTTCTCACACATCATAATTACTTTGAAATATATCTATGTTGCAGCATTTATCAATAATTCATTCCTGTTTATTGCTAAGTAGCATTCCATTGTATGGTTGTACTACAGTTTGTTTTTATATAGTCAGTGCTTGATGGATGTTTGGGTTGTTTACAAATAAAGCTTTTACAAGTGTTTGTGTACACTTGGGTAGAACATATGGTAGATGAATGTTTAACTTAAAAAAAAAAAAAGTCCAAATGTTTTCTAGGGCTATTGTACCATTTTTATATTTCTACCAGCATTGTCTGAGACTATCAGTTTCTTACATACTTGCCAACACTTGGTATAATGAGTCATTTAAATTTTAGCCATCCTAATTAATGTGTAAGAGTAGTATTTCACTGTAGTTTTAATTTGCATTTCCCTAGTAGTTCATTTTCCCACGTGCATATTTTGAAAGAGTATTTTAATGGCTGACTTCTGACTAAAAAAAGTAAAAGGGTATTGGAAATGTGAAGCAAAAGAGTGTATGAAAGTATTAAGGATTTCCATAAATACAAGTGGGTTTTTTGGATTAAGTAGAGGGCTTTTTCTAATAAAACCAAAATGCCTTTGTTAAGGAACCACAGGTATTTCTGCATTCTAGACATAAGCTGTTCAGAGAGTGCCTATCAGATCTTCTAGCACATCTAGTAAATCACACACACACACACACACACACACACACACACACACCTTCTGCCCATGTCTTAGAAAATCACCTAGAGTTTCCTGTACAGTTCAGAAACTTCAATCCTCTTCCACTAGAGCTTTTTAAATGTGTACGTCATGAGTTTGAGTAGAATTAAGAGAACAAAGTGACCATATCAAGAAGGCCGAAAAGAAAAGATACAGGAAATCCATCCAACTTTGATTTCTAGAGGCACAAAGAAAGCCGTTGCAGGTCTTTACCATTTACAGCAATAAGGTCTATTTAATTACACTGGGTGTCTAAATCCCAAGAGGAATCTTATAGCCAGAAGCACATGCTGGAAATATGGCCTGAAGATAAGATGCAATAGGATTCTGACAATCTCACAACCATTGCCCCATTGTGGAGGGAAGACTTTCATGCAGCAGGTACCACAAATGAAGACAACAGGGCAACTCTGTAGGAGACTAAAAACAATGTGTGTCTCCTTCAATGCATACAATCACTTGATTAAAAACAAAGTCACTTGGTTTTTAATCAGCTTTCAGATGTTTTTATGACCTTGTCAAATCATACAAATTCTAGAAAAAGTTCTAATCTGTCAGAGAATATGTGGCAAAGAAGATAAAAACAACACTGGGAGAAAAAGAAAATCTTCTATGGAAGAAATTCTGAATTGATTTGTTTGTACACCCCCCCCCCCCCCCAAACCCCAACACTGTATGAATAAAGTTAACAATGGAAAAGCCGCTTATAATGTGTCCTGTTAGCCAGGGCATGCAGGGGTCATGGACTCCAACCTCTCTCTCTCTCAGGCAGACACATCATTCAGACCAAGAGGAAATTGTTCACCCCATTGGAGACTGTCTCCAGAAGAGCAAGAGTTTGCTTCATTACCCTGCTCTTCCTTCATTATCCATTTCCACTGCTCACCGGTTACATCTCTGTCACCTGGTAGTGCATCTGAATGAAACCTCTCGCCTTGGGGGAGTAAGGCTGGTGGATACGTGACATTAACTTAGCAGTGTTTCCCAAAGTGTGGTACAGGAAGTGTTTCCCCAGGGGTACAGGAAGAGTTTGGTGGGGGTACGCGTTGCACGGGAGTTTGGTGGGGATATGCACTGCACCTAATTCTACGTTCTCATGAGTATGAGGGGTACTCAGCGTTACGAAAATTATAGAAGGGGTACACATGTCAAAGGTTTGGGAAACACTGACTTAGGGGGAAAGCAGCTAACTAAACAATAAAGCACAGCCTTAAAGACTCCACCTACGCATTTACTGTTATTATTAATACTAAATATGAACTTACATGCTTTCAGGTATCAAGACATTCATTCAGCCCTTATTGCAGGTCATAAAAAGATAGTTTTGGGGAAATAAACATACCCAAAATTCAAAAGCTTCAAAACAACCTTATACTTAAAACTCTTAAGCCTAAGACTCACTGTTGTAACAGGCCTGTATTTCTCTCTTATTCATGAAATAAAACACAGCATTTTGGGAGAAAAGGAAACACTAAGTATGCCAAATACTTAGATCAATGGTCAGCAAACTGCGGCTCGCGAGCCACATGCAGCTCTTTGGCCCCTTGAGTGTGGCTCTTTCACAAAATACCACGTGCGGGGGTGCATGTACAGTAAGATTGAAACTTTGTGGCCCTTGCGCAGAAGTCAGTTTTTGGCTCTCAAAAGAAATTTCAATCGTTGTACTGTTGATATTTGGCTCAGTTGATTAATGAGTTTGCCGACCACTGATTTAGATCATAACATCCGCAGTCACAGAATTTCTAGCTCTTTATCCCACTACTATTCCTCTAGATTGGAATTCAACACTTGGCCAGCTTGTTTCAGGAGGGGAAACAGATTATCTAAAATATGTGGTTCAGGAACACGTCCCTCAAAGCCAAACACAGTCAACATTCTTTTGTTCCCATTATCAGAAATTATTTGTTGTTTTTTCCCCATTCTTATTTTATTTTCAAGAAAAGTGATCTTAAATATTACATGCAATAAACATTAATATTTTAAGAATGAAAGAATTTTAAGTATAATAATATTACTAAAACTGTACTAACATAGTATGATATCATGAAAGTTGTAGGAAATATTAAAAACATGCAAATAACAGGATTACTTCTATTACTACATTCTAAAATATTTTTTCCCTGGCTCTATTTTTGTTAGCTATTATCAGAACAATTCTTTGAAAGACTGGCAGGGGAAGTGAGACAGCCTGCAGTGAGGATGTCTAAGGACTGGTGGGAAAACCAAACATTCTTCTGTTTAAAAACAGCAATCCCAAGCGATCTGGAGAACCACTGCTGTAACTTTTGCTTTGTTCCTTGCACGGATATTGGAATTTCCGAATGAAAGATTACCAAACTTACAAAAATGCTATGTATTTATGAAGGAGCCAGATACCACAAGTTCCTCCCAAGTGCATGAAATTATGTGAATTTCGGATTTCCAGTCCCTCCCTCACCGATAGAGAGAAAAGATACCAATTTGCTGTCTTTCAGCCTTAGATACTTGAGCACAACAAATGGAGTTCGACTTTTTACAACAGGTAGCAGGAAAAGAAATAAGTGGAATAGATGTCACATTGATTTGGGGAATAAAAAGCTGAAGGAGGAACACAGGGCACTCTGGCAAGGGAAGAGATGGGAAAGGAACGCCGCGTGGTAGTTACGAGGCACGGTAGTTTGCTATCCGAGTAAACACAGCGGTCCATTATCTTAGGGAGGGAGCCATTTGTAGGAGGACGTGGAGAAGGGGCTCAGCAGTGTGCAGTAATGAGATGGAGGACTGAGAGGAGTCACAAGCAATCCGACTACAGAAGAGAAGCCAGAAGAGAGATGCTGACTCGGGGATGATCATCAGTAATGCTCTGAGGAATGAAAACCAGAACGTTTGACAGCAGCGAGAAGGGCAAACAAGACTGAGGGCTGTACGCATAGCCTCGAAGAGAACAAGTTGGGGCTGCTCATTCCGATGCTATTTAAGGCAGCGAGATCTCATTAACGCTGGGCATATCCGCCTTTCCCTACCCATTGGGAGAAATCCAGTTAAAAGCTGTGAGTTGCAGGCAGCGCAGGTTCCTGGTTAAAGACCAGGCACAGGCAAAGACAATGCAGTCCCCAGCCGCTTTGTAAAACCAAGGCCCTCCCCGCTTCCCCCTCTCCCAGGCTTATCCTAACCCCATACTGGTAGGGTGCTAAGAAGAGGATTAACAGATTTAGATTAGCCAACTGTGAGAAGAGCGAGGGTATACAGACTCTGCAGCCTTTTTAAACTGGGTGATAACATCTCTCCTTTTCATAAAAACCTCTATGGAGGCAGAGTAAACTATGGAAGGTTGTAGGGTATTTGTGAGAAAAATAAAGATATGCTAATCTGGAGGCAAGTAATATTTCTCTTTGTACAAAAGGCAAGTAATGCTTCTCTTTTCTATTGATGTATTTTATTCATGTCTGTCCAACCCTTTAATAAAGCAGATCATTAAGGAGATGAGCCCTGAAATCCTAATCAGACCCCAGGAGCGGGGCAGAGGTAATCCCAGCTGCCTGAGATCCTGACGATTCGTTCCCAATCAAAGACCGTCATGTACTCAGCCACCCTGGGAATAGTGAAGCCTCTAAGAAACCCCCAATTAATTATGTCTTTCCCTGATCCTTTTAATGAGACTGTACTTTCACTGATTGCTAATGACCACTGGTTGAGCAAGTCCTGGAGTTTACAGTTCCTCAACCTGATGGGAGGATCTTGCAAACTGGAATAATGAAACAGTTCTGAATACATAAACTGTGATTAATCAACAACAACACTGACTGAGACTTCGCATGCCTCACGGATCAGCGGGTAATCCCGCTGCCACCCTCCGAGGCTGGAACTAGCACGTGCCCCATATTACGGGGACATTGAGGCACAGAGAGAGGAAGCACCTTGCCCGGGCCACACAGCCCGGCTGGGGCTGAGGTGGGCTGTAAACATAACCACAAAGCCGAAACCGGTTTGGCTCAGTGGATAGAGCGTTGGTCTGGGGAGGGAAGGGTCCCAGGTTTGATTTCCGGTCAGGGGCATGTACCTTGGTTGCGGGCACATCCCCAGTAGGGGGTGTGCAAGAGGCAGCTGATTGATGATTCTGTCTCATCAATGTTTCTAACTATCCTGCTCTCTTCCTCTGTAAAAAAATCAATAATTTATATATATATATATATTATATATAATATAATATATATATTATATAAAATATATAATATAATATATATATATATATATATATTTTTTTTTTAAAAAAACACATAACCACAGAGCATGCTGCCTCTCAGCTGTCTTCCCTCTTCACACAAATGGCTACTGTTTTAAGGCAGGTACTTAAAATAACAATCGGGACTCAAGAGGCAGTACCAGTGGCCCTCATGTCTGGGATCCCCTCCCCTACACTGAAGAGCAGGTACCAGGGGGCCTCCATCTCCTCTAAAAGCTAATCCTGCTCCTGCGAAGCAGTCACGGCTTCTGTGAAGATCCCCTTGGGGACCTAAATAGTGAATGAACCCGGAGGAAGTGACACTCACATCAAACAGCCCTCCTGTTCTCCGGCCTGACCATTTTAGAAAGAATTTAGGTTAATACCTCCCAACGTAAGTACCATCATAGTCTTTTTAACTTAGTGCCTTACAGGCAAGATTTTGTAAAGCCCTACCACTCAAAAACCTGACAGCGAGTCCCAGTCAAAGCTGCACAAAAGTAAAGCCGAGTTGAGGGTTATTTCATTGTTTGATGCTTCTATGTTTTTTGTTTTTTGTTTTTCCCGCTTTAAGAAAAACAACAATTATACCTTTTTCCTTAGGTGAAACCTTCGACTTGTTAACATAAGGGGGGGAGGGAGGAAGTGTCGCTATTATAGAAGGTGGTGACAGAACTGATTCAGTTTACATTAAATGATTTTAGAAATTCCCACATAAAATTTCTTCTGAGAAATCTTGAGTATGTTTAAAACCTAAAAAAAACAAAACAAAAAAAAAACAAACAAAAAAAAAAAAACAACGAAAACAACAAAACACACCCAAAACCCTATTGTATTTGGGTATATTCAGAAAAATGGCCCCAGCAGGTAAAGCGGGTAAGATGGGAAGCTTAGCCGATGCTGTAGGCTTTGTGAGAAGGGCAGCCACAATGACAGACAGGGAGCCATCAATGCCCTGTGGTTTTATTATAACTAAGAGCAGTACTGAAAACCATCCTCAGACCAGCATGCTCAGCGTGCACAGACCAAGGGTGAGGGCTCTCCCACACGGACATCGTGATCATCATCTGCTTCTGAGCTTCAAACCCACTTCCATTCGCCGTAAGGAACCACCACCTGGATCATCCTCCGGCAATAAAGCTAATCATTCACCCAAACAAGGCACACCACCACTGTGGCGAACCTGGGTCCATACACGTGGTTTCAAGAGCCCAATGCTTGGTAATAACACCGGGGAATTGATCCTTACGGTGAACCATCCATACACGGGCCTCACTAAACAGCTATTCTCAGGTGCAATTCCCTTTGCTACCCAGTGCTTTCCTATCCCCTGTCCCCCAAAATGCAACAATACCTGGTTCAGAGAACTCATTTGATTTTTATGCAAGAATAAGAGAGTAAAAATGGAGATGCTAAATATTCAGCCTGCGCTGGAAGAGAGGCGGTGAACTTGGCACCTGAGAGGTCCCCGGTGAGGGTGGCCAGGCAGCACTGCCTGACGAAGTTGATGGGCCGAGTTGAAGATTTGCACTTTAGGTGCAGAATAATCACTCAAGAAATTACAAAAGGATATTGTTTGTAAGATTTCATCCCTCAGTATATATCCAGAAACAGGGATGTTTTTTTCTAGAAGCGCAAAAATGAAATAGTCCCTTGGTGAAATGAAATGTCATTTGTAGCGCACATGTTACAGACAAAATTTTTTTTTTTTTAACTGCAAGCAATACTGAAGTAAAAAAAGAAAACACATTAATCACCCAGGAGAAGCATAGCTAAACAAGCAGGGTGTTAAGCAACAGGAAATTATGATCAAAGTTGTCCACCCAGATGCTTAATTGAACTTATTTTTAAATGCAGTAAAGTAGATTAAAATTTCCAGTTGTTATGAGACCAGGACGTAATGTGAGCTATAATACCAGGGCTCACTGAACAGAGGCATTAGGCTGAAAGTCTAAGAACAAATCAGAAACCAACTAAGTGATTAACAGAAACTAAACTAAAACAGAAATCTGCCTCCACAAAGATGTTTCAATAAGGTAAGAATGTGACTAAGGACCAGGTGAGGATGAGTCTCTGTCTTCACTGATCAAACAGGCAGCTGCCTCGGAGAACAGAGGCCGAGACCCCAGTGGCCTGGCACGACAAATGAGGGGCCCTGATCACAACCAAATGACATTTTGGCAAAATTATGCAGAGGATTTGTGTCTGACAAATTTGTGGGCTGGAGGTCAGTCAAATATGTATGTTTTCCATTTCCAAAGAGTTAATCTGCCATAGGCCCAGGGTGTGCTGTTCAGAGGTACGTTCACTCCTTATGTCAGCAGGATGCGAAGTTTGGCGCTGCTCTGGAGGAGATATCGGCATTAGGCTTTTAATGAGAAATGGTGAGATAAAAATGATGAATTCATTCTTGCCTAGGCAATGTAGTAAAAAACGATTACGTTCCAGCTTCTCGTTTCTGAGACATAATTCTGGAAGACAGAAACCTCTGGAATGCCCATCCTGCTTAATCTCCATAAATCTGAGCAGTGAAAATATGGACCCTCAATTTTTGTGAACACAAGCCAGTGATTTGATTAAAACCAACAAAATTCAATAGCAAAAAAAGACTTCATTTTAATAGTATGTAAAATGGTATGTTTTAAGTTAACTGGGTCATTCATTCAACAAATATTTATTGAGTAATTACTAAGCACTCAATAGTATTCTAGTCGTCTATTCTGTGTTCCAGGGCACACCAGTCTACAGATAGGAAAAAAAAAAACAATAAAAAAACTGTGTGTGTATGCAGTTTAGTCCATTAGTAAACTAAAAAGCCACTGAATAAGCATTTTCCAGAAATTTCACTTACCAGGCACTACCAGCAACTCTACGTCCTAAGTAACATGAACTATAGAAAGTTAGATGAGGAAAGATGCCCTAGCTTCAATGTTAAGGACAATCCAGATTGCTTCCTTGGGTAAAAGAACAACTGCTTAGCAGATGTTAACGAACACCATTCAGAACTTCTAATCTGCAAATCCTATTTATCATAAAAACGTTAGAACGGCCAACTAAG
Source organism: Pipistrellus kuhlii (assembly GCF_014108245.1). Taxonomy (NCBI): domain Eukaryota; kingdom Metazoa; phylum Chordata; class Mammalia; order Chiroptera; family Vespertilionidae; genus Pipistrellus; species Pipistrellus kuhlii. The sequence goes on along the minus strand of NW_023425573.1, from coordinate 41,842,640 downwards.
TCACTACTGAGAGAACATAAGTGTTTCTTCCAGCTCACACTCTTCCCAATGATGGGACTTTCCATAATAAACATATAATCTCACTCATATATGGAATCTAGTGAATAACGAACTGATGAACAAAAACAGATCTAGAGACATATAAGCATCAAACAGATTGTCAAACCCCAGAGGAAAGACAGGGAAAAGTGGGGGAAAATATTAACCAAAGAATTTGTATGCATTTATGCATAACCCATGGTCATAGACAATAGGGTGGTGAAGGCCTGGAGTGGGGGAGGGGGCAGGCTGGGAGAGGTCAATGGGTGAAAAAGGGGTCATGTGTAATACTTCAACAATAAAGATTAAAAAGGAAAAAAAAAACCAAAAAAAAAAAAAAAACTAAGCCAAGAACAGAATATTACTTTGAGGGCCTAGTCTGAGGTGGTCATTAGTGTTAGAATATTCAGCCCTGGGCATCACCCTGGTGTTCAGAAAGGGGTGGTTAGGTGTGTGGTGACCTCAGGACTGATAGTCTTCCTAAATAAAAAAGGAAAGGATGTGAGATTTAAAATGAGTTTGTCTGATGGGGGTGGAAGAGACCATGGAGTTAGGTCAAAATTATAATCTTTAAGAGCAATAAGGGGATGATAGGATGATACTGTAATTATTGTGAGCAAGAAGGCTATGTGTTGTTGCTGCTGCTTTATTATCTAGTCCTATGAATATGGCCTTCAGGTAACACCACAGTTTTATATGTTAGGTGGGGAGCACATAGTGACTGAGTTTAGCACTATTGAGCTCTAGCAATACGTATTAATGAGTGATCAGGGAATCGAATCTGTATAGCAGAGTATCAGCAGGAGAGGCCCTCATAGTGGGTGTTCTTAAGGGGGTTGCTTCTACAGACATCCAAGCTATGTTTGAGTAAGAGCCTGGCTCCCTGAGAATTCTGTGTCTCCTTGGCTATATACGACCAGTTCTCTTGGGTACATATGACCCCTCTTCCCTTAAAGGAGACAGTTTAGGACTTGGTGCTCTATAGTCTGCTAATTAAATATTTTCCAAAATTGGACATGTAAGTGCACACTGAAGAATGCTGGTGATTTCCAGTGAGTTATGAGGAAAGGGGGGTTTGGGAAGCTGTAGAGCTTTGCTTGCATCCACAGTTTGATCAAAGACGAACAGTCGTACTTGTGCTTTGCTGAGAAAAAATATTCTTTAACTTAGAAAAAATTTATCTTGGTGTGCAGAGATGACATGCTGTGTATTTAGAAAGAAACCAGGATGGCACCAGTTAGCACTGCATGGTCACTCAGACAAGAGGAGGCAGAACGTGTGCCACTTGGGATTTTATGCCCAATTGTTTTCTGATCTCCTGGTTTTCCTAAGATAAGTCAGAACTGGAATATCTATGTCACCTCTTGCACTTTTTAAATGTTGGCAACTAATACAAAAATTAAAAAATATCATGCAAGCCAAATAAAATACATTAGTAGGCAAGATCCAAACCTTGGGACACTAGGTTGCAACCTCTGCACTATAATAAACAAATAATAATAAATAAAAAAACAATAAAAACAACAACAAAAGGATATGGAATGGATTATTGATTAAAATGTGGTTCACAGGCTTTGCGGTAAAAAAGAGAGGAGCTCAACAGATTTCAATTTTGGTGTGTCAACAGAGGAAAAGAATTCCACAGGCACAGAGACATGCAATTAAGACTGCCTAGGCTCATTGCCTCAAGAACTGTGATTAAATTAACACGGAGATAGGAAATGTGGGCTGAAGTAATTTTTTAAATCAGTTTTTCACAGTTTGGGATTTATTTTTTAAAATATTAAAAAAAAAAAAAAAAAAAAGGAGTCATGGCTTAAAGTGGGGGGAGAGCCAATGATATAGAGTTAAGGTTGAAATCTGTGTTTCCCAAATGTAGTTAAGAAAAGAACAAAACTGTACAGTCAGCAATGAAGCACCAAGTATATACCAACTTTAAAAGGAGGTTTGTCTATTAAAATAAATGTATACAGCATGCCAAATCCATATAAAGGTGCATAAACAAACTAGATTTTACTCTTCTGTCAAGTCTGAAGCACTCACCATGGAAATATGAACACAAATGAAGCCCATTTTGCTTTTTCCTCCTTTATAATGGCTCTCCCTTTTGAAAATGGGCTTCAAATAGTGCATCTCAATAGCACATTTAAAAGATAAGTTACACTACCATGCATAACCTAAAAACAAAATAATATCCTGAAGACCTGGCTATAAATAGGATGTAGACAATTAAAGAAAAAGAAGACAATTTAAAAAGCAGATCTAAGACTATTTAACAAGAATATTCAATAGGATGGAGCCAGCAGTGAATATTGCAGCCAGCGCCTCACAATGAGTTCTTGGGGATCCCCCTCACCCCGCCCCATGCACTGGGCCTATTTAGGGATGGGTGGTAAGACAATATTGGCCAATGACTGACACAGGCGGAAAGGCCTGCTGGGGGCCTCTACGACAAAACCTTTCCTGCTCCTTAGTGGGCCTATGAAACACCAGCTGTAAATGGAGAACATGTAGTGCTGTTTGCCCCTGGCAGCTGTGCCCTGTGCGGACAATGAAGGGAACGAGCCTGCGTTTAAAGCCAACACCGTGGGCAGCTGGGCGGAGAGAGGAGAGCGCCCAGGTAGGGACTGATGCAGCTAAGATGCTAACTAACCCTGAAACTGCCCCTTCCTTTGGAATTCCAGTTTTGTAAGCTAAAGCCTTCTTGTTTAAATTACTCTCACAGAGTTTTCTGTTCCTTGTAACTTAAATCACTCCAACTGAAAATGCACTTTCTTCTAGAGAATCATTCAAGTTCTCCAATTCCCCAGTGTGGTTTTCTGATAGGCACTGGTTGTTTTCATACAACAACATATACAATCAGGAGAAAATAGTCCCTTTGTCTTACCAGTTTCTTAAAACACTATAATCTGCTAAATACAGATCTGAAATAAATGTTAACAGGCTAAATAAAAATGGAGCCAGATTTAACAATTCTTTCCAAGAAACATTCCTTTTCAGTTTCCACAAGGAAAACTTTCTGGGATTGACTGATCCAGACTGTGTCACCAGTCATGGTAGAATATGGTCTTATACTAACCAGTCAGCAGCTTAGGTGAACGGCAAGAGAGGACATCCCGTACCTAAAACCTTACTGAAGAGTTACAGCACTTTCCACTGTTGTGAGCACAATGAAACCACAATCTCAAGTGTTACATGAACTTCCCCTGTTTTTAAAACATTCTGTCTGCAAGAATTGCTGCATTGTCAATAACTACCTTCCCTGCTACCAAGAAAAAGAAATTCTTCGGATTGGGTGTGCAGTAACCAATCTTCATATATGGTTACTAGTAAAGAAATATCAACATTACTGATCCAAGTATTTATGTACAAAGCTAAATTTCAAATATATATATACATATATATATGGCTAATATGCAAAGTGTCCCCTCGGGAGTTTGACCGGGAGACTGGGAGTGTGACTGCTCACTATGACTTGTGCAGACCAGAAGGAAGGCCCAGATCAGCCCTGATCACCGGCCAGGCCTAGGGACCCTTCCCATGCATGAATTTCGTGCACGGGCCCTCTAGTATTTTAATATTTCATAGAATGTTTTTTGAGGTGAAAATCTTTAAACGTTAACAATTCAGTGACATTTATTTAGTACGTTCAAAATGTTGTGCAACCACACCCTCTGTCTGGTTCAAAAATGTTTTCACCTCTCCAAAGAAAACCGCATCTCCATGGGTAGGCACTCCCACCCTGCCTTTCCCAGCTCCCAGCAACTATTAATCTGTCTCTATCTCCACAGATTTATCTGCTCTGGATATTTCATATAAGTGGGATCATACAATATGTGACCTTTGCATCTAGATTCTTTCACTTAACATAATGCTTTCAAGGTACATTTCACAGAATTTCAATACACTTAAAAAATTATGCCAGAAAGAGCATTTGTTTTAAAACTTCCTGGAAAGAAGTCTCCAGCACAGCCACAGAGATGCTGTGTAGAAAACCAGTATTAGACAAAATTATGTGCTTCGGGTCACAAAACTCAGCTATACAAATACAGATAAAGAGTACGATGCCCTTCAGAAGGACACAGAAAAACCAGAGACTACCAAGAGAGATGCGATGAAGGTTAGAGAACTACATGGCTACCCAGGAACGTTCATTAAGAGGAGGAAATGGGGGGAACTTTGGCAGGTTTCAAGCATTTGAGTACATATTTGAAAACAGAGGTTAGGCATATTCTGCACTGTGTCTGAGGACAGTATTACAGAAGAGGGGATCGCTAGCCACTCAGCACTGAGCAGGGGACGCTCTTCGGCACCAACAGTTAGGTCACACCCCCAGCACCTCTCCTTCCCAGGCCCTTCCTCTGTTGGCAAGGACCTTGGAAGGGCTCTGCTGTCACCACTTTGAACTCCTAATTAATTTTAGCACCAGGGGCCTGCGCTCTCATCTTGCACTGGGCCCACAGATCATGTACTGATTCTGTGTGCAGGTGTAGAACTAATACTCTTATCTGATGGAGGTGGCAGTGATATTTGACTGTTTAATGGAAAAAGGCAGTTTAAGCAAGGAAACAGAAAACTGTGATTCAAATAAACCTTACATTTAATGTTTTAACTTAAATCACATTAATGTACACTCATTTACAAATCACGTGAAGTGGGAGCCAAGGCCGTTTAGAAAGCCCTCGATCTTTAAAATCTCTATTTTTTTAAGGTTATCTTTCTCATTCCTAATTTAACAACTGTGTGTTTATTTTAACAACCTGCTTCCATCATTAGGCTTCCTAAAGCATTCCACCAGGTTTTTGAAGAAATAACTCACTTTTGAAATCATGTTTTATCTATTATTTAAATGATGCAATTTTAACAAGATGTAAGCCTGCATACACAAGTTTGGGGAGAAACTGTTGTTTACCAAGGAACATAGCTGGTGGAGCAGATGTGGGGGTGGGCACACTGGAGCATCCTCTCCCAGCAGTGAGCACCCACATGCCCTGGGCAGCAGCAGTGCATTTACAGAGGGAGTGGAGACCGCCCTTGACTCAGTGGGTCAAGTTCTTGGAAACTGGCTATTCCTCCTTAAAAACATTAGGTGTATTTTTTATCCTCACCAGAGGGTATGTTTATTGATTTTTAGAGAAATGGAGAGGGAGAGGGAGAGGGAGAGGGAGAGAGAGAGGGAGAGGGAGAGGGAGAGGGAGAGGGAGGGGGAGAGGGAGGGGGAGAGGGGGGAGGAGGAGGAGGAGGAGGAGGAGGAGGAGGAGGAGGAGAGGGAGAGGGTAGAAAGAGGAACATCAATGTGAGAAATATTGATCTGTTGACTCCCATATACACCTCCACTGGGGATCAAACCCACAACCTAGGTATATGCCCTGGTCAGGAACTGAACCCACGACCTTTTGGTGTACGGGACCACATTCCAACCAACTGAGCCACTTGGTCAGGGCAAAATAGCAGGCTTTTTGCATTGCCTTCTGTCTCTTGGCCTGTTGAGACCGATGCCCTCAGTCATACTGCCAAGGGAAAATTGCGAGCTTCCTTGAGATCGGGGTGTAAATTCCCCGTGAAGCTAACAGACATTCCTGTTGTCAAGAATTACAAAAAGGAGGGAGGATTTTGGAGACAGAATTAGCACTCAAAAGGTGAGAAAGAAAGAGGCGGATCACTGGCTATGGAACTGGAGCTCAAAAGGCAAGCCTCAGGAGGACAAAGAAATTCCCTTTATTTGGGGAGGGGAGGGTTTAATCTTCACCAGAGTACATTTTCCCCTTCGAATTTTTAGAAGGTGGAAAGAAACATTGATGTGAGAGAGACACATCTATTAGTTGCCTGATCAGAACCAGTGATCAAACCTGCAACCCAGGTATAGCCCTTGACTGGAATGGAATCCACGACCTTTCAGTGAGCAGGCTGACACTCTAAGCACTGAGTGACACCAGTCAGGACAGGAATTCCCATCTCTCTCTGGACTTCTCTCCTTGGGCCAAACAGTACACACACGGTCAGCATCCTCACAGGCAGCAGAAAAAGGTAATTTCAGCCATGGGGAAGCAGGCAGAAAACGCCAGGCTGAACACAAGTAAACTATTTGATAGGACGAATTGCCTAGCTGCCTCTCCCTAAGTGTCTATTTTCATGTTATAGTTTTTGTACCAGCACTGCTTGGGCCAGTGCAGGAACTGGAGAAAGTAACGCCCTCTGCTGGCACGGAGGTGGCCGTGGCGCTATGGTCCATCCCAAGGACACAGTGCTCAAGGCATCCTTCCCATGGGGAGTTTCCACCTCCACTCCCCCTGGGGGCCCAAGTCTCACTTTATTGGAAGAAACCTCACTGCCTGGCATGTCACAAAAGAAGTCTTCTGTTGGATGGGAGGCCAGATGCATTGCCTCCCAAGTGGGAAGAGGAAATAACTACCGCTGCCTGAGTGCCTCTCAGAGCCGAGCCCCGCTATCACAATGACCAGGGCAGGCAATCAAAGTACAGAAAGCAACCCTCCCAGTGGGTCACTCCCGGGTGAAGAAGGCGGGAGGACTAGCGAGAAGAGGCAACCTCCAAAGTCATCCACTGGCCGGCAGAGCAGAGTGGGGATCTGAATCTGCGTCCGATCCGAAAGCCAGCACTCCTCCTCCACCTCGAGGTCCTAGGTGCTCCCGAGTTTGAGTCTAATGAGTAAGATGGGGATGTTCTATCAGTTTAACCACAAGAAGCGAACAAGGCAGAAAACCATGTGACCACTCAAGACACACATAAAAATGATTCTGCTAAAACTGAGCACTAACCAATCAATGTGAAATCAGCTATTTAAAGAATTACAGGAGATGTCAGTTAAGGAGCCTGTGTATAATGGAGTTTATATAGAGTCCTGTTTGGTAATTTCTGTGCCATTCCCTGTTTTTATTAACCTTTACTCCTCAGAGTTTGGGAAGTTTCCCCCTCCTAGAAATAACTAGTGCAGAGAGAATAAGGCCGACAAGGAGGGAAGGAGAAGGAATGACCGGCACTGTCGGGGAGCTTGGCCAGTTTACCGACACTCTGGAGACCACTCCTATGAGAGAACACTGTCCCAGCGCCGCATCCAGCTCCCCAGGAAGAAGGTTAGCCAGCAGCACCTGGTGTGCGAGGCCTGCCTTCGGAACTGGAGGCCACTTGAACGGCTACTTTAATGTGAGTAGTTAAGAGTCTTAGTCCCTGAAAGAAAATTCGCTAAATTCAACTGCAACTGATGAATTCGCAATGGCAAGTGTTACCTGAACCCGCACCATAATTGGTATGAGAATGAGGCAATATTAGGAAGTGGAAAGTACACTTCACCCTCCTTAGGAATATTTGTGAAGACGGTTTGGTTACCAATTAATATAAAGAAATGCCTGCAATTAGTGTCCAAATCTTGTCTTTTCTAGGAACCCTAATTTCCTTTTGACAGAATAACTGGATACAAAATCACTGGAAGGTATCTCTGTGGTTCTCCTGGTCCCCAAACATTAAATTACAAGTCACTTTCAATGCCTCCGAATTTAAAGCAGCCTGGTGTGTTAAAAAGCACCATTTCGGCTTTTATTTCTCAAGTCCCCCCGGCCCACTGTCCTGCCCTGCAGCCCTGCTCCCCTCAGTCAAATGAGGTTCGGGTCCGAACAGCAGAGGAGTCTGAGCCCACATAAACGGCGTACTTAGACTCTGCAGAATACATGAGGCTGAGGGAAGCATCCACTTCCTTATTCATTGCAAAAAGGCAGGGAAGGTGCAAGACTTGTGCTTTCTTTACGTTGAGACTCATTCGACGTTGGATGGTTAGGATTTTGTTTTCACAAGGCGTTATGGCAGATGGCTATTTACAAGGCCCTGCTCTCCGGCCCCTGCGTCCAGCCTGGCCTCAGTCACGGCACCCTCTTTCCCCTGTTCTGGCCACACTGGTCACCTTTTACCAAGTCTTCACACAAGCTGTGCCTTGCCCAGCATGGCCAGGCTGAAGCTAAGACTTCACTCAGGTGCTTCTCTCTCAGAGGGGTGGCCCTGCTCTGGAGTCTAACTGGTGACCGTTTATTACTGCCGTTCTTTATTGCACTTCGTTTTCCCTTCAGGGTGCGGTCGCCGACCGGTGGTCCGTGAGGTCTGAAAGATTGGCGACCGCTGCTGTAGAGCGCTTCTCTCTATTTGTAATGCCACTTGCACCTGGGCATCAACCTGCCTGATGTCTGGCCCTGAGCTTCCTGGAGGAAAGAACCCTGTTGGCTCAGTTCACCGGTGCCCCCAGCACAGAGCAGACTGGAGGCTTCGGTACGAATAAACGGAGCAGGGCAGCTTCAGGGCCTGGGTGAGGGAGTGGGTTGCAGTCCCTTCTCCTCGCTTCTGCATGGAGCAGGTACCACTCTGGCCACTAAACAGGAAGCACCCTGGGCCTTCTGCAGGCAGCTCTTCCTGCTGTGTGGGCGCTGGGCCCCCTGCTGGCTGGTGATGCTGGGGAGCGTTTTTCCAGCAGTGTCCGGGTCAGGGAGCAGAGGGGAGCCGGGGAGCCCGCCCATGGTACCCAGCCGGACGAAATGACCCGGGGATCCCTGTGGGGACGCCAGTGATATCCCAGGGGAGAAGCTGTTATAATTGGCTGAGGACCATTTAGTTCATGCAGACATTTGAACTGCATGAATATTTCAGATTATGTCAAAAAGCCTTAGCTGTTATATTTAACTACTGCTAATTAAGCATGTAAAACCACTGTTCAGAGTTATATTAAGTGCAGAGTTCGTATTTTTGACATTTAAAAATTCCACCCTGAAAAAAAAATAAAAATTAATTTCTCATACCCATTCCTTACCTAATTACAATTTTTATAAACACTCAATATAAAAGCCAACTTTTTTTTTTTTGGAAAGAAAACCTGAGAGCTCCAGCAAGCCTACTGTGCCAGCAGCCGAGAAACCCATTAGAATAACCTAAAGCATTTTTATGCTTCCTAAGAGTAGTGCTGTCCAAATCAAGTCCCCTATTCTGTAGTCTAACTTTCTACTAGATGTTAAATTTCTACTGCATGCCATTCTTACCTTATCTCTCAGTTCCATGGACAACTACAAGCATTAGAAGCAAAACAGTGAGAATGATGTGCGAGGATTTAACAGTCAGCTCACAGGGAGGGACAGCAAGGCTAGTGCCTCAGGTTGCAAGCCCTTCCCTGTCCCTCTGACCCGGCACATCACACTCACAAGACAGCGTGGCAGCATTCTGATCCGGGATCCAACCATCCGATGGAGAAATGAGTCCTGAGAACACTGAGCTTCTAAAGACTCAGCTAACAATCACAAACTGCCAAGAAGTCTCAAAATCTGTTATAAATTAGCCCTCTTGGGGTCTATTACTGCAAAGATACTTTGAATCTGATACTCTCATTTCAACTAACAAACTTCTTATGGCTGACCAAGTTCCCTGAAGTGAAGATTAAGGCATTTTCTATTAAAAAATTGGACCAAATATATATCTGCCTGCCAAGTTTAATGGACAGCTCCTTCTCTTTATTCACTTTCTGCCTTAGTGTACTCAGCCAGAAGAGGGGTGTGCAGCCAGGCCCAGGATTCTGCACTCACAGCTACTTAAATGCTTTCCTGATTGCAAATTCCTGCAGTTGGTTCTGCTGCTCATCAGACATGGGATCCTCCAGGAAAACCTGTTCTTAAGGAATGCTTGCTATGACTTAAAGTATACAGGGTACTTTGAAAACATATTAGCTCAACAACAAAATCGGACACAAACATTTATGATACAATGGAGAAAATGTAAGCCTGCTAAAGGGACATGTTTCTCAACTGGGTGAAGGATTGTAAAATTAAAACTAAGTTTTCTTAGGGTTGGCAAAAAGGTCCTCTTTTGTTTTTTAAAAATGGTAACCAAATGCAAGACATAGGATCAAATGTAAGATTATAATAAAACATGAAGCCAAAAATAGTGATAAGCCCATGTTGCATCAAAAATGTTGATTGGGTAGACAAGGAGTTCTGCTTTCTGTTATGTAAGATCCAGGAGGAGCCAGTGACTTATCTTTTATCTCTCCTAATAGCGTGTATAAAACAAATGGCAGGAAGATTTGGTTTGGGATTATATCTATCAATCTATTAATAAGCACAAGAGGACATCTATTATATTTACGTCTACAATATTGTACAATTGATGGAATAGTTAAATTCATGTAAGCCCAGAGATTTCCAACGTGGGTAAACACACACGTAAGCATGCACTATAGCTAGCTAATCACAGATCAATCTTCTAATGGAGAATACTATCAGAAAAGAGCCATTTAATTTCAATCCTCCATACCTGGTGGTGTTTGAAAAATGTGTGCCATCACAAAGACTAGGTTTCCTTTAGAAAAGTAAACCTACTTTACTTCCACTGGAAAGATATTCTCTGTTAGAAATAGGGACCAGTAACCTGGGGCTTACTGTAATTCTGTTGTCAGAAAGTTGGCTAGATTGAATATAATCTTAAGGCATATCTGATTCCAGAGTTAAAAGATGAACACATTAAAATAGAATTTAACATACTTGAAAAAAAGCAAGACTCTACTGACAGTGAATAGCTAAGACCAATCTACTAGCTGCCTCTAGTTTCACATCAGTGAAATTAAATATAGATCTAAACTGGAGTCTAGCTGTAGCGATGTCTAAAAGAGGATCCATAAGTCCCAACTTAAGTTAATTAGAAAACCGGGGCTTACAGAGTGGTTTACTGCAGCTCTGATTCATAATCATGTAACAGAAACTGAGAACATCTTTGGGGAAATTACGGATGTTATTTTATGCTTTTTAGAACTTCCTGGAAATAACACTTGCCCGTATTTTTAAAGGTGATTTTGAATTGCCCCCCTCCCCCACCCCGCAAATCAGAATGTCTTTATTAACAATTCTGTCACCTTTTATCTGAATAGCCCATCATTTTCCATTAGAACTGGCAGGTAAGTAAGCACAGGGGTGGCTGTGGCTGGCCATGGATTCAGTCACAGGAGTGGGCGGCTTATTTTGGCTTCTGACATGGCTTATAAGGAAATTTTTCTTCAGTTTGATTGCCTTGAATTTAGGGTCAGGGGAGTACGGTCCCCAGATTATAAGTCTGTCTGTCTTTCTGTTGCAATTGAATAAACTTAAACATATATTAACACATAGACCATTAATTTCAATGTAATGGGGGGCGGGGGGGGGGGGAGAGAGAGAGAGAGAGAGAGAGAGAGAGAGAGAGAGAGAGAGAGAGAGAGAGAGAGAGAGGGAGGGAGGGAGGGAGAGAGAGTGCTCGAGAGAGCGCATTCGCCTATTAATAGGAGAGTGAGCTAGCTCTCTGCACATTCATTCAGGCCTTGTCCCCAGCATTCCACATAGCAAAAAGCTTTTTGGCTATTTAAATAGCAACAATATGTGTAATTCTACTGCCTCTCCAAAGAGTTCAACCAATTTAATTCATCTAGCCGTGGAACTCATGTGTGGCATTTTTATATTAGACTAGAGGCCCGATGCACAATGTGTGTGCATGGGGTGGGGTGTCCCTCAGCCCAGCCTATGCCCTCTTACAATCCGGACCCCTCAGGTAAGGTCCCTGGGCCTGGCCAGCGATCAGGGGCTACTGGGGCTTTCCTTCCCCCAGCTGCTGGCAGCTGGCCCTGTCCCTGCCACTGCCACTGCTTGCCATCTGTGCAGTACTGCCTGGCCGGGCAACAAGTTGCCACGCTTTGCAGGCAACAGGTAAGGGCTGTAATTGCTGGCTGGCCTGGGCCTCCCTCTTTGGGGTGATCGATCAGGGGGGTTGGAGATCAAATGCCCAGCAGAGGGACCCCACCCACTCAGCTGGCGGGGCTTGTGATGGAGCGATCGTGGAACCCCCCCGCCACCCCCGACTGCTCTCCCGCCAGCCGGTGGCCTGGGCCTCCCTCTTTGGGGCAATCATGGGCCAATGGCGGGGGCCCCCCGATCAATCACATCGCACCGGCCTTGGCTGGCCTGGTGCCAGTGCGTGTCATAGCGTAGTTGTCCGGACAGTTGTTCTGCTGCTTGGTCCATTTGCATATTATGCTTTTAATATTATAGATAGTGCAGAGTATCATATTTTATATAATATTATAGATATAAAATTATATATTATATTATTTATATAATTTATATAATATTATTTAATAGTGCAGATCAAATATTTAAAAGTAATTTTTGTATACTAACCTTTAATATTAAAATTAACATTAAATTTTTTATTTAGGGAAGAAATACCTCAATGAAGACAGTTTTAAAGAAAAAAAGGTATTTGGAAAACCAGGAGCAGTGGCACAGTTTTTAAAATGGTAACCTTGTGCTTTATTAAACGGTTTAATATTTATTTTTGCTAAAAATAGATAAGGAAAGTAACGAATCAAGGGATCCCAAGCCACTTCTAGGTCCTAGTTCCTTAGACTATTAAATCAACATACAGACAACTTTTATCCGGGAATCACTGGACTGTGTTTATTGATAGCATTCAACTAATCCTGAGCCTGTCTAAGCCCAGTGTTAGGGAGGAAGTTCCTCCTGTTGTTGGAGTCCTTACTCCTTGATTCTTGCTCCCTGCACCATTTGTTGGAGAGTAAGTTTCTCCTTGACCCTGATTGTTAGAGCAATTGTGGGAGTACTCACTCCTTGAATCCTGCTCTACTACAACAACTGTTGGGTCCGAGTCCCTCTTCCAGGGACTGGGCCTCCTTGGATGCCTGGCATTAGAAGACAGGGAAGATGAGAAGTTGTTGGAGCCTAAAGACATATTGCTGTTATACAGAAACTTGAGGCCTGGTGCACAAATTCATGCACAGGTGGGATCACTTGGGATGGCCTGCAGGGATGGGGCCTCAATTCACACCCCCCAGGCTCACAGCTCCACAGCTTGCCTGGCACCCTGCCTTGGCCTGGCACCAACCCCTCACCAGGCAGGACAATCGATCTGGGCCAGGCCCTATGCCCAGTTCCCTCAGCACCTGAGAGCTGGGCAGTGGCCCCACACCCCACCGTCACCATTGGGGAGCGAACAGTGGGGTGACTGGGCCCCCACTAGCACCTACCTTGGCCTGGCACCGCCCACTCACCTGCTCCACCATCCTGCTGCTATCCCGTTCTTATCAGGGCCATCAAGGCAGGTAGCGGCTCCACTACTGCCTGATGCCAGCTCTGCTGACACCTACCATGTTCCACGCCGCCCCTGGTGGTCAGCACATGTCATAACCACCCAGGGGACAATTTGCATATTAGACTTTTATTATATAGGATGTAAATGCTGAAGGCTACCTGCAGGGTCTACTACATCCAGAGCAGCAACAGTAGTTCTAATAAAAACTGTGCCAGCTCCAGTTTGGTAAAAGTTATACCAGTGATGAAACTCTTGCACGCCTCTTCACCACTTAGACACATGCCATTTTAAAAAGTTAACTGGCACAGTTCTAAAATAAACTCCAAAAGAGAGAAGAGAATTAAGTAAAGCAGAAAAACCAAAGGAAATTAGAAAGATGATACAGATGATAAAATGAACTAAGTCTCCCAAGTTTACTGCAAGCAGACACTAAAGAAGTGGCCACAGAAATTCTATTGTGTATGGAATCACAAAGATGCATATTTAAAAGGCAAATTTCCACACTCTATGCCCCAGACTCCAGACTCTGCAGGTCTGGGCTGCAGAGAAATGGGCACGTTTAATAAGGACCCACGGTGAGCTCCTGACGCAGGTACCTCAGTCCATGCTTTGAGACAAACACTGTCACCTCAGCAAGTGCTGGAGGACAGGGGCTTTTAGACCGTCCACAATTCCTTCCCGAAAGGCAGGATTCCAGTCATGTGGAAAGTCAATCTGGGAGGGAGGGAGGCAGGCGGCAGGCAGAAGGGGAAAGGGAGGGGGAAGGAAGGCAAAGAGGGGCAGATAGAGGGGAAAAAATAAATCATGGAGAGGGTACAATAATATTGAATTGACCAAATTATCAGTTCATGAATTATTCCAGTGTTCAATTTGCTAAAGAGAATTAAATGTATTCAATTATGCATGGGCAAATTTACCCAGCACCTGTGTGTGGCAAGAATTGTAAAGAACAGAAAAAATAGAAGACAGGCTTGCTCTAAAGGCACTCTCAACCTCCACATAAAAGACGACAGGTACCAGGAAGTACAGCAGGATGAAGCCAGGTGTCACTAAAATATGGCAAAAAATAACAACTCTCTGGCATTCAAGACAAGGAAAAGATGTTCTCCAGAATCTGTTGGGGAGGGCGAGCATCAAGGAAGGCTTCATGGAGGTGGCATTTATGGTGATGCTTGAAAGGCAGGCAAGTGTTGAACAGGACGGTCCACGTGCAGGAAGATAGTACATCAAGGGCAGGGACAATGTCAGAAGCGCACTGGCAGGGTGTATGAGGCTATCTGTAGCTCATATCAGCTCCTGGTGCTGTGAAAACTAGTCAGCTAGGCTCCAAATCCATCAAAGGAAAATTATACAAATGAATGCACAAACGGTTCCCTTCTCGGGACACAGAAATGGCAACATCTGGCTCTAAATTCCACTGAAAGGGGGAAAAAAAACCCAGACATCTGTTGATACAAAGCCAGGAAATGCTGGTATAAAAACCGAGCAAAGAGCAGTTGGTAGGCGCTTCCCGGGAAAGTGGCTGCCAAGCGGCACCCCGTCCTCCCTTGACTCCCTGTAGCTTTGTCGGAGCTAGTGAGCAGTCCAGGCAACTAGGAAACACCCACAGTGTTCCTTCTTTTGCTCAAGTTCTAACACTTACTCAAGAGAGACTAAAAAATATCAGGTACATGTCACCAGGTCTGAACAGAATTCAGAACTTCGCTCCTCTTTTGCACATGAGTTTGTTTTCTTTCTCCTGTGTGTCTCTATTGCAGAGAAAATTTCCGATGGGTGTTTTTTACTGGGAGACAAAGAAAACAAGTTTTTTTCTGCTGCCTCCCTGTTTCCTTGGGATCCCTCTTTGAAACAACTGGAATGGGGACTCAGATGGGTCTATTTCCATCTGTCAGTCATCCCAGCCAGGCAAGATAAGTAAATGCATACATGCATATCATCAAATTTTGCATCTTGCAAAGTTAACTGATTTTTTTAAACCCACGCCCCTCTAGGAAGTCTTACCATCCTTATCAGTTTTCATTTTATACAAGGTGTAAGGCAGTGCTGCACTTACACACAACTGAAGGGGCTTACTATTTCAGTTAAAGGATACTAAAGTTTGCTTCCCCAAAATGTGCCTTTTGGGACACTGATGTTAAGCTAGTTATTACAAAAGAAAAGACCAAGAGCGAGCCTTTAACCTTCCCCCTTTTCTCCTAAGAGAGTGAGAAGATGGCGAGGCCCCGGGAGAGGAACCAGCACATTCACCTTCGCATCAGCCAGGTAGAGTCCAAGCAGAGGCCCCTTGGCGAGACTGACCGCAGCATCCCTGTCTCTGGGCTGCCTCGCAGGGCCTTGTTTAACCCCGCGCTCGGCTCAGGCTGGGCTGTCAACTGCCTGTTTCCCTTTGAGGTCTCAGGCCCTACCCCCTTTTTCTCTTCTGTCCATATGGCACACAAGCCTCAACTGCCCAGTATATTTCGGGTCTCCTTCTTATGGTGTCCCTGAGTGTGTATTCGCATTAATAAACTTGGGACATTTTCTCCTGTTAATCTCACTATTAGCCCAGCCAGAGAAACTTAGCAGGCAGGAGGAAAATCATTATTTTTTTCAGCCCCCGCACAACCAAAAAAACACTGCATTGAATGTCTACACGGCTCTGCTTCTGCATGAAGGTCATCTCTACGTCACACCACCAGGTCCTTCTCAATCCAAACTCTGCTTGAAGATTTTTTTGTAACATTTGCTACAGTATAGTAAAAGTCATAACATGCACAGCTTTTTAATACATCCTATCACTTTTATCAGGTCTTTCATTGCCTTTAAGCATTTACTTCAACTCAAGAGAAAATTCTGAAAAAAACAAATTTTTTTCCATTTATTTCATTGTTATTTGTTTTATGCTATGGAAGTTAAAAAAAAAAGCACAAACAAAAAAATCACTGAAACCTTTGTAAGCCAACAATGTAAGCTAAACTGAACTTTTTCATGTATAGCCTTTGTCAAGTGGATGGATTTCATATTTATAAAATACTACTTAAATTCTATACTCTCGAAAGTGAGATTATCAAAATAATGGAATCCTATATTCCAAATCTGTTTCTATATTATGAGATATCTGTATATTTCAAAATGGAATTTATTTCTAACAAGTGTTTATAAAGTTGTCTACTATGGGGAATGTAGTCTGGGGTACTGGGAACATTAGCAGTTAACAAAGCAGATAAAAAAAAAAATACTGGCCTTCAAGAAAATTATTCTCAAGGGAAAACCCAGTATCTACACAAATAAAAAAGAAAGATGCAAACTAACCATACCTCCATGACACCTACTAGCCAATCAGGAATGAGTATGCAATTTAACACAACGAAGATGGTGGGTTAATTTGCATACCCAAACACGGAGCCAAGTCTGGAGGCTCCAGCTCGAGCAAAGACTGAAGAAGCTTGGCTTCTCCGCTGTGGCCGGAGTGAAGGCCTGGGTCCCGGGTGCCGAAGGAAAACCAGTGCCGGCAGCCAGGGGGAAGGAAGGCCTATTGCACAAATCTTTGTGAAATGGGCCTCTAGTAGTTAATAAAATAAATGAAACATACAGCCTGTTAGATGGGGAGAGAGTAGGAAAAATAATAAGGGAAGGGAGGCGGGTAAAGTTGGGAGTGTCTTGCAATTTTAACTGGCCTGGTCAGGGAAGGCCTCTTGGAGAGGCAGAATTTAAGCCCTAGAAGACACACAGGGAGAAGTAACAGAAAGTACAAAGCCAGTGTGGATGGGGTAGAATGAGCATGGGGGAGAGTAGAAGAGAGGAAGGAGGTCTGAGGAGTGACGGGGGACAGATGAAGCAGGGGATGGAAAGCCATTAGAGTTTTATTTAAAGCATTAATGTGATCTGGCTTACTTTCCTTGAGATATAATTCACATGTCATAAAATTCACTCTCACCAGTGAATTCACAACTCACTGGTTTTTAGTACATTCAGAAGGTTGTATAACCATCACCATTTAGGATTCCAGAGTGTTTTCATCATCCCCAAAAGAAACCCACATCAATTAGCGGTCACTTCCCTTTCCTAACTGTCCCACAGGCCCAGCAACTATGAATCTACTCTCTGATTCTATGGGTTTCCACATTCTGGTCATTTCATATAAACGGAATCAAAACATGTGGTCTTATGTATGTGACTTAACGCTTTGCCTGGCTCTCTCTGGCTGCTGAGGGGAGAACAGGCTGAAGGGAGGCAGGAAGAGAAGCAGGAAGACCAGTGAAGAGGTGAATGCAATAATTCAGCCGAGAGATGAGAGGAACTTCAAGTAGGGTAGGAAGCAAGGTGGTGAGCAATGGCTGGACCATCTGTACATCCAGATAAGCTGGATTTCGGGTAAAAAAGAAAGGACCGTTAAAGACAGCTCGTGGCTGGAGCACCTGAAAAGTCGGAGCTACCACCAGCCTCGAGTGCAAGGCTACTGGGCTGGCAAGTCAGGAGGAAACCCCAGGGCCTGGATTTTGGAGGTGTTCATTAAATCCAGATGCCTACTAGCCTTTGAAGTGAGAACACCAAAAAGAAAGCTGGATATGAGACTGGGATTTAAAAAAGAGGTCTGCAAAGAGATGTAAATTTGGGAGATAGAGAATGGAAGGCAATTAATGCCATGAAACTAGAGGAGATTGTCAAGGAGTAAGTGATGAGAGAAAAGAGGAGACATAAGGAAAGAGTCACTGAACATGTCAACATTCAGAGGTCATATGAATGAGAAGGAGTCAACAACAACAACAACAAAAAGATTGAGAAAAAAATACCAGTATGATGGGAGAACAAAGAGAAAATAAAGTCTTAAAAATCAAATAAAAAAACTTACCATGGAGGAGGGCATTGTCAACCATGCCCAATGCTGCTGACAGTCAAGTGAGATAAGAACTAAGAATTAACCACTGGATTTGGGGGTGTGGCAGTCATTCACAGGCCGCTTTGCTTCTTCCTCCACTCCAGCCTCACCTTTGCATGTGCCATGCCATCTGCCAGGCAGTGCTTTACCCAGGTATGGCTTTGAAAGAACAAGTGGTGTGAATTTCACTTGTTCTTTCAAAGGAGGGCAAAAGGACTGGCTGGAATAGGTTCAAAAGACAGTGGTGGGAAAGGAATTGAAGTGAGGAGGAGGGGCAAGCAAATCTTTTGAGGAGATGAGCTGTAACGGGAAGTGAGGGAGGAGGGGGCTTTTTACAAAATGTGAGAAATAAAAATCTATTCATATGCTGGTGGGACAAATTCAGTAACTGAAATGCACCATAAGGGAGGGAGCAGAGAATTGCTGAGAGGCTGGAGGAGACAGAACTGTCTACAGATGCAGGAAAATCAGCTAAAGAAGGACACAAGCTTGCTCCCCCCCACCCCCCAATCTTTGCCCCCCAGGGAAACACAAAAGCAACCATTACTTAAATTTATCTGGACCTATTTTTAATGCTGGAGGCCTCAGATTAACTGTACAGAGAATGTCAGGATTATACTCGGGCTTGGAATCAAAAGATTCAAGTTAAAGGACCATGACAAGTTCCAATACCTCAGAAACTTTTCTTGACCTCCCTTTTTCATTCATAAAATACCGAAGAAAAATAATCTATACCTTCTAGAATTGATGTGATGATCAATAAAATATACAAACGTTGCTTGTAATTCTTAGGTAGAATATTCCTATAAGGTATAGGCAATCCTACTCAATAAAGGAAGACCATACTTGGTCTGACACCAACACTGCAGTTTAGCTCTAAGAAAAGGTTGGGGTCAGGGGAAAGGAAGATCGATCGATCTATCTATCTATCTATCTATCTATCTGTATACACACACACACACCCTTAGGAAGAATGACTGATTAAAATCATGAAAAATAGAAGCTTTCTGGTACTATTTTAAAACACACTCAATTAGTTGTTCATGAATTATGCCTAAAGTCCCATCTTTAAAATACTCAATAACCGATTTATTTTTGTTGCCCATATCAGCGGAGACATAACAAAAAAAAAATTATTGCTAAGACCTATGTCAGAGTTTACTCTTTGTTTTCTTTTAGGAATTTTATGGTTCCAGGTTTTACATATAAATTTTTATTTTTTATTTTTTAAAGTATTTTTTATTTAATTTAAGGTATTATATGTGTACATATCTTTCCATTCCCCCCCCCCCACACACACACATAAATTTTTAATCCATTTTGAGTTTACTTTTCTGTATATTGTATACAAAAGTGGGCCAGTTTCATTTTTTTGCATGTATCTGCTCAGTTTTCCCAACACCACTTACTGAAGAGACTATCATTGCATATTACTGCCTCCTTTGACGTAGATTAATTGATTATATAAATTTGAGTTTATTTCTGAGCTCATTTCTGTTCCATTGATCTATATGTCTGTTTTTGTGCCATTACTATAGTGCTTTACTATACATTTTCACACAGTTTGAAATCAAAGACTAAGATACCTCCAACTTTGTTCTTTTTCTAGTTTTCCTTTAGCTACGGGGATCTTTTGTAGTTTCATATACATTTTAAGTTTATTCTAGTTCTCTGGAAAAAAAAATGCCATTGGTATTTTGATAAGGATTGTACTGAATCTACACAATGCTTTGGAATGTTCATTCCAGTCCATGAACGTGGTATATCCTTCCATTTATTTGTGTCATCGTCAATTCCTTTCATCCATGTCTTATAGTTTTCAGAGTACAGGTTTTTTTTTTACCTCCTTGGTTCATTTTTGTCCTAAATATTTTAATCTTTTTGATGTAATTGTAAATGGAATTATTTTCCTAATTTCTCTTTTGGATAATTTGTTATTATTGTATAGAAATGCAACAGATTTCTGCATCAAACTAAAAAGCTTTTGCACAGTGAAGGACACTATCAAAAACAATAACACAGGCATCCTAAATGAAATATTTGCAAATCATATATCCAATAAGGTATTATCCAAAATATATTAAGAAACTCATACAACTCAATAGCAAAACACAATTAGATTTGAAAATGGGAAGAAGACTTGAATAACTCTTCAAAGAAGATATACCAATGGCCAATAAACATATGAAAAGATGCTCAAGATCACTAATCATCAGGAAAATACAAATCAAAACCACAATGAGATATCACCTCATATCTCAGAATGGCTATTATAAAAAAGTCAACAAATATACATATGTATAGTAAGTGATACTATATATATGTATATATAATGGAATATTACTCAGCAAAAAAGGAATGAAATCCTGCCATTTTATGAACCTAGAAAGTATTACATTAAGTGAAATAGGTCAGACAGAGAGAGAAAGAAATACCACATGGCTTCACTTCTACAGGATGGGGCAAAAGTAGGTTTACAGATGTTTGTATGGAAAAATAATGCGATAACAAATAAGTAATAATATAAGAATTAGACTCTTTGTTTCACATATTCACAACTGTAAACCTACTGTTGTATGGTGAATCTACAAAACAAGCAAAACAGACTCATAGATATAGAGAAGAAACTAATATTTGCTGGAGAGGAAGGGAAGAGGATGGGTGAAGTCAAGGGGAAGGAGAGGCACAAACTTCCAGGTATAAAATAAATAAGTCACGCGTATGTAATGTACAGCATAGGAAATATAGCCAATAGTATCATAAAAACTATGCACAACGAGTGATGGTTACTCTATTTGTGGTGATCACAATGCAAGGTATATAAACACTGAATCACTATGTTGTACACTAAAACTAATCGGGTATGTCAGCTTTACTTTAATAAAAATTAAACGTACCCAACAACCACCACCACAACAAAAAAACCCTCATCAACCAAAAAATCCTCTAGAGTCAGCTGAGCATGAGGCAAGAGAGAGTAACTAAATTTCACTGTAGTACTTGAAGCAAGACCATGCTTAGACAAAGATGTGGCCTAATATCTTTTGACAAATCTCTTTTATTCCCCATGTTCCAACCACCTGCCAGAATCAACTCAAATCAAAAGATCATTTGACCCTTGACTTCTTGCCCAATAGGAGACACGAATAGGTATTTAAAAAAGATTTTTTAAATTATTATTTTCATGTATTAATTTACTTAGGAACTATTAACAAAGTCTGATATGAAATTTATCATGGATGCCAAAGTTGAACTGACCTTTTTACTTAGCTCAGAAAACTTAGCTAAAAACTCTGTTGGTTATGAACCTTTACAAGATTTTAAAGGAAAGTGTGAAAGAAAGAATACATAAGGAGATACACAAAAATGCTTTCCTTTAAAATACCTATCTCCTTGCCCTAGCTGGAGGCACATGCCCAGGTTATGGGACTGATCCCCAATGTGGTGTGTGCAGGAGGCAACCGATCGATGACTCTCTCTCATTACTGATGTTTCTATCTCCCTCCTTCTCCGTTCCTCTCTGAAATCAATAAAAAAAAATATTTTTAAAAATAAAAAAATGTAATACCTATCTCCTTACATATGCACTTTGATTGTGGAGCAATCAAAGTTTCCTTGTGAAATCATAGGTACACTTCACATATAATTAATAGGAAAAAGCTTAATTTTTCTAATTACAAAGATATTTTTGTATTCTTACATTCATGAACTATTTGTATATCAATAATATATTAGAAACATATTCTTTAGCCAGAA
The DNA here is from genome assembly GCF_014108245.1 of Pipistrellus kuhlii. Taxonomy (NCBI): domain Eukaryota; kingdom Metazoa; phylum Chordata; class Mammalia; order Chiroptera; family Vespertilionidae; genus Pipistrellus; species Pipistrellus kuhlii. The sequence continues at coordinate 41,820,873 of NW_023425573.1, read as the reverse complement.
TTCTAACCTTCCACTAAAAACCTAGTTACTCAGATTTAAACAAAATCATCCTATATAATAAAAGCCCAGTGACCGAATGGCGGAAAGACCAGAACGACCAGTTGACCAGTCGCTATAATGCGCACTGACCACCAGGGGGCAGATGCTCAATGCAGGAGATGCCCCCTTGTGCTCAGTGCACTCCCACAGTGGGGAGCAGCTGCTCAGAGGGCAGGTCCACAGCCACATGGCTGACCAGGATGAGCAGAGCTCCCACAGCGGACCAATCCCTGCAGGCCACGCCCCTCACCAGTGCACATATCCCATGCACCGGACTTCTAGGTCACTTTATAATGATCTGTCATAGAGTTCACAGGAAGAAATTATTGTGATGGGTATCTCTGCTTCAAGCTGCCTCTCAATCACATATATAAGCATGATTGGGGAAGTGATATTTCTTATTTAAAAATTATCATTTAAGAGACCCAAGTCATTTCAAGCATTGGTTTTGATTGGAATATTTTTGAAGAAAGTTTTATCATATACTTCTCTAATATCTATACTAGTAAAAGGGTAATATGCTAATTAGACCAGGAGACCATCATGGTGGTGGGGCCAAGGAAGAGGCAGTTAGGGGCAAGCAGGACAGCAGGGGAGGGCAGTTGGAGTGAGCAGGCCGGTGGGGCGGGGGAAGGAGGGCAGTTGGGTGTGAGCAGAATGGCAGGGTGGCAATTGGGGGAGTGCAGACAGTTGGGGATGCAAATGGAGGCAATCGGGCCAGCAGGGGGTCAGCTGGGGGCAATTGGGCTGGCAGGGGTCACTTGGGGCAATTGGGCTGGCAGGGGTCACTTGGAGCAATTGATCTGGCAGGGGTCAGTTGGGGGTAACTGGGCTGGCAGGGGTCAGTTAGGGGCAACTGGGCTGGCAGGGGGTCAGCTGGGGGCAATTGGGTGGCAGGGGTCAGCTGGGGGCAATTGGATGGCAGGGGGTCAGTTGGGGGCAATTGGGCTGGCAGGGTCAGTTGGGGGCAATTGGGCTGGCAGGAGGGTCAGTTGGGGGCAACATGGCTGGCAGGAGGGTCAGTTGGGGGCAACATGGCTGGCAGGAGGTCAGTTGGGGGCAATTGGGCTGGCAGGAGGTCAGTTGGGGGCAATTGGGCTGGCAGGAGGTCAGTTGGGGGCAATTGGGCTGGCAGGGGTCAGTTGGGGGCAATTGGGCGGGCAGGGGGGTCAGTTGTGAACAACTGGGCTAGCAGGAGGTCAGCTGGGGGCAATTAGGCTGGCAGGGGGTCAGTTGGGGGCAATTGGGCTGGCAGGGGGGTCAGTTGGGGGCAATTGGGCTGGCAGGGGGGTCAGCTGGGGGCAATTGGGCTGGCAGGGGTCAGTTGGGGGCAATTGGTCTGCCAGGAGGTCAGCTAGGGGCAATTGGGTGGCAAGGGGTCAGCTGGGGGCAATTGGGTGGCAGGGGTCAGTTGGGGGCAATTGGGCTGGCAGGGTCAGTTGGGGGCAATCTGGCTGGCAGGAGGGTCAGTTGGGGGCAATTGGGTGGCAGGGATCAGTTGGGGGCAATTGGGCTGGCAGGGATCAGTTGGGGGCAATTTGGCTGGCAGGAGGTCAGTTGGGGGCAACTGGGTTGGCAGGAGGTCAGTTGGGGGCAACTGGGTTGGCAGGAGGTCAGTTGGGGGCAACTGGGTTGGCAGGGGTTAGTTGTGGGCAAATGGACTGGCAGGGGTTAGTTGGGGGTAATAGGGCCGGCAGGGGTGACGGGGCAGTTGGGTGCGAGCAGGATGGCAGGGGGGCAGCTGGGAATGAGTAGGCCAACAGGGGAGAGGAACAGTTGGAGGGAGCAGGATGGCAGTTGGGGGCAAGCAGACAGTTGGGGAGGCAGTTGGAGGCAATTGGGCAGGCAGGGGGCAGTTGGGGGCGAGCAGGTTGGCAGGTGGGCAGATGGGGGTGAACAGGCTGGTGGGGGATGGCAGTTGATGGTGAGGCCAGTGGGGGGTAGAAATTGGGGGAGAGGTGGGCAGGGGGGAGGGGTTGGCAGTGAGCAGGCCAGCGGGAGGTCACCTGGGGATGAGCAAGCTGGCGTGGGTGGGCAGTTGGGGGTAAGCAGGCTGGCGGGGTGGGTGTGGGGTGTGGGGTGTGTGTGTGTGTGTGTGTGTGTGTGTGTGTGTGTGTGGCAGCTGGGGGCAAATAGGTCAGCAGGAAGGGGCAGTTGGGGGCAAGCAGGCCAGCTGGGGTGCAGTTGGGGGTGATCAGGCCAGCGGGGGTGGGGGGGTGGGCAGTTAGGAGCAATCAGGAGAGCAGGCACCGTGGTTAGGGGTGGTGGGATCCTAAACCAACATCCCCCGAGGGGTCCCAGATTGGAGAGGGTGCAGGCTGGGTTGAGGGACAACCCCCCACTCCCCGCATGCATGAATTCAGTGCACCAGGCCACTAGTGTTATAATTAACAATAAAATTAATATGTCATAATTAACCTTAATATAATGTTAAGTCATCTGGATAACTTAGGGACATCATTATGAATACTCGGCAATAGGCTGAATTATAAAATCTTTGTAACTAAGAATCTCCTGAGGAATGGGGAGCTATTTACTCTCACCCTGGGTAGAATCAGGCTGTGCTTGTTCTTAGAAGGCAGTGACTGTCTCTTACAGCCTTTCTGCCTCCGTTGCTTTGTCAGTAGGCCACCTGTCATTTTTTGCTCCCATCCTATATCTGTTATTTAGCAGATTTCTCTGTTTCCATGGAGCTCTCTTTTGATTCTAAAAGTAGCAGAAAAAGCCCTAGTTTCAAAGTGAAGTGGGCCTGCCACAGCCCAGCAGTATGGCCTGGATAAACCCTGAAACACTTTAGGAATTTGCTTCCTTGATTACACAGAACCAGCGCTGAACGATCTTTAAGTCCAACCTTAAAGACTATGAAAAATCTTGCTAAGGGCTGAAAAACTAACATCTAAGCATATCAAAACTCTGTCCAAAGAAAGAACAGCGGAACTCTCATAAAAGGACCCCAGAGATTCCCATACTTTGGAGCACAGAATTTACAGCATTGCATTTTAGTTGTCATGGTCTTTTGGGTCTTCTAAGTTCATTGTTATGTTTCCAACCAGTGACTTTCCTTATTGGCTAAATCACTTCCAGGTAAATGGGACAGAATGACATAAAGGACTTTTTTTAAAAAGAAAATTAAATATGACTCTTAAATATACTTCCTTTATATAAAATATGAGAATTCAAAAAGAAAATTTCAAAAAGCATAAAATACATTATACCTTTATGAAAACTTTGTTTCTAGATTCATTTTCATTTGATATATCAACAAAATGACACCGCATACTAAAAAGTGACTTACCTATAACTACATCATGACCATCAACCAAGCCAGCAGAGAAGAGCTCCTGAGAAACGCCATCTGCTGTATCTGTCCAAATAAGAAATGAATATGTATTAGTAACAATAAAAAAAAATCAGCAATCCAGTACAATGTAAAATATATATTTTTTTAATTTACAAAAATCACTCACATCTGTTTTAATTCAACAATTCAGATTCTATCAGGAGGGGGGGACAAATCCCTGCCATGTATTTGCATCATGTTGTTTATTCAACAGAAGTTATACAAAATTATTGTTTTATTTCTCTTGCCCTTTTGGCTACTGTCTTAATTAATCCTCAAGTGCACCTCTCAATTAATCCTGAAATGCCCTGTTAGATTTTATCTCATAGCTGGTCCCAATGGCACTGCTTTTCCTTCTTCCCGAGGTCAGTTCCAGACAGCATCAATCCTTTTCTATCGTTAGTAGTGATTGAGTCAGAATTTATGGCAAAGGTTAAAAAGGTAATATCTGATATGACCTTATATTTGGTACGAACATCCTATGAATTTGTTGGACTATAAGATGAGCTATTTAAGAAACTCCTTTAACATGACACTAATTGCTTGATAGCAACAGATTCATTTTCTTAGAAAACGTGGTTGAATAAAAATATATTTCTCAGTGATAAGTGTCAGTAGTTAGCAATCTCAGAAAGATGAGACTGAACAGGCTGTAACAAGTGAATATGGCTGAAATTACTTAATTGAAAGGCTAATAGTATGAGTGAAAGTGGTAATAGTGAGAAGTCTGCTAGAAGACCTTGTAAAGAGAAATTGATAATTTGCAATGTGCTCAAAAGAACCATTTTGAACCCCAATGTTTTTCTATGGGAGTTGATTTGATCCCTATGGCCTTCTTATATTCTCAAACACCAGGAACTGAAGGTGGATAAAAAGAAAACAGCTCAGTAGCAGGTAGCAACCTAGATAGACTTTTGACTTTTAATGTCTTCTAAAGTCAGGGGAAATGTGAGCGAATATCTGCTGAATCAAGCAAACATCTAAACTGAACTGCAGTTTGCTATGACGCAGGCTGCCCTCAACATAGACAGTGTTTCATTGTAAACCTGTGTTTTACTGGTAGATACTGCAGTTATGTGAGAGGGTGTGTATGCATGCCCATGTAATCAAGTGACTTGAAGTACAATGATCTTTCAAAATTTGTGGGCTTTAAAAGGCTCAGCTTGGTGTCTGACACACAGTAATTATTCAATAAATAGAACTGTGGTGATGATGAGCAGCAAAGATCACCAAAACACCTTATACTCCTGTGCATTCTTCCTCCCTTTCACACATGGCCCAAATTCCCAAATGTTAATAAACATTTGGGAGCCAACGTACATTCTATGTACTTCCAAGAAACTGTGGTATTCTATCATTTCACTCATCTTATTTCATGATGAATGGAATAAAGTAGAAATAAAAAAATAAATACATAGATATCTTACTATAAAGCTCCATAAAAGGTGGGCTTATCTTGGACCTTGTCCTTACTGATGGAAAACACTTTATACAATTCTTTTAGGAATAAAATGATCCCCTTCCATGAAACATGGGGCAGAGCAGCCAGCGAAAGGCTCCCCTCTGAAGGGGACTCGGCTTTACAAAGCTGGTGGAACAGGTGCCTCACCATCTCCAGCTCCCTGAATGCCCCCCAGGAACTCCAGGAAAAGAAGCCTATTGGATTAAAGGGCATGCTAGGGCACACAGCAGGCAGTCATTATATTTCTACTAGAGGCCCAATGCATGACATTCATACAAGAGTAGGCCTTCACAGCTTCGGCTGCCTCATTCCTCCCAGCCCTGGCTTTGTCCGGAAGGTTGCCCCGATGATCATTCTGCTTTTCGGCTGTTCAACTGATTTGCATATTACACTTTTATTATTATAGATTGACTGATCATCTGCTAAGGCATCTGAATGTGTTACCATCATCTCTAAAGTATAATAAGACTTTATACTTGAGGAAGGAGCTATAATCACAGAATGTAGTTAAAAATGGGAACAAACAAAGCCACATTGAGGGCTAGCAAATGGCATTTACAAGCAGTTCAAGTGTACAGCATCATCTACTAGTTTCAGGACTCCTGGGTACCAAATGAGTCTTATTAAAATAGCTAGCAGATGCCTGAGCCGGTTTTGCTCAGTAGATAGAGCATCAGCCTATGGACTCAAGGGTCCCAGGTTCGATTCCAGTCAAGGGCATGTACCATGGTTGCAGGCACATCCCCAGTAGGTGGTGTGCAGAGGCAGCTGATCAATGCTTCTCTCTAATCGATGTTTCTAACTCTCTCTCCTCTCCCTTTGTCTCTGTAAAATATCAATAAAATATATTTAAATAAAAAAAAAAAATAGCTAGCAGATCGTGCTGGTTGGCCAAAAATGGAAATGTTCCACATTTGTGTGTGAGAGCCATTAAGCTGTTATTTTGTATGCACATAAATAATATATCAGTAATAGTTTAGAATAGAAACGTGAAGGTAAATGGTAATTTGTTTCTTTAAGCTGCTTAACATTCCGAATGTGTAAACAAGTTAACTAAACATGTATGCTCTGGTTTTCATAGGTACACATCTATGTGTGCATATAGCACATAGTACACCTGCCGTGTGCATGCACAGAGGTAGTGCAGACAATGTCTGAAACGCAGGCAGCATCAGCAATAAGAGGTACAGAGATATATCCACCGTTTTTCCGTTACTAAAGGGCCTGTGCTCTCTGCCCAGGGAAGGTCAGTCATCATCTAGAAGCCAACACTATGGTTCCTGTCTGGGCAATAAAAGCCAAGACTCTTGATCTAACTATGACAAACGAGGCTGCAATGGCAGCACACAAAGCCAAGTAGTGCTGATAGGGCTGTCTGATTGGCAAACATCCTCCACTCAGAAATTCATTTCTTTGTTAGCTCTTTAAATTAAAATCGATTTTGATTGCCATCTTAGATTTAAAACAATCAGTTGGAAAGAAAAAAAAACCTTAAAATAAGAATCTGTTCTTTTACGTACTGTATTTGAAACATTGATTATGAAATTACTAGCTTTTATCAATGCATTGACTGGTCAATATTTTTATATTATAACAAAATAGCTTTTTTGATAACAGAACCGGCACCATACAACTTCACAGGCTGAGTCTTAAAATTGTCAAAGATGGGTGTTCCCAGAGAGATCAATGAGCAAATTCTTTAGGGCCCTAGTTACATTATTTTGTAAACGATGCTTCAAATGTTATTTTAATTCAAACATGAAGGGAATCATTAGATCTCTGTGCTTCCATGAACCGGAGATCAGAGCCAGTGAGTCCAGACCGTGTGTGGCCCAGGAACATATTTTATTTGTTGGCAGTGTTTTTAAAATCTGAACTTGAATGTATTAATTTCTTTAAAATATATTTTTATTTATTTCAGAGAGAAAAAGAGGGTTAGAAACATCAATGATTAGAGAGAATTATTGATTGGCTGCCTCCTGCACACACCCTACTGGGGACTGAGCCCACAACCTGGGCATATGCCTTGACGGGAAATCTAACTGTGACCTCCTGGTTCACAGGTCAATGCTCGACCACTGAGCCATGCTGGCCAGGCTGAACATGAATGTATTTAGACAAAACTAGTTTCCTGAAGTTCCCACCATTCATTTTGGGTCCTATAAGCATTGGAGTTTGTGTTTCCTTATAAGTGACAATAGCAGAGAAGTCAAACAGTTAACTAATGTCATCCCTCAAAATTAAAGAAAAATCAAGTCTTTTACTTCTGGGTTTGCAAAATTTTACCAAACACACTTTATTAATCAATCACAGTTTACATGGAGATCTAATACACAGAATAAAAATAATATCATTACCTGACATACACTGTGTTCCCAAAAATGTATACATACTTTAAAAGCTGATAGCTCAATTTTGAAAATGAAATGTATTTTAATAAACACTGCCTTTACAATTATTGAAAGTGTGTGTATTCATTTCTGGGGACACTCTATCATAATACACTCAAATGTAGGAGACTAATGTTTTTTAGAAAGATATTCAATATAGACATTAAAGCTGTTTTCATGTACATAAAAATGTGAAACCACAGGTCAGGAATTAACAGTTCAGTTTTAGCATTTGAAACCTATTTTCACTTCTCTAGATTGTTTTGGTTATACACCAAACAGTGGAAGTAGCAGTTTTTGTTAAACAACTAGTCTTGTGGTCTCTGAAGTTCATATATCTTACTTATCCATTTATTACCCAAATCACCTTTTGCCAGGTGATAGAGATACCAAGAAATATGCCATGGTGCTATGACTTCCAGGCATCCAGGAGCTGAAAAAGCAACAAGTTTAGCTTTTAAATAACTATTTAAAATACTGAAACTGTGTTCAGCTGCAAGAAGGGCATCATTCTGCTGAACAAACAGAGGCCACAGACACAGTCTGAACTGAGCACAGAGGCCAAGCATGGTATCACTATTTGCTGTCAACCCTCATCGGAACTGCTATATGATCCTCAATGCTCTCATAATAGTATCCTTTGTAGTCAATAGTGGTTCAGGAAATAACATAGAAACCCACACTTGAAACTGACTGGTATATGTTCATGTGGATCAATGTCACCCCAATTAATTTAATATAAAAAAATAGTGGTTCCATTTGGATTTCCTACAATTATCATAAGTCTTTCTTTCCCTCCTTCCCTTACTCATTCCTTCCTTTGTTTTTAGAGAAAGCATTTTTGATTAGCAATTATAAACATGTGCTTATAATTAATTTTAAATGTTCTTTGTAGCAATAAGATAATAATTTCAATTAAAACTCACCTCTTCCTGGAGTAAACTCAAATCGTATATCATTAAGTTCCTTTCTGGAATTTCTGAAATAAATAACATAGATCACATTAAAATCTAATGAGTAGAGTTTAATCAAAGTAAATGTATTTCAATTTTTACAAGATGCTACTAACATGAAGATAGAATTTTACAGTCTCAGGTTATCTCTAAATACTTCCTTAACTGAAAGTGATAGTTATGACAATAATAAAGGAATATATTTGTTTAATTGGTTGAATTTACCTTATAGAAACCCATTCAGATCACAAAATTCCAAAAATAAAACATTAATTTAATAAATCTACACTAAATTAGTAACCTTAGATATATTTCATAATAGAAAATTTCAGAAACTTTTAGTTTAGAATAATATTCAATACACATTTTTCTGAGAAAATAGTATTTATCAACTTTCTAAAAAGTAAAACAGTATTTAACAACTTTCTAAAAAGATAAGTATGGCACTGAAGTTCATGACAGCACTATACATTAAATCATATAACAAAATGCCGAGAGTAAGATACATATTCTGTGGCTACATTTTTTTAAATCTAAATAGAGGGGACCTGAATTGTGAAATTGCCCACTGAATATATAAAACCCTATTTAAGTAAATATAAAATACATAAACTATAATATATACATACAGGGTGGAGTAAAAGGTTTACAGTCATGAAACAGAGTTTATTCTTTTATTATTATTTATTATTATTTTCTACACAAATAACTGTAAGCCTACTTTTGCCCCACCCTATATATATATATTCAATCAAAAAATTATGTTACACTGGGTAAATATAAAACAAGTAAATAAATATGAGTTTTCCATTTATATTAATTTCGAAAGACAATAAGCCACAGTGAGCAATAATTAGAATGGTTTTAAAATTTTATGAGAATGTTATGACTAACGCAACAGATGCTAAAGCTAATAAAAACACCTTAAAAAACTGCAGTAAAAATATGAAGTAGTAATGTTTGTAAGCACTCAACTACTTACTTGCTCAGCCATCAAGAGTGTGAGACAGAGACAGAAATAGCTTGAATACTTATCCCTAAACATTGACTGTCCTGTGCCCCAAGTGTGATCAAATCCTGTTTAAGCAATCCAGCTGTGGTCCTCTAAAGCTCTGGTTCCTATTTCCTGGTCTCTATGTACAGTGCTCAGATCATGATGACACCAGCCGGTCTCTGGGCCCTTTCTGGTCCTTATCCCGCTGAACTAATGCAAAGAGGCCCAGAAAGACAGCAGAGGCCTCCCTGGTCTAGCACAGATGGAGAGAAAGCCCTTCGCCCCAGTGCCGGGAGAAGCTGGCCCAGGTCTCACACCTTTCCACCAGGAGAGAAGGAAAGAGTCAACAAAATCAAGGGATGGCCAAGCGCAGGCCACAGACAAGAACATGGAACAACTTTGCACCTCCCCTCAGGCGTCCCCAATTTTAACTTTACCTACTCCACTCAGAGAATGGGACTAGGGGAAAGCAGAAATTCCTACAGCTGTCCTTTTTGTTATTGTTAATCCTCACCCAGGGATATGTTTATCAATGATTTTTAGAGATAGTTGAAGAAAAGGAGAGAGAGAAGGGGGAGAGAGAGAAATACCAATGTAAAGAGACACATTGATGGTTGCCTCCTGCAGGCATCTGGACTGGGGCCAGGGATCGAACCTACAACCCAGGTACAAGTCCGTGACCAGGAAAAGAACCCGCAACCTTTCAGCTCATGACACTTTAACCACTGAACTGCCCTGGCCAGGACCAGCTGTGCTTCCTTTAGGGACTCCTGAGAATCTGAACACTGAAAACTTTGAACTCTCTAAAAAAAAAAAAAAAAAAAAAAAAAAAAAAAAAAATAGATACATAATGGACACAGGAAATTGCAGACTACTGTAGATGGCTCAGAGAGCATGTGGTACCCTGGAATAAGCAGCCCCACCCTGGAGGTGGCATGTGCCATGAGCATCAGTGTGGGCAGTAGGAAAGCTGTTTACATGTTGGATTGTTTACACAGCCTGGATTTTCTTAATAAACTACTGACGCCACCACCCATTCACATGGTGCTTCCATATACATCAGCAGTTCTCAAACTTTTGTCTTAGAAGCTCTTTCCATTTTTAAGAAGTATTAAAGACCCTTAAGGAGCTCTTGTTTATGTTGATGATATATATATCAAGATCTAGTGTATTGGAAATTGTAACTGATAAAATTTAAAATACGTATTGCTTTATTTGAAAATGGCATTAACTCATCACATGTTAATGAAAAACATTTTTATGAAAATTGCTTTCCAAAAGAAAAACAAATCAGTGAAAAGAGTGCATTGTTTTCTACTTTATAAACCTCTGTAATGTCTGGCTTAAGACAGCTGGGTCTTACAATTGCAATATCACATAGCATGCAGCCAGCCACTGAGAAGTTTAACTGTACAAGTGAGAAAGAATGAGAGTGACAAGGGCAGATAATTTCTTAATATCATCATAAAAATGGTTTTGACCTCCTGGGTTCATTCAAAGGATCTCCAGAACCCTGAGGGTAGTCCTGTGACCCCACTCTGAGAAACACTGATCAACCCTCCTGAATCAAATCTCACTTTATCCAACAATCAACCTCTGAGGCACACAAATCAGAAATTATTTGTTTTCCAGTTTTCAGGTATGTTTAAGGCGTTACTAAGTATACAAATTTAATGAATGGCACAGTGAGGACCAAGAATTCTACATTGACAATACCTTGTACATATAAAATATCCCCCAAGACTTTACGCTACCATAAAAATATCAGCAAGCATTCATTTCTCTAATAGCCTGGGTTTTGTGTACTGTATATCAGCAAAGACTGAATTAGAACTAAAACTACCCAATAAGAAAAAGGGGTCACAGGAAAGCAAGTGTTTAGAGTGATTTCATACTGAAATGACAGAATAAAAAGATGAAAAGGAATTTGGTTTGATGCTAATTTATGTCACTATTCCTTTCTTCTGTATCCTTTGATCAGTCTAAATTATTTTGTTCATAAGAAAATATTACTTTGGCCATAAGAAGACAGGTGTAAGAACTGTACTTAGAATACCCTGATTCTTTCAATGTTAATACCACTAAGTAGTATCCAACACCCATGATCTCTTATCTACATCTGTAGCTCCAGGTATAGAGGTTGCCTAGTCAAGTTATTCTTTTATAACTCTGAACCTAAAACACCCATCTTTGAAAAGATCACAGTGATTGATTGTGCGTAATTGACTAGCCCCATCAGGATGAAATATAGTTGGAAAAATGCCTAATTGGATCTAACTACTAAAGGTCATCCTTTTATGAAGAATTAATCTTTTTAGACTCATACTTAACACCTTTAATTGAACGTACTTTTACTTTAATTGATATGGCACAGGGTACCCTTGATTTCAGGGAAGCCAAAAATAGGTATGATGATTTAAGACCAGAAACTAAGTCTGTGTAATTATAGAAGAAACATTAAAAACTTGAGAGTGATAGCCTCAAGACCCAGGCCACCTTTGGTAACTTTTATTAAAAACCCTTTAAATCTTAACAAAAACAACACACACACACACACACACACACACACACACACACACACGCATGCACACACCAAAAGCAAACAACAACAACAACAGAAAACAAAACCCAAACTCTTAAATTTGGAAAGGCTCAACCCCTCATTTCTCATTGTATGAATATGCTGCATCACAAATGCAAATACCTACAGGGCTGAGGCAAGAAAAAATTTTTAAATAGGAGCTATTGTACAATTACATGGTTTAAAAATCAAAAGGTACAATAGAACACTGTGTAAAACTAGCCCTCTAACGCCTGCCACTCAACTACCTGGTTGCCCTCACAGAGGAGATCAATGCTTCACGCAAAGTCTGAACAGACACCAGAAAACGACATACCTAAAAGGAATGCATCATTTTTCCTATCAAATTAACTTCTCTCTCTCCTCCTTGTGGCGGAAAACAGTGGTAACATCCATCTAGCATGACCTGTGGCTATACCCCCTTAAGATTTCTCAAATCATCGATTTCTCTGAAACTCACTACTGATCAAGAACTGGTCACTATTATCTGCCAAAGAGAGAGAAAGTGACTTAATGAACAGAGGATATTTTATTCACAATCACGGACCCCACCCATGCACACACAGAGAAGTTAGAAATGTATAGCACAAAGAAAAAGGGCCTATTGAGGGGCCTATTATTCAGGGTAATCTGTTTTCTTTGTTGTTGTTGTTACTCTTCACCCAAGGATATTTTTTCCCATTGATTTTTAAAGAGAGCAGAAAGAAGGGGAGTGTAGGGAGAGGAAGAGAAAAACATGGATGTGAAGGACACATCAATTTGTTGCTTCCGACATGTACTCTGACCGGGGCCAGGGATCAAACCTGCAATCCAGGTACATGCCCTTGACTGGGAATCGAACCTGCCACTGCTCAGTATGCTGGCTGACACACCAACCACTGAGCCCGACCTTCCAGAGCACCAGGGTAATCTTTGACAGAAGAGTGCGCTGAGCCCAGGAAGAAAACTGTTGGACTTAATAAGATGTGAAAAATGATTCCGATAGAATGAGCTGAAGGGTGCCTATCACCTAAGGCCAGAAACAGAAGAATTGGAAACAGAAAAAAAGCAGATTCCATGGACAGGGTGGTGGCTGCTGTGTCACAGTCTCTCTGCTCCCCTCTGGGCTTTCCTAGACACGAGTCTTGAAGTCAGGCAAACAGACTGTTTCAAAACTGGAGATCCTCAACTGGAGACCAGACAGCTGGGCTCAGCTGCAGTTCAGCCATTCACCCCTCATCTTCACTGTCCCCTGCAGGAAAGAGGAGAGGCAATGCTTCCCTCATGACTTAGATGAGCTGTGTGAACACTGGGTGGGCCCCGCATTGCTGTTTGGCATGACGGTGCCTTTTATTCTGAGGCAGAGAAGCAGGGGGGAAGTTACGGCTCTAGTCCTTTAAAGAGTTTACCATCTACCCAGAGAATGACAGCTGACATAGGTAAAACTACCAGGAAAACCTCACGTTAAATAAATTCTTAAGAACAGTACTCAAGAAAGAAATATCAGATTAATTCAGACAAAGGGGCATTTTCTCCCTCACTTCATTCACCCTTAACATTCCTGTCAGATCAATCTCCTTGGAGGTAGTAAAGGTCCAATCACGGAATCATAAAATTTCACAACTGGAAGAGGCCCCAGAAGTCACCTACGCCATTTGCCTCATTCTGCAGGCTAGAAAACTGAAGCCAGAGATTAAGTGGCGTGCTCACGATTACACAGCCGATTAACTCAGGCCACACTTCATAAACACCTGCTGATCACCTGCCAGGTGTCAGGCCTATCCCAGGAGCCGTTAATGGCAAATATGGCACCCAAACGTGGGATGAAGATTTCTGGATGACTGCTTTCCATTCTCCATTGGTGGTTCCCAAAGTGCAGGCAGAAAGAATCCACCACCTCCCCCTCCCCTGACCAGTGACACATCTGCCCCTGGTTGAGAAGCACATGCAGTGAGATGTACAGATGAGAATGTATCCCCTATAACCGAGGTGGTGGCAGAAATAGCGGCTGAGAGCCACTCTGCGCCCACTGGCCCCATGTTCCAAAGCCCTGTCTGAAACAGAAACTCCCCTAGACATGTGTATATCTCCACCTGCCATGAGCCATATGCTCCAAGAGTGTATGAATACTGAACCATATACCTCCCTCCCTCCCCCTTGCATTTGACTTGCCTCAAAAGAGCCTTTGGGACCAGTAAGCCTCCTAAAAAATGAAAGTGAACATTCCTTTCGGCCTTGTATTTCCAGATGCTCAGAAATATGCCCATGACCCAGGAATTAAAAGTTGGTAGCATCCAGAATTCTCATCTATAATGAGCCATGCAGTATCACACAGCCCAAAACCAAGGTCATATAGAGCAGGAAGTCTTCCTCCTGTCCCCTTTAAGAATTTAAAAAAAAAAAAAAAAAGAGGGAAATAACATACGTATGTGCATGTATGCACCCACATGCAATGTCTTCTTCCAAGAAGGTATTCTGACATATCTTCAGTAATCTGACCCTCCACACTGGTTGTCTGCAGGCTCTTCTACAGCTAAAACCTCAGCCTAAGGACCCGCTGCATCCCACCGGGCAGCCGGAGGGACCCTTCCGATGGTAACCACAGGGAGCAGGCTGGCTGCATCTGAGTCACACAGCTGATGCCTAAATTAGAGGTGCGTGGGCAGAGCCCTGCAGACAGAGATTGACACTCTAAAATGTTGTGACACCAATGAACAAATCACATGCAAAATTATTATCATAAGTAACTGCCTTTACTGTCTACAAAGAACACTTTCCATCTGGAAATAATCCAAACTAAATTAAGGGATTTTTTTTTTCTTTCACAGAAACTTCTCATAAATCCCCAGGTACAGGGCATGGCTGTTCCCTCACCCTCTTCTAACCGCCCCCTCTCCCCGGCCTAAACAAACAGATTTCTTTTTTCACACCAGTACTTTGGAATAATCATGAAAAACATTCCAGCCTACAGAAAAGTGGAGAGTAATAAAACAAATACACATGACCTACCATCCAGAACTTTTAAAATGGCAACATTTTGTCATATTTACTTCAGAGCTTAGTACATAAAATTTTAATGCCGTTTTACCTACAAAAAAAATTGAATGCGCTGCATCCCAGCTGAGGTCATTCATGAGTGAACGGATTACTGGGTAGGAGCTCTGCGTCCTGTCAAGATTACAGAACTCTATTTCCATCGGCGGCAGCCCTTTTCAGACTTAGAATGTCCTGTGAATATATTTATTGAGCTGATTTTTTAGCTGGAGGGTGAAAGGGAAATGGAGTGGCCAAATAAAAACTACAATCATATGTGCAGCTGGTAGGCACACAAACATTACACCTAACCAGAGTTCACATCTTTTAGCAGAGGAGAGCCGTTAAGTACACTTACTCGTTAGGGGCTTTGTGTGAGTCTCTTAATGGAAACCCACTGACATAAATACAGAAGCAGCCTTCGTTAGCATCATGTGTGCTTTAATGTTTGGAGCGTGTTAGGGCTCACTGCAGAAAACCCAGACCCCTTAATGTCTCCTTGAAGGATACCTCTCCTCAGTACAGCAGGCTCCCATGTCAACATGCCAGGCCCATTACACTGAAAATGGAAAGGCAGCTCTGAGCCACGGAGTCCATGAGTATCCACGTGGGCTCTAGACATCATGTCATGGCAGGTATGTTTATTTTTTTGTTTTTAATCCTCACCCAAGGATATTTTTTTTCCCATTGCTTCTCAGAGAGAGTGGAAGGAAGGAAGAGAGAAAGAGAGACAGAAACACTGATGTGAAAGAAACACATCAATTGGTTGCCTCCCACACGCGCCCCAAGGAGGTCTGGGGATATAGCCTGCGACCCAGGCATGTTCCCTGGAGTGGGAATGGAACCTCCGGCACGTCAGTCCCTGGGTGGATGCTCTAACTACTGAGCTAACTGGCTAGAGCACATGTGTCAAACACAAGGCCCGCGGGCCAAATGTGGCCCGCACCGCGCTGTCATCACTGCACTCCGCTGCGTTTCCATCACAATGACAGTTTATGACTGTTCAGTAAACCATTCGGCCCGCGATTTAGGCTGGATTTTAGATTTTGGCCCCTTCTCTGATTGAGTTCGACACCCCTAGTCTAGAGCATGGCAGATGTATTTATACAGATCGATACAGTATACGGAGAGGTGTTTGGTCCAGAATGAGTAAATTTTCAAGGTAATGGAAGAGTGCTTCTTTAAGGGACAAATCGCTACAAACTCAAATTATGGGCAATTATTCCTTCCTTGCCAAGAGTTTATTTGGATTAATTCTTGCAAAAAGGATGGTAGTTTCCAAATTAAACCAAATATACAATTGAGCATTTGATTATTAAAAACAACAGAATGATGGGAGAGATATGGCATCATTTCCACAGAGCACTGCATTCAGCTTTGCTCGCAGCACAGGAAAAGAGTGGGAGGGATACTGCATGACACAGTCCTTACTCTATCAAAAAAGAAAACATGCAAGGCCAAGTTTTCTCCTTAGCATTAATACAAGGAGAAACTTTTTATGGAAGCCACTCTATAAGAGACACTGAGTAATGTCTTCAACTCTGTGTTGTAAAAAACACACCTTTTTTAAATATAAATGTCTTCAACTAGGTGGAACAAAAGATGGGAATGCTTTCTCCCATGTGCTGAAGGCACAATATTAAATCTTACCTGAGTAATGGCATTTCTGCTGAGAGTGGAAATAATATAGCTGAGGTACACTGTTTCCTGGCGATTTACCTCAATAAGGGAAGCTCTGAGAACCTGGAGGAATGAATGGCCTACACAGACTGCTTCCTGATGCCCCGAAAGTATCTTTGTCAAGTTCTGCAATGGGCGATCCCATGACTGAGCACGGACAAGTATCTGAAGGCGCCGGACAAGTCTGCGTGTTGATTAAATGCAGATCTTCCACCTCAGCTAAAACGTGCCCGAGAAGCAGGGGTAACGTTCCTCTGTGAGCATGCAGGAGGCTGGCCTGCCTCCTCCCCTGGAGGGGTGGCTAGCTAACTGCTGGGGGGGGGGGGGGGGGGGGCCTGCTGGGTACCTGAACTTCTAAAGGAAGCTCTATGTCTGGCCAAGCACTTGCATGCAGGCCCAGCTGAACACCAAACGTGGTTGTTCCGGGACAGAGAAAGGGTAAGTAATGTTTTGCTTAAAAGTTTTAAAGAATGCGTGCTACTAATCAAGAGGGTTAAAACCACAGAAGAACATTAGGATGAGCTGCCCTACTATAAAGTGAGCAGACTATAAAATTCTTTAAACTTTAGCCAGGTGATCACAAAAGTAGCAGAAACCACGTTCTATTTTAACTTTCGTATTCTTGTAATTTCCTATCAGTTTATATGTACAGTCATATCCAGGGAAGGTTATATTAAACATGAGCATATTTCAAGGGAAAATGGTAACTTTCAACTTGGTTTAAAAAAACCCACCCAACAAGAGAGAAAAGTATGAAGGGCAAATGAATAATCAGGGTCCTGTAGGTTAGAAATGTAAGCAGAATCTACTGGGTTTTTTCCACAGGCGGTGTCTTAAGACAATCAAATTAGTGACAGATGAGACACAGCCGATTAACTCAGGCCACACTTCATAAACACCTGCTGATCAGCAAGCATTTCCCTCCTGATCCATCCCACAGAAATGGCCTATATGTGAGTGTGTGTCCAATCTAGTGTGGCTGAGCCTTTGACAAAGACAACACCGAACCGCAAGCCGGATTTCCCTGAAATCACTTCAGCTAAATAATCTTGTTACTCGGCATCTGTCAGGTTGGTGATGGGCATCAGGAGGGAATAATGCCAGTGAGAGCACACCAGCCACACTTATCAGGAGGCTCCATTAGGGCAGGGCTTTCATTCTGAATAATGTAGAAACAATAAATTTGAAAAAAATCCAACCTTTTATCCAGGCAAACGGAACAAAAACAAGCAATAACAAAACCCCATCCACTCGCTTCAGGTTGCGTGAGTCCTCGGTAGTGACGGACACTGACTCCAGGGCTGAAAAACCACGAGGAGCAGGCGAGTGAGGGAAGCTTCTTTTGGGTTAACAGACCCCAGAAAGGCCAGGGGCGGGGGGCGGGGAGGAGTCCATTATTTGCATGATGTGATTTAAAGTGAAGGCTAGTATCTGAAGTGTCTCCAGGTATTTTTACATTTTCTTTTCAGATCTGAAGATTGCCCAGGGAGCGAAGGGAAACAGAAGCTCGAGCTCATCTGCCCCTCACGGGCGCCCCTTCAAAGGCCCCACTGCTGCTCCCCACACACAGCTCCTTCTCACCGCCGCCGGGGCCCTTCAGACGCAACCACCGTGCCACGCCCTCTTCCAGTCTGATCCTGGCCAAGTGTTTAAAGTCAGCATTTATACCTTTAGTGAACACCAAGTTTGTTCTTGGTCTTTGGAGCACTAATCTAGGGCACTCATTATTACAACAGTCCCAGATAAAGTAAATAAAATGGCACTGGTCACCTGGCATAGAGGTCAACCCATCCTAACTGGAAAAATTCCAACTACCTATAAGTCACCAGAACAGGAAAGACCCTAGCTTAATCCTGAAGCTGACTCTGCAATGGTGCAGCTCCACTCACCATGAACGGCACAGCTGAGAGACCCGAAGGAGCCTCATGTAACATGACCTCGTTCTGGTGCTCAAAACAAATGTTTGTCTGTGTTCAAATATGTGCTGTTGTCAAATAATGAAGTTGATATTCATATGTGAGTCATAGAATCCATATTTTATAGCCTCACATTTTGATAATTTTTAAAAATATATTTTTATTGACTTCAAAGAGGAGAGAGAGACAGACAGACATTAGTGATAAGAGAGAGAATTATCGATATGATGCCTCTCACTGGATATCGAGCCTGCTTTCCAGGCATGTGCCCTGACCAGTATCGAACCCTGACCTCCTAGGTTATACAGGTCGAAGCTCAACTACCGAGCCATGCTGGCTGGGTGAAAACATGCTTTTTTATTAGATCCATTCAGCTTGTCATAGCTTTGTTTCTGAAGACAAATGCCAACTGTAACATTGACTGGCTATGAGACCCTCTGGCAATTCACTTAACTTTCCAAGCCTTAGTATCTATAACATAAGGTAATAATCCTCAGAGGGTGCAGTAGACACCTGAGGACCAGAGAATTCTCCTGGTAATGAGAATGAATTATCTACTTTGTTTGGTCAAGTCAAAGATCACAATACATGAGAAGGTGGAGAAGCATAGCAGTTAAGATGGAAATAACACCAAACGTATGCAATCCTTCTGCCCAGTAAGGGCAATTTCTTCAGAAAAGGGATGCAAGGAAGCATCCATTTGCCAGTATTTCTGGTAATTCTCTTCGTTTGCACCAGAAGGCAGCGCAGGGCACATGTCAGTCATACTACATACTCTCCACCATCCAGGGCCTCTTTGAAGGAACAGTGCCCCCAGCTCAGAGTGCTTTTTAATTGTGGCTCCCATCAGCACTGTCATTAGGGCCCCGTCACTCAGAAATGCTCTCCGCTGTCAGTGACAGCATGGAGTGCTGTGAAGACAGCATTTCCGTGTTTTGTATTCTGAACATTAAAAACCTGTTTGGCTCACCAAATGAGCAGCGGGTGCCACGCTAATTATGTAACTTTTCAGAACACTAATACGCTCTCCCACTGGGCCAAGTGGGAGGGAAAAAAGCATGGCACTCATTCTTTAGCTGTGCCTCAGCACACTGACCTCCTCCAGCCTGTTGATGGGGCCATTAATAAAACATTGTAAAATGACCTGAAAAAGCTTTTTGTGAACCAGAGCCTGGATCTGGCTGCCAAACAGCTGTGTGCTTGAAGGACTGTGAAGTGGTATCCTAGTTGGCTATTGATATGAGCCTGTTCTGGGAACCTCCTATATCCAGACTGTTGTTCACACTTTTGATTCATTTACAGATGAAAAAAGATTTCCACTCCTGAGGAGTTTTCAAACCCAGCAATAAGGTTGCCTCTGATGATGCCCTTGTTTTACTCAGGACACGTTAGGGTGTGATTTAATTTCACTTCTGTACCTGATGTGAAATCACCAACGTGCTTTCTTACAAGCTCCTTTCAATCTATACATATTAAAGCATAAGCCACCAAAGAACTGGTTGACCAGATGCCATGATGCACACTGACCACCAGGGGGCAGACACTCAAGGCAGGAGCTGCCCCCTAGAGGTCAGTATGCTCCAACAGCCAACAGCCAACCTTCAGCAGCTGGCCAATCTCACGGCTGCGTGCACCCCCGCTTCTCCCACATCAGTCCTAATCACTGGCCAGGCCGAGGGACCCCAACTATACACAAATTCATGCACTGGGCCTCTAGTTTTGGAATAATAATTTAAAACCAAAATATTGCCACTCTTACAATTCTAAAATATCCTAATGGGTAGTTCTTAAAAAGAAAATCAGAGAAGAGTTTGATATTTTACTTTGCCTTTCCTATCTTCTGACAAAAATAAGTAAAAATATGCATCAAATATAATTCTTTAAACTTCAAACAAAATACATCATATGCCATTTAATTGAGTAGATGTGATCAAATCTGGGAACTAAAGGAGAAGTTACTGACGGTGAGTTAAAAATGAGGTAAGCAGAGCAACTCATTCAGTTTAGCTGTGCAGGGGACACGCAGGCAAGGTGCAAACCTGGAGAGGTGAGACAATGCACCACCTGTGCTCGGTAGCTCACATCCAATCCCAGAATCCAGGCCTGGGACGAAACGCTACAGGCTGAGGTGTATTCTGGTATTTGGTGTGCTGTCCCTAAGGCGAACTCTCATCCAGATGTGGGGACCATGAAAACTTCTTTCAAATGTCTACTCTTTCAGTCCCTGCTACTCCCCATCCCACCAGCCTCTCCTTAAACACCTGTACATAAAGAGTAAGGGCATTGCTTATGCTATGATGTTAGAGGCAACAGAGCCCAAGTCCTTCCCAGAGTCCACATTTCCTAAAATGAACTCACAAGTATACACTTAGCATAGAGAAAATTCAAGTCTATCAAATTACCAACAAAATGCCTGAGGAATTTCATTGTCACTTTGCAGGCTTCTTACATTAGGACAGATGAGAACAGGTTCACCAAGGGAAAATGCACAACTCGGAGTATTTTCTGTGGGATTAGCCCATGTCTATGTACATGGCAGTACTGCAAGGCTACACAGGGAAAAGGGCTTCATGCCCTCATTGAAAAGTGATGAAGCTGGTGGAGAAGGCTCACAGAGTGGACTCCATCCTTACCTGTTCCAGTGACTGTTCATCACTAGAAGGTTATACTACAGAACTCCAGCAGCGTGAAGAGCATATTACCATGTCCTCTCAGGGTAAAACAGGTGTCAAATTATTGACTTCTTCCAGTGTCAGGCAAGTCTAACACTGGCCCTCGGATTGAGAAACAGTATTGACCCAATAGCTCTGCCTAGCTCTCTCTAAAAATGGGCTTAACTGTTCTTATTGGAACAAAAATGTTTATTCAGATAATTATACAACACGTTCATGAGCAGAGATTTTAAGGAGAGAAGGTGACGTATCTCAGAAGAGCAATATCCACTGGATACTCTTAAGTCAAGGTTTCCCTTAGATGCCTTGCTTCTGCTTTTTACCAGCCAGTTAAGGCACCTAGCAACAGGATTCCTATTGGCCACCATTAGAGAAGGGCGAAGGCAAGAGCATGCACAAGTCTTTTCAGGGAGAAGTTAGGGAAGGAGAAGAAACAAAGAGATGGCCATGAAGAGGCTGCTCCTCAGTATCTCATTAAAGGGATCCTTTGAGAACATTCACAGGAGAAAATAATGATCACCGGGCTCCAGCAGGTAATTGCTAAGAACAGTAAGTTCTGAATAACCTAAATTCTTTAGATTTGGCTCAGCAGAAATGCAAACTAAAAAATCTAATAATTACTTTTTAATCTAGCCAATTAAATGAACAAAGATGATAAAATAATAGGAAATAGGAAATCTCACAAGGATACAGTCTATCAGACCTTCCCTCACTGCTATCAAGGGTATAAACTGATACTACCTCTTGGGAGGGCTAGTTGGCAAGATGTTTCCAGAATTTTAAAAGAGTTATATCCCTTGATATATTAATTCTAAATCTATGAATCCGACATTAAAAAATGAATTAAACATTTACTTTTTTTTTTAATAAGAGCAATCTTTAGAGCATTTCTTTTGTAGCAAAAATCTGAAACCAAATTAAATCTCCCATGATAGAAAGATAGCTAAATAAATTTCAGTGGAAAAACCACGGGACCCATTATTACATAGTTATTAAAATATAATTTATAAAGGATTTTAATGACTTGAGAAATGGTGATAATGTAATACTAAGTGTAAAAAGCAAGTGTAATATAATTGGATTTTTTTTTTAAAGCTGAGTAAAAGAAACAGAAGAATACACCAAAATGTTCATCGTGCTTATCCCTGAATGGGGTTAGATGGGTAATTTTCTTTTTTATAAGTGTCTGAGTTTTTCAAATTTCCTCTAATGAACACCTATTACATTTATAAGGCATGGGAATAAAAAGTTTCTTTAAAAAGATTCACTAAGATTTGAAAGAGAAACTGTGCTACAATTCATGATCATTTGGGTAAATCAAAAGAAATAAAAAAATAGTACACATAAAGTCATGGACATGAATATTCATACCAGCATTAATCATAATAGTACAAAACTGGGGGTGGGTGGGTGGAGGGAATGTCTACCCACAGGAGCATAATAGTACAAAACTGGAAGAAGAGAAAAAGTATCTACCCACAGGAGAATAAAGCAACAAAATGGGGTGAATCCATATAATACAGCGATTATCAACCTTTTTCATCTCATGGCACACATTAACTATTAAAATTCTGCAACACACCATAAAATATATTTTGTCAATTTGACAAAAATGATATTATGTGAGAGATTAACCTCTCCCTTCCAAAAGCATTTCCTTAACTTCTCTAAGACCCTCTCAGATTTGATCAGCAGAAAGAAGACATGAACTTAAATTAACCCCTAATTAATTTTATGCTGTAATTCAATGAGGACAAACCCTTGACTTCTAAGGAGGGTCAATCTAAGAAAAAGCAATTCAAGAACACTTGCACTTATTGCAAAAAAAATACAATAGGTCAAATTTTCTGCTATGTTATCCAACATTCTTTATAGAAAGAACCATGAGCCTAACTGGTGTGGCTCATTGGTTGAGTGTTGACCCATGAATCAGGAAGTTATGGTTTGATTCCAAAACAGAGCACATGCCTGCGTTTCGGGCTCAATTTCTGGTAGAGGGCATGCAGGAAGCAGCTAATTGATTCTCTTTCATCACTGATTGATTGATTTTCTTTCATCACTGATGTTTCTATCTCTACCTCTCCCTTCCTCTCTCTGAAATCAATAAAAACATGTGTGTGTGTGTGTGTGTGTGTGTGTGTGTGGTTTTTTTAAACACACACACACACACAAAACCCCAATATAAGATAAACTTCTCTTGAATTCAGTTTCAAGCAAAAGCCTGCTGCTCTATATAATCTTTTAATTGTACAGGTTTACTTTTATTGGGAGAGAACTATACAGATAACTGTAATTTCCTGGTTGCCAAGAAGCTAGAGCTAAATTTACTTCTCAGTGATTATAATTTTATCACTTTGGGTTCCTGGTCCAATTCTCTTTCCATTCTCAAAATGCTTCTCATTTCTTTCTCCTATTTTGTGTTTTCATATTGTAAATTATCTCAACTCTTTTCTGAAAAAAGGCAGGTTAGAAATAACACAACACTCATTTACATCACATGGTAAAATCAATGCTTACTTCAGTTATGGTTCCTCTACAGTTCTATGCTATGTCACATCAATTTCATTTTCCCAACTCATGATTCAGTATGTTTTCCATGCACATCACAAAGTTGCTCTGGTTGAGTAATCCCTGCTTATTTTAAAACAACACAATTTTAAGGTATATATTTCTTACAATGCTTACATCCCCCATTTCCAGCAGGTGGGTGGCATACTTTTAAAACATCTATTTTGTGGAGCACATAAACCTTCCCGTAATTTTACATAAATTATATGCCCAAGTCCACCAGCATTTCTTCATGCAGAGCCTGGGCACTGGCTTCTGTCGGGTATTTCTGGCCTCTGACCAAGAAGGACACAAATCCAGGTACAAAAGAAAGCAGATCTGAGAATTACACCTGAACCAAAAGCAACCCAGAAAGGAAATCCAAGAGATTCACCAAAACAAATCAGTCAAAGATAAGAAGCCTGAGTGTGACCTTGCTCTGGGAATGGAGCAAGGGAAGCTAAGCAGGAGACAGAGGCTCCGGGGAGAGACTGCTGGTTGAAGCTTGTGGGGCTTCAGAAGACATCGGAGTTAAATGCATGAGTTTTATTGTTTTGTTTTGTTTTTAAATACGTTCATGTCTCCTAGCTTGAACCAGTGCTTAACATCCTTCCCTGCTCCAGTTTTCACGGATATCTAATTATTTAAATGACCAACAAGTAGAAGTTAAAACTAAACAGGGGTCAAGTGCAGAGCAATTACTTTGTGAATATTTATGGTAGTTTTCATTCTTCTGCTCTGCTTGCTGGATTCCATATCAGCCCCATCTATCCAGGAAAGAGTTCTCCATCTAGAAATTACCTTTGCACATAGCCTACACTCTACCGTAGACGTGAGCAACGGCCCTCGGCATATTCAGAAGAGCCAACAAATATATGACAACACAAACACATTTTAAGCCAGGTTAGCACGGTTCAAAGGTAGGGGTTTGATTGAGTCTGGCATTCATGGGAAATAATAGCAGCAACGACAGGTTATAAGGGCCTTAATTCTAGCTCCCTTCTTCTAAGCAAGGAGATTTTGGGGGTCTATGAGGTTTCTGAGAATCAGCAAGCCTACCATAACTGCACACAAAATGCATGTAATGTTAAATATTCACTGGGGGGCAGGCAAGCCTTAGCATTATCTGATTTTTAAAAATCTACAGCCATCTCTCACAAAGGTTTAGAACCATTACCTTTTCTATCCATCTGTCCCCACTGCCTAACTGCACCCAATCAATTGTCAACCACCACAATCTACACAACACAAAGGCCGCTTTTCTCTCAGAAAGAGGGCACGTTCCCTTTTCCTTTTAACTTGACTCATTTTTGTACCCCCAAAGCACACTGCCTGACATAAGGTGGGCACTGAAAAACTGTTTGTTGAATAGACAGAATTAATTAACCTGAGGAGTTTTAAGTATTAGTCTCTGGTAGCAAAACAAAAACAAAACACAAAAAAACCCTCCACCAATAACTAATAGAGGCAAGTCTAATCTGGAAGCTAATGATTCCTAAGTTTTAATTGAAAATAAACATAAACTGCAGTGATAGGAGCAATTAAGTGTGTATGTACAGAAAACAGAGCAGGCAAGCAACCCTCCAAACACAGCTAAACAATATTTCCCTGCTTGATTAAATCTTGTTGCAGCTGCTTCCAAACCTTAACGCAGGGAAGCAAAGTGCGTGTGCGTTCTCTCTGCAGATTCCCCTCGCGGGCGGGATGCAGCAGGGAGGGGTCCGCAGCTTACAATGATGGTGGAGTCATGGAACAGGCCCCACCTCTGACCCTGTCAAAGCCACGGTGAACGCCACCCCAGTCCTCTCTCAGCCCTTCCCTGGCTTCTCTGCGGGACGTCCTCATAAGCACATGCTATGCTGTGAAGATTTTTAACTTCTCACACTTTCTGACCTTGTGCTCTGGGCAGCATTTTTATGTATACTTGAAATATGGGGGATTCTAACTTCCGTTTTTTATATGAGAAAAGGCTGCAGGTTGTCCAGCAGAGAAATCCCCCAGAGTGAGAACCACATTAGGTAAATTAATGCCTACACGATTCTTTATATAAAAACAGTAAGCATGGGCATTATTATTGAGGATTTAACTAGTGAAAAGCAACCTCTCAAAATGGGGGGAGGTCAGCAGTTTGTAAAAATAATTATTCAGTTCTCTAGAGAGGTTGTTTTAAAGCCCTGTGCATATATGCAACATGCTATAATACATCATTTTTTATTTTATTCATTGACTTGCTTTTAAAACAATTATTCAATTTATTTAAACAAACAGACAAAAAGCATTTCTCACACAGCCTTGCCCCCCATTCTTTGCAATGTTCTCTGGTATCTATGAGCTTGGTGTGTGTTGTTTTGGATTCCACATATAAGAGAAATCATACAGTGCTCGTCTTTCCTCCACTTAGCATAATGCCCTTAGGGCCACCCTGTTGTCACAGGACACCATTTCATTCTTTATTGTCGCTGGATAACATTCCATTAGATATAACCATTTCTTTATCCATTCAACCACTGATGAACATTCAGTTGTTGCCATATTTTGGTTATGTAAATAATGCTGCAATAAACACAGTGGTGGTGCACATATCTTTCTGAATTAAGACTTTTCATTTCCTTTGAATGCCCAGAAGTAAAATGACAAGATCATGTGGTAGTTCTATTTTAAATATTTTAAGGAACCTCCATACTGTTTTCCATAGTAGCTGCACCAATTTACGATCCCACTGACAGTGCACAACATTCCCCTTTCTCCACATCCTCGGCAGCACCAGCTATCTCGGGTCTTTATGATAGCAGATATTCTAACAAGTGTGAAGTGTTATCTCAGTGCGGTTTTGACTTGCATTTTCCTGGTGATTAATGGCATTGAACTGTATTCTTAAAACCTATGTAATTTTATTAACCACTGTCACCCCAATACATTTAATTTAAAAATATAAAGGAATGCAAATATGTAAAGTCCTGAGGGACTGCAAATATAAGTCCTGCTAGCCACCAATACCAGTAATGTAGAGGTATCTTTGGTGGCAACTGCAAAGATTGAGGCTCCTCTCCAGGAGACACCAGTGAGCTGGAGCATGCCAGGCAAGAATCCACAGCCTGCCATCCTTTACAGAAGCTCACAGGCCTCTCAATGCATCCATTAGTCATCTGTACATGGCTCCTTTTCTTCTGAATTATGCAGGAAACAACGGCTGACTTTAATATATATATATGTTATATGTTTTATACTTTAATATATATGTGTGTGTGTGTGTGTGTGTGTGTGTGTGTGTGTGTGTGTTTATTGATTTCTAGAGGAAAGGGAGGGAAAGAAGGAGAGGAAATCTAAAAAGTGAGGGGGAGGAGAGGGAAAACATCTATTGGCTGCCTCCTGCATGAACCCTACTGGGGATCAGGCCTGAAACTCAGGCATGTGCATGGGAATTGAACCAAGGACCTCTCAGTTCATGGGGCGATGCTTAACGAACGGAGCCACACTGGCCAGGGTAACAACTGCTGACTTTGAGGAATAGGGAAAGGTCCCTGAAATGCTGTTGAGTGTATGAGGATATTGTTAATTGAATGGCAGAGATCACTTCCCTTTAAGGTAAACCTAGACTTAACTTGGGCAAACCAACAAACCATACTTAAAAGCCCAAACACGGTAACAATTCTAACAGGACCACTACCAGAAGAGTAATTGTTTTAAATTCTCTTTTCAAATAAATATAGAACAAAAATAAATTAATACACCGAAGAGGAATAAACCTGATAACAAGAACAAGAAAACAAAGCAGTGAGTAAACAGAAAGCTCCTTACGAGTTCTTGTTAATATTTGAAAAGTAAAGGTACAATTCTCAAGTATACATTCCTCACTTACACTTCAGAAACTGTGACAGACTCCCCCAATGTTACAGAATATAATGATTTTATTTCAAAATCCAGTCTGGTTTAAAAACAAAAACACATTAGTCCTAAACTATGCATTTTCACATTTCCTCCCCATTCCTCCCACTCCTGCAGGCTGCAGGGCACAGCTAGGAGCTCACCAGCACAGCTGGAGGCATCCCAGTCACTGCCCTGACTCCCACACTCCCACAGCCCTCACAGCTGGCCACAGAGGCAGCCTCGGTAGACTAGTCCCCTGACACGGATGCAGGTATTTGAAAAATGACACCATTTATCCTCCATTATATTTATTTGAGCAATTCATCACACGCTGCCTAATATAATAATTTAATATTTCCTATGTTTATGTCTTAATTTCCTTAATCTAAAGTGTTTTATGATCCTTAAAAGCCAAGGGGTTATGTTTCACGATATTCCCCATGGCAACTTGCCTGGAAGTGGTTCAGTTTACATGAGGATGAATGACTATCGGCGGATACCAAGTGGATCTTTTCCTGTCGCCTGAAAACAGGTTCCCAGGACACTAAGCTGCACAGGCAGCAGGTGCCCCATATTCTAAGGAGTGCTGCAAGTGTTAGAGGTCTGCCACTCCAACACTTATTAATAAGTGGCCAATATGGCTCTACTAGACCCAATCATGGCCCCTGATTCCCTCAGCCCCTATCTATAAAAGCAAAATGGGGGAGGGGGAGGAGCAGGGCTGAGATGCAGAATGAGAAGAATCCTTGAGTTGTGAATGGTCAGTCCAGCGAGTGAGCTGGGACCCCGCACTACCAAGCCCCTTGCGGGAATCTGCCAGAGAGTCACTCAACACAGAGGTACCTGCAGGGAAAGGGCGGAGGTATCTCACTCTCTAGGTGCTTATCTGCTTATGTGGAAATTTTACCAAGTGCTCCTATCCCTAACTTCCTGAACGAGGAGAAGAAAACTAGTGAGACATAGCAGGCAGAAGCAGCAATGGAGATTACATGTATGCATGGCTTACTGTCCCAAAGAAGACAGCTGGAAGGCAACCAAAATCAAGCCATCTGACCATAACCCTCAACTCCCAAGGACCTCTTTCCACCTGCCGAGGTGAAGGGAAGAAATGGAACTGGCCCAGAACTCTTCAGGGTGTCCCACCCAGGTCCCCACCAACTGGAAGCAATCAAGAGGAAAAACTGACAATGAAGAAGAGAACGTTGGCCCGGACAGTGTGGTTCAGTGGCTGGACGTCGACCTGTGAACCAGGAGGTCACAGTTCGGTTTCTGGTTGGGCCATATGCCCAGATTGTGGGCTCGATCCCCAGTGTGAGATGTGCGGGAGGCAGCCAATCGATGATTCTCTCTCATCATTGATGTTTCACTCTTGCTCTCTGAAATCAATAAAAAAATATATATATATTTTTAAAGAGAAAGTTGTGCAGAAGGGGAGGGT
Organism: Pipistrellus kuhlii; assembly: GCF_014108245.1. Classification (NCBI taxonomy): domain Eukaryota; kingdom Metazoa; phylum Chordata; class Mammalia; order Chiroptera; family Vespertilionidae; genus Pipistrellus; species Pipistrellus kuhlii. The sequence goes on along the minus strand of NW_023425573.1, from coordinate 41,791,982 downwards.
GAAAGAGCTGACTATGTCCCCTTCTCAGCCAGAGAGGAAAGGTGAGGGGGGGGGGGGGGGTATAAAGGCTAATTTGGACATAAGCTAGCATCCTGGACTAGACTCGACTTTTTATACCTTAACTGACTGGAAAATTATGGCCAATTGCCCATTATGCCATCGAAAGATGGGAATGGAAAGTTCAACAAAGCTGTGTGAAGTCAACGACTAAAGGAAAAGAAAATCTTCATTTTTTTTAACATCAGAAAGTATAGATTATTCAATAAACTGATTGCAAAAGAATGAATAAAGGGTTATTGGATAACTTGTAGCCCTGATTTTTTTTTTTTCAGTTCATTTTCTTTTACATCTTCTGGGTGAGGGAGACAGGCTATTTTGAGAAGCAAAAAGGTTCATTTTAGTCACCTTGATAGAGCTAAAAATACTCCAAGCAAATGCCACACTTCTCTTCAACTGAGCAGTTAGCCTAATGCAGCCAAAAGGCCAATGTGACAAGGATCCTTGGCGTGATTTACAGTCTAAGAGTTTAAAATGGTGTAGCCCATGCTGTGGTAATAAACATTCGTTTTAAGCCTCTTAAAGGCTTAATGCTTCATCCGAACATTCTCAGAGAAAGCTCCCTCTTTTCGGGAGGGAGCAAAATGGTACAATCAAGCCATAAAAAGAGATAGTATCCAAGAACAAAAACCTAGTGGCGTTTTCACTGAGCTGACCTTGCATCTACTCCACTGAAAGAAAATCTAGAACCAATTTCAGACAAACTGGCGAAGTTTGCTTGTGTTGAATATCCAGAGCTTCTCCATTAAGACAACAAAGCAATCAGCTGGCACACAGACACAGCTTCTATGTAGGGCACATGTGTCAAACACAAGGCCCGCGGGCCAAATCCGTCCCGCCAGGTCTTGCAATGTGGCCCGCACCGCGCTGTCATCACTGCACTCCGCTGCGTTTCCATCACAATGACAGTTTATGACTGTTCAGTAAACCATTCGGCCCGCGATTTAGGCTGGATTTTAGATTTTGGCCCCTTCTCTGACTGAGTTCGACACCCCTAATGTAGGGAATTGAAAAGTCATCTTAAAGTACCCACTGCAGCTGCTCTGACATAGGCAATCAGGGCAAACACCTGGCCCAAACTGACAGGTGTGGGAAACCAAGACCAGACTCCTCTGGCTCCTGGTGTCAAAGAAAGCGGTTTGCTCTCCTACCCAGGACAGAAGCCCTCTAGCACTCCCTTGGAAAGTTCATTTTTACTTGCAGAAATATCTAACAGGTTCTGAGTAAGACTTACATAAGTATTTTGTGGCCAGATATGCTTTACAGAATCTCTAGGTTTTAATGCATTAAAAACCCCACCAAAACTCATATTTTCTTTTGGAGATTAAAGTTACTTAACTACTTACCTCACTTAGGAAACTCCCTGAGATAAGCAGGTTAGCAAGCGCTCTGAAGATAATCTCCAGTTACTCTATGTAGTCGAATTCTAATCCTTTTCAAGGGATGGGTTTTTATATTGGTGCTGTTACATAAAACACAGGGGATATTTTCCACCTGTCCCTCAGTCCCTGCTTTTAAGATTAGGTAAATTAATGATAAAAACTTTCAGGAAACTAGGAATAGAGGGAACTTCCTAAACTTCATAAAGGATATTTAAAAATACCTACACCAGAATATGGTACTTAATGGTGAGGAGCTCAAAGCTTTCTCACTAAGATCTGGTAGAAGGCCAGGATGCCCCCTCTCACCACTTGTTTCCAACATCATACTGGAAAAGTACTAGCTAATGCATTAAGAAAAAATAAATTAAAAAGCATACAGATTGGGAAGAAAGGAATAAAACTGTCTTCATAAATAAAATGATCATCTATATAGAAAATTCCAAAGAAACAGACAAAAAATATTCCTGGAACTAATAAGTGGTTATAGCAAGGTTACTGGATTCAAGGTTTAAATACAAAATTCAATTGCTTCCAATGAATAAGTAAAGCTGGAAATTAAGAACATAATATCATTTACATTAGCACTGACCCAAAAAATGGAGTACTTAGTTATAAATTTAACAAATATAGGAGTGGGCAAAAGTAGGTTTATAGCTGTGGGTACACTGAATGTATTCTTGCACTAGAGGCCAGGTGCACAAAATTTGTACACTTGGGGGAGGGGAGAGGAAGGGGGTCACTCAGCCCAGCCTGCACCCTCTTGGGTTGTGGGCCTAAGCCATCAGTCGGACATCCTTAGTGCCACTGCCACTGTGCTCACTAGCCTTTAGCCCTGTGTGAGCACACTGACCACTGGGGAGCAGCTCCTGCATTGAGCGTCTGCCCCCTGGTGGTCAGTGTTCGTCATAGTGACCAGTTGTTCAGCTGTTCAATCAATTTGCATATTAGCCTTTTATTAAATAGGATTATTATTATTACTGTATTATATGAACAATTGTATATGTATAAGATCCATACAAGAGAAACTACAAAACTAAGAAATTAAAGAACTAAATAAATGGAGATATATTCCATGTTCCTAGATAAAAACAAAACAAAAAACAAAAAATAACCCACCATATTGTCAAGATGTTAGTTCTCAATGAGATTCAATGCAATTCTGATAAAAAAATCCCAGTAAGTTATTTTGTGGATTTCAACAAACTTACTCTAAAGTTTACATGGAGAAGCAAAAGACCCAGAATAGTTAATAAAATATTAAAGAAGAAGAACAAAGTTGAAGGACTGTCACTACCCAACTTTAAGACTTATTATAAAGCTGCAATAATCAAGATAGTGTGGTATTAGTGAAACAAATATACTCTATAAATATAGTCCACTCATCTTTGCCAAAGGAGCAAAGACAATAGATTGAAGCAAATATGGTACTTGAACAATAGGATATATACATGCAAAAGAACACAAACCTTGCACCCGTCATAAAAGTTAACTCAAAATGGATTATAGGCCTAAATGTAAAATGCAAAACTGTAAACTGTTGGGAGAAAACATAAAGGACCTTGGGTACAATGATGCCTTTTTAAATACAATACCAAAGGCACAATCCATGAAAGAAATAATTGATAATCTGGACTTCATTAAATCATTTGCAAAAGACATATGTGATAAAGGACAATGGTCTAAAACATACATTGAGTTTCTCATCTTGAAACTCAATGATAAGAAAACAAAGAGAAAAAAGAAAAGAAAACTGGGCCAAATCTTTTATTACTTTATTTTTTTAAATATGGAATGCTTTACACATTTGCCTGTCATCCTTGCAAAAGGGCCAGGCTAATCTTCTCTGTATCATTCCAATCCTATATAATAAAAGGGTAATATGCAAATTGACCCTAATAGCAGAACAACCAGAATGACTGCTCAACCAGTCACTATCAGGTACACGGACCTCCTGTTTGGTCCTTTTCCCTAGCCAACAGGCTCCCATCGCCCAATGGCAAATGGAGAACTGGAGGTGGGTGGCAGAGGATGCGGGTAGAGGCAGGCCAAGAACAGCCGACCTCTCAGTCCCTCCCTGCTGGCCGTCAGGCTCCAATGGTGAAGGAGGAACGGGGAGTGGGTGGTGGCAGGGGGCGGGACAGCCAGGGAAGATGGCCCTGATCACAGGCGAGGCCTAGGGACCAACCCACACACAAATTTCATACACTGGGCCACTGGTTTTAGTACACGTGCTGCTGAAGCAAGCACTGGGCCAAATACTTAAATATCTCACCAAAGGAGGTATACAGGTGGCAAATAAGCATGTGAGAAGATGTGGAACATCGTATGTCATCAGGGAAATGCAAATTAACAATGAGATATCATTACACACCTATTAGAAGGGCCAAAATCTAGAACATTGGCAACGATGCCACCACCAATAAACACTGAAGAGAATGGGAAGCAACAAGAATGCTCACTCACTGCTGGTGGAACATAGAATGGTACAGCAATTTTGAAAGACAGTTTGGCCATTCTTTTTTAAAAAATGTTTTTATTGATTTCAGAGAGAGGAAGGGAGAGGAAGGGAGAGAGAAACATAGATGAGAGAGAACATCAATCTGCTGCCTCCTGCACGCCCCCACTGGGGATCAAGTTTGCAACCCAGGCATGTGCCTTGACCATGAGAAGTCTCTATACCTTCCTCTCAATTTTGGTGTAAACCTAAAACTGCTCTAAAAAAAATAAAAAATAAAAAATAAAAAAATAATAAAAAAAAAATTCTTCAACCCAAAGTCCAGGAAACAGCTTCTCCAGAGCCTCTGAAAGGGACACAGCCCACTGAGTCTGGGTTAGACTCTGCCTGACAGCCTGCGGATAATACGCTGGCTGTTTTAAGCCTCTTGGTGCATGGTAATCTCTTAAGGCAGAGATAGGAAACGAATACGAAGACCATCCAATGACTCTCACTGAGCGCAGAGATTTCCCACTACACCACCAGTTAACAACCGTGGAAGAACAAAGTTTTCTACAACTCTGGGAATTGCAAAATAAAAAGTTGGACGTATATTCCAAGAAGTCTGGTTTCAATGGGGAAAGAAATGTTAATGCAAAGAAAGCCCCCAAGCTGAAAGCTGCTCGTTACCTTCAACATTCCGAGAGAGGGATCTTACCGCTCATTATCTCCAGGGACCTGGTAACTGAGAACAGAAATAACTGTGCAAACAGTCCTCAGAATTATTCAGCTCTGATCAAGAGGACATGTCCTAAGAGACAACCTTCCCCCAATAAAACCAGAGCCAAGAGCCGAGAGTTTTTAGAATGCTAAGAGTGGCAGCCAGGAAATGTAGAATATATAAAAAAGGGTGAGGGAGACAGCCTCGACACAGTCAGAGAGGGTAACTTGAACCACTGGGGCATTTGTGAATTTTTTGGGCTGTCAACAACCAAGGTAGCACGTAATTAACACCGACTTCAATGCCACCAAAGCTATTTATGGTACCCACTACTTTCCAGATGTTTCCTCTTCATGTCTATCTGTGCAATGACATTAAAAAGCTCACGAAAAAGAAGAGTTCAGGAGAGATGTGCAAGTCCCAGAGATGGGACCACACGATTAGTCCAGGAAGCAGCCAGCCGGAGCAGGGGGAGCTTATAATGAGAGAGGAGAGCAAGGAGGCTACTCCTGGGTGGGTGGATGTTGGGGTGCTGTTCCTGGCATGGACAGTGACTGGTCATGTGACCGTGCACAATTCACTGCAGTTCTCTGAGGATACATAACAGCTAATCTCAGAGCTGCAGTTATGGGTAAGCTCGCCAGGGGCAGGAAAGCTTCCACTTTTAGACAGCCTAAAGCAGTGGTCATCAAACTGCAGCTCGAGAGCCACATGCGGCTCTTTGGCCCCTTGAGTGTGGAGTCTATTTCGAAGAAGTGGCGTTAGAAGAAGTTTACGTTTAAAAAATTTGGCTCTGAAAAGAAATTTCAATCGTTGTACTGTTGATATTTAACTCTGTCGACTACGAGTTTGCTGACCACTGCAGGAGTAATCCAGCTGGGTGTGTAGGAAGGGCAGAGGACACTGTAGGGATCATCGATTAGTACAACTTTTTATATCACTGCCACCAAAATTACGTCTCACAATTCTTACAGCCTGGAGTCCACATGCTTTTAAAAAAATAAGATATTATGTCCAAAGTATTATCTTACTTGGGGATGATCATAAAGAATCTAGTGGAAATTTCCTGTATACATTTTTGTACACATTTCTACTGCATCAGAAAGAGCTGGTCCTGTGCAGCATCTTGACACTGACAGTTTGTGAGACATGCCCTTAGTTAAGAATCCATCAGCTGGCACTCGGTAATACACATTTATTAAGGGTCTGTCCCAAGCTAGGCATTGCATAAGGCTATAAGCATGTCAAACGTGTGGTCCGCAGGCTGCGAGTTTTGACATGCTTGCAAAGACAATCTCTCATTTCTCCAACTGTTACATGTCACATGACACTTTCTCTAAGGCCAGAAAACAGCCAGGGAGGATTTCTGAAAGAATATGCACTAGAGGGGAGAACCCCAAAGAACGGTGGCAAATGGAATCCTATGTTTGTGTTCATCGTTGGTGAGTAGGGGACACTCCATAACATTTCATGTTGGAGGCTTCAGTGCAGTGCCCTCATTGAAATGCTGCTCTTAGAACGCAGCCCTCCTGCAGGGCGAGGAAGGGGTGTCAGATGCTGCCTGGATAGTGACACCTCTGTCCACCAGAGTCACAAGCAGCCCTTATGATCCCCAGGTGCCTGGATGCTGTGCTTTGTCATGTAGCTCCAGGTTTCTCAAAGTCTGAGCATTTCACCACGGTCAAAACTCAGTGCTGGAAGGGATTTTCCTATGGGGCAGTTTTCAACCATCATTATTGCATGCATAAGCTTTTACTTGTTGCTATTCTTAAAAACTGGGAACTCTAGGTATCAAATAATACTTTTTAAATAATATGTTTTGTCACATTCAGTCAAAATATAAGGCAGCCACTTAAAAGGATTGTGTGGATTTATTTATACTCATTGATATAAACAGATATCAAAGACATTACCGAATAAAGCTTATAAAACACTGTGTTTAATAAAAATAAGTAAAATATTTACACAATCTTTTTTTTGTTTTTTTTAAACTGATTGGTTTTTAGAGTGAGGGAAAGGGAAAGGAGAAGGGAGAGAGGCAGGGAGGAAGAGGGGGGGGGAGAGAGAGAAACATTGATTTTGTTGTTCCACTTATTTATGCCTTCATTGGCTGACTCTTGTATGTGCCCTGTCTGGGGATCCAACCTGCAGCCGTGGTGTATCGGGACAATGCTCTAACCAACCGAGCTATCTGGCCAGGGCTCATAGTAACATCTTAAAAATCTAGACTATACAATAACAAGTGTTTTATACAAGACTAGAAGAATATTTATCAGGAGGCTAATAATGATGTATCTTAGGGTAGTGAGATTAGGAAGGATTTCACTTGTTCTTATTTTTCTTTTAATTTATTTTGCTTTTCTAAAATTCTAAGATGACCAAATATTGCTTAAAATTTTAACAACTCTAACATTCCCTATTGCTAAATATATTGGTACTCACAAATATCTTCCTGCTCCATTGTCAGAAAAAAATGACATTTCACAATAAATGATTTTTAATTCTTCTATTTTGCTTCCCTGACATTACCATGTTTTTCTGCATATAAATCTGTCTTCCTTTAGTATGCTTACTAGCAGAAATATTTCGTATGTGCAAAAGGCCCACAACCCTATACCACTCCATGTCATCTGTGCTTATTCTATCTCCCTGAACTATACCATCAACAACACTAAATCAACATCAGAAGATCCAGTTTCCAACCTGGGTGTTCTAGCTTTGAAAAGTGACTTAACATTTCCAATCTTTCTTGCAATCTGTGGGCAACAAACTCAGGGTGAAAGGAAAATTAAATTGGGCAAGTGATGTGTCAGTGCTTTCAAAATTATGAAACACGACAAATGTCGGCCGCTCATTGCCTCATCATCCTTAGCATTTCCCCCAAAATATTTTCAGGTATTCCTGTCATAATATCTAATGATGAGCTTATCAGGAAACACTCTTCAAAGAACATTTCTGTGAAACGTGAGTGAAAAGACAGGAACACGTAGTGATCGCAGAAGTACGTGAGTTTCTTGCTGCATTCAAAACAGAACTGATAGAACAAGGCTGCAGGGTCAGTGGGGAAAGAGCCAGGACCGGCGTGTTAAACAGACCTGAGTTCAAGACCCGTCTCTGCTCCGTCTGAGCTGCACAGCACCGGACAGATACTGCCCTGGCTTCACACCCTGATCTCCTCAGCTGTGAGCTGTCAGTGGCAGTACCGATGCTGTGGAGGTTTTGGGATGGTTAAACAGAAGCGCACATAGTGCTCGTCCGGTGCCTGGTACGGGGCAGGAGCGTCAGCTTTGCGAAGGGTCTGACAATAAGCCAGGAGGTGGGATGAGGACTTCAATCCTCAAAGAAGTGGAAATTGACCAAAACAGAACATTCAAAACATTCAATGAAATGCCAAGTATAATATTTTTCATATTAAAGAACCGGATTTCTAGTAATGTGTTGCCTACATGATAACACACTCCACTCCTGGAAAACAAACACGATCATCTCAGAAATAATGTAAGTCTGATAAGGCCTGACATTGCCACCCCTGGATTCAGTAACCATTACTCTTCTCAAAATCTGGATGGTGAAAAAAATAAACTCTGGTTACCATGGGAACAAGTAACCCAAAGGTAGCATTCAGGGAAAAGGGCTCTCACCTTCCTTTAACTACCCACAGCTCTTCTTTTCATCCGTCTTATTGCATTTACCAGTCTCTACCTTCTGCTGGAGTCATTTGTGCAGGGTATGATCTCTCCGCCTACACGGTAAGCTCTTTGAACACAAAAACCCTGTCTTACTTATCTTTGGATTTTCAATAAAGCCTTGCACTAAAAAAAAATCCATAAATAAGTAGTTTGCCGGGGGGAAAAAACCAACATGTACTTGAAAGCATTGCCATGATTGGACACCATGCCTATACTACTTAACCTTTTGGAGGGAAAGTAATCAAGCCTTCAAACCACTTGACTAGCAAGATTATGCAATTAACCTGATTTCGAAAGCTAGAGAAAAAAATTAAGAATTATAATCCCTCATGAGTGACAAGGATATGGAATTGGAAGGCAGGCATTCTGATGTTAAAGCAGTAATCGATATTGTTTTTATCAAATTCAACTTTCCTTATGAAATTTTAATTTATTAAGTCAAATAATAAATCAAATTAGGTGATACTGTCATGTGGAAGGATTAATGTTAAAATAGATAGCATTTTCTAAAGGTAGTTTTTCCCTTTGAGCAGAAAAACTGTTTTGTTGTCCTGGGGTCTTTCCCTGGCCCGTCAAGGAAGTTCACTGTGAGCAAATGGATGGGCTCTGCCAGTGGCCGGCAAACTGTGGCTCTGTTGACTAATGAGTTTGCCGATGACTGGGCTATTCTATCCAGAGCATCTATGCATGACAACAACTGGCATGGCTGCCTTCAGCAAAATGTAGCTGCAGTCCACATGGCTGAGCTGTCAAAGTATGAACAGCATCTGCCACGAAGGAACTAACCATTTAACTAAGTTCATCGTGTTTCCAAATTACTGAGCCTGATTCTAAAAAACACGTTTTAAGTCAAATACATAGCTATCCTGTTTTATGAAAAAATATATACTCATGGCAAAATATTGGTACAATGTTTAGCTCAACCCAGAAATTGTACTGCCCCCTACTGACAGTACATAAATTCTGAGGGGGCACACTTGGTATTTTCCTCCTGAGCTGTGTTCAAGAGGATTTCCTTACCTTGTACCTAACTTTACAATACTCGGTATTTTTTTAAAAAAATTAATATAGGTGGCATTACCATATGCACAATGGACAACAGAACATTTGCAGGAAAGTACAGAAAAATCTAAGTTTGAGGTATTTCCATCCAGCATTTAACTTCGAGACCTAAGGTCTAATCCTTTCTCTCCAACCTCATATAGAACAATCGGTCAGTTTTATAAGCAAGTTAAAGCAGTATAATATTTTTTTCTAAGGAAGAAATTAGCTTTTACCTCCTCGGTCTTTTGCCAGTGATCACCAGAAATGAATGGGAAAAAATGAAGAAATAAATATGCTACTTTTAGCTACTACGTATCAGTCATTTCTTATAGAATCTGATATTTTGAAAAGTAAAATATTTCCCATTGTGCTACTTACAGAATAAAGGTGAGATTTACCTGGCTCCCTGGGAGACTGAGGCGGATGGGGACACATTCCTAGCTGGTAGGTGTGCAAAATGCTACATCAAAATCTCAGAATGCCCTTTCCCAGAGGTGGAGGGGGCAGCCACCCTACAGCATTAGTTAAGAACTGATGAAAGGCTGGCTTGACCTGAAGTCCCTATCCATTAGCCCAGTGGTCAGCAAACTGTAGCTCGCGAGCCACATGCGGCTCAGGAGCCTCAGTTTACTGCTCTGTTGACTAATGAGTTTGCCGACTACTGCGCTAGCTTGTAAAGCATTAACATGCATAAACGTCATGCCCTCATGACCTCAGGGGATAAGAAAGGCAAGTGCACTGTTTCCCAATACCCGATAGCCACACATTGCCTAGACCAGTGACTTGCAAACACAGAGGGAGGGTAAAGGTGTGTGTTCATTTATATACACATATACACATATATCAGAATCTTGATGTGGAGACGAAAAGAAATGAGGAGGATACAAAAGGGGGCATGAAGTTTCTAAAATCTGGTCAACACTGGCCACAACCACCTCCCGCTTCGTCTCCTGCAGACGGGCTCCGGAGACAGCTTATCTGGGCCCAGAGGTGGCACAAGTGACCCAGAGTGAACTTCACATGGGGAATGGACATGAGGAAATTGAATGGCAGAGGCCAACACTGGGAGGCAGGTTTCTGATCCTCAATAAGCATGTAACTTTGCAGGTCATAAGAGAAAGAACTAGGACTTATGAGTGGCTGCTGGTGTTGAGAGAAGAGGGCAAGAAACTGCCACCTTGCACACAGAGATTACTGAGAATAATCCTATAACCCACATTTCTATAGGATTTAAACGGTGTTTGTAAAACTAGGGCCTAAGGGTGTGCTCACACAAACCCTTATCTATCTGCCTGCCTACCTACCTACCTACCTATCTATATTGTTGACAGTATTACAGATGTCCCCATTCCTTCCCGTTTGTCCCCCTCCACCCAGCCCCTGCCCACCCCAGGCCTTTATCACACTACTGTCTGTGTCCATTGGTTGTGCATATAGACATAAGAGTTGATTGGTTAATCCCTTCCCGTCTTCCCCTCTAAGGTCTGTCAGCCTGTCCATGCATCCTTAACTCTGGACCTATTTTGTTCGTTGTTTTATTTTGTTCCTTAAATCCCACATATAAGTGAGATCATGGTATATTTGTCTTTCTCTGACTGGCTTATTTTTCGCTTAGCATAATAAACTCCAGGTCCATCCCTGCTGTTGTAAAAAAACAAAAAACAGTGCCTACATTTTTACAACCACATAGTATTCCATTGTCTCTGTAAGTGTTTTAAATGTTGCGTTTCTGTTTCAACACACACATTTATGTGGAGACCTCACAATCATTACACTCAAGTGATTCCTGGTGTAGCATGTTCATCATCCACATTGCCATGGGAACTTTACTCTCCAGCTCACCTACACCAGTGGTCGGCAAACTGCGGCTCTCAAGCCACATGCAGCTCGCGAGCCACGGTTTGCCTCTGTGTTGACTAATGAGTTTGCTGACCACTGGGATAGGGGCTTAACACAAGGAACAACAACAACCTCTAATGATTGGAATCAAGAGTCTAGGTCAGTGGTCGGTAAACTCATTAGTCAACAGAGCGGCAAACCGTAGCTTGCAAGCTGCATGTGGCTCGTGTGCCGCAGTTTGCCGACCACTGCCCTACACAATAACCTCCCCATTTTTCAAACCTTGACCATCTTTTCCTTCCTCACTCTCAAATGACGGCATGCCTTATTTTACTACAAAAATAGAAGCAACAGCAGAGGATTTCCTCATGCCCCTTCCAAGTCCACCGATCTCCATGTACCTCTGCCTGCCCTCCCTGTGGTGGCTGCACAGTCCAACAGGGGAGCTTTCCATGCCACTTAGTCTGACATCTACGGCACACCTAGGAATCATCCTTCCCACCCACCTGAGGACACCAGTCTTACCATATCTCCTCTCTCATTCCGTTTTTCCTTCTCTGTTGGATCATTCCCATTAATCTGTAAATAATGCTTTAAAACAACAACAACAAAAAAAAAAACCTCCCTTCACCTTATATTCACATTGAACTACTACCCATTTCTTTAGTCCCCTGTACATAGCAATTTTCTAGCTAGAGTTAGATGTACTAACAAGTTATCTATCATTATTGCCTCATGTTCTCTCTTGCTACTCTGCCTTGAACCCCATTCAATCAGGCCTTTGTCCCTATCACTCCAATGAAACAACTCTTGCCAAGGTCAAGGATGTGCTATATTTTGCCAGATACAATGGTGAATTCTCAGTTCCTACTGTACTTGGTCTATTAATAGAGGCAGCTTTTCACTGCTCTTTTCCTGAGATGCTCCTCTGTGCTCTCCTCTGCATCATCAGCCTCTCCTTGCCAATCAGGCGATGGCTCCTCATCCATATACCGCCTAAGAGTACACCACACCACTATCTCCTTTACCCTCATCACTCCTTAGGTGAGCACATATAATTTTCAGAGCTTTAAATACCGCAAGTAACAACAATTCTCAAATGTATTTATAGCCCAGCAAGACATTTCCTTTGAAATCTAGACTCATGCACCCATATCAGTGGTCTCCAACCTTTCATACATTAAGGACCACCAGCTGGTGACCGCTGCCCTATATTATCACAGATATCCACTAGACAGCCCAAATTTACCATATCTGAACTTGAACTCTGGATTCTACCCCAACCTGCAACCTCAACTCAGGAAACAGCAACTCCGTACATCCATATTTTCAAGCCCTAAACCTTGAGTAATCTCTGAGTTAATAATTGGTATACCTCCATTACTCCGCCCACCCTGGTCCAGGTCACATCACCGCCCCTGCTCCCACCTAAAGGGTCTCTCCATAAAGCCACCACAGTGCTCATTGTAAAATTTAACTCACGTATCACTCTCCTGCTCACAAACCTCCAATGGTCTCCACCCACTGACAGAGAAATCCAAAGTGTTCACCACAGGCTTCACGGTGCTACACACTTCAGCCCCTGCCAGCTCTCTGATCTCACCCCTACCACTCGGTCTTGCTGGGACCCTGGGCTGTTTTATAACTGAAGTGACATGCTCCCCTCTCAGAACCTTTGCAATCACTGTTTGCACAGAACTCTTTTCCTCCAAACAACTTATTGCTTGAATCCTCAGTTCCATCAGTGGTCTGCTCAAATGCCACAGAATTCAGAGCACCCTTCTGTGGAAGGCAGGATTTTAGAATGGCCTCCAATATGCCCTGCACCAAGGTGTACATGTCCTGCACAATCCTCTCCCCTGAGAGTGAGTGAGGTCTTTAGATGTGATGGGCTGCCATTCCACCGGTAAGTTGTGTTATGTGGAAAAGGTGAAGGGATCTTGCAGATGTAATTAAAAGTTCCAAATTGGCTAATTTTGACTTCCTCAAAAGGGAGATTATCCTAGATAGAATGGGCTGCAACCTTTAACAGGGGGACTGAGCCCATGGAGGAGAAGGGAGCGGGTCTCTTACGGCCCTTGGGGGGGGGGGGAAACTAGGTCAGTTGTGATCTACCTGTGGAATGAGGTGTCTGAAGGAGTGAGGACATCTGACCACAACTGCAAGGAACTGAATTCTGACAACACCCAGAGGAGCCCGGAAGACCTTGAGCTCCAAGCAAACCTGAATTATAGCCTTATGAGACACAGCAGAGAAACCATCTCAGCTGTGCCCAGACTTCTGACCTAAAGAAACTGATAGTAAATGGGTGTTGTTTTAAGCCGCTAAGTTTGTGGTAACTGGTTACACAGCAGTGGAAAACTCCTATGCCTTCCTCAACATAGAATAGCACTCCCTGTGCTTTCTATCCTCAGAGAACTTTACATATCATAACATAGAATATAAATATTTGAATTGTTCTTCTCTCCACCTTCAAAAGGCAAGCTTTCAGAGGGCAAGAAATTTTGTTATCCCCCCACCCTGTTGTATCGTAGCACCTAGAATAGTACCGTGCACATAGAAGGTGCTCAATAAACATTTTAGAAAGAATAAATGTACTTGCTGTACTTGCTGTTTACACTATCAGCACAGAGTGGTCACAAAAACTTAATAGCATTTAAACTTTCACATTCAAAGGCTATTTCTCAAGTTAAAGTACAAGGATTGCCCTTTAAGGGGTCTAACAGTATATTCTGAGAGTCACAAGTTCTCAAATATTAAAAAAACACACACACACAACACATTAATTTAAAGAAAGACCTTATAAAACTATAGGAGGGAGATATATACAAACAAGTGTATACAAATGTATACAAACAAATGTTTGTATGAAAATAAAATAAAAATCATTCCCATATTGTGAAGATGTTTCTAGGTGGTTAGATTCAGGAAAATACCATCGTTATAGCATGTCTAATTTCAGCACCACTTCCAATAGATCCTTTTATGACATCCTTCTGAATAGTTAATATTCACTAAAAGGCAGGGGAATTAATAGGATTTGGTGCTGGTTGAGCAACTATATCATAAAATACTAGGCAATTATTGAAAGTCATTTAAGACAGTGAGCAGTTTCTACCAGATGCCAGAGGCTCTATCCTATTTGAACTACTGAACATGTTAATCAATGTTTTGGATAAAGATGTCAAAGATTGGATATCATCACTTGCTGATATGATAAACCAAACACTGTAACTAATATGACACATTGACAATCAAGTATGGTGGGCAAGCAATGAACCAATAGATTCATTATTATAGTGATAACGTTGAGACAGAGGATGTTAAAACACATGTTGCATTTCAGAATTAGTCTTGATAGACCTTCAAATGAAAAAAATCAAAATCAGGTTTAGTCTGAGTTTTAGGTCATACTAATTTGCCAAGGTACATGGATATTTCAAAAGGCAATGAAAACTTGCCGAAACCGGTTTGGCTCAATGGATAGAGTGTCGGCTTGGGGACTGAAGGGACTCAAGTTCGATTCCGGTCAAGGGCATGTACCTTGGATGCGGGCATATCCCCAGTAGGGGTGTGCAAGAGGCAGCTGATTGATGACTCTCTCTCATTGATATTTCTAGCTCTCTATCTCTCTCCCTTCCTCTCTGTACAAAATCAATAAAATATATTTAAAAAAAAAAAAAAGGCAATGAAAACTTAGCCTGATTTAGGAAAAAGACAGCTTGTGATTTGTAAAAAAAAAATAAAAAATAAAAAAATCACATGATCTTACTACTGTATTCAATCTGCTCAGACCACATCATGAGGCCTGTATGTAAACACAGGTGCCACATTTAAAAGGGAAAATGCTAAACTGGAAAACAACTGCATGAAAAGAATTCTGAGGTCAAATAGGCTTTAGAGTCAATAAATTCCTTTCCTATAAGACTTTTCTTAGAACCTTTAATGTTAATGTTCCTTGTGATTTCAAAATAAAGTGTGTTTGTGTGTATACACACTGTTTCATTACTTCATAAAGCATCCTGTAGGAGTAGTGAAATAAGCCACAAACTCAGGAAAACCACCCTCAAAATCCAAGAGGGAAAAGGTAACAAAAGGAAGTGTGGACTAAATGTCAATAAAGTTGAACATCCAGGATTATGAGGGGGACAGAGAACTAACTATATTATGAGAAGCATGACTGAAGTTCCATGCACTGTTTTGCCTGAGAAAAGAGAAGAAAAAGCCTTGCAAATAGACAAATGGCTTTCAGATAAATGAGGAAATGCATTAGTCCTGTATTGTTCTAGTACCTAGCGCCAAACAATATTTGAAGGTAAGGGTAAAAACATTCATTTTAACACACGCTTTAGGAGAATTATCCAGAGAGTCTGAGAGTTGCTCTGAGGGCCAAAATCTGAGCCCATCCAAATCCCAAACAGGAGGGTCAGCTGAACCTTCAGGAGGAAGATGAACTGTCACAATGAAAGCTTTTCATGTTCATGGGGGTGATCCTGGGAAAACAGCGAGCTGAAGGACGTGCAGAGGCTGGGTAAATAAAGAAAAGGGACACTAAAGGAAAGATTCCTGCATGAACCAAGTGGGAGACTGGATGACTGGATTCTGAAGGTCACTTCCAACACCGCACACTCAGCGGACTAGACTGTGACCTTCACCGTCGCCTCACCTCTGCATCTCAACGACAAACACTGAGCCCAGCATGGGTTTCTCATGAATTCAGGTGGACTGAATGAATAAATGAACAAGTGACAAATAAATGACAGGAGTACCTGCTTCCAAAGTCAAATAAGAAGGGAAAGAGCTATTTCATTATTCAGGGCTCGCAAAATACACTAATTGTAACTCAGAAGGAAGGCTACTTTCAAATATAAGGAAAACAGTCTTGTGGTAATTTCACTTCTTGATTTCTTGGGAAATCAATGCTGAGTTAAATTGCACCGAGGGTTGTTGTGAGAGTCTCCAGGAAGGACGAGAAAATGTGCTGCAGGTTGTGAACGGCCGTCAGAAGGAAGGTGTGAGTATGGCAACGATAATCTGCCGTCAGACAGACCACAATGATAACGCAAGGGTCTAGAAACAAACCTTGACAATGAACCTGCTTTTTTACAGCCACAGCTCTGAAAATGGCCCATTAGCCATGCGCTTTATGTGTTTGTCAAAGGAGAGTGCATACAACTTATGTTAACATACCTTCTAAGATGTGCCCGTATTCTGATTTACCTGGTAAATTCAGTTCTTTACAATTAAGTTTAAGCACATTACTTTTGTCCCGAGACACCAAATTCTTAACAAAGAACATGGACCTTAAGATTTTAAAATCTTTGACACAGAAGGCGCTTTCATTCACAGTAGATACAAGAACTCCACTGCCCGGCACCATATTTGTATCCATTTCAAAACAGATCTGTCATTTCTCCACAGTGGCTGATCAAACCTGCCACTGAAGAATGTTCTGAACAGGCCACTTGTAGTACAAGCATGGTTTATTTCTGACAGAGACCGGCTGCTGAAGTGTGAAAGAAACTCATTAAAAGTCTCTTACTGTGATCTCGCATTGTAAAAAAGAAAAAGAAAAACCCGAGAATGAAAAGGCAAGGAAAAGAAAAGTTAATGAAGGGTGCATTGCGCCTGCAGACACACTCAGATGGTGCTCTGTTTTCTTGCTGTTTCTTAGTAAGCAACCAGAAGAGAGCAATTAGTCCTGAGAACACTGGCTGCTCCAGGAAATCAAGGAAGTTAGCACTCTTACTTTATGCTAATGCTATGAAAAGTTAATGAAGGAGATCGGAATATTGTACTACCCAAAAAGCATTGCAAAGTGAACAACAATATTACTTACCTTAATCTTAAAACGAGGTTCACAGCACAAGAACCTTCTCTGTAGTCCTCATTAGCGTTAGGCAGGCCCTTTAAAAGCAAAACAGCAAACAGTGTCATAAACCCAGGAAATAGACAAATGAAATCATGACATCCCTTGATTAGTACATCCTTTTCCTTCTGGAAATTTCAAAACTACATCTTTACAGGTGCTGGTCTTATTTAGCCACAGATGACCTCTGTGCGGAGGTCGATTATGACCACTGATATTTTATTGTAGCATGAGCCCTACAAACAGTTGCTATAAATTACAATAAGTCCAAAGGCAGCGGCTCAGCCATTTAATGGGGCACCTGGCAGCCAGAGCCATGGACTGTTCCCCACTGGGCCGTGGTGGTGATGCACAGAGATCTGTCTGGGCACCTGAAGCCTCAGGATGCAGAGGAAGGTGGAACCAGCGGATTAGGCCACTGTTTATCTTTTGTGCCATCCTCATCTCGAGCCTCTTTCCTTAAATACAGATCACCAGTCATGATGCCTCCACTACACAGCCTACCCCTCCTCCTGTCAACCCCTTCCTGTTAAGAGTAGAAAAATAAGGGATTTCAAGTCAAGCCGTGGCCCTGCCACTGACCACTATGTAACTGTGGGCAAGTCATTCTCTGAACCTATTTCTCCATATACAAAATGGGGATAGATACCTGTCTCAAAGGGTTTCTGGGAGAACTAGTATATATGAAAATAAGGCCTAACCCACATCACGTTATACATCCCAAGTTATCCTAATGCCTTTTCCTGATTACTCTCTCTGCCTTCTGACTCATTATTATGTCTGACTTGCCTTTCATCCTTCAACCCATCCCTCCATTTTATCTCCAGGTGTTTTTCGGAGTTGCCTGATAATATGGAGACCTACACTGAACCCTTACTCTGCGCTAAGCAATGGTACAACCTTCATGAGCCACTTAACCACTGCAGATCTTTGCTTCGTCAGCTATAAAATAAGGGCAAGGACTAGATATCTGACCTCAAACATGAAATGGTTGCTTTCTGCAACCATGAAATCTCACTGCCTCCTCAGTATACAACCAATTGATCAAACACAGATCAGTAGGCTAGAAACGAATCCAAATGGAATATGCAGACTTGCGGGGGGTACCCTTCCCTAGCACCCAAGCCAGCTCGTGGCACACATTCTGTGTCACATAACACTTAATACAAATGCATCTCATAGGCACTGAACTATTGTTTTTATAAGGTAAGTTGTAGAGATAAATTGGCCCATAAAATTCAATGATAAAAGAATTATGAAAACAGGTCATAGAAATCCAACCAGGAACAAAGAAGAAAATTATCAATTAACTACAGTGTTTTGTGGATGGAGTCTAACAGAATGGTGAGTCATTTTCTTTCTTTTTCTTATTTCACACAGTACCAGCAATTTCAGAGGCAGTCTGGCATTCAATGCTTGCTCTTGAACCCATCATTTAAAGGTTGGAGGCCCTGAAAATCATGGTCAATAGTGACAGTATTCTTTTCTCCATACCTATTAAACAAGAAGAGTTTACAGGCCCCTGTTTTGGAAGCACTACCCTGAAATTATCCATCCTTCTTAAGTGCTAGTTCTTCTTTAAAAAAAATCTATTCACAGAGCATCTTAGACAGAAATGACTGGCGGAGAAACATACCTGCGAATCCTGCATAGAAAGGGACTGTATCTGCTCAGGTATGCCGCTGGCATTCACCGCCATCTGTTAAGAGAGCCACCGTTACAGCCATTAAAGAAACCAAAGTGAGACAGTAGGGCCAGTGTGGCTGCACAAAGTCTCGATTATCAAAGACGAACATTTTAATAACCTAGGTCATTTTAAAACAGTATTTCCCAACGTGTGGTCCTTTTGTTCTCTGCATTGGAATTTCCTGAGACACACATCCAAGATTTCTGAGCTGCACCCAGACTAATTAAGAATTTCATGGAGACAGGCAAGAACCGTATCTTTAAGAAGTGCCCCGACTCACCCAAATGCTTTTATATATATATTTTATTGATTTTTACAAAGAGGAAGAGAGAGGGACAGAGAGTTAGAAACATCGATGAGAGAGAATCATGGATCAGCTGCCTCTTGCACACCACCCACTGGGGATATGCCCGCAACCAAGGTACATGCCCTTGACCGGAATCGAACCTGGGATCTTTCAGTCCGCCGGCTGACGCTCTATCCACTGAGCCAAACTGGCTTCGGCCACCCAAATGCTTTTAAAGAACCACTGTGCTGAAGTGAAAGGCATGGACTATTTTAAACTCAGTAACAGAAAAATGCCCAGGATCATTTTTTTCTTATCCTATGATTTCATTCAAAGTTAAGGGCCTCCTAATGAAATGATGTTAAGACTAGTAAAACCTCCCCATTCATGATTACTTTGAGCAACTTATTCACTCGGTTTCAAAAAACATAAAAGGATAGTTAGATTTTTTAAACATTTTCGAAAATAGGAATGCCACAGTGATAGCTTCTATTTTTCTCTCAACATTGGAAACCTGGCTCTAATGTGATACCCAAAATATTTTAGCATTAAGCCCTACTTTGGTGAACTCTGCCCTGAACAAAAATTGAAAGACCAAAATAAACTCCAAGAGGAACAGCAATGAAAAAGGACGAAAAGGGAGTTTCCATTTCTAAACTTACTATCAATTCTACAATAATCAGACCTCAGCAGAAACTCTTTGTACCAAGAGTTTTCTAAAGGTTAAGGGCATAAAATTCTTGCTCTCTCTGCTTTCTCAAAAAGAAGTATGTGAGTAATAAAGTAACAGGAGAAAGGGGGTGGATGTCTGCAAATCTGCTTTGAAATGCATCGCAAAATGAAGACAGACTGATGGATGAATCGATATATGTGCATGTGATTAAGCTAATATAGTAGTGGTAGGACCCAGGTGATAGGTATGTGCATGTTCACTGTGACACACTTCCCATGTTCCTATATTTTTGACACTACGGTGCTATTTGAATTATGTTGTTTGTCCTATTTGTTAGTGAAACTGGCCATTTTAGTTAGAGATAAACTTAAAAGTAGATGAAAAACCTTGACTATTTTATTCTATCATAGATAAAACAGGAAAGTGTTCAAGAAGAGGGCAGGATTCATGATACCTGGTTAGGATCATTCCTAAACGCCCAGCATATCTGTATAGTCAATGTGTCCTACCGTAGAGTTCATCACCACCCTCACTAACTCATGGGATAACTTCCTTGACTAAACCTTATATTTCATGTATTAAATGGAAAGATACATTCATAAGCTAGGAGGAAACAGGACCTGAAAGCGAGTAACCCAAGAGGAAGCCAGCAGGCTGAAAAGTCCTTTGACAAAGCCTAACGGTGTGACATGAGGATGAGAAGAAAACAGAAGGAGGGGACAGTAACAGAGTAAGGTGTAGCTTGTAGCTCTGATGCTGTTTCCTTAGAATGTCCAGCTGCCTATTGCCCCTGAAAGTGGAATAGGATTTATTCCATTTAATCAAAAGAAAATGTCTGCTAATTTTAAAAAATTGGGATGGACTCACTTATAACCTGGAGTCTTCTGTTGCCTTAATGAGAATTTACCAAGGTACACATTAATTACTAGGACTGTAAAATATCTGGGCCATTTAAATATGCTCAAATTTCCTCTAGGAGAAATAGCACACATCCTTTGAACTATAATCGTCATTAGTCATTAGTCATTAGGTATTAGGGTAATTAACCAGCTAGAGGAAGTGAGTTAATCAAAAGATGACCAAGCCTCAAAGGGAAGCTGATGAAAGAGTGTTCCTTGTCTACTTAATTATCCAGGAGATTTAAAAATCAAGACCAAGAGATTCACCTAGAGTTGCTAACCATCTTAATATCTTACTTTAAACTATAAATCAAAAAGAAATTTTTCCTGTATGCCTACTATGTTTTCTAACTGACAGTAATACCGAGAGTTAGGATTGTGTTACTAATCAGTGCTAAGGACTCCAGAGTGCGTTTTTGCAGGTGACTTCATCAATAATCCTCAGGACAACTTTGCAAGCATTGTGATCATCCCCGTTTGACAAGAGGAGGAAACAGGCTGAGAGAGTCAAGTGACCTGCCCCAATTTATATAGCTCAAAGGTAACTCAAACAGAATGGGGACATGCAAAGGCCATGTCCATTTCCTTTTTTTCCTACTACTGCCTGAGAATAGTATTTTGAAGTCTCTTCCTCAAGTGGAACAAACACTGATACTTTGGGGTTGGGGCAGAGAGGGCAGAGAATGAAATAACAAATAAAAATTAAAAGTCAATAAAGAACCATCACTCACCTCAGGATTTTCTTCTTTTACTCTTCGTGACTGTAAAAACAATGACATATTTATTAATACACACACACACACACACACACACACACACAATACCACAAAAATGAAACTGGCACAGGTGAGCTAATCATCATCAGTGCTATGTACCTTTTCTTGGGAAAAAGCTGCTTTCCCCTCCTCACTTTTTTCATCCATCTCGTCGTCACTCCACTCCCAGTCACCGTCTTCGGTTTTATGAAGGTGACCACTTGACCCAGGAACTCTTCTTACCTGAATAGGAAAAAAAAACAACAATTCTTCACTGCTCCAATGTGGACAGTGCTTCCTGATGTTGCTACTTGAGTGACATGACATACACCTAGCCTGAAAATAAGCTAAGTGACTATGAACTCAAGAATCACCAGCGGTTAATACCCAGACACAGTACACAGACTCCAGAATCCCACACCCATCCTCTCTCTGAAGATATTGTTAATCAGCTTAACAATAACCCACAACCTTCGGACCAACTTCTCTGAAGATATTGCGCATTGGAATGCTTTACTGTAAACGTGTAGAACGAAATATTTTGGGAGAATAGCACACGCATCAGCCATTAAGGATCAAGTTCATTTTTAGCTTTTGCTTAGATTAGCACTTTATTAATTACTTCACATAAAAAGCCACATGGTGCGCTTCCAAACCGCCTGAGGAATGCATGCAAGCAGTAGACTGCTGACAAAGAAGACTAGGGCTTAGGCAGACTAATGAAGCTACTAGACTAGAGGCATCGGCGACCTAAAACCCAAATAAGAAAAGCAAATACCCACTGCTGCCACCTGGCTCTTTCTCAGGACCTGACCTCATGCATGTTTTCCTGGGATTCTGCTCAACTTACTTCAGCAAAACAAAACAGCATCAGACTACTCTTAACACACTTTGAGACTCTGAGACTGCTAGAACACAGCAAGATAATAATCAGCCATACAGATAACCTAAAGAGATTACAATCAGTCTTCTGCATTTCCTTTGAGAGAAAAAAAAAACACAAAAAAAAAACTAGGGTAGAGATATAAGCCATGGGGCATGCTTCCAAAAGTCTTTGTGGTTGAAAAAGCAAAACTTTTAAAAGGATAGGATGACTGAGAATGATGAGCTTCTGACCAAAGCCATTTGCCTTAAAATATAAAACAAATGGACTGAGCTGTAATTAAAGAGAGCAATGCAGCAGATGAACACAATGTGACCATAAGAGCCAGTGAGCCACGGATTCAGAGAAACTTCAGGTGGAAAGGGACCTTGGGAACTGCTTAGCCCAACCTCTCATTTTACAGATGAAAAGTGGCCCAAGGCCATAGCTACAAGCACAAAATACAGGCAAGAAAAAAAGTCTTCAGATTCCCATTCTAATGAGAGAGTCTTCTTATGCCATAGAAGAACTGTGAGAAAAAAAAGAATTGTCTAAAAATGTCCTGTAAAGACGTTGAAAGACCATGAATGTGAAGAAAGGCTTTTTCCCAGAGTAGAAACTTCACTAAAAAGGTGAGCTTCACTAATCCGGAGAGGAAACCCACAGCACTTATATGTAAAGCAAGCATTTACACACATCCCATCCTTGGGAGGCCATAAGCAACGCAGTCTCAGGGCTGGGTCTGATTTTAAGGCATTGCCATGTGGAACCTGCAAAAGTAACCTGACCACTTGTATAGAAGATTTGAGTTCCAACAAAGAAGTTGAAAAAAAAAAGTTAAAAAGCAAGTAAAAAGTCCTTATTCATAACTGCCGATAGTTATGCTCAATTTAAAGAGAAAAAGGAAAAGAGCTTTTTCTTCACACCAAAATTTTTTTAAACGAATTCTCCTTTGAAACACTTAGTGAAACCTCTTCTGAGCTTGGCATAAGTTATTTTTTTCCGCTTGCATTTTGAGTCACTGAAAAGATTTATTCTAATTATAGTGATTTTAATGGTGCTTATAAAGATGCTGGCAAAGTATGGCAGAAAAAGTGCTGAAATGCATTTCAGTATTTTCAGAACAGATTGTTCATTTTAAAGCTACAAAGAAACGGATAGGAGAAGAGAAAATAATTTTCTGTTGACATATATAATAAAATTAGTTATTTTTTTAACAACAATAATCATGAGTATGATATAGAGGAAGATCTGTTAATGACTACATTTAAAAGAAATAATTTAAAGCCACACCTATCACAAAACAAATTAATAGAACAGTGAGAAAACAGTATAATTGTGCTTTAGAAACAGAACAAAGCTCCTTTTACTGAAATCGTAAACCAAGCATAGTTAATGAATGAGTATTCTTCAAGTACTCATCTAAAAGATGATACTAAGTACATCTCTTTTTTCTGAAAACACTCAAAGACAGGGCAGCCTCATATCCTGAAATTAAGTTTATGCTCCCTTTCCTCTCTGTGCATAAGATCTGTCAGTTCCCTTTCTACAAGCAGGATCCAATGCAGACAATAAAATGGCCATCTTTATTTTTGTTATTTTTAGAACCCTGACTGTCTGCCTTTTGGTTTTATTTGCTGGAAGACAGAAAGATAAAGCAATATGTCTAGGCTCGAACACTGAAAGAAATGGTGGCATGGACCTTAAGTAATAAATACTGGTTGAAAAAAATGAATGTAGAAATTAAGGCAAAGAACATTCAAAAATCTATGTAGCATAAAATATCCAAATAATAACAAGAATAAGAATACAAGTTTGTTTGGACTTTTAAACAATAAATATTGGTTGAACAAATAAATGTAGAAATTAAGACAAAGAACATCCAAGAGTCTATGTAGCATAAAATAATGGCATAACAATAGCAAGACTAAGAATGCAAGCTTTTTCATTAGAATGTTCTCTCAGTTTACTGGAAGGGAAAAAACTTGCTGCACAATTTGACACCCAGGCCTCATTGTGTGTTTATGTGACACTAGTGATCCAGGGCACGAAATTCATGCACATTAAAAGAGGATTAATTAGAGGAAATAATTTAATATTGCTATTTGCCCTTTCTCTATAATAGAAGCGTCAGAGATGAAAGAAAATTAGTAAAATGTATATGAAAACCTTCCTCATATCAGAGTCTGGGGCTCACCACAGGACCCAGAGTCAAGTCCCCACCCACCCACGTGCACCTCAAAATCGCGTGAGACCCACACCCAGCCGAACCCTCCCCATTGGGCTAGATCCAGACCAGGCCAGTCCCACTCTTGTCAAGTCCTGCTGGGCAGGGGATATAGCCTCAGGTCCCCTGGCCTGGAGCCAGGATGGGGGGCGTAGCCTGAGGTCCCCCAGCCCAGGGCAGGGGGCATGCTTTGAGGTCCTCCATCAAGCCCGCCAGGTGGGGACACAGCCTGATACCCCCTGTCAAGCCCTCCTGGGTGGAGGGCATGGCCTGAGGTTCACCACCAAGCCACGCCAGGCAGAGGGGGGGCAGGCACAGCCTCAGGTCCCCCGTCAAGCTCTGCTGGGTGGGGGCGCAGCCTGAGTTTTTTTGACCCAGCACTGGGGGTGCACCCTGAGGTCCCCCATCAAGTCTTGCAGGGTGGGGGGCATGGCCTGAGGTTCCCCTGTCAAGCCCAGCCAGGCAGGGGGTGTAGCCTCAGGTCCCCTAGCCTGGTGCTGGGGTGGGGAGAGCAGCCTGAGGTTCCCCTGCCCAGCACCAGGATGGAAAGCGCTCTTTGAAGTCCCCTGACAAGCCCTCCTGGGCAGGGGAGTAGCCTGATTCCCCCAACCCAGCACTGGGGGGTGCACCTTGATGCCCCCCATCAAGCCCTGCTGGGTGGGGGCATGGCCTGAGGTCCCCTGCCAAGCCCAGCCAGGCAGGGGGTGTAGCCTCAGGTCCCCTGGCCTGGTGCCAGGGTGGGGGTCATGGCCTGAAGTCCCCCAGCTTGGCGCTGGGGTGGGGAGAGCAGCCCGAGGTCCCCCTGCCCAGCACCAGGAGGGAAAGTGCACCTAGAGGGCCCCGTCAAGCCCCATGGGGGTGGGGGAGGGCGTAGTCTCAGGTCCCTGCTGATTGCTCATTAAGGCTCCTACGGGAACTTGGCCTCAGCTGTGGGTGCAGCCATCTTTGTGAGGAGTGATGGCCATTAGCATATTCCCTCTTTATTAGATAGGATTGGCCTCTACTGAAGAGACCAGAAAGCAATTCAACAAAGTTATATCCTTGCAGGGCGTTTGTAGGGAGGACGGGAAACAAATACTACCTTTTAGAACCAAGGACACTAAGTTGCACATAGTTCAACAAATGGGGTTCTTATTTAGGTACTGAAGAATATTCTACAAAATAAAAACTTCAAAACAAGATGTATAAATGCTGCTATTCTCCCCCACACCCCCGTCCCCAATCCCTACAATAAGGCGAAGGGAGGTTTTCACCCTCGGGACTCTGCGCTATCTTTACATTGTTCTTTATCTGCTTAGCAAAACCAAGAAACAGGTGGTAGGATATATTTTTTTCTCTGACTTTAAAAATATAATCCACATAGAAGCGTCGAACAGACTGTACAACTTATGAGGGAAGGCGCGGAGTGAGGGGGTAAGAGATCAACCAAAGGACTTGTATGCATGCATATGAACAAAGCCAATGGACACAGACAGTAGGGTGGTGAGGGCTTGTGCTTGGGGGAGGGGGAGGGGGGAAGAGGTCAATGGGGGGGGGAGACTCATGTAATACTTTAAACAATAATTTACACACACACACACACACACACACACTCCAATGACTCTCAGAGAAATAAGCTTAATTGTTATAGAGACATTCACAAACCCACCAACTCCTATGGTCACAGCTGGCAATGCTGAGATTAGAAAAGTCTTATGTGGAGGAACATTTATTCCCAATACTGGGAATCAAATACACCGCAACAGTTCTATGTTTATCTGAAAAGGAAAGTAATGTTTCTTCCCTTTCTCAAAACAGCACCTTTATGAAAATCCACCAAAGAAATGAAGGCCTGACTCACCCAAGAAAGGAAGTTAGGCTGACCTGCAGCTCCCTGGCTGGTGGCCTCAGGGTCAGGGGTCAGAGGCAGAGCTAGGGTGGAGCAGCCCAATGGGGAGAGTGGTAGAGGGGAGGCAAACAATCTGACCAGTCTTCCCCAGTGGCGCCCTCTGACCTGGAGCATCCTGTCCCTGACCCCAGAGGAGGAAGCAGGATTTGAAGGAGAATGGGAGAGAATGAGCAAATGCAGGGTGTTAAATGTTAGAGATGGAAGCACGTTTCTCTAATACACTCTAAACGAGGGTCTGATTTCTTTGTTTAAATATTTTACTGCTGATCCCAGAAAGATAGGAAACAGACATACCAACCAAAATGTAGTAGCATGTGTCCAATCACGCACGCCCATCATGCCACCCCCTCACCCCCCAGGCAGGCCCACTGCCCACTGCCACCTTCGCTTCTCCCTGGAGGTGTGGCTTCAGAATCTCCCCGGAGTGACTGTCCTTGGCATTGGGAACCCTGCACCCCACTTCCCAATGGTTAGACCCATGGTCGGCAAACTGCAACTCTCAAGCCATATGCGGCTCTTTGGCCCCTTGAGTGTGGCTCTTCCACAAAATACCACGGCCTGGGTGAGTCTATTTTGAAGAAGTGGCATTAGAAGAAGTTTTAAGTTTAAAAAATGTGGCTCTCAAAAGAAATTTCCATCGTTGTACTATTGATATTTGGCTCTGTTGACTAATGAGTTTGCCAACCACTGGATTAGACAGACAGACTGCATGCCTGCATGCCTGACTGCAGCCTGAACCCAACTGACCCAGGCAACAGCACCCAGTAACTTTTCTCAGCAGGCATTCTACTCACCAGAAGTCACAACATGTCTCTAATCAACTGCTGTTTATAATGGCACCGCCAAGCAAACAAAAAGTTTCCTAAATCATCAAAATTTAAAAAACGAAAGCAGACCCAGTGAGGTTCCAGTAGCAAACATTTTGCTGTCCTGTATCTTGTCCTGTATCTGGCACCTCCGTCCCATACCCACTGCCTGGCCTCACCCTGCTGCAGCCCTGGGTCCTCAGCTGCCTCTCCCAACCGCCCTGCTGGCCTCTCCCCGCTCACACAAGGCCTGGGGCTCACAGCTGCCTCCTGACCCGGCCCCTTATTAGGGCCCACACCCCTGCGCCCTGGCCCATCCAACCTTCACCTGGGAGGAGAGCCTCGGGCTCGGCCCTCACATCCGCTCTGCGTGGAGAGCAGCCTCGTGCCCTGAGCCACTGCAGACGGCCACTGGCCACTCCTGGTTGGGGCATCAGCACTGCAGCTCCCCTGCCACTCCGAGGGTGGGCCCTGGGCCGGCAGTGACCACCTCAGCGGGGAGCGTGTTAGAAATGCTGACTCGTGGGCCCCACCCACCCCCACCCACCCCAAACCCACTGATTCCTAATCTTCCTCTCAGCAAGATCCCCAGGTGACTCACATCCTCACGCAGAGGTAAGCAGCGCTGTGCTAGACAATGCTGTCAGTCTCTGTTAGCCTGTTCCTTTCCCCCCCAGCCAAAATACCAGCAGTTGTCAATAGAACAATGGTTAACGACACTCTGAGCACTTAAAACATTGGCTAATGTAATCTTCTCAGCAGCCCTGAGAGCTGACAATAACTTTATCACCCTATTTTTCAGAGGGAACCCCGAGGTGGGGCTCAAGCTCAGACAGCTGGGAGAGACGGTGCCGGGAAGTGAGACCCTCGGTCTGACCCCACCTCTCCACCCTAGCCTCTGCCTCTGTCACTCACAGGAGAGCCCCATCCCTCCCACCCCAATCACCCCGAATAACTCCACATGAGAGCACCAGCTCATACCCACCCTTCCCTTCCTGACGAGCCTCCTCACGCTCTCCCCACTCCTCGCCCGTTTCCCTCCAGTGTGTGAGGAAACTGGATTCCTTCTCCTCTAAAGACCAGTGTATCCGGCTGTGCTCCTCATTTATTTCTTCAAGACACTGACAGCCAGGCTGTAGAGCCGCCTCTACATCCATCACAGCAGAGCCACGTTTAATTCTCTTTTATACTTCTACTCGCAGAAGGGGTTGGGGTGGGGAGCGGATGTGCCTCTTGAGCAGTCACTCTGTCATTTCCCTGTCAGCGTTTTTCTAAAGAGCAGCCCTTATTTCTGCCCTCACTTCCTCAGCCCATCCTCACTCACATAAAATATTACCTGTTCCCCACAGGCCACCAATGGCCTCTCTCATATTCCCCAGGATTTAATGACTTCACAATTACAGAGTTCAATGCTCCTCTCTGTTGCCACAAAGCTAGCTTATAGACACAGCTGAATCCCATTCTTTTACTTCACGCTCTCTCCAAACCTGTGTTCATATGTTTCTCCTCCTACTTCTCTCTCCTACTGTTCCTTGTTCTCAGTCCTGACCACAAACAGGCTGCTCGTAGCTCACGCTCACGAGGCACTATCTCCCTCTCCTCGCTCATTTGACCTGATGACCTGAGAAACTTCACCTCTCAGTCTTGTTTTCCAATGCTCTTTCGGATATGAACGCCTGATGGATTTATAGCTCGCCATCTCTAGCCCAGGTGTTAAGGCTCCACACAGCCTCATTCTGACTCTTCTGTGTGGTCTGTCTTAACACCTCCATGCTGGGTTGGCGCACACTGGCTCGGGAGAGCCCACTGTTAAACCTTCAGAATGTTTGTCAGACAGTTGACTTCACATTAGTCACTTAACGTTGGCCAGAGTAGAAATACTAACACAATGGAATGAGAAAATGCTGTGCCCCCTCAATCCCCACAGCCAGAATGCAAGTTTTCAATGTTCACTGTATACCACTAACAGTTAAAACTTAACCCATGGAAACATAACATTTGACAAACACATTGAACATGAATTTAACAGCCATTCCAGGGAATAACGACTACAATGGCAAACATCTCCATTTTATATATAGAAGCCTCTCAAATTTCACCTTTAAAAGCAACATACTAATTGATTTTTATGTACCAAGCACATACCAATATAAGTACTGGGGAGGACTAAATTAATATTATTCAAATTGATATGTATGGCCTGGGATAACATTTCTTGTGAAAATAACATGAAGAAATACAATGCTATATATTTTTGATGAAAGCGAGAAAAACTTAAGATGTTGCAAAAATTGGCTCCATGATGATTGATGTCAATACTGCAAATCAGGAACCTAAATAATATTGCTTCATACAAAGTGAGAAAGAACAACTAATGTATTTCTAAATAAAAATGTTTTTATGTATCTTACCTAACACAGACATATAAAATTGTGCTAATAAATTATTTGAAGGAGGTATTTTATTTCATCTATTTTCCCAAGTGTTCAGATGTTCAAAGTTCTGAGAAATTTTTGCTAATCTTTAGATTTGGAAAGAAAAGTAACACAGTATTTTCAAGTTTCATTTATAATTAGGAATGCAAGATAGGTTTTTTACAAATAAGATCAAATACTTTATACCTGATCATTTTTCTGCAAAATGGACATATAGATCCTTGGCAATTAAAGCATGAAATTGGGTTCTCAAATGCCCTGTAAGTATTAATATTATAATAGGTTGATAGTAAACATAAATGTCTCTGAAAAATTATTCATGGCAATCTGGAACCTTGATTATTTGATAAACTATGTGGGAGAAGTAAGATGTAAAAGATGGAGAACTACTGGGCTAGTTGATATTGTTGTTTGTACTTTTTAAACCCAGAAGTACATAAAGTATTATTTCTACTAAGCATGTACACACACACACACACACACACACACACACGGTTGTAGAAATTGTCTGCCTGTGCCTGTCTTAACAAGGCGCATAGTTCCTATAAGTTGTTTCAATCATAAAGCATTTAAAATTAAATTCTATTTGGGGTTAAAAACAAAAATCCTACCTAATTCTCCCACCTATCTGTCATCTTGGCAAAGGGCACAGTCATATAAAGTCCTTAACACGATGCCTGGAACATAATAAACACTAAGACATAACAGGTGGTATTATCATAATACATTTCATCTTTCTATCAACCAAAATCTATCAACTGTTACATTCAGCAAGTTTTACCTCCTCCGCTTCCATTATGCTGGGTCACATCCCCTTCAATGTTGATCTCTTGTCTCCCCCATTCAA
This sequence comes from Pipistrellus kuhlii, assembly GCF_014108245.1. Classification (NCBI taxonomy): domain Eukaryota; kingdom Metazoa; phylum Chordata; class Mammalia; order Chiroptera; family Vespertilionidae; genus Pipistrellus; species Pipistrellus kuhlii. Next base: position 41,761,582 of record NW_023425573.1, on the reverse strand, counting down.
ACAAAATGCTAAGCAATCTCCTGACCTCTAATCTCTTGCCTACATTACCCTTCATACCACTCTAGTCGCCCATTAGCATTTTCTCAAAAAAAAAACAAACAAAAACTACACACACACACACACACACATACACACGCACCAAAAAACAAAACAAAACAAAACAAAAACAGGAATTTAACTACAGAATGAGTCCAGACTCCTTAATGTTCAAGCCTCTCCACACCTTCACTCCAAATTACCTTTTTAAGACTTTTCCCCCACCAAATCCCTTCATGCAACCCACAATCCAGTTGTGTACAAATTATATACTTTCACAGCTCTACCTTTTTACATATGAATTACATACATATATTGGCCTGATCTGCCCTTCCACATTGTCTATTTATCTAGTTTCTTCTCAGTGTAGAGGCTTTTGCCTTTGCCATTCTTCCAACTGCACCTTATCATTCTACTCTGTATTACAGTCAACAAAGGACAGATGGATCTCTAAACTCCTTCTGGGGAGAGAGCTAGCCTTAGCCTTTTTAAAGAACCAATCACCTACTTAGTCAACAGAGTTTTATTTTATGCCTAACTTGGTGACAAGTTCTAGAGCACATGTGTCAAACACAAGGCCCGCAGGCCAAATCCGTCCCACCAGGCCTTGCAATGTGGCCCGCACCGCGCTGTCATCACTGCACTCTGCTGCGTTTCCATCACAATGACAGTTTATGATTGTTCAGTAAACCATTCGGCCCACTATTTAGGCTGGATTTTAGATTTTGGCCCCTTCTCTGATTGAGTTCGACACCCCTATTCTAGAGGAAAGGTGAATAAAACAGAAGTCTACACCTTGGCATAGCTCACAATCCAGAGAGATGAACAGACCTTTATGTGAATAATTTCAATAAAATGTGAACGCTAGAAGAAAGACAGGAATGCTGTGAGACTGCAGAACATCTGTCCCTCTGTGGAGGACGGCTGTGGATGGGAATGCTCTTGATGTCTTGAAATGTTAACAAAGAATGTCAAGTTACAACCAATTTCCTCTGCACAGCCTTAAAAAATGATGTGTCTGTGAGTTTGTAGCCTCTGCTGTACACCAAGTCAGACGGCTTAGAATCGGACAGTGGGAAAGCCCAGAGGGGAATGGTCATATCTGGAGTCCTGAACACAGAGCTGACATGTACTGAGGCTGGAGGGCGACAAAGGCCAGAGAGAAAACAGCACAGCTCACTGATCCAGTTACTGCTGACGTGTAACGGATCACCCCAAACTGGTCACTGCGGCCACGCGGTCACTGAGGCCCGGGGCAGTCAGACTGCTTCCTCGGGGGCAGGGCCCCAGCGCAGGTGCCGCAGCTCCAGGCTGACAGTGAACGCAGGAGGACAAGCCCTTTCCAAGTTCCCGATGCACCAAATCAGTGCGAGATCATGAGAGGACTGCTGTGGCAGGGCTGTCCCCGGGGCTTAAAGGAAAAATGTTATTGGACACTAGCTAGAAGACAAGAGGAGCCCGCGAGGCAGTGACAGGTTGGCAACATGGAGACGTCCGGGAGAGTGGGAAATGGAAACATACACGATGAACTCAGTGACCGAGCTGAAGAGATTTCCAGGCAGAACACTTAAAGGTGACACCTGGGTTCTGCTTGCTGCCTGAGATAAAATGTGAGCAGAGAGAGAGCTAAAGAACACATGGCTAAATATAAAACAGTTTCTCAAATCCCAGCCTCTCCAGATGCCGAGCAATTCTCAAATCAAGAACGGGCTTCAGAGCAAGGATCCAATCCAATCCGGGACATGCCTGAATGGCATGGTTAAGACTTCACAACGGTTTAAGGCAATGCCTCCTGGGCACTTTCACACTGACTCGAGACCTCCTGAGGATCTTAAGCAGACCTTGCAGAAGCTCTACATTACATAATAAAGCTTCTAAGAATCTTAAGCGTTGTCCTTCTGCAGTTTCACAAGGAGCTCAAAGCAGACAAAGCATCTGAGGGTTATGGCTCTTGTCTAATGGTGTGAACACAACAAGATTCACAGAAAACCCACAAATTGTGTGGGGGTTTTGTGTGTGTGTGTGTGTGTGTGTGTGTGTGTGTATGTGTGTGTGTGTTTCTTTTCAGATATTTGTACTATGAAATTATTGCCAGGTTAGACTAAAAGAAACAGAGAGAATACAAAATGAAGAGCCTTCAGATCCCCAAACTTTTTTGGGCAGGAAGCGATAAGAGAAGGCTACTCAGCTGCAAATGCCAGCTCTTTCTTAAGAAAAGGATGACTTACAGAGCAGAACCACGAGCCCAGAAAGTAGAAGTGAGAGCCACAGAGAACAGAACAGGAACTGACAAGGAGGGCCTGGCAGGAATCCAGAGCTGCCATGACCCATGTGCCCCGTTTCCCCACGCTGGGGCAGGCCTGTAAGGTACTCTGGCTGGGAATCGAGCAGATAACCGAGAAGAGCACTCAAGGAGCTAACCCCAAAGGACTGGCTCTCAGGAGCCTCGTTTGCACCCCGACCTGATTTAGATGGCAGCTCCCTGACTCTGAGCCTGAAGCCATAACGGAATGCGACTTCTGGAGAATCCTCGAAGCACAAGAGTACACTTTGCACAGGAGAGAACTGTGAATCCCTGTGGACAGAGGGCACACCAGGGCAGAATGTTTTTTCCAAAGATGCTCATAACACTATCTCCTGTCCCGTGTGTTCTTCTAAAACCTTGCCATTCCACTATCAAATGATGCAGTCCCTCCTTAAATCTTGGTGGGTTTGTGACTCACCTCTAACCAACAGAACTAAGCAATGTGACGACCAGGGCCAGGACAGGAGAGCTGACGCAACTTCCCCCTTTACTCACTGAAATGCTTACAAGGGACGCCTCCAGCCATCCCGGAGCAATCTGACTGCTGTCAGGCACACAGACTGGGCTGGCCCCGAAAAGAGAAGGCCTGACCACCTGACTGCAGCTGCGTGGGACCAGAAACCTGCCTGCAGGCTCTCCTGAAACCCTGGCCCACAGAAACTTCGCAAAATGACTAGTGTCTTAAACTGCTGACTTCTGGTTGACTTGTCACACAGCAATACATGGTCAAGATAAAGATGGTCACAAGGTGATTTATTGAATTTCATTTACTTTTTTGTATACTTGGTAATTCTTTGAAAATGAGTAGGTCGTATTTGATACCAGGAGAGATAACAGACTCTAACATGCTCTGCTTCTTGGTCAGTGTTTTCTGTGGACATTCTGGGCCTCTGAACACTCTGAATTTACACTTACAAATTTATTTTTCCATCAGTCCATTATTACTCATTAAAATACCAAGAAGAAAAAAGTTCATTTCTATTAATCACAGATAAGTGGCTACAGCTAAGTCTTAGACCTTTTAGCCTATGATTCATATTAACATTTTTTGACCTCTTGGAATTCAATGCTTATCTAGTTCTGCCAAGATCTGGCATTTCCTTTTTTCTAAAATGTAAAAAAAGGGAATAAAGAAATGAGGATATTAAAATGTTCTGCAGGCAATCAGAAAAAAATGTAGAGAAACAAAGACTCTTATAATTCAGTAATAACAATTCAAAACGCTGGACTAGTTCAGTGAAGGACACACTTGTAGCAACTTCCTTATAATATTTTAACATTTTCTAATGTGAAAAGAATCGAATTTGATAAATGTTGCTCTTCAGATAATGATAATGGGATTTTGTAACTTTGAAAACCCAACATGAAAGGACAATGTCTTGAAAGAGAATGTTCTGGGAGAAGCGGCACAAAACACAGAGAAGCAATTAGATTCCTTATTCCATTTTAATCCCATCAAACCTCCAATATGGCATTTCCCCAAGTTAGGGTGACAATGAACAATGACAACAGCGAGGAGCGAAAAAGCTGCATCCAATTTTGCAACCACTGTCTTTGAGAACTAAGGCTCCTGCTGGGAGGGTGCCAGGCCGATCTGTAACTTTAGCTAATAAAGAAAACAATGGGAACGCTCTGTCCTGGTTAGACAAGTAACACAAATGAGAAAACACACTTCACAGGAAACCAAAGGGGGAGAAAAAATAAAATAAATGGCAGCATGGAAGCTCTGGATACAGCAATGAGGTGCAAAGTTAACTTAATTGCAGAAAAAGGAGGGGGTGGGAAAGAGAAAGAAGAGCACAGAGCCAACCGAACAAGACTCCAGGCAGGCAGCATGACCACGACTAGAACCAGAAGAACTCCAAGCGACAGAGAAACACACTGCAATGTTCAGTTTTAGGTGTCAGCTTGGCTGTGCTACTGCTCACAGCTACTCACCCAAACAGGAATCTGATATGATTGATGTCCATTATTGACTTTACACAGGGAAATTACCCTTGATAATCTCCGTGGGCCTGACTCAATAGTGGGAAGGCCTTAACAGCTGAGCTGAGGCTTCTACGAAGAAGGAATTCCACCTGCGGACAGGAGCCCGGGCCATGCCCTGGAGTTCCTGGCCTGCCCGTCCCCAAGGCCTGCCTTATGGATTTCAGACTTGCCCCGCCTGCCTCCAGTCACAAAAGCCAATTCCATGCAATAAATCTTTCTGCATGTGTCCTACCAGTCTGATCCTCTGGCTGTAGCCTGAGAGACACACGCACTAAATCCAGCGGCCTCACTATCGGTGCCGGAAAACAAATGGCAAAGCAGCAAGCAGAGGAGCCACGCCAATAAAGCAGCCACTGGTCTTTGGCAATGGAATATGTTAATGTCCCCAAATGAAACATAAAGAGAGTTGAACAGGAAGGATAATAAAACAGAAAAATAACTAAGGTGATATGAACTACCATAACTTAATACAAACTGTATTCTTACCTTATAGAAACACCCAGCATAAAGTTTAGGGGTTACTGGTTAAACATCATTCTGTGAACTCTGAGTAATATAATCAACACCAGCCTCTTGGAAGACGTTCTGGCTAGAACAAAACCTGCACCGGGAACAATGACCCGTGAGAGACACCCCAATGCACTGAGTTTTGTAGAATGGAAACTGCATCCAGGCTTTCTACAGGCTCTTACATAGACCGCAATACAGAAAATAATATGATATAATTTCATTAAGATACCTGATTTTCAGAATATTACACGTTTATACAAATACTTTATTTTTCAATCATTTTAGAATAACCTTTAGATGCCAGTACCAAAGAGTTCTTTCATTAAAGTATTACTAACTGACCTAAAGACACAGTTTAGCTATTTCTCAGCATAAAGTTCCCTAAATGTCAGCTGAAGAGTCTCTGAAAAAGTAGGTCTCTACCTAGGAGATTTGCAGCACGCTCTCCATGATCCAGCACCAAGTCTTATCACCTTAAGACATATAGCACGCCTCTTCACTATGGAAAAGAAATCAAAGAAAGAACCTTCCAGCATCTCATGGTTTATCAGGATGTGAGGCTCAAACAGAGGCACATTTATTCTTTCCGGTTATAAAACCAGTACAGCATCCGTATTCTGGAACAGTATGTAGCCAGTAAAAAGTATCAAATAGATCATCAAAATGGACAAAGCTAGTAGAGAACAGAGAATTCATCACTGCTTAACATAAAAAGGAAGGAGATACATATACCTATTTCTAGATACAACTGTATGTGCACAGAACAATTCTGGAAGAATTTATAGCACTTAGCAATGGCGTCTGGATTGAGAGGGGACTTCTTTCTCACTATATTGTGTATCTTAAGGAACTACAATAAGTAACACCCCTCTGCCCCTCTGTAGTTCTGAATTAATTTAGAAAAAAGACCAAGAAGCATAGAAAAGTCAATATGTCATCATTAGTCCTTATAGGGTGATATTTGAAAAAGAGGCTTAACTGTTGAGCCAGCAACCTCTCCTGATAAACTGAGCCTTAGATTTAGACAAGACTTACCTACCGGATCCCCAGCAAGGATGGCCAGCACAGGGCCACAGTGACTGAGTGCCCTCTATCTGCTAGCAGACCGGCTCCAGGGCGGAGGGACGAGGAGGGGCTGGGCTACTTGCACCTGATTTCCCCTCCAAACTCACCAATCAGATGAGTCACTGGGCGGAGAGAGGTCAAGAATGTTTTGTTCAAGGAACATTGGCAGAGGGGACGAAACCGTCTGCTCCCTCTTCAGTGTATCTCTTTGCAGCATTTGGATATTTTATCATAATTATGTATTATGCTCCCAGTCAAAACTCAAGTATTTAAAAATTAAAGACATACATACCTCTTTTAAAAAATTCAGACAACATGATAGTGCATAAAACAGAAAGTAAAAGTAACCACTTCCTACTTCTAAAAAATGTTCAAAGATTATTACTTTTTCTAGAGAGGAAGGAGTGATGGAAAGATGAGTTGCCTAACAAATTTTCAAGAACAAATGCAGAAAACTTCTGAAACCTTAATATGACAGTGGAATTAAAACAAGAATATCACCTCATGTTCACCAGCTTTTATTACAATAAATATAACAATTTAGTGTTTTCAACATTCCTAATATTTGATTTTTATGCAATAAATTCTGGAATAACCCCATTATAATGAGGTATTGATCCAGTCAATGAAACTATCATCAAATTTTTGAACACATAGGAAAAGTAATGGTAAGAGTTCATGTTTGTTAATGCTCTGCCTTTACATTTTTCCTAGCTAGTTGGGTGAGTTTGTGTTCTTCTAAATTATGTCTACAAAAAAAATGGATTTTGTTGTTTTTGTTAATCTAGTATTTGCTACAAATTAAGATTTAAAGCTGGGAAAGCATCTGCCCTAGGGATAAAATGTAGCTAAATCTATTCTCAGTCCTTATATTTAGAGTCCCTTGTACTTAGTAAGCACCAAATACATACATATATATAATGTTAAATGAATGGATAACATTTTTCTGCTGCTATCCTTCCCCCAAAAGCTTTTCCAAAAGAAAATCTTGCACCAGGAGGGACCTTCTCCGCATCCTTCTCTCACCATTTCCCCATGGAGAGCAAAAGAGGCTGAGACATATCATCATAGAGTTACTAAAAGGTGGTGAGGGAAAAGGCACATTAAAACCCCATTACTTCCTGAAACTCTTTTAGATCTTCATATCCATATTCCCCAAATCCAGAACATAAATGAAGTTTGCTGCCATGAACAAACCATGATCTGTGACAGCACCCCGAACGTACTCCTAGTGCATAGACACAGGAATTGATCAAATGAGTGAATAAGTAGTCCTAGGCCAGTGGTCGACAAAATCATCAGTCAACAGAGCGGCATACCGCAGTTCAAGACCTGCATGTGGCTCAAGAGCCACGGTGTGCTAACCACTGTCCTAGGCTAAAACACAAAGGCACAGGATGGTTCTCGGCCAGGATATCTCAACCAGTGTCACAAAGGCATTCTGTCACGTCCTCAGAAAACACTGCCTTTTGCCATCATGGACCATTCATCTGGTGCCACAGCAGAGATGAGTAGAGGGAGGCTACAGGGCTTAACTCATTCCACCCGCCCAAGCAAAGCAGCAGCCAGTGTGAAGAAAACACTGGGCCTTCCTCTGAGCATCTGAAGACCCTGAGAGGGAAAGCATAATGATTCTAAATGCCAAATAACAGCAAAGACGACCATCAAACCAGATGGGCCCGTATGCCTCTGATGTGACATATTAACATCCTCCTGGGCTGGAAATTATTCAAAGAAGCAAACAGGTCCCTGTGGGTTCGCTGAAATCACATTCCCTCTGTAACTGACTCCATTCACTGTCCTGCAGTCTGCAAAGGCAGACACTTCAGGGGGAGTTTAGTCAGACAAGAAAAAACACCCGCCCCGCACCGACTCACGCTCTGGCTTGAAAGATTCCAGCACAGGGTTGAATTAGTAAGAGCCTGTGATGGCATCGCAAGGTCTACAAGTGGAAGCATGCCATGTGTAAACTTCTGTTCTTTCCCCCTCCATCTCTCTTACAGATCACTCCCCTAAGTTGCCATCCCATGTCTCACTCATTCAAAAGCCTTAAAAAAAAAAAAAAAAAAAAAAAAAAAGGTGAGGACATAAGGAATTCCCTGCATGGTCATTTCCACTGGAGACTAAAGCCTGAGGAGAACGAGGCAGGAACTGCCCAGACCCCTGCCCAGATCCAGGCGCTACAGCGTCGCTACCTCAGAAACACCTTCCAGCCGCTGGAGCCACAGTCCTTGATTCGTGGGTCAGACAGGCAGAAGGACGATCATCCCACGTGTAGACAGAGGGACATGTATCCACAGGAGTGCCAAAACCAGGCGAGAAACAGACCTTCAACTCCTTCCTGCTGTTGGCTACTACATTTCACTACAATCACTTTTTTTACAGCTTTTTAAAATGGCACTGTTGCCGGGACCGGTTTGGCTCAATGGATGGAGCCTCGGCTTGGGGACTGAAGGGTCCAGGGTTCGATTCCGGTCAAGGGGCATGTTCCTTGTTGCAGCATATCCCCAGTAGGGGGTGTGCAAGAAGCAGCTGATGGATGACTCTCTCTCATCGAGGTTTCTAACTCTCTTATCTCTCTCCCTTCCTCTCTGTACAAAATCAATAAAATATATTTTTTAAAAATAAAATAGCACTGTTCATAGATTCATATACAATGAGAACAGAATGAACTTTATTCACCCATTTCAATGATTACCAACACCGTGCTATTGAGATTCCATCTTTACATCCAAACTCTTCTTGCTTCAGTGTGTCTAAAGTAAATCTTAGACACCATACCATTTTGCCTGTAAATACCTAAACACGCACCCTTAATAGATAAGGACACTTTAAAACATGAACACCCTGACTGGGTGGCTGAACTGTTTGGAGTGTTGTGGGTTCGATTCCCAGTCAGGGCATATACCAAGGCTGTGGGTTTGATCCCCGGTTGGGGCATGTGCAGCCAATCAATGTTTCTCTCTCACATCAATGGATGTTCCTCTCACCTGGACCAAACACCAGCCTATGAACCTGGCTGCTGTCTCCAGTCCTGTCCCTTAAACCACCATCCCTCTATACTGCCACTAGGGCAGTCCTTCTAAAGGCAAACAGACCACTGCACATTCCTGCTCCAATCCTTACCACAGTTCCCCCAGAGCTTTCAGGAAAAACGCACATATGAAAATAAAATTTTTAAAAAACCTCAACTCCTCATCAAGAGACGTGACATTTTTTTGCTCTACAGCAGGGGTGGAGAAGCTTTTGTTCTGCCAAGAGCCAATGGATATTTAGAACATCATTCGAGGGTCATACAAAATTATTAACTTAAAAATTAGCTGCTGATTTGGTCCAACATTTAATTAACTCACCCCCAATGCCTTGGCAGGGCCAGACCAAAAGGCACTGAGGGCTAGACGTTCCCCAACTCTGCTCTACAGCCTCACCTCTGAATATCTTCTTTCTACTTCAACCATGCAAACAATTGTTCTTCTGATACATTTCCAAGTACTTCCCATGCTGGTCCCCCCACCTGAGGTAAGCGTCCTCCCTCTGGCGAAGGAAGACTGCCACACGTCCTGCACAGGATGATGAAGTCCTTGTGTCCCACACACCCCCCACCCCCCTAACACACACACATTCCGCCCTCCTCTACTGTGCACACATCCTAGTACTGATCCTGATGTTCACTGCTGTTTCCTGAACAAGCCTTCCCCCAGGCTGTGGGACCTCCACCCCTGAGTCACCCAGGCTCAAGTCTGTACTGTTGACTTTCATTCTTGTCTGGAGTTACTCACAGAATAAGACGAGTCTTATCTCTGCAGCCCCAGCGCAGTCCTGGGACTTGGACATGAAGAGGAGGTGGGCACCAAATGAGTAACTGTGTCTAAGCCGCCACCCTCGGGATCCTGCATGACGCATACCCCACTCACTCACCTTTCCCCTCCTCCACCCGAGCTTCTGAATTCACACAAGCCTTCCCGACCTCAAAAACCACTTCACATCCAAGCTATGAAAATCTTTGCCCTTTACCATAAAACTTTTTAAAAATTACCTACTTGCACTTCCTCATCATCTCTTTACTCATTAAATCTTCTCCCCTTATGACTAAAACTGAGCTAAATCCAATGTCCTTTTATGAGAGCTCATTCTCCTTACCCTCTCTGCAAAATTCAGAACTGCTGGCCACTTCCACCTTCTCAGTTCCTGTGGCAGCATGTTCTCGTTGTCCTCCACAGCTCTCCATCCTCCACCTGTCCCTTACCTGTTCCCCCAGGACACCTCCATGTTCTCTGTAATGTCCTCCTTAGCAATCTCCCCTGATCGCATGGTGTCCACATCATCTCCATGGAGAAAAGGGCCAAATACAGCTCTCCTCAGAGACAATCTCTCCTGAGCGACCCATTCCCCAAGCCTGTGGGACACCGCAAATGCAAGTCCCAGTGGAACTTCAAACTCAAATAGATGCCAACACACTGGCATCCACCTCCCCTCCTAAGTATCCCCTAGGGACCATCCTACCCACACAGCTTCCAACCCTTCTCCTGTCTCCTTTCTGTGCTCTGTCTTCCACGTCCAATCACTTCAGCCAACACCTGTGGCACAGTTCTGGTCCAGACTCCCGCTGCCTCAGGTTCGGGTGTCTTTAACAACTTCTGCCCACCATGCCTCCTCCTTCCAACCCAACTGCTACACTTGCTGCCCTCCCACTGGGTGCCCGCCATCGGCTCCCCACAGCCTACAGCACCACCTCCCAGGGCCACAGCTTACGATCTAAGGCTCTTCACATCTGACCAACCCAGCTTTACAACCTCACTCTGACTGCTTTTTTTCATGCATGCTTTACTCTAGCCTAGGAGTTCTCAAATATACCTGATCCTACAGCTTACCTAGGTCATTTGTTAAAAATGCAGACTCCCATATCCTACCCAAGATCTACTTTGGCAAAACCTTCAAAGTATCTTTGGGACAAGCTCAAGGCCAAAAAGGAAGAAGCTCTTGGGAGAAGGTGTGTGGAAATGAGGGGAAGGAGGGAGGGGAAGAATTAAAGAACAGACTAAATTTAGCTGATTTAATTCTCTAAATTAATTTGTCTCCCACAGTACTGACAGCTAAACCTGAAATCAAACATGGTGGTGGTGGGGGAGGGGGGTAAAAAAGAAGAGGGAAAACATGCTCAAGTCTCCACTATCATCAGAAACCTTTACTGAGTCTTCTAACCACTCAAGTATGCTTCTCTTCCTTTAATCACCAAACTTCCTCAAAAGTCGTCTTAACCTTTTTATATACATACACCCCTACAAACATGCCTTTCTTGTCTTGTCAAAAGACAATACCCTAATCTAGTTGACGATGAAATAAAAATCTATTTAGAATCTGGGACTAAAGATCTCAAATCAATAGGTATTATTTTCCCAAGAAAAATAACTGAAGCAGAAACCTTAACAGTCACAGAATATGTCTATTGCACTGCGCTTTAAGTGGTAATGACAGTATCTACTTAATTGTTAAATATATGGTTATAGTGTTCAGGTTTATTGTCGTTTTATATTTTCACACCATACACAAAAATATATTTTTTAATCTAACTATCACAGCATGTTTTAAATTAGATTGGTTGATATTTTTGGAATATAAAATTGACTCACATTTATTATAGACAATTTAGGAAATAAAGAAGAGAACAAAGACAAAATTAGAATTCATCTGCAGCAAAGCATAGCAGTTACCATCAAAGGGCTTTTGCATGAGACAGATCTGACATTCCAACTTGACCTCACACTGGACATCATTACTTAGCCTAAGCCTCGGGTTCTTCACCTGTAAAACTGAGAATGTCTAAATGCATTATGAGGGAAAATGAGATAATGTGTAAACATTTAGTCCAGTGCCCAAAACTTAGAAGGTGTCTAAAAACGCTGGTGTGCATTGAATTTTACTCTGGGGGGGAAAAATGGGTAAGTCTTCAGGGTTAAGGACTCTCAGAAAATGAATCACTGGACTACATCCAAATACGTGGAGTTTAAAATCCTAACTGCAGATATCTATTTTCTTAGAAATATGTGGCCTCGTCTAGCTATTTTTGGATATTTGATGTCATCATTATGAACACTGATAATACATGAATAAATGAAGATGGCATTGGGCCACAATTTTCCTCCAAGGTCTCCATACAGGAAGAAGGATGTGGCACTGAGGCTATAATGAGATTTAAATTATTAATGATATAATGTCTGAGTTAAAGAAAAACTTCCTTATGAGACATTTTTCATATTTATTCCCTGAACAATTAAATTATACTTCCGTAGGTCATAAAAATGCAAGTGAGCATAGGAAAAAAAAATGCAACAGATATAATTGTACCCAAAACTACAGGGCAGAAAGAAAAAGAAGCTGTTATTCTAGTATTCTAGAATCCTTTCTTCTTACCACATGCTGCTACATGTCCTTGTCCTACTAAACTTGATTTTCTAACACCAGCCTGGATTGAAGTTGACAAATACCACCAAGTAAACCATTTTCTCCCGCATTACAGAAGTGTCCGGGCAACACACTGCACTCAGAGGTGGCTTCTTTGGAAATGCCACATTCTACTGCATCATTGCTGACAACTGCTCTTTAGCTACTCAAACCCTCATTTATCTGAAATGGAAGTACCCCTTCTGAAAATGTATACCAGGGGCTGTACTTCCTTATGTGTCCATTTCACCTTTTCACCAAACCTTCAGGCATTTTCAGATCTTTTTCACGGAGAAAGCCTCATCGTGTAGGTTCCACAGAACAGATACGAGTCCTGCTTGTCCATCCCTTAATCCCAGAGCCCGGTACACTGACTAGCACATCCCAGGTGTCCAACCAAGATCAGTGGGATGCATGATTGAACGCATACAATCATGACATGCTTAAATGTATAGCAGTGGGTGCCAGGATGCTGCTTTGGGGCACCTAATTGAATCACTGTCGATAAAGGTATGAAATTCAGTGTTTATGTGAAGTGTTTCCTTACTTGCTTTTCATTTTACAACCATGTCTCCAATATCTACAAGAGCTGTACAAATAGGTATTATAGATAGACTCTATCCGAAAAATAGAGTCTTTTAAAAGCTAAATGATTCGCTAGATGCCTCACAGAAAGATAACACTAACTCTCAGAATTCATATAAGATAAATAAAACGATTGCATAAAACAATAGTAAGTGATCACTAGATTTGACTCTGCTTTTGTCAAACACCCTAAACTAGAATAGTGCTAGCATACTGTAAGCACCTAATAAGTACTTGACTTTTTGTTTTATCAAGTGTACATATTTTTTAATGTATTTTATTGATTTTTTATAGAGAGGAAGGGAGAGGGATAGAGTTAGAAACATCGATGAAAGAGAATCATTGATCAGCTGTACACCTCCCACTGGGAAAGTGCCCACAACCAAGATACATGCCTTTGACTGGAATCAAACCTGGGACCTTTCAGTCCGCAGGCCGACGCTCTATCCACTGAGCCAAACCAGTTAGGACTCAAGTGTACATATTTTAATAATAAAAATAAAGTTTGGTTGCAAGTGAAGGAGGAAATGAGAAGGAATAATTGTAAGTGCCCATTTTCTCATTCAATATCTACACAATCATTTTATAGTAATACTAGAGGCCTAATGCATGAAAATTCATGCACTGGAGTGGGGGGAGAGGGGGTAGTCTCTAAGCCTGGCCTGCTCCCTCTCACAGTCCAGGAGCCCTCAGGGGCGGGAGGCCACCTGGCGATCAGGAAAAGGTGACGCCCCCATCATACCTCTGCTGTTGCTGCCATTGCCAGCAGCGCAAGCCTCGGCCAGCCCTGGTTACCTGAGCCTTGGGCCAGCACTGGGAGGCTGGGCAGCCGACATCTGAGGCTTGCCTGCGCCTCTGGTTGGCCCTGGGCAGCTGGGGAGCTGAGGGAACTGGGGGACTCCAGAAGCAGGTGCACGGAGTGGCCAGACCTGCCTGGGGCCGGGCTTAGCCTTGCCACAAGCCTGCCACCCCGGGGACTGGACACTGCCATCTTGTGGCTGTGGGCTCTGCCATCTTTGAGGGCATGGCAGCAATTAACATATACCCTTCTTATTGGGTGTGTGTGCAGCCATCTTTGAGGGCCAGGTAATCAATTAGCATATTCCCTCCTTATTGGCTATGGGCGCCACCATCTTTTGCAATGGCATGAAGGTCAATTAGCCTATTCCCTCTTTATTAGCTAGGCTGTTTCACTCACCCTTATAGGAAGACTAGAAATTCATTTCAATCACAAAGTGATTTTGATACTTTACCTATTGTACTCACCACTTCCCAGCCAGCTTATTAGGATAACTAGAGAGAGGCTGTGCTGATCCCAGATGCTGAGTGTGATTAGTTAACATACTTTTGTACTCATCAACAAGACATTGTCATGGGCATGCCCTCAGGTACAGCCCCTGTGCCCGTGGGCCTAGTAAGTATCAGGGACACCCTATGCACCGGGGAGTATCTGTCCTGCCTCCCCCATACCTCCACCTGGAATGTTTGTCTCCACCGTTACTGCTCCACCTCCTCCTGCTCTCCTTTCTTCTGGGTGCAGCTCACTAGTGCCACTCCACCGCCGACCCCAGGTGCACCTTTCCTCCTTTCTTTCCTTGTCTCCTCCTCGTGTTATTTCCTTTCACTCCAAAAGTGATCACACAGGTGTTTTCCAACAGAATCACAGGATCTCCCGTCTCCCATTGCTCTGCAATGTGCCATTGGCACTCACCATAGAGTCTGTGTAAGCCTGTAACCCCAGAAGAGGGGATGCCATGTGCCTTCCAGAGGCCACAAAGGCCAGAGTTTCCGCCCGGTCCACTCAGGAAGCTCGCTCACGGAGCCAGTCACTATGCTGTGAGGAAGAGAAACCACATGGCCAGGCCAGCTGATGTCCCCGACAAGAGCCATCTTCAGTTGCCTCCGCCATGGCAGTGGGCTACCCTCAAATGAAGCCTCAAGTCACTCATGGCTGCAACTACATGAGACAGCTCAAGCAAGATGCACTCAGCTGAGCCCAGTTATGCTCCAGAACAATGAGAGAAAATAATGACTACTGCTGCGGGAAACCATTAAGTTTTGGGATTGATTATTACCAATAGATAATAATCAATATGGCCTAATACATCAGAGTGTGCCTTAACAACAACAGAGTGGAAATGCAAATCCAAACCAAGTGGAGCTATTATCATGAAGAGCTCATCTCTTCATTAACGCTGTATTGATTAATGTTTATTACTTGGTGGCTACTTTCATGCTCCAAAGAAAGGATCTATTACTTTATTCCCCAACCACCTCGAAAGAGAAGGCTATTCTGGAAACCTGAGAATTCCTGAAATCTCATTTTAAGAAGGCTTCCATTTTAGTGTAATATGTGTCAAACCCTCAGCTATATCCTTTAAGGCACAAAGCTTTATACAAAGTTAACCATATACATACATTAGGTTGTTGACAATTTATGTGTTTTCCTTAAAATCAATCTATAGCAAACTAATATAATTCAAATGATCTATAACCCTGCCAGTTTCACTGAACTGAGAATACCAGGATGATGATAACCTTTATAATTTCTTCGTGTCACAATGAATTAGCATTGTCCAGATGCAGGGGCCAACGGAAGTGGTATTTTCGAATACCATACATAAACACAAAAAAAGATTGTAACAGGAAACCTAAATTCCACTTCACACCAACACCACAAATTCAAAAGTTACGCTGAATTTGCTTCTGAGAAAACTGGAGAGGTGTGGATCCCATTGCACCATTTCAAGTAGAAAAGTTTGGAAAGTGAAACAGCCAAAGACAGGCTGTGTGGGGAAAAAGGGAAAAAGCAAAGTCCCTGGGAATTCTTAGACAGACAAATCAGTCTCTGGGAAGTCAATAGCAGCCAATTTTTCAAACAGTTTATCATGGCTAATTGGAAATTTTGCTGACTATGTCAAGGTTTATATTGTATCCAAGATTGAGAAACCTGAAAATCTTTACAGCAGGAAAGTGCAAGGCCAAACGAAGGCCAACTGGAGTCTAGACAAATGAGGACCCGCTTGGAAGGGAAAGCAAGCGAATGCCGACCGTGACAGCTGCCCTGGTGCAGGGAAGGGCGTGCTGATTCAAGTCTGCGAGAGAACTAGGGTCTAGGTTAGGCCAATGGAGCCACCTGATCAGGGAAAGATATTTCACAGCACCTGAAGCCCTCCCAGCGGTGACTTCCTAGGATCATGAATTTGTACTGTTTAAACATCTCTTCTCTAGGTGAGTCTTCCCTTCGGCCCCAATATCAGGAATAGACTTCTTAGTCAGAGGTTTGTGTCCTACTCATAACGGTAATGGGGCTACAGCCCCATCACGCTGGCTCAGGACCAAATCAGAGGTTTACCTCAAGCAAGTACAAAGGACTTCATATTGTGGTTAGACCATAGAAAATTGCCCATATTCAACCTTCTGGGAACTCTAAAAATAGCAATTTCATGTTTCATGTGTATTTTGTGAATTAACTTGAATCCTGGACTTTCTTTTATTTTCTTATTCTTATTTTCCCTTTACCTTCTTTTTGTCATCTATCAAATAAATTTTATCCAGCTGTTGTTTTTTCCTTTTAAATGTATTTTTATTGGTTTTAGAGAGAGAGGAAGGCAGAGGAAGAGAGAGAAAAAAACATCGATCAGCCGAAACCGGTTTGGCTCAGCGGTAGAGCGTTGGTCTGCAGACTGAAAGGTCCCAGGTTCGATTCCGGTCAAGGGCATGTACGTTGGTTGCGGGCACATCTCCGGCAAGAGGCAGCTGGTCGATGTTTCTCTCTCATAGACGTTTCTAGCTCTCTCTCTCCCTTCCTCTCTGTAAAAAATCAATAAAATATATATTTTTTTAAAATCGATCATCTGCCTCCGGCTGGCCCCCAACCGAGGATCGCGCTTGCAATGTAGGCATGTGCCCTGACTGGGAATGGAACCAGCGACCGCTAGTTGCATGTGATGATGCCCAACCAACTGAGCCACACTGGCCAGGCCCAGACCATTGTTTGCATCTTTGTAAACCATCTCAAATCTTCTCTCATAAACTAGAGTAGGAATAAAGAAATAAACACATCAAAATGTTTTTAAGTGGGTTTCAAAATAGCCCGCAGCTATAGGCCCTTTCATTAGAGTCTGTTTTTTCCTGAGCAAACTGTTATCGAAGAAAGGAAAACATTGCTCTTCTCTGTACCTTGGCAGGAGGAGACCGGCTTTTATAACATTCTAAATTAGATAGGCTTTCCAACATCATCTGGGGGAGGAGAGAGGCAGGTAGTCACCACACAGCAGGGTGAAAGGAAGTAAGCAATGATGCATTTGTACACTTGGAAATACATGCAAAGTTTTTCTCCTGGAGTATCTCTGATATTTTCCCCCCTTTTATTTATGTAATAAAATTCCTCAATACCTTTTGATGACTATTAGAACTTGACTGCTGAAACCAGTTTGGCTCAGTGGATAGAGCGTCGGTCTGCAGACTGAAGGGTCCCAGATTCAATTCCAGTCAAGGGCATGTACATTGGTTGCGGGCACATCCCCGGTGGGAGGGGTGCATAAGGCAGCTGGTCAATGTTTCTCTCTCATCGATGTTTCTAGCTCTCTATCCCTCTCCTTTCCTCTCTGTAAAAAAATCAATAAAATATATATATATATTTTTTAAAGAACTTGATTATTAGAATTTGACAGCTGCCGGGGGGGGGAATAAATCTATTAAACTCTCTTCTCTCTTATAAGTATTTACTTAGACCCCACAATGCGTAGCTAAGCTCTTTCATGTCGAAAATTTTGCCTTACCTAAGGAGACACTGCACTAGTGTCAATGGCTGCACTGACTCAGACAGGACTAGTAAACCACAAATGTCAGTCCCTTCAGCACTGACGAAAATACACTAAGGTTTGCGTGTATAGAAACAACTATGTTGTCATTAAAAATTATACAGAATCACACCGGTTGACATGGGGAAAGATCGAATTCTTTTATTGTAGAAAAGCAAGGTGCCTAACAATTGGTAGATTGAACTCATGGGTAAACTGTACACAACCCTCTGAATGTGTGATAACTGGTAGAACATGCAACAAAATGTCAAGAATAGTTATTTCTGGGAGGTGATATTTCTAGGAGTTTTGTATCATTTTTTTCCTTGTAAAAAGCATGTTGTTTTTTAACTGAAACAATAAATCCACTTTCCTCAGCACATTAAGAAAGAATCCCACAATGTGAAAAGCATTGTCCTGGGCAGGAAGAAGGAATTCAAAATGAGAGAAAGAAAGCAAAGAGCTGATGATCATGCTTGTGTTGGCCAAAGAAACAAATAAGTTGTAAATAGTGTAAGATGGAGTTTCAACGTGAGTATAGTGTGCACAGACCATAAAATCTCAGAAGAGAAAAGCAACATAAAACTGTGATGCTGTGAGCCCATAAGAAAGAGGAATTTCCTGTGTTTGGAAAGGAACTGTGGAGATGTAGAATAGATAACAATAAGTAATGCTTTCAGAAATTCAGAAAACAGGTGAAAATGTACGTTTTCCAGGGCCACTAATTAGGGCTCCTAATTAGCTTAGCCGAAGCGTGGCATTCTGACTGAAGAGCAGTGGGAAATGAGGGTTCGAAAACCATGATGTTCTGGAAGACAACTGGCCAATGGCTACCAAAATCACATCACATATACCCTGCACTGGCCCTGCATTTCTAGTTGGAATGTTTATCCTACAGAAAAATCTTAAATGCATGCAGAATGACATGTTTACAAAAATAATTAATGAAGCAATACTTGTGACTACAAAAGTTTGGAAACACCTAAAAGCCCAACTGTAGAGAACTGGTTAAATAAATGACAATATGTCTTACACTAGAATGTTAGGTAGTGATAATAAGTAAGAATGAGCCTGGCCGAAACCGATATGGCTCAGTGGATAGATCGTCAGCCTACGGACTGAAAGGTCCCAGGTTCGATTCCAGTCAAGGGTATGTACCTTGACTGCAGGCACATCACCAGTAGGGAGTGTGCAAGAGGCAGCTGATCGATGACTCTCATAGATGTTTCTAACTCTCTATCCCTCTCTCTTCCTCTCTGTAAAAACAAACATATATATATATATGTGTGTGTGTGTGTGTGTGTGTGTGTGTGTGTGTGTGTGAATGAGCCTGGCTGGAATGGCTTAGTAGTTGAGCATCAACCTATGAACCAGGAGGTCACTGTTCAATTCCCAGTCAGGGCACATGCCTAGGTTGTGGGCTTGATCCCCAGTGTGTAACATGCAGGAGGCAGCCAACCAATGATTTTCTCTCATCACTTATGTTTCTATTTCTCTCTCTCCCTCTCCCTTTCTCTCTGAAATCAATAATAATAATAATAATAAAAAAGAATGAGGTAAGTTGTATACATATGTGTAAATATATTCAGGGGGAAAAGGGAAGGCAAAGAACTGTATAATATGTTGCCTTTTGGAATTAAAATGAGTGAACTATTTTGGGCAGACAAATATGAAAGACAATTTTACAAAGGCGAGTTGGTCAGAAGTAGGCAGGCCAGATTTTCAAAGTGCTTCTTCATTTTAACCTCTAGTTACTGCCAGAAAATTCACCAATGTGAGAATAAAAGAGAACTCCACCCACCCTACTCATTCCGATGAACTTCATAGCTTTACCATGATCTTTTCAGCCTGGTTTTCACTGGAAACAAAGCAAGGCCTCTGCTCCATTAGGTACAACATTCCTCAGGGATTCTGCAAACTGCAAACCAGCTCAGGCCCATGCAGGTGACTTGAAGTCATTTTGTACAACAACAAAGTCAGCACCTCAGGCCTCGGAACTCCCTCATTTCAGTGGGCCTACTTCAGAAAATCCCCACAGTGAGATGTGACTAATTAGCATACAAATAAAGGGTCTTGGGGAAGGGAGTCTGAGCTTGTAAATCTCATACCTACAAACTGCAGCTATAACACTTGAAAAATTAAAGGGGATATATGTATATATATATACACTCTAATATACAAAACTGAACAACTGGCCGCTATGATGTGCGTTGACCATTAGGGGGCGCACAAGGACCATGGCAGGCATTGGCCACGCTGGGATGGTGGAGCAGGTGAGTGGGGACATGGGACCAAGGCAGGGTGCTGGTTGCTGTCATCAGGGCAAGCCTCTGGTGGTTACTGAAAATTCTTTCCTGCTGTGCACTGCGGTCCTGCCCAGCGCTCACACCTGCTGCCAGCACCAGCTCTGCCGCTCGCACCTGTGCCGGCGCCCAGTGCTGGAGCCAATCACTTACACCATCAGTGGGTGTGAGTGGTGGCTGCTGGCCCCAATTGCCCCTGAGGGCTTCTCCACCTCCCCCTGCTACTGAGAGGTGATGCTGCTGGGCTGGCCCCAGTCGTTCCGTGCCATCAGCGGATACAAGCGGGGGGGGGTGCCATCAGCACCTGGGCGTAGCAGCGGGAGCAGGGCTGCAGGCAGACAGGGGACCGGAGACCATGGCAGGAGGTGCCAGGCGGGGGCATGGAGGATGGGCCGAGACCCACCTCTGTGCCCACAGCAGCCTCATGGCCCACAGTTCCTTTCAAGGTGCATGAATTTGTGCACTGGGCCCCTAGTTTTAAATAAGCAAACACCATTTCTTAGAGGGGTTTATATCTGCAGGAAATACCAAATCCTGTCTTTTAAAGGATGTGATACAGTACACATTTAATTGAGATTTTTTAAAGCCAGGGTTTGCAGGATTCATAACCAAAAGGGATGACTCCAATTATGGGAAAAATGAAATTGGCTGTGTCGTATGGATGAGCTATATTTATTCTACAACCTCACTTTAGCACTGAAGTTTAAGCTAAAAATGATATCTTCCTTTAAAGAGCAATGAGGGTTTTGTTCAGGGAGTCTTATGTATGGATTTTGAGGATCACAGTATACCAAGATTCTGATGTATTTCTAAAGTGACAATACTCAGTTGGAGACAAGATGGCAAAATACTTTAAAATGTTACAGTTATTACCTGCCCCTCAATTTATCTTGAAACTACATATATGTCAGAACTAAAATCTGAAAGAATAGATTATATTCCAGATTAAGCTAAATTTAAGCTGTAATCCAGGATTATGTGGAATACACACTAATATAAAACTCACTCAAAAATAATCCAGGAATCATTTGGATGAGCTGCTATTTTTACAACAGATGAGTCACCTGGAGAATGGCAGTTATTTCACATGAAGTGGCTTTAACTTAAAAAAAAATTATGTAAGTTCTTTTACTATAATCATCTATTTAGCATTCACTACACGGCTTACAAAATACGTTGAACGTAACCATTAGTTAACTTCCTGGCTATTAGATTGAAAATCAGGGGGTGACTGCGATTTTATCCTCAGGCTTTATTCTCAAATATTGCAACCTTAGCTTTTTTGGGGGTTGTAATTCTCAGACGAATAGCTTCACAGCATGATGAACCGGTCTTTTAAAAGCCCGCAGGCCTTGACCTTGGGGGGCTCTTTTGCAGCACAGCCTGCTACGGGGCAACCGCTGGGGAACCCCGAGCTTTCCAGGTGATGTCTCACCTGGCTTGCCAGACCCTGCAGGAAAGAAGGAGGTCCCTGCCCAGAGGACATTAGACCAACTACACTTACTGTCAGGCAAGCGCCCCCGTGTGTCCGCCTCTGTAAAGCCTCAGGTGAGGAACTGGCAGGAGCATTTCTTCTTATCAGGGAGCTGCCATCAAATACAGGAAATCTTGGCTCATGGACTCCCTTACTAGACCTTCAAAAAAAACCCACTCCATATCTGTGTACCTACATTCAACTTTGGAACACACAAACTGCCCGGTGTAATGTCTGGCCTTTTGTTTGCCCCGCGAAATAAATTAAAATTGAGAGGTAAAATAAAAATACATGTAAATAAAACCCAAACTGTGGGACATTACTGGGAATTTTGCTCACTTGTGCATTCTTTATAAATCCACCATCAGTGGTAATAGCTACTGTAATACTGTTCATAGTGACTTGTCCTGTGACCATACATAAAGTAACTTTTTTTTTTTAAATCCTCACCTGAGAATATTTTTCCCATTGCTTTTTAGAGAGCGTGGAAGGGGTGGGGGGATAGAGAGAAAGAGAAAGATCAATGATGAGAGAGAATCATTGATAAGCTGCCTCTTGCATGCCCTCACTGGGGATCGAGCCCGCAATGGTGACTGACCTCCTGGTCCATAGGTCAATGCTCAACCACTAAGCCACACTAGCCGGCCTGCCTGGTCAGTTTTTATATTTTGTTTCTTATTCATTTTTATGATTCTAGCCTTTATTTGTTTTAACATTTTCTATGTAGTTATTTACATAGAATATATACTATAGGTAATTCCAATATCTCAATTTCTTTAGAGCAGCGTTTTTCAACCGCTGTTCCGCGGCACACTAGTGTGCCGCGAGATGTTGCCTGGTGTGCCGTAGGTGCAGACAAGACAAGAATTTTATAATTTTTCACTATTTTGTTTACTTAATATTTCATAATAAAGTAATTATAAAATACTTTCTTTGTGTTTATTTGATTCCTATTCAAGAGAATTACTTTATATATAGTCAATATAGGCACAGAGTTAAATTTTTTAACATTTTCTAATGGTGGTGTGCCTCGTGATTTTTTTCATGAAACAAGTGTGCCTTTGCCCAAAAAAGGTTGAAAAACACTGTTTTAGAGGGCACCTAAATTGGTTGTTTATTTCTAAAGTTTTATTTATCTTTGGAGAACAGTGTTCCTTCAAAGAATATTTGTGTTTGCTTCTGCCTAAAGCTAAGAGGCGCCATCCACACAGGGACATTTTAGCCACCTCTTTATCAGCGTAATTCAGGAGTCTCAGTCTCAATTCTGAATTGTCCGCTTTAGGAATAAACAAAACATCAATGTGAGGGCTGCACAACAGGTAAGACACAGCTCTCTTCTCTTGCTGCTGCAAAGCTGACTTAGACATTTACCCCCACATATAACACACGGCTTAGAGCTCAGCTTCCAGCTTTCCCTTTTTTTCTTCTGGATCTTTACATATAGTCTCTACTTCCTGTGAACCCAAAAATACAATGTAATCTATGCTAGAGGTGGGATCTAGCTAATGGGAAGCCCAACTTACTTTATTTCTCGCATGTGCAGAGTGAAGGGAAAAAAATACTCTAAAACAAGCAAAACTCATTCCAAAAATTGAGCAATTTTCACTTTATAAATTCAGAGATAAGTTTTTAATATCTACTTAAATCCCACTTTCAAATTCTTTTGCACTTCCTAAGGCTCTTGGAAGTTTGAATGTGGCCTGCAATATAAGAAAGTGCGCTATCCTCAACTCCCAACAGAGTTGAGAGTTGCCTGCCCTCCTTGCCTCCAATCACTAATAAGAAATAAAAATTAAATGTTTATTAGAAAAGGAGTGAAAGATATCCAGCCCAACTTCCACATTTATTCATTCGGCCAACATCTGCTAAGCCCCTATTTTGTCACAGAACATGGTAAACACTGAAGACAACCAAATAGGACAGTTCCTGCTCTTTAATGAACTTACAGTCCATTAATTGTTGAATTTCTATCGTCTACCTTTGTCTTAAACAATATTAAAAAAAATAGTACTGAACCAGGATCTTGGTCTTGGTCACTGATTAAAAATCCATTCAATCTCCACAGAACTCAGTATCTGATAGGTTCAGACCAGTAGACTTCAAGCTTTCTCAAACTCTCCTACGTACAAATTTTTTAGACTTCCAGATGAGATTTCTTTGTTATGTTCACAGAATATTAATACCAGTGGTTCAGTAGATTATTTCACAAACTTGGCACATGAAGGAAATGATAATATCTGTGCTGCATTCTGGGATAATCTGCTAAAGTGACTCACAGCACCTGGGCCCAGAACTCCACCATCCCGCGCCCTGCTCGCCTGCGACCCATCACTGCCCGCCCGTGTGCTCCGGCCACTGGCTGGGAAGCCCTGGCTGAGATGACAGCTAAGGTCTCTTCCAGTTCTGCAGGTCCTTCACAATTTTTAAATCCAGTCTATTTCATCTTTAGTTTTCTTCCTTTTTATTTTTTTAATATATTTTATTGATTTTTCACAGAGAGGAAGGGAGAGAAATATCGATGAGAGAGAAACATCGACCAGCTGCCTCCTGCACACCCCTCACTGGGATGTGCCCGCAACCAATGTACATGCCCTTGACCGGAATCAAACCCCGGACCCTTCAGTCCGCAGGCTGACGCTCTATCTGCTGAGCCAAACCGGTTTCGGCCATCTTTAGTTTTCATTATTAGAACTTCCCCTATAACATGAGCTCAAAGCTGCTTCCTAATCCTCTCTTCATTCTCCAAATATAAACTCTCCATCCACATTCTTGCATCCCCCACACTGCACAAGGGTAGGCCAAAAGCTCATGCATCCACTCTGCCTGGTTAGATTGCCACACACCTTCCTATATTATGCATCAAAGAAGCCGGCATTATGAGGATGGTAAGAATGAGTGCCTATATTAATAATAATGCTAGTAAAGTCAGAGCACGCTGGAGACAGAGATGCCCACTTTAATAATGAATATAAGATGAATTAAGCAATACCAGAAGAAGACATGGTTTAAGGAGATATTGCAGTCTGCCCACATCAAATAGCTCAGCTTGCAACTGGTGAGATGCAGATTAGACAGATCTTATATGAAACACCCAGGAGTGGCTGCTCCGGGTAGTTCAGAGTGTGAATGACAGAGAGGCGGGAACAGCATTACCCAAAGGCCACCAGGCAAAGGGAGGAAAGCAGGAGATGAAATACAGGCATTTAATTATGTATCTATAATTATAAAGCAGAATTATTAAATGTGTTTTGTACAGTGAGCTTGGCGATATGGCTTCCTTCCAAACCTGCAGACACACCGGAAGGTCTGTCTCGGCCATTTGCACCACTATTAGTTGAACTGCTTATTGAAAATGCAGAGTCCTGGGTCATGGCCCTAGACCCACTGACGGTGAATCTCTGGTTAAGGGGCCTGGGTATCTGCCCAGTAAGTTTCAGAACAAGTAGGCATTAAGCTTCTCTAAGGAAAATGGACAGGAGAATTGCTCTCAACGTAGTAACAGAGATGCAGTAACAGAGATGCAGGCTCATAGAAATAACAGCATATTACAGAAAAAGTCAGTGGGAAGAACTGATTTAGAGGTCAATGATTTCAGAAAAATTTTACTTTGGTCTAACAGATACGTTCATTGCAATTGCTAATAAAAATACCCTAAAATAGGAAGTCTTTCTAACTATAACTTAAACACTCATAAATAAATGAAGAACTCGGAAATCTTGCAATTGAAACAAAAAATGAACACTAGCGTTCTAAATAAACTTCAGTAATGCAAAGTCCTTAAGGAAAGTAGCAAGACTGTATGTATTGGCTGAAGAGGGAAAACAAACAGTTCTATTTGAGGAACCAGGATTAGCTGCTGGGGTTGTACAGAGACAGAAAGAAAGAGGGAGAGAGTGGAATGAAATTCACTAACCTTAGACATTAATTTCCTTAAGGAAATGAAAGGCAATCCTCACATGACATTTAAACACTTCTTCACGTTCTCCTGCACAACACACAACCTCTTCCTCACAAAACATTCCCCGATGCAAGGGGGGAAGAGAGAGGGCTAAAGCCCCCAGGGGATCCTGTTATGTTCCAGAGGCTGCATACGCCTTTGCTATAAACTGTCATGTTTAAACTTCACAAAAACCCTCGGAGGTCGGGCAGGTGAATAAACCAGGCTCGGAGAAGCAGCGTGACTCACCCAAGGTTCCGTGCCAGCCAAGGGGCAGTGGAGATGTAATCTCAAGGTTACACCTTTCAAAAATGTCCTGTGCAATGACTCAGAAAAGTGGGGTTCCAACTCTGAAAGCTATAAATGTTCCTAGGGGACTGAACCAGGACACTAGAGTATGACAAAAGCAAGTAAAGAAGGAACAGCTCGTTATCCAGACTGTGTGGCGCTGCCCTGTGACGGCAGACGCCGGTGTGACCAGCACCCGGTGCAGCACAAACAAATGGCTCCCTTAGAACCTCCTTAATGAGACCTCTCGAGCAAAAAGCTCAGGGGTGATGAAATGGTTTGATCGGAACCCTCAGGCAGCCAGCTGGCGTATCATTTGTTTGTTCTGGACAGGAGAGATTGCAGTGACAGAAGAGTGAGCAAAAACACCTCTGCACAGTGCACACTCAGCCCCATCCCCGAGAAACAGAATCCCTTGTCCAAGAACAGGCTGCAGAACGGGGCTCCCATCCTTCTCACCAATAGCTCTCTAACCACCTTCAGTGGCCCAAAGAGTGCAGGACCCCAAGTTGGGACCTCCCTAATTGGCTGTCAGCTTTAACACGGGATATATTCTTAGCTCTTCCAAAGTTACTGAAAGTCTTAGGTTGTGAAAACTGCTGAGAGACTTAGAATGTTTTCTACAAAATAGCTACTTGCATATCTAGAGGGGGTGGGGGGGAATGAAATAAAACAAATGTGCAGGAATGACACTTCAATATCGAAAATAAAGAATATTAAAGCTGAAGCCAGTTTGGCTCAGTGGTAGAGCGTCGGTCTGCAGACTGAAAGGTCCCAGGTTCGATTCCGGTCAAGGGCATGTATATTGGTTGCGGGCACATCCCCGGTAGGGGGTGTGCAAGAGGCAGCTGGTCGATGTTTCTCTCTCATCGATGTTCTAGCTCTCTATCTCTCTCTCCCTTCCTTTCTGTAAAAACTCAATAAAAATATATTTAATAAAAAAAAAGAATATTGAAGACCATATGCTAGGCAGAGTGTGTGTGTGTGTGTGTGTGTGTGTGTGTGTGTGTGTGTAAGTAACAATTATACTATAGGTAAAAGACACAAGAACCAGGCTGGGATTTGAATACATCGCCTCCTCCCATTTTAAACAACAAGCCAATATGCATCAATAATTATAAGGCACATGTACTCTGTGACTATACAATTTCATTCCTAGGAACATATCCTAACAAAACAAGTAACATAAAAGCAGTAAAGCATGCACAGTGACGTTCATCCCAGTGTGGTTAACAATTTAAAAATTTCAGACAATCTAAACACCTATCAAGAAAGAAGTGGCTGACCTGGAGAAATGACTCTTTGAGCGGACACTAAGGTCTTCTTAGGATGGAGGCAGCTGACACATCCAAACAGAAGGAACAATAGCATGTGCAGGAGGCTTAGGTAAGCGGACATGTGGAGAATGAGGGTGGACAGTAAAAGACAAGGAAGGGACTAGTCTGTGCCAAACACCAAAGGCCCAATTAAGAATTTAATTTTCAACCTAGAGCAGTGTTTCCCAAACTTCTGACATATGTGTACCCCTTCTATAATTTTCGTAACACTGAGTACCCCTCGTACTCATGAGAACATAGAATTAGGTGCAGCTAAGCACAGTGTAGTGCATATCCCAACCAAATTCAGGTGCAACGTGTACCCCCACCAAACTCTTCCCATACCCCTGGGGGTACGCGTACCACTTTGGGAAACATTGACCTAGAGCACATGTGTCAAACACAAGGCCCGCGGGCCAAATCTGTCCCGCCAGGCCTTGCAATGTTGCCCGCACCGCGCTGTCATCACTGCACTCCGCTGCGTTTCCATCACAATGACAGTTTATGACTGTTCAGTAAACCATTCGGCCCGCGATTTAGGCTGGATTTTAGATTTTGGCCCCTTCTCTGATTGAGTTCGACACCCCTAACCTAGAGGATCAATGAGATGCCACTGAACAAACTGCATGAGACAAAGGGGGTTTGGCTGAAGCCCACAGTCACCCAATAAACGAGTTGGAGAGCCAGGGGCTGCTGGGCCTGGCAGAAGAGACCAAGCTCAGTCTTACTTAAGCACAGACTTCCGTGGACCAAGAGAGTCATTCCTGGGCCTTTTCCACCTCTTTCCAGGCTTGGTTTCTCACCTTCTTCATCCTTCCCTTCCCTCCTCATACTGCTCTCCACAGAGAAAAGTCCCAGAGGAAGCCCACCCCTCAGAACTTTGTCCTTATCCCCAAGGCCATGATCAGCAAACTGCAGCTCGTTATCCACATGCAGCTCTTTGGCCCCTTGAGTGTGGCTCTTCCACATAAATACCACGGTTTGGGCGAGTCTATTTTGAAGAAGTAGCATTAGAATAAGTTTAAGTTTTAAAAATTTGACTCTCAAAAGAAATTTCAATCGTTGTACTGTTGATATTTGGCTCTGTTGACTAATGAGTTTGCCGACCACTGCCCTAAAAGGTCCATCTGGTCTTGATAAAACAGGACCTTCCCTGTTCCTCCCTAGTTGAATTATATCAGCTAATAAACTGGTTGTATAATAACCCAAACAATTTCAGATGACCTTTGGAATTTGGGTTAAATTAAGGACTATTGTTTTAATTGCTTAGCTCTATTATTGCTTTGTAAGTTACACAAAGGCTCCTTTTTCTTTCTGAATATGAGGGGGGAAAAAGTTAAAAGTTAGTACACTCTTTTCTAAATCAGTATTAGAATTTGTGAGAATTTAATGAGAAGCTTAGAAAATTCTGTATCAAAGTGCAACCTTAACTGGACCTCTTGAATTTTAATTTGTTTTAAAACTACTTAATTTCAAATTAAAAGAAATTGCACAAAAAAAAATGTTTGGGCTTGAAAAGAGAACAATAAAGCCGTACTCTTCCATTATAACAATCAAATCTGTTTAACATAAAACAAGCAGAGCACCATCCCCTCCCACCTGGCACTCACACAATGATTTTTTTTAAGCGTGTGTACGGCGCCCTCTGCTGGTCTCATGATATGCCTTGGATGACAGCAATGTAAAATGCTATGGAGGTGGGAAGGCAAGACACCTGGATTCATTCTACTGGTGTGGACTTCCTCCTTTCCTAATTATGCACAGGAGGAATTATCCATTACTTCCTATCTCCTTCACCTTTCCTTCTCCAAAATGTCCTGCTCATTGTAAATATTTACAGGATCATGATATAAAGTTAAATGTAAAGGGTTAAGTTTAAATTATTTCCCCTAAAGGGGGGGGGGGGGGGAAATAAAAGATAGCTGATCCAAAATTAGAAAGCACTAAAAGCCTATTTAAACCTAGTTTTGAAATGTGGCTTCAGGTAACAGGAAGACTTAATGTGTGTGCTTGGCTGAAGACAGAAATGCCAATAATAAATACGCTGAGTGGTAGGGACTAAATTTTTGCTATTAAATAGTCTAAAGGAGATAATACACAAATGTTAGATAATAAAATCTAACCATTCCACTTTATGATAAGGTGGCAAAGGTGACTACAACTAATTGGCTCACCCAAGACCCTTAGCGAGTTAGTGATAACAAGGAATTTGAAGCCTAAACTTTGAGTCCTAGATGTGAAATACAATAACCCAGCACCAACAGAAAAACATCGTCACTGTTCTCCTTCACAACCAGAAGCTTTGCCGCCCTCATGCTCTCCCAACAACGCCATCACCATCACTTGGCAATGTGGCTCACCAAACTTCCATGCCACACACTGCTGCTAATGACAAGACACTGCGCTGGGTGCTGGGGACAGGGAATACGCTGACACCATTCCTGCACCCAAGGTACAGAAGGCAAAAGTGTGAGGAAACTACATTTGTACAGAGGAAACTACATTTGTACAAAGAGTATCACAATACTATTCACAAAATGATGTAGGACATTATTTTTAAATTTCTAACTGGTGTGTCTAAGACATCTCATTCTGAAAATACTAATATCCCACCACCACCACCACCACCACCACCACCACCACCACCAAAAAAATAAAAAATAAAAAATAAAAAATGCAGCTACCAGGACTAGCAGATCACAATTTCCAGAGTGGATTCTCCTGGCTCAAAGTCAAATGCCACCAGAAAGGGGCCACTTACCCAGAGTAAATGCATTTTTTAGTCAACTCTCTGACTGAACTGACAGTCATTTATGATGCTTTTTCCACTTGCCGTTTCCTCTATCCTCTCCTGTGCCTCCTTCATCCCCAGCACAAACACCGGCCAGCCGAACTCTTTACAGCAGGCACAGTGAAAAAGGAAAAACAAAAAAATCTACACCCTCCAAGGTTTTCAAGGACTAGAAAGTAATTCCTGTCCAGAGTCCTAGAGTAGGGGTGTCAAACTCAATCAGAGAAGGGGCCAAAATCTAAAATCCAGCCTAAATCGCGGGCCGAATGGTTTACTGAACAGTCATAAACTGTCATTGTGATGGAAACGCAGCGGAGTGCAGTGATGACAGCGCGGTGCGGGCCACATTGCAAGGCCTGGCGGGATGGATTTGGCCCGAGGGCCTTGTGTTTGACACATGTGCCCTAGAGCAAATGAACTATTCTGATAGCACCCCCTGGTGTCCAAAAGCACTTTTCTAACCAAATGAACTCTACATTCTAAGCTGACTAAAATGATGCATTTAAAGTAAAAAATAAAAAAATAAATTAATGAACATAGCCATGGGCTTATTTATACTAGGAGAACATCTGTCCCACTTACAGACCTAGTTAAGCCAGTAACTTTAACTTCTCTGAACACCTGCTCTCTAAAATAGGAAAAGAAAATAGCAAACTCAACCATCACAGCCCTCTTTCCTCTCTTTTGAGCATGGAAGTACCTCAGTGAGATAGATTACTATGTGGCTGTTTATAAACAAGAGGATGGGGAAGAGAAACACAAAGTAATAAGAGGACACACACGATCGGGCCTACCTGAATGCATTTCTTGCATCAAATCCGTGATAAATGTGACAGGCAGAGAGGTCAGTTCACTTCCCTTCAGAGGTATCCAACACCTGGACTCCCTCCTTCCTGTTTCCCGCGCCCTGAGCGCTGCAGGGACTGCAGAACTTTCTGCAAATAGCCTGCCACCATCCAGAACTGCATTAATTTGACCACAAAATACTGGAAATTCTCCAATCCTGTCCTTCCAAATTGAGATTTTTGGTTTTGACATGAATTATGTAAAATATAAATGTTACATTACTTTGATTTGTAATTTACAATAAAAGTGGCAAGAGTTAAAAATACTTAAAATCATCACCCTTCCACCTCCTGTCCAGTTAAAAAAAAACAAAAAAACCTCACTCCAGCTGACTAAGGTGCCTAACACTCAGGGCTCAGTAAGAACTTAACAGACCTTTGATCCTTCTGCTCCAAATCTGAGACTTTCCAGAAAGCCAAAAACTTTTGTTCAGTTTGCTTTGCACAACCTCACAGAATCAAAACCCATCATTGCCCTCTACTGGGCAGACTTGGAACAAAACTAAAATCCATTTATAAAGCATCTGAAATCGCCTTCGTTTTTCTCCAGTTTCTTGTGGATGCAAAACACAGGGACACAGAAGGCTGACTGTGTATTTTTTGAAAAAAGTCCACATATATGTGGACCTGCATGATTCAAACCAGTGTTTTTCAAGGGTCAACTATTTACACATATAAAAGGCTAATAGGCGAAATGTCCCCGTGAGAGTTCAACAGGAGACCAGGAGTTCCATCGCGCGCTAGGACATGTGCTGACCAGCGGGGCGTGACGAGAGACAAAGGGAGGCTCTGGCCGGTGGCTGACAGCCTGGGAAGGGAGGCCCCAGCTGGCAGCCGGAAGGAAGGCACCGGACAGCAGCCGGATGGCCATACCTAGGGACCCTCCTGTGCACGAATTTCATGCACTGGGCCTCCAGGATTAAATCAGTGTAAATTGTAACATTCCTATCATTTATCCTAAGCACGAAGGGGGATGAAATGAATCCGGCAAATGGGTCCTTCCTGTGGGCCCGATCTTACAGGCTGTTTTAAGGAAGTCTGGGACCCACAGAGACGGCCCCATTGTTCCCGTTCACAGTGGTCCCAGCCAAATGTGGCAGTGATACAATATCCCTTTCCTCCTTCCCATAATGGCTCACTATTTCTAACATCTCGATTTCATCATTGAGAAAGTTCAAACAGAAATCCTCCAGTTGCCGAAACCGGTTTGGCTCAGCGGTAGAGCGTCGGTCTGTGGACTGAAAGGTCCCAGGTTCGATTCCAGTCAAGGGCATGTACGTTGGTTGCAGGCACATCCCCGGTAGGGGTTGTGCAAGAGGCAGCTGATCAATGTTTCTTTCTCATTGACGTTTCTAGCTCTATATCTCTCTCCCTTCCTCTCTGTAAAAAATCAATAAAATATATATATATTTTAAAAATCCTCCAGTGATCCTACCTCCCCAAAACACAAGCAACTGCAATAACAAGACCTGAGTACATTTCCTCACCTCACCTCTTCTCGGGCCAATATGCGTTTTGGCTGAGCAGCTGGCATTTGGGCATCTGTGGAGCTCCTAACCCTTTGCCCTGGCCCTGCCATCGGTGGGTTTCAGCAACAGACATTGCATATGCATATGAGTGTGACTGTGGAGACTCAAGGTTCTTCTAACTCACTTGCAGCCAACTGTGAGACATCAGCCAACTCTGGAGCTCAGGTGCTCCCACGGAAGATGCACACAGCCCTAAGCATATGACTTCTACCAAATACTTTACACCCTTCCGCACCCAGCAGGCCCAGCAGCTGAACGGTAACACCACAGGGTCAGGCTGTGGAACCCCAAAAGGCGGCCAGAGGCAGGCTCCTAGAAAGCCACGTGAGAGGGAGTAACGGCTACGAAGCCTTTCTTCTCACGCACGGGGATCAGTGGAAAGTTAGAAAGAAGTTATGTAGCTGCAGTGAACTCTGTTCGCATGAGTGGTTATTAGCTAGCGTGCCCTCATGTAGAATTTACAGAGTGTCTGAGGGTCCAGGAATATCGACTCTCTCATCACCCTCCACCACATGCCTGGGGGTCAGACAGAATTTCCATTTCACAGACAGAAAATTTAAGGCAAGAGAAATTAAACCACGCTTATCAGCAAAAGAACCCGGAATGGGCCAAATACTCTGCCTTCGGCAAGAAAACAAATATATTTCTATAATTTCCACACACACACACAGAAATCATCTTACATTACCAAGTTACCAGGGAAGGCAAAGGGGTCTGTTTCTATTTCTTAATATACTTCTCCCCTGACTGAAAGGAGTCCATCAGGATGAAGACCGGGGATTCTGAGGCTCCCAGCGAGCACTTCCCACCTGGCACCTGCCTCTCCCAGGCCAGAGGGCACCAGGGCGGGCCCCGAGGGGCCTCCTGAGAACAGCCGCCACGCTGGCCCCTCTCTCCCGAATCTGAGATGGAAGCATGGCAAATAAGAATGTATACACATCGGAAAATGTGTCTTAATTGGGGTGACCACAAGGGAAGGAAAGAGACCGTCTACGACGACAAATGTCAAATCAACGGGCTGCCTGACGGGGCCAGAGCTATGTCAACAGGTCCTGTCGTGACGTCAACACC
Source organism: Pipistrellus kuhlii (assembly GCF_014108245.1). Taxonomy (NCBI): domain Eukaryota; kingdom Metazoa; phylum Chordata; class Mammalia; order Chiroptera; family Vespertilionidae; genus Pipistrellus; species Pipistrellus kuhlii. The sequence continues at coordinate 41,728,292 of NW_023425573.1, read as the reverse complement.
GGTGTGTCAATGGACTGTCTGTTCCTACTTTGAAAAATAACAAACGGAGGAGACAAAAATCAAAGAGCTCTCACGGACAAGTAGCCTCTGAGGAACGAACCTGCCCCAGGAACCCGGAGCAGGAGGCCCCGAGCAGCCCGGCAGAGGTCCAGGCGGGGGAGCCTAAGGACGAGTCACACCAACCGCACACGGAAAGATTCTCCTACCAACTGGTACGCCAAGTTCACCTAAACACGGTGAGCACCTAGGACATCCCACAACAAAGGCGTTCAGTGCACTTGGTGATGGAGAGTATTTCCTTCCTCGTGGCTGAGCCTGCATGAAGCTGCAGGTAAGGAGCTGGCAGATGGCTGCTCACCAGCATCGCCAGCCACGGAGGGAGGGAGGCCGTCAGCTATTAATAGGAACCTGAGGGACAAGTGGATGTCAAGGATCGGGGACGGTCATGAGGGTGGAAAACAGAGTTTCACGCCGTCTTTCCTTGGTACACTCATGGAGCCAGCTAACGGCTTCGGTTCTTACTATGAACAAGACACACACTGTCACCAATGCGGACCCACCTGGTCGGCGTACCTGCCCCAAATCCTGGGCAAGGTGTGGAGCGCAGCTCACAACCCAAGTGGACCCTAAAACGAGAATTGTGGCAGGGAAAGTGCCAACCGAGCGAAGCCAGAGAGCCAGGATAACACTGCACCTCCTCTCTGTAAGATATTTAGGAACTAACTTCCGTTCTCCCTTTACTCCTCAGCGTGATGCCGAGATGTGTGGCCATTTTCTACTTGAAGGGATAGAGGACGAGACAAGCCCCAAGGTTTAGGTCTACAATCAGAAAGCAAGCAAACAGCAGACAACATGGTTGGAAAAAAATCAGACACACCCCCCCTAAACATTAGCGACTTCTTGTTTCAGAGACACGTGAAACGGGATCTGGAATGCATGGCGCACTAATATGTAATAAATCACCGGAATCTGTTTCTGAAAGGAAGGGAACAGGGCCACAGCCTGAGCGGTCTTCATTTTCTCAAGCTGGTGAGAGAGGGGCCAAAGGAAGGTGTGGGTGACGCAGTGAAAACCGTACGTGGTTCAAGGCAGCTGGATTTCAGGTCAAGCGGGGCCACGGCTTCATGGCTCAGAGCTTGGCCTCTGTTTGATGAGAACCTCCTTGCCACTCACCCCACACCCCTCATTTATTTGCCTAAGTTCTTGTTTCATTTTGGAAACCACTCTTGAGCAATGAGGTGAGGTGATCAGAAAGTCAATCTCGCACCGGAGTCTAAGAAGGCACAGAGGAGGAGGCACGGAGGGAGAAGGGGGAGAAAGCTGCTGCTCTGTCCAGTTAACACCAGGAGGAGACGGCTCGGAGCCACGGTGCAGAGGGAGGCGGGGAGGGTACGATCATAATGAAATCAGTGGTTCGATGGGGAAGACGGGGAGGAGAGCAGGTCTTAAATGCAAAGGTAACCCGGGTGTTCTGAGACGGGGCGACTCAGGAGGACACAGCACAGGAAGGCCGGGTCTGGGCGGGAGGCAGCCTTGGGAAAGGGCCCCGGAGAGGCCGGCGGGAAAGGGCCCCGGAGGCGCGAGGCTAACGCTCCACAGAGAAAACCTTCTTAGGGAAGAGCCTCGGGATGAGATCAGACAAAACTTCCAGGAGACAGAAAGCAAAATAAAAATAAAAAATGTTCTTTGGAGACACAGACTGCACAAGCCAATGGCTTCCTAACAGCTTTTTTTTTCAACCCTGGCTGACACTTTAGAGATCTCATCAAAAGACCTGGTGCTCAGCTCCAACACCCCAGGAATCTCCCGGCTCCTCCTTCAGGCTTCGCTGCGGGTCCTGTGACTGTGGGCACGTCCAGCCTCCGCTGCCTCTAACCAAAGCGCTGATGCTGCTGTGCTGGAGGTGCCTCTCTGAGCCACGACCTGCCCGCGGCCACCTTCGCTCAGAGACTCCCACCGGCCAACGCGGCAGCCCCCCAGCCTGCGCCCGGGCTCCCAGCCCAGGGACCAGCCCACCCCGCAGCGGTCTGCTGGCCCAGCAGAGCCGCTCAGGTGGGTCACTCCTTGAAGCCAACTCAAAATCTATTTAAAGGAATTCCACGGCATTAGAGAAATGCATTTCATACAGAACGTTTTATAAAGTCAAGGTCTGGAAGTTAGCATTCCAAGTTACTCCCAGCTGGGCCTAGTGAGATGCCATCACTAATGCATACTTTGCCAGTTTTATTTACAGAGCGGGGGACTCAGCTATGGCATCAGCTTTCTTAGTTAAGTGAAAAACTAAATCTGTGCCACATACATCTTTTTAATAATAAATACCTAATATAATTTTAAAACCAGAATAGAGGTTACATTTTATTAGGTTTCATACCATAATGAAATCAGTAATTACAGACAGATAAAACTCTGGTGAAACACACACATAGATACACTTACACATACACGCCACTTAAAAAATATCAAAGCTAGAATGACAAACTTTTCAAGTCATCGTAAGACTTATTTAGTTAACATACGGAGGACAATAAAAGTCCACACAGGATTTTTTATGAGGAAAAAACCTATACCTCTCCCCTTCCCCCCGATATTCCCAATAACCATTAAAAATAAAAGTTTTGTCTTTCCTTTTGTCATTTCAAGCGGCTTTAACAGGCCTGTCCCTCTTCTGTAAAACCTGAAGGAAAGATAGATATTCAAGGACGTTCCACCTCTCCAGTGTTCAGAACTCCCCTCTGACCTTCTCTAAGCAAAGCTGATAAACAGAAAAATGAAATCATTTGCGTTTGCCATGGTTCCCACACCCAAACAAAGGAAAGCAAGCTGGGATAACCAGAAGGCAGCGAGCCGCCATCTGAGTAATCCCTGATCACGTGACCTCCAAACAGGCGCGTCCTGAGCCTGTGGGAAGCTCCTTCCGTAGGTTTCCGGTCCTGCCGGGCTGGCGGGGCCGATGGCGCTTACCTTTTTGGCTCTTTGGGCTATGTCTGGTGTTCTCGTGAGCAGCTTCTCAATCAGGTACTCTCTGTTCTGCAAAACAGATATTCCCAACACTTTAACATCAGATCCGGCACGCAGAAACTCACAGTGTTTCAAAAATAGCAGATTTACTTGGGGTTTTAAGCATGTTACCTTGGCTTTCTGGAAGAATTTGCATTTTAAAAGTTCTGCTGCTGTGGGCCTGAAAGATCAATAATAAATTAGAGTTGAAACAATGACCACTCGATACACACACCGCCTTGATGAAACAACTTTAATCCTAGCATCTTTCTGGAAGACCAGTTTTAGGAATAGCAAAACCAGACACTAAGTTAATCACAAGCTGGCACCACATAAGACAGTGCCCGTTTTACAGTGCTTTCCGGGGTCCTTGTCTGCAAAACACACAAACTCCTCTGAGTTACATATTTGGGGCACGATCCATTTTCCATCCTCCACCCTTACACTTCACTAAGTGAATGCGGTGTTTCTAAAAGGTGTCAGACCGACACATCCGTAAGCTAAATTCCCATGTTTATGGAGAAGCTGTATAAGCTGCAATAGGACCCTCAGGGAACTCCAGTGCACAGCACTTGAGGATTCTCCGAGAGTCGGGAAAGGCAAGGGGTCCAGTCCACACACCACGTGTGTCCACTGTCTGCACCTCTCCCGCCCCCACACAGCCCTGTCTCACTGTCTCAGGTGTATCCAGACCACTGTTTTGCAGGGCAAGGGAAATAGGATGGTGATTAATAAAATGCAAATTCACTTAAAAGGATTACTAGATGGGTCTGGTTGTTTCCTCACGGAGTCATTGGACTTGTTTCTCGGTCTGAAGGCCTGACTAGGTTGTTGAATCAAGCGTTTGGGGGGGAAACATTGCCTAGACGACACTGTGTCCATTTTACTGCAGCACGTCAGAGGCACGTAACGTCAGGTAACGTCACTGGAACTGCTGCTAAGTTTAACTACTTGGTCCCCAGGCCTGAGATCTCCCCACTGTGAACATATGTCTGACCCACTGCAATGGGAAAGCGTTCTTTTGGGTAACACTTTGGCATTTCTGTTTATGAATATCCTATCCCCCAAAACCTTTCTCTTGATGATTTTAGCATCTGTGCCTTAAATAAGTACTCTATAGGAGGTGGCAGAATACTGATTATCTACTTCTGTTGTCTATGAGCTGGCGTTAGTCCATAGAGAACAGCTTACTTCATCAACAGCTGTCTAAAACAAGCAGCAATGCAGAAAAAGAAAATCACATAAATCTATACTATAGGACAGTCAGCAAGACAAATGAACTGATCTCTTCCAAAAGTCAGTGTCAAAGAGAAAAAAGGGAGATGTGAGGGTACGGTTCCAGATTTTAAGACTAAAGAAATATAAAGACAAATGTAATATATGCCCCTGGGCGGAATCCTGCCTTTGAAAGAGAAGGAGGAGGAGAAACTACAAAAGACCTTTGAAATCATTAGAGACTAGAGGCCCCACGCACAAATTTGAGCATGGGCGGGGTCCCCAGAGCCCGCCAGCGGGGGGAGGGGCCGTGGGAGGCTGGCTGGTGGTGGGAGGCTGGCTGGGGTGGGAGGCTGGCTGGTGGTGGGAGGCTGGCCGGGGTGGGAGGCTGGCTGGTGGTGGGAGGCTGGCTGGGGTGGGAGGCTAGCTGGTGGTGGGAGGCTGGCTGGGGTGGGAGGCTGGCTGGAGGTGGGAGGCTGGCTGGGGTGGGAGGCTGGCTGGTGGTGGGAGGCTGGCTGGGGTGGGAGGCTGGCTGGTGGTGGGAGGCTGGCTGGGGTGGGAGGCTGGCTGGTGGTGGGAGGCTGGCTGGGGTGGGAGGCTGGCTGGGGGAGCACAGTGGCCACCAGGGGTTGCATCAGAGAGACCGGTCATTCCGGTAGTTCCGGTCATTTGGTCACTTTGGAATTTATATTATAGACTTGAGGCCTGGTGCATAAAAATTCATGGACTAGGGGGGACACCCCTCAGCCCAGCCTGCACCCTCTCTCAGTCCAGGTGCCCTCGGGGGATGTTTGACTGATGGCTCAGGTCTGCTCCCCACGGGAGGTGACCAGTGGGCCGACTGGGGGACGCCCCCCATCGCCCCACCGCTGCACTGGTGGCCTCCCTCTGCAGACGGCAGCTGGCAGAGTGAACAGAGGACAGCTTCGGCTGGCCCTGCCCCCAATCACCCCTCCGCCAATGCCAGTCGCCACCCCCCCATCACCGTCTCCAGCTGGCACCCGCCTTGACTGGCGTGGCACAGCCCATTCACCAGCCCTGCCCCTTGCCAACCAGTGGTTCCACTGTTCAGTTGAGTTGAATATCAGGCTTTTATTATATAGGATAAGTGAATATGCTTGGTAACAGACAATTTTAGGAAATTACTGCTCATTTTCTTACACATGGAAAAGTACTGTGGTTATTTAGAAAGTTTCTCAATTTGTATGGAATGCAAGCTGAAGTATTAAGTCTGTTACTTATTTTCAAACTGTTCATTCAGCAAGTAAAATGTAGATAAATAGATATAGTAGATATGAAAAATGTTAATAATTGTTGAATCTAGGTTATGGTATAGAAGTAAACACTGTAAAGTTTTTCACCTTGTCTGTATCTCTTAAATTGTTCATAATTTTAAAACTGGGAGGAGGGAGAGAACCATTACTGAGTATCATTAGGTATTCTCTCTCAGGCAATGCTTTGCAAAGGTGCAAACGGTACTATGTTGGGGGAAGGGTGGTGCAAGTTTAAAAGGATTCTCACATTTGAAGAGATTAGAAACCTCTTCTTTGGAACCAGAAAGCTCCGATAACATGTTTCCAGGGGCCAAACCCAAGCACATAAAAGAATCAGGAAACGTGGCCAAGTGCAACGATGCACAAACTGCCTGAGTCTACCCGGGCCCCACACTGTACTTCTGTGCAAAGACACAGAAATCTAAATTGTTCCTGCTCTCTCCCTGGGTTTCAAGTGGGACGCTGGCTGCAGGTCCCCGAAAAGAACCCAGAATGGCCACACCCACCGCCATACACAGCCACTAACTGCTCACTGCTCCGAGCAAACAAGGTCTAATCCACAGGTGGGCCACGGTTTACACTTTGTGTGCCACATCCCTCGGTAAGCTTGTCTGAATCCATGATTGTGCACCTTGTGAAACTAGAATGAAAACTAGAACAGAAAATGAGACTACTCTTTTACAGGAGTGGACTCTGGTTGCTATTTTAACGTATGCTCTCACTGATCGTCGGCAATGTTTTTGGCCTCCAGCTACTGCAAATTCATTCTTTCCCTCTCTCAGGAAATACATATTTATCGAGCATCTACTATGTGTTAGGCATGATGCCAGAGGCTAGGCATATTATACCTAGTACCTCATAACGCAAAACAAAACTTCAAAAACCTAGGAGGCATACAAAAAACTTAGGCTGGATTTTTTAAAGTGAAAAAGAAACCTAGGAAAACCAAGACGGTTAAGGAGCTCAAGATCACTGAAACCCTCATCGCCTCTGCCCAACACCACTCCGGTGGCCACCCAGGGAGTCTCTCCATCACTTCTCTTCCTCATTCCAACCCATCATCCAAGCACAGGAAAGAATCAGGAAGCCACACTAAGTGCAGCCAACCCTTGCAAACTGTGTCTGTCCGTGGAGGCCCTAGATTCTGCCTCTAGGCAGACCTTCATTCAGCCCAGTGGGTCTTGGGGGCCAGGGAGGCCAAGCTTCTCCATCCTCATTTTCCCATCACACCCTGCGTGACCTCTGTCCTCCAGCTACAACCATGTTCTCGCCCACCTTGCTCTCTTATGACATTAGCGCACGCGGTTTTTCTTGTTTCACAATGTCTGTCACTGACAAGCCTTGTTCAGAGGTCCAGAGCTGATTTAAAGGCCAGGCATCTTCAGAGATGTTCCTCCCGCTCCCGCTAACCAGCTTCGCTCTGATCCCCGCTCCTGCTCACACACCACGTCTGCCACACTGCCCTTCTGTATCTGAGGGTTCCTGCCTCCTACCTCCCCTCCGCTGGGTTATCCCCCCTCCCACGACAGGGCCACACAGCACCCATCTTTATACATCCGATGCCCGGCACAGAGCGGGAAACGGCTATAGCTCAATTTCATGCCACAGTAAAATACGGGGTGGAAGAAACGCTGCGAGCCATTCGGACACAGAACCACAACTCCTTGGGCTAGACTTAGTCACCACTTCAAGTCTAAGCATCTGGTCAATAGAGTAGGAAATAGCAGAATGATGCAATGAAAAGAGACTCATGTGAGCCCTGCCCCCCCAATAAAGGAAAAGGGGGAAGTCTGTACACAGATATACTGACACGGGAGCCAAAATGCTCCGTGCCTCCTCTGCACCCACCTCCTCCTCCTCGCACTAAGGGTCAAGTGCAGGACCAAAGCAGAGAGAAGGCTGGGAAATGTCAGACATACCCTGGGACTCAGGGCTGGGAAAATACTTTCCCTTCCCCAGCAAGGTCACTTCCATGGTAACGGGACTATAAAGGGGAAAAGCAGACTCCAGGGTTTCTCTGCACTCCGCTCCTGCCTTCATCAATAAATACAGAAATGCAATCACGGGAGAATTGAGAAAAGATTTAGAGAAGCCTCATTTTTTTTTTGTAGACTTAATATTTCTATTAATTAATTAATAGGTGATTTCTACTCAAAACAGAGTATGAAACAGCAGGTCCTTTTGGTGCTCGAGTTAGCTCAGGTGTCTACAGTGTTGGAGTCAAATCCATGTGCCAAACAACCGCAGCACAAAGTATGGGAAAATGGAACTGGGAAGAATGAGGGGAATGAGACAGAGAAGAACGTGACAGAAGATATGAGAAACCTGACTTTGGTCTTTTGGTTTTGTCTGTTTTATGTTCGATGCCATAGCAACTGCCTGTGCAGGGTTAACGCAGAGCCCTTGATGCTACCTGCCTCTTAGCGAAGTCCACAGGAGCAAGACTCCCGCAAACGCAGTATGTCTTCTGTGGCTGCTCTCAATTATCCAGCAGCACAAGGCAGTATAAATACAAACACTGTCTTGTGAGCAATGTTAGATCAGCAGCCCACATAACTGGCCCGGCATTGAATGATGATTCAATTTTAAATCCTAGAAAACAATGTGGCAGTCTGCAAGTACCCACATTCTCAGAAGAAAATCTGGTAAAGGATTCAGTTAATGCATATGGATGAACCCAAGTCTACTGAGACTTGAAATGGTTTTCAAAGGATTCGGGAGGAATATGACACAGTAAGTAGTTCCAGCAATTTGCATGACAATTCCAAATAGCTCACTGACCTTAGGCAGACCAGCGTGTCTCCCCGGCCCCTCCCCCCAAGTGAAATATTCAAGTTCTATTCATTTCCAGTGAATTTATCTATGCAACATGCACACCGTATTGCTCAAAGAAAAGGTCGGGTCCTCTTATAATTGCCACCCATTGGGGGCATGTAATCTACAAGGTTAAGAAATGGCAAAATGTGCTGCTATACAAATACCGTAATTCTTCATCTATGCCTAGGCAGAGCCACAGATTTAAATGAAGCAAACAGTTCCTACAAACCAGCTCGTCTCTCTTTTTTTCAGGAAAGTTCCATGAGTCTCAAGATTGAAGAAAAAAAAAAAAAAAAAAAGCATGACCCCTTCTCATCTAGCTTGAGGACTCCCGCACATGCGTGAACTGGGCCTGGTCCCTGATATGATTTTATTCGCTGTTTAAAAGGTGCTCAGCAAGACTGGGGCTTTGGTCCCATTCGTCTGCTTTCAGCTTACCAGAATATCCTCCATTGCAGGCGACAGAAATAGATATAAATTACCCCCAAGTCTTGCATTCATTCCTAAACCTACTCGAATCAGGTTTCTGAATTCTTTGCAATGAGTCAAAATCACCTACAAGTGCAAAAACCCAATTGTGTCCAGGTATTCAAGAAATACCCCTGAGTAAATCAGATTCACCCAGACACTGCAGATAGAAAGATATAAGGATAAGTGGCACAGGCTCTCTTTCTAAAAAACTTACAAACTGATGAGGAGATCAGAGACGTGTACTCAACATATGGTAAGAAAATTAAAATTTGCAAAAAAATCTATTTGGTCAGGAAGAAACAGGCAGGTAATGAATGGCAATTCCAATTTCTTGAATATTTAGGAACCCCCAGGCACTGTGCTATCGGTTTGCAGTGCATTATCTTACTCCATCCTCAGCACAGGCCTATGAAGTAGATGCCATTAGCCCCATTTTACAGTCAAGGAAACTAAGTCACACAGGTGGTGATAAACTAGAAATCTCACCTGAGATATCTATCTCTAAGGAAATGGAGCCTTTGAATTAAGTGCTGAAAGACCGGTGGGAGGTGGATAGAGGGAAGAGAAGAACTCATGGACAACATAAGCAAAGGCAGAGAAGGCAGGGTATATTCATGGCTTCTTTCATAAGTGTGCAGCAATCCTAGGTTTACTTATTAATTCAGGAAAGAATACATATTTTAGGTTGTACCTATGTAAGAAAAATTCAACAATATTGCCTTTTTTCCCCATTCTCACATTTCGTGAAGCTTTTCATAGCAAACTTCCAAAATCCATGTCTTTTCATTAAAAAAAAAAAAAAAAAAAAAAAGTCACGTGGGAAGTTTGTGCACCACCAACACACTCTGTTCCTGAGGACAGCTGTGCAACAGTGAGAATAGAGTATGACACAGAGAAAATACCTTTAAAAAGTTCTTAAACTATTAATGCTTTGTAGATTGATAATGTCACTAAGAGAGAACTCTGAGGGAAAGACCTGGTAAAAATGTAAGAGTATGGCCGAAACCGGTTTGGCTTAGTGGTAGAGCGTCGGTCTGCGGACTGAAGGGTCCCAGGTTCGATTCTGATCAAGGGCATGTACCTTGGTTGTGGGCACATCCCCGGTAGGGGGTGTGCAAGAGGCAGCTGGTCGATGTTACTCTCTCATCGACGTTTCTAGCTCTCTATCTCTCTCCCTCTCTGTAAAAAATCAATAAAATATATATTTTTAAAAATGTAAGAGTATGGCTCTTTTCTAAAATATCTTTTTGGGGGTTGGTAATAGGAACCTGATATTAGAGTTCTTAAGATAAATAAATCCCAGAAGGACTTTCAAGATTACTAAGAAATAGGATGGTTTGTTAAATATAACAAAATATGATGATCTAATCTAATTTACTTTAACCAAATTACAAATCTTCTAAACAGTGATATTGCTACATCTTCAGGCACACTATTCTACCTTACAGAATTATTTTCTGAAAGAGCTGGAATTACACAGCATCACCACTAGGTGGGATCTCAACTAGCTCAAGGACTACAAAGACTAACAGTAATAACCCAGTGCTAACTGGGAAGGCAAGCACTTCTCTCTCATTGGGCTTTGGAGAATTAAATCCTGGTTCCTGGGTGATGCCAAAAATTAATATTTGGAGGTGACACCAAATCCAAGGGGTAGGCAAGCAAGTGTTGCAGAACAAAATTAGAATTTTAGAGAATTTTCACCTAAAGAAAAACCAGTATAACTTCAGAGGGAAAATAAACCTTACAAATCAAATACGAAGAGCAACTAAGATGTTTAAAGCAGAAACAGTCTATAAGTGTGACAAAACAAGCATCCCTTTTACAATAAATAATTTCAAGATACTTAACAGCAAACAGTCTTTAGACCTGGCTCCATGAGAAGAGGACGAATACAGAAAAGACTGAATGCAGGTTCAGTAAAATGTAAAGGAATGAAGAGGATTGCTACAAGGGATGGCTGAAGTAATGTCCACTGTGCTTACTGTAAAGGGGAGCCCCCTCAAACAGATTTTCTGACAGAGCTGGAATTACACAGCATCACCACGAGGTGAGATCTCAAACAGCTCAAGGAGCACTGTCTAAAGGTAAAAGGCTTGAGTTTCATAAAGAATTGAAGATAAGAATAAAGGAATTCTTCAAAAAGCAGGCCCTTCCCTGAAAAAGAAAGTTTCAGAAGAGAAGCCAGTTCACAGGCTTTAAAATATAATTATCAGATTGGACCCTAGGGCGGATGAGGGTAGCAGATAACTTCTCAGAGTCCTCGCCAGGCCTGTCAATCCACTGCATGCTGGGAGGGTGCCACACACTGCCAGGCCGCGGGAAGAGACTCTACCCAGGCAGGCCTGCGTGGTTCACATCACTAACATTCTCCTCTAAGTGATAAAAGGACACTTGCTCTATGCTTACCACTCGGGAGAGTTCAAAATCACACAAATTAAGAAGGAAGAAACAAACTCAGAACAACAGACACTCTACAGTATGGGGGCAATCGCCTGAGAATAAAGAGGAAATTCTAAAGGTCACTTAAAACAATTTACTTCTGTTTACAAAAGATTGATGTTCCTAATGCAAAAATATTAAGCTTCTTTACCAATAATCTTTTAAATGGTACAAACAACTTGTTCTGCAACTGAAAGGAAGCTCATGCAAAATTCAATAGCTCTGCCTGGTGCAGACCGGAGCTTGCAGGATATTCAAATCCTGAGAGGTCAGCTCAACCTACATGGTGCAGAATATGAGCTCAGCTTCTGAATGCACCACTGCCAATCTCGCTTCATTTCTGCTTTACTTCATTTCCTTTGATGACAAAGCCCACACCTCCCAAGCACAGCAAATCTTATTAACACTGAAATGTTCCTGTGCCTCTCCCCTGCCCCCATTCCCTTCTTTCCCTGTGGACCCACGCTGTCTTCCACTAACAGGTTGGAAATCTGGGGGCCGGAGCAGCATTTCCCTTGAACTAGAAGTACCTTGCAGGTGTCCTCATACAGCCTTTCCCCTTCCACAAACAAAGCTTTGTGGTGACTCAGACCAGGCCTAATCACTCATCCACCCAGATTGACATACCTTTTGGAAGGATCTTTCTGAAGACACAGGGAAAGTAATTTTCTAAAGGACTTGCCATACTTTTTCATCATTTCCTTATCCTCTATTCCTGTTTCTAAAGTGGGTGGATCATTTTGCAAAGTCAACATTAACACCTGCAACGGAAACAAAACATAAAGACAGAGCCTCAGTGTAGCAATGGCTACAATTGGGTTTTTAGTTTTTTCACAGAAGCATCAGAGATCAGCCTGGATTAGATACAATCGTGCTTTTCCCCATGATTGAAGCTGTACAGAGGGTGTGTATTTAAAGCATTCATTTCTCTTTGCAAACTGGTTCATGAGCCCTTTAACATTTTTGTTTTTCCGCTGACAGAACTTAAAAAAAAAAAAAAAAAAAATCTGCTCTATTTGTTAAGAATGATCTCCCAAAGACACGTGGACAGAGCTTCCTGGGAACTGGCTCTTGCACTGCGTGGAGGAGCACGTAATCTCCAGGCCGGGCTGAGTGCAGACAGGGCTGTGGCTGGGAAAGGGCGTGGCGTAGCCGAGAGAGAGGGAGGGAGAGAGAGCAAGGGGAGGGCCAGGGCAACAGGGAAGTGTGCACAGGTCATTCATCAGCAAGGAACCGCCTGTACTCAAGGCCTCTGTGACATTACCAATCCTAAAAATAAATTCACAATATCCCAGAATGGAACACATGATTTCCTTTTTTTTTTTTTTAGTGAAAAAAGAAGTACAGAAAATTGCTTAAAGGCTTGGCAAACCCAAAAGACGGCCAGAATATGGCTGAGTTGCTAAAAACCATAACCAGGGCAAAAGGCCATGCTGCTCTTGGAGAGAGCGACACAAAATCAGAAGACAGCCTCAAACCAGAAAGGTCAAGAGCCACTCTGGCACATGTTAAACGATTTGCTGAAGAAAAATAATTTATAGTAAACCATCGGCCTATACAATGAATAAAGCATTAGTGCATAAAGCAGCCTTAATTTATGCAAATGTTATACATGTCATGTCACTTTCCCAACACTTTCAGATGTGTGAATAGATGAAGGATTGAAGTGACAGCTTATTGTTTGTGGGTATAATAGCAAACAGAAGAAGTGGGAGAACTGCAATGTCCTGAGAAAAGTCCCCAGGTCTTCAGGCTGGGATTATACATTCAGGTTGCAAACACTAAGTAAGGAAAGAAAGAAAACAAGAAATAAGAAAAAATAATACAGAAAAGCCAAATGGAAGGAAAAATTCTCTAAGTTGCTTTAGTGCTTTTCCTTTGAAAGGTCACTTCAACTGTTTACATCACAACAGAATCTTAATTTTATTTGTGTGTGTGTGTGTGTGTGTGTGTGTATGTGTGTGTGTGTGTGTGTATACATACATATATATATGTATATATATATGAGAGAGAGAGAGAAACAATGTAATGAATTATATTAAAACCTTAATGAATTATCTATAGATGAGATTCTAAATGATTATTTTCTTTTTTATTCTTATTTGTATTTTCAGATTTTCAACAATAAGCATGTAATGACATTTTAATCAGTAAAATTATTTAACCTTTTTATTCCCAGGGCTTTAAAAATATCCTAAATTTTTCCAGTATTTCCCTAGGAAAACATTGAAACAAACATGGACCAATATTCTCTGTAAAATACCTTCATAATTTCCATCCAACTACTTCAGTCTCAAAACAAAATCCAGTTGGGTAAATTCGCCCTGATACCATTATCTTAAGAACTAAGAAAAATAATGACATAGGCCAACTATAAGAATCACAAAAATCTGAAAACAGTATCCAAATGTATGTTGTTTCCAAAAAATACTGAACTCACTTATTTCAAACGAGTCACCAACATGATGCCATGAAAATGGGTAAAATGTTACACTTTTTTTTTTTTTATAGGCCTGAAAATTTGGGAAATCCATCTGCAAAGATATCACTATTACCGATTTTTAGATTTCCCTTGGCGTGTGGGGGATAATCTGCTATCAAAGGAGTAATGGCCAGCCTTTGTCACAGCTATCAACCTCCATCGACCAATCAGATCCCACCCCTTACTCAGCTCTGAGAATGCAGACAAAGCCAGCTTCAAAGCGGGGCACTGACTGCTTCTGTCCTGCTCTGTCCACTGAGGACATTGGACAACGTTTAGCTTGTCTGCATTCCTCCATTAATTCTCCTCGGGTCCAAGAGAAACATGACTATGTCTAAGACCCCCTTTTCCGTTCAGCCCTATTTCAAACCTGACGTAATATTTCCAAGAGTAATTACTTTCATGGGAGGGTATTTGTGATAAGGCGCCGCTCCTGTTGCTAATTCGATGGCAGTGATTCCGAAACTCCACATGTCGGCCTTGAAGTCATAGCCTCTCACCTAAGAAAGGAGCCAAGAGAAAACACAATCAGACAGCAGGCCCGCCCAGGGGGAGGCCCACACGGTGCGTGCACAACTTGGAGAGCAGTGTGTCAAGGCCCAGCAGCTGGGAGTTAAGCTTTAGTTATGTGATGCATTCAAGTGAAATGGGTGCTCTGAGTGAAATGTCAGTGTATTCGTAACGTGCACGGCTGTACTGTATCAATCAAACCATCGTTTATTTTTACCTGTTCCATGACTTCAGGGGCCATCCAACACGGGGTGCCAACAAATGTTTTCCTGACTTTATTCCGGGTAACGTCACCCCCTGTTGCTAAGAATGCACTTACCCCAAAATCTGAAAGGGAAAAGAAAATCACCCTTATTTTATGTAAGACATTATTGCTTACAAAATCTGACTGTATGAACATCTCTTTTCCTTTGACCTTTGCAGCGGTCATGGCCTCTCCCAGCCACCATGCACTCTCTCGGGGATACACCGGGGCAGTCCCGCCATCTGCCGACCGCTGCACTTTAGAGAACACCGTCAGGGTGATGGGTCAACAATCCCAGGGGTCCAAAAGCTGAGCACACCAAAGTATATTACCCACCAAAAGGTATCGAAAGTCAGAACTAACCACAAATTATTGCACCAATGAAAATTAAACACATTTCCAAAGGCCTAAATATACAGGAGCTTAGCTTTTAACTGATTCACGTTAGAAAATACTTTATAAGCAAAGCATCAGAGGCAGTAAAACTAGTATGTGATATAATTTCTTTTTGTTTTTCTTTTATTATGATTACTAGAGGCCTGATGCATGAAGATTCGTGCGAGAATGGGCCTTCCTTCCCCTGGCTGCTGGCACCGCCTTCACTCTGGCCTGGAGCCACCTTTCTGCCTTCCCACGCTGCACAGAGGCCTGGAGTGGCTGGGGTGGTGCAGCATGCCTGCGTCATCACCATGGTGACGACACAAGCATCCCACCCTGCTCCTGGCTGCTCAGCACCTACATATGCAAATAAACCCAAGAAGTTGGGTTAATTTGCATACTCACTCCTGATTGGCTGGTGGGTGTTGCAAAAGTTATGGTCAATTTTGATCTTTCTCTTATATTAATGTAGATTTCACAGCCTCTTTAATTTCATGTCATCAATGCTTGGGGAGTGGAGTTTGTTTTTTTTAATAAAGGATGGATAGTATCTGTCTTCCACATCCTCACATCCTTGCTTAAACAGCATTCCCTAACACTTTAGCCAAAATCACGATTGCACATCCACAAACCCAGGTACTTGGAGTCAGCCTGCCCAGGTGGTTCCACAAGTACCAATTCAACACAAAGGAAAAGCTCAATCTGCAAAGGTTTGGGTTGTTGTTTTCAATGTTCGCTCTTCTGGGAAATTTTCCTAGCTATAGATGGAATGAAGTAATACTGTTCTTCATATCCGTTATACACTAGGAGTTCTTTTTTGTTAGAAAATGAGTTAATTAGGCATATTGTATATACACACATGCATAGATGCAAAAAATCATGTTTGTGTGTGACAATAGAAACACCCAATGATCATTAATGTGTCATTAATGATCATTAATTTTTAGTAAAAATTTCTTAAATTTTTACTAAAGGTTAACATTGGTAAGTGTCAACTACTAAGGGCTAGTATAGAGGTATCAGTAAGAGCCAACTCAAGGACAGCTTGATTGTAAGCTGGTAAATAGTAATAAAAAGGGCAGTCAACACCTCAA
Organism: Pipistrellus kuhlii; assembly: GCF_014108245.1. Taxonomy (NCBI): domain Eukaryota; kingdom Metazoa; phylum Chordata; class Mammalia; order Chiroptera; family Vespertilionidae; genus Pipistrellus; species Pipistrellus kuhlii. Next base: position 41,712,368 of record NW_023425573.1, on the reverse strand, counting down.
AACCTTACAGCAGACTAAGCAGTGTGAGCCCGTTCAAATTGCTCTCAGAATTCCCCTCTGCCAGTACCCCGTTGTTGGTTGCCAGGATATCAAGTGCAAACCAAGGTCAAAATAGATTAGCATTTGTTTTAGGTCTATAATATTCAGCTATGCAATAACACTGTTCCCTGAGTTGAAATATTTTATTTCTTTTATTTATATTTAAATTTACACAACTCCCAAAGGATGTCAGCTACAACAAAAAGGATAAAAATTTACAAACGGAGTATCTGTTCCAACTGCTACTCTCACACTAACACTGAGAAGCACATTCTGAAAACGCTGTCGCCCTGGCCAGTGTGGCTGGCTCAATTGGTTAGGCATCACCTGGACGTGCAGGAGACAGCCTGCCAATGCTCTGCTCTCACATCGTGGTTTCCCTTTCTCTCTCCCCCTCTCTCCTCTCCGTTTGTCCCTCTCCCCCTCTCTCTTTCTCTTTCTCTAAAGATCAACTTAAAATATTTTAAAATAGAATTCTATAAAATTTAATTTGCACATGTGTGCCAAACTCTAAAACTCTTTGATTTTTTACATTGCAGTCAGATAAATAAAGCTTTATGGGCGGGGGGGGGGGGGGGGAAGCAGCTCTGGAACCTGTGAACCAATCATCTATAGGGAGGAGAAGATAGAATTCATTCTTTTATAGAATAACTAGGTGAAATGAATCATTTGTTTGGCTGGAGGAAAAGATAATATTATTTGCATATTTCTGGAAAAAAAAGTTTGACGATAAATCCGACATTCCATTTTTATTAAATAATTTGGTAACACAATATTACAAAAATACATGTCATCTGTAAATTATTAAGGATCTGGATAAAAGTTGCTTTAAGAAACAACAACAAAGAAAAAATAGATTATTTTAAATGCAATTCAAGCAACGCCAAAATCTCTTCTGAAAAGATATAATTCAAATTTTAAAAATCTATATCTAATATTGGATTTTTTTAATTCCTTAAAATTACCATCTGATTACATTAGACCTTTGTAAAAGCCGCAATAATAGCTAAGTAAGGTGTACAGTAGCAATTCATTATTGATAATACCTCTTCAATACCTTTCATGACTCATGTATTTATTCATGGCCTCCACTTAAAGCACTCACTTTAAAGTCATAAACAGATGGTTAAATGTCTTTAAAACTCAAAACAGTAAGCTCCATAAGCAGAAAACACCACTCTTAACATCCCTCACACTTACAACTACAGAATAAATACACAATTTGCTCCTATGCATGGCTAATGTGTGTCCAGAAAGACTTATCCGTATGCAAAAACGGGACCTTTTGACCAAAGTACATGGTGTGCCTGTGTAAACAGCGTAATCAGTATATGCTGTGGCGACAGCTGACACGTGACAGTGAGAAGGAGGTGGCCGAGCCGGCCCAGTGAAAAGCTCCCTTGTTTCCGAAAGGGTACATCTATACAGCCAGAGGGAGCGGAGCCAGAAGCCATGAGCACTTCTCTGGAAACCACAGGCTGCACATCGAGGTAGCCAGCCCTGCTGCCTGTCTCCTGGAAGAACTGCATCTCGGCCCAGAAAGAAGGCTGTCATCCTGTAACGTCCTGAAAGGCTCCCACATCTTCTGCGCCCTTCCACAACTCTCCTCTCCACCACCGCTGCCTAGGGTTAAGCCCAGATTCCCAAGGCAGCGTCCTGCCACCAGCTCCCTGCTTCCCCCAGAGCCACGTTCCAAGCAACCAGACCTGCCCCTCCTTAGAAGGCTCTAACCACCACCCCCAGCCCCCGCCAAGTCAAACTCCCTCAGCACAACACGCAAACCTGACTCCCTTTCCCTGGCCCGCCTCATCCATCACTGCTCTCAGACGCCAGCCCGGCTACACTGCTTACTGTGCATCCCTCCCCTCCCGCCCTGGCAGTGCTGCCTCTGCACCCGATGCCCTGTCACCATCCAGACCAGCCCACACCGTAGCTTGGCTCTTGGTGCCGCGGGGCTTTCTCACAGCCCCCCTCCCCACCGTGTGTCAGGGTGCGATGAGTTCGATAGGTATCCACACTTTTGCTTCATTAGTGGTGTACTACTAGTTAAGGAACTTGGGGATTGTTTCATTGTGACCTGTGAAGGCTGAGCCGGAAGGAGGATTTGCAGGGCTTGGCTGCAGAGGCCGTGCTGGCGAGGCTGGGTGCCACCATGGTCAGAGCAAAGACGCGGCCCTCCGCCACCCGTGGGACTCCAGCAGGGCGCCCACCCTTTCTGGGTGAGCCTCTGTGTCCTTACCAGGCTTCCTGGTTGCGCCTATTTGTATCTTACTTTCCTCTTAGGACACTGTCCTGCTGCCTCCCGCCACGTATAAATACGCTTCATACTAAATGCTAGGTAGATCAATAAGGGATTATTCTCCGCCTTTTAAAAAATGAGTCAAGGAGGCTGAGCGTTAACCTTTTTCACAGTGATAAATACACAGTGTAAGAGAGCCATGCTTCCTGCCAGTCAGGAAACATATGACCACGTGGGAGAGGGAGGACATGAAACAATAGACAACAGAACGACGTGTGCAATCAAATGCTCCGCCATGTTGTCTGTGCAGAGCAGAGACTCCACAGGCCAGGGGACCTTGAGGCTGGCCTTGAAGATGAGGTGAAGACTGGGGTAGGCGCTCCTGAAAGGCAATGGCATTCCAAAGAAACAGCGTAAGCAAAGCACAAGTGTTGAGCCAACAAGAAAAAACTGACCCAACAGCTGCCAGGGTCAAATGCCCAAGTACCCACAGGCCGGGGGGGGGAGGGTGGGAGAGGGGGGAGGGTCCTGGAAAGCAACAGCACAATCGCAGTGACTGAGGGCTCGGCGCAGGGAGCTGTTTGGAAGAGCTGGGCCTTCCCAGGAGCCCATTCTCAGCGCCCTCCCACCCCCGATCTAAAACAGGCCTCCGCCGTTCAGCTGGAAAAGAACCACTGCCACCGAGGAGTGAGGCTGGCGGTTGCAGATGTCCCAATTTTCCCAGAGAAGGCCAAACATCAAGATTTTTTTTTTTTTATGTGAAACCTCTTTTCTTGTTGTTGTTGGCAACAGTTGTTGTGCTTTTTTTTTTTTTTTTTAAGTGAAAAAGCAATTCCGCCTGCCTGATTTAGCCTGCAAAACGAGTCTGCCAACAAAACAGTGTTCTATGTCTAAAATGTACCTAAGATCCTTCAACGCTCGCCATGCGATATCACTGCTGATACCAGGGCCCAGGTGCTCAGCTGGCATTCGGACCCTGGTGCTCAAAGGTTCTGCAGCACTGGATTCGGGATGCCGGAGGCAGCCGCTGGGTATATTTCTGATATCTGTGCCTAAGTATAGATCCACATGAGCCAGGTAAATGCCCAAAGTGAGGCTATTGTCATGGAAAACAGTCACTTGTTGACAGACATGATGCAGGTCAGAAAAGGGGATTTCATCAGCGAAAGCCAAGGTAGTTAGCACACAGAGAGTGGAGAAGGCATTCCAGATGTTCGCCCCACTCTGGCGTGGATAGGAGAAAGGTTCCAGCTAGGCCGGAGGGTAAGCTAAATCCCTACCCACCTCTCTATCCGGTGAGCTTCTAGACGCCAAGTACAAGTGCATGAGAATCACTTGTCCTGGATACCCACGCGCCTGCTTCCAGAGAACTTTCCATTCACCTGGAAGGACAGGGAGCAGGGAGTTCCTTGAACTTGCGGAACCAATTGTTAGAACTTGTTAGGGGCTTGCTGCTGATGGGTGGCAAAATTTGGCCTGAAACTTCGTTTCCTTAAAACCTGAGAGTGATGCTGTGGCTGAGCAGCCAACCCTTACCTCCCTCAGATATTTTTACAACAGGCACTAAAACCGTGAAAAGGAACCTGGGTTGTACATGAGGAAAATGGCTTAGGTCCATCCAAAGCTTGGCTGGAGAGTAATGGAATCAACATTTGAAAGTTCAGAGCCTCCTAAAAATGTATTTTAAACGGGTTACAGCAGATACTGATCCCTCTCGACCTCCCTGTGGCTGGTTGGGGCTGAGGCTGGGGCGGCGGGAACCAGTGGGGGCCCCTGGCGTTTCCTTGCTGGAAGCAGCCTCTTCGCTCCGAAGGCCATGGTCGAGAAAGGCAAAGAGGCATTGGGACTGCCGAGCAGCCAGCCACAGGGTCTGGGTGGCTAGTGAGGGAGGCTGTGCCCAATCCAAAGAGCAGCATCCCGGCTGCTGCTCTCTCTGGGGAAGAGAAAAATGTGGGGAACGCAGCCGGGCAGGGTGTGCGGGAAAGGAGGAAGACTGGAGGCAAGGACAACCACAGCCGCAGCCCAGGTGGAAGATCAACAGAGTCTGCATTTGAATCAAGATTCTAGAAATGGAAAAGGACAGACAAACCCTCAACAAAATAGGATGATTCCGTGGATATGGGGCTTGAAAAAGAGCAAGGAATAAAAAAGGATGAAATGACTTGCCGAAGACGACCTAGCAAGTTATGGAGGATCTGAGTAAACCCCACAGTCCTGCACAGAGAAGTTGGCCACTCAGCCCCGTCTTCTTTTCTGGGGGGGGGGAAAAGTCAGAGTATTTTTCTGTACTGAAAAGGAAATGCAGCATGGAATAATGGGGTTAAGAGTCCACAACTCTTAAGCTCTTCCCTGAGTAAAGATCATTGTGTGATTACCCAACACAGAAAAAACTAGTTTTGAGGTTCTCTCGTTAATCCTGAATGTCATATTTATATCATCAAAAAGCAATCCCTTCATAATCTGGTTTGGTTCCCAGTCCTTTTTCTCACGAGGGACTCTCCAGGCTTGACTGACAGAACTGAAATGTTCTCTGCAAGCCCGGGAACACCGTGAGGGCCGCCAGCATCCGGCCTGCCCGAGCCCACAGGCTTCCTCGCATGTCAGACCGCCGGGCTGGGAGGCCTGGTCAGTGACCCAAGCCCAAAGCTCTCTGCAGAGGGACGTGACCACTGGGTGCACACTGCAGTCAGGAGGAAACCAGACTGGAAGCCTGCTGGCTTCTGCCTACAGGACGAATTATGGCCACGATGGCTGCCTTTGCCTCATGTGTCTTGTGGGGACAGAGGTTTTTAACCAGGGAGTGCCATGATCAGAACTGCCGTGTGGGAAAGTTAACCTGGATGGAAGAAGGAGCCTGGCTTGCAGCTGGAAGAGGCGTGACCCTGATCCTGTAACTGCGAAAACCGTGACCTTTCCGACTGTGTGCTTTCCTTCTCTCACGGAGAATCTGGGGGAAAGGGCATCCAGCAATGACCGGCAAACAGAAGGTGACACCTTCAGTTCCGAGTGTAGCATTTTGGACCTATCTTTTTTAATGTATGATAAATCCCAGCCTTTTCTACCAGGTTTTTGGTTTATCTTTGTTTTTAGATTAATCTGGAACAACTCCTCACTCTCCTGGAGCCTTGCCATCTGCAGTGTCATCAGCCTCCCCACAAGGAGCGTGTGACCAGGAACAGGGGGAGGGCTGACCCCGGTGTCCGCTGCAAACCAAGGCAGGGAGAGCAGTGCAGAGGGGAGGCACCCCCCTCCAGTGGAGGCCACACCTCTGGCCGGGTACCTGCACTGAGTTCGGCGGGACTCGGCAAACCCAGGGCAAGAAGCAAGGGACCGACTCAGGATGTGGCGACATCCAGGACAGCAGCTGCCAACACTCACTGGGTGGGTTTCCTCTCGAAATAAGGCCACTTCACTCATAGGGACAGTTTTCTCACTGCTCTAACAGTGACATCTCACTGTACCATGAATGTAAGCACAACCAGCAAGAGGCCAGACGCTGACAGCCTGGCTGTGGAAGGTGCGGCCGGGACAGAGGCATACCACGGGGTCCTGACCTTCTCCAGGGAAGCTCCCACCACCAATGGCAGGAGGTGGAGAGGGAAGGATGCAGAGTAGGAAGGCGCTATATTTCCACCCAGTTACACTCCCTGCTAATGGGCGTAGCTTCTTTGGACAATAGTTTCACAAGCTATAAAGTGGGGAGCGGAGAATATATATTGCAGGTCCTTGGTAATATGGTGGTGCGCACTGTCCACTGCCTACTCAACACCACACTGTTTTAGCTGCGGTGATCGAGGCCATCAAGTTGCATGGTTCCTCCCGTCAGTGCAGGGCTGAAGGTCTGCCCTGGTTCCCCATGTGATCCAAGGAAACTAGGATGCAGGCTTTTGTGGGGAAATTTTCTGCCTAAATATAAGAACCACCTTATAAGGCTCCTTTGCTCCCCACTCCCTGCCTATTTGGGACAGTGTCACGTGAGGGTGATGCTGGGAGCGAGAGCAACACATGGGGACATGTGCTCCCCAACGTTACTGAGTAGGAAAGAGCCCGTGGCCTCGGTGGTATCCCTGAGCTTCGGCACCTAGAAACGCATGTCCCAGACTTCTGTGTGTGAGATAACTACATGTCTGTCCTGCCTCATCTCCCGCCAGTCAAACACTCTGGGATTTATACCCAAAGGCTTCTTAACCCTTACAGCCTCCCAGTCCTGCCATGTTCATTCATACTCCCTGACTGCTAAGGGTTAAGCATTGCCTCAGAGACCAAAGTCATTGCAATCCCCAAAAGGACTTAGTAAAAAATCAGCAAGAAAACAATTTAGTGCACAGTGCAATTCTGGAGTTTTAAACAGCTCCAATGTTGAGAGTGGCTTTTCATGCCAGGGGCACAAATCAAAACAAATAAATGCACGGGTATCTCAAGGGGTAAGAAAACACACAGTGCAAGAAGATCCTATTTCACTTACTTGCCAATAGTTTCTATTTGGGGTTACACTGCCATAAACATTTCAGAAACAGAACGCTATAAGTCTAGGAAAACAGGAGACAAAAGTCCCTTCCACGTCCTAGCTACTCAAAGTGGGGTCCCCAGACCAGAATCATCTGGGATCTTGGTGAAAATACAAAATCTTGGGTCCCACCCTCGTCCTTCGGAAGCAGAATCTGCACTGTAGCAGGAGCCGCCACGGATTCGATGTGCAAGTCGGAGAAGCAGTGCTTGAGAGCACTGACTTTCTACCAGGGGCAACGGCATGATGCAGGATGGCTGGAGGGCCTCCTGGTACAGCCAGTCCACAGTTTCTCTCTCACCTCAGCGACAGAGAGAATCATACAGAGGAAAAACCGCAGCAGGCAGAAAGCTTAGTACGTATTTGTGTATCTTATGACACAGTAAGCACGCAGGCAATACGGTGGTCCCTCCTTGACTCGGGTTTCACTGTCCTTGGTTTCAGTTCCCTGTAGTCAACTGCAGTCCAGAAATATTAAACAGAAAATTCCAGAAAAAAATCCTGACATTCCCCATTACATGCTGTTCTGAGTAGTTAGTGTGATGAAATCTTTCGCCATCCCGCTCTGTCCCGTCCCGGATGTGAATCATCTCTTTGTCTAGTGTATGCACCTATGAGTCACTTGGTAGCCTCCTTGGTTATCATCAGGTAACGCTTATGTTACGTAATAATGGCCCCAGAAGGCAAGAGTTGTTTAAAATTTATCATAGTTTGCAGGTATGGCAAAAAAAAAAAAAAAAAAAATTACACACACACACACAGGGTTCTGTACTGTTTGTGGTTTCAGGCATCCACTGGGGGTCTTGGAACATATTCCCTGCAGACAATGAGGGATGACTTCACTAAACAGGAAAATCACATCCTTCAGAAATGTCTGACCCAGGGATTCTAATGTGTCAAGCAAGACAAACAAATTCACACACGTGGCCCACCTCTATGGTTTGTACAAAACCTTTCTTTAATACATGAAAATAATTTATAATCATAATACTTATGAACAGGCCATTAGTAACAGCTGCCCACTCAGGTGCCAGGGCCCAGAGGAGAAAAGCTGCAGGTAAGCATCAGTCCCAGCACAGATGCTTATAACACTGCTCTTTCCCCTCCCACTCAGGAGAACCTGTGAAACGCAACCGTGTGCAGGTGATGTCCCTACATTATTAAAGTGGTAGCACTGAGTCTGCTCATCGTTTAAGCAGGGCAATAATAAATATGTAGGCACCTTATCTACTGTTAGTCATCCATTACCCACTTCACTATGGAATGGGACACACCACCTGTCCTGCTCGGAAGGGAAGGACCCCAAGAGGGACCAGATGGAACCAAAAAAGAGTTTTCTGAAACCCTCACTCTCCACCCATCTCCTTTTCTCCCATAATGGTTTTCAATTCCACGTATTCCTTCTTACAAGTAAACGGTGCTCAATGACCTGGTTTGGTTCTAAAGGCCACAGCGCCCCCCCCCCCCCCGCCACCCCCACCCATGGGGGTCTAGGGCAGAGTCAGAAAATACAGTCTGACCCATTTCCAGAGTCTGGGCCCTAGACAGTCACTTCTCAGCTGCTCTGGGCGAATCCGTGTTTCCCACCTGTGAGTGAGAGAGAGGCAGTCCTGGCCTTCTTCAAAACACCAGAGGATGACAATCTCACAGCCTTTGCTGACAGCAAAAGAAGGAAAGAAGTCGGAAGGCATCATCTTTTTAGTCACCTTTCAAAATGAAATAAACAAAAGAAGCAAACCTTCCCATGACTGGTGTCTCGTGTGGGTAGGCTCTTAAAGTTGCTATCAACTGGTTTCCTTCAAATGTGTTAAATTTTTACTCATAAGGGAGAAATTCTTAGCACTTGCTTGCACTGTGTACATGGAATCAACATCAATTCGCACCGACATAGATTATAAAAAAAATTCAACAGGAGGATACTTTAAAAAATGCCAAGGCTATACAAGCTGCCACTCCCTCCCCAACTCCGCCACCTTCTCACAATCAAGACAACACAGGCTTAAAAGGATAAAGGGATAGAACAAGACGTGGTGGTTGGTGTCAATTCACAATTGGCCCATGGTCCAGTTGACTAATACAGACCATCGGACACAGTGTGAGAGAGAGCACTCCTTTAAGAAAATAGCAAACTGCACATAATCTCCCCATCTAGGTAAGAGCCACAGAACTTCCCCAAAGCAGGTGAGTTTCTGGTGAGATGTGAGCCAGAGGCAACACCTGGCAAGGCAAACACAAAAGGAAGGAGGGCCATAAAGGAGGGAGCAGTAACCCCAGGCCAGCTGTGCTGCAGGTGCCAGGCAAAAAAACAGCTTTCTGAAAAGGACAGACATGACCAAGAACTCACTAGTGAGGAACTTTCTATGGAGCATGATAATTAAAATGAATAAAGGAAAACCATAGATAATCCCCAGATTACAAATCCGTTATTCTTTGGCTCCCGAGTAGGAGGTAGGAGGGATATCTTAAAAGATGCTCTGGTGAAAGTAGCCAAAGGACAGAGACTTGACTTCCTCTCCTCTCCTTGATATCCTCTGTTCTGAACACTTTCAATTCATGACTAAGGCTAACAAAGGGATGCTCAGAACATTTTTATGCAAGGTAAGTCCTTGGAGAAAGTCTTGTCAACCTTACTTATTTTACGGCTAAAAAATCTGAGCCCCAGGGCAGCTGCACAGTCCAAAGGCACAGAGTTTAAAGGCACGAGGGTTGGGCAGGGGCTGGGGGCAGTTAAGGGCAAGGAAGTGAGCCAAGGACTTGAAGAGGCGCCAGGAGATCTGACAGTGATCTGCTTTTACAATCTTCAGAATGACCTTAGTCACGTCCCCACCTGCTCAGCCCTCAGTCACCTCTTCTGTGAGACCTGTGCAGCGGAAGTGACAGAGCTGCCACAAGGAGAGCACTAGGTGGGCATGTTACACAGGTATCATCTCCCAAGCCAAACGCATGCTCTGTAGTCAACGGGGCCTTGTGGCTGGCCATGTCTGCAAAGACAGGCACAGGTAACTTAGATCAAATATTAATTAATGAGTCTAAATTTCCAATGCAATATTCATATATCTGCAGGAGGGTCTTTTTCATACAAATCTCCACTCAACTAGCTCTACTACTAGAAGTTTCTGATACACCAGAATAACGCATCTGTACCATTTGAAGAGATGGTCCCTATGGGAGATAATTAAAATAGCACAATTCCAGTTGCCACAAGTATTTAAAGCAACAGTTTGCATCATTCCCACAGACTTTTGCAAAGGGCTAGTTTGGCTTTAAAGAATCTGGAGTTTTTTAATCTGAAACATATAAAAACTTTACATCAAAAACTTTACATCTAAAACTCCTAACACTGAAAAAAATCACTAAAATATGAGAATCACAGTCTGAACTCTGTTGCTCATTATTCTTTTAATCTAAAGTGACTAACTCCTATGTTCAGTAATTCATTCAACAACTACTTACCTAGCTCTTTACTGTTACTTCCAGTTCTAAACACTGGGACTATAGAGCAGAGACCCTGCCTTCATGGAGGGTCAACTTTAAATAAGGGTGGGGGTAGGACAGTGAGTAAATACAGTATTATAATAAGCAAAGTTATTAAGTATAATATGCAGCAGTGGTTTTCGAACTTGAGTGTGCATCAGAATCCTTAGGGGGCTCTTAAAATACAAACTGTTAGGCCCTCCTTCCAGAATTTCTGATTCAGCAGATCCAGGAGTGAAAAAGCACAAGAATTTGCATTTTTATCGTTTCCAAGGTGATGGTGACACTGCTGGTCTAGAATCACACCTTGAGAACCACTAATAGATCAGGGGATGGAAAGCAAGGGCAGGGGAGCTGCAATTTACCAGAGGATGGCCAGGGAAGCCTCCCTGCTGTGACACTTGAGCCAGGAATCTGAAAGGCCGTGCTAAAGAGTATTCCAGAGAGAGGGAGCAGCCAGTGCAAAGATCCTGAGGCAAAAGCATGCATGGCAAGGAGGCCAGCTTGACTGGAGTGGAATGAGGGAGAGAAAGACAAAGGAAATGAGCTCATCCAGGTCCTGCGGGTAGGCCATCATAAGGACATTGACTGCGCTCTGAGATGGAGAGGCATTAGAGGGCTTTGAGTAAAAACATGAGATAAGCCTTTAACTTACTTAACGGCGTAATTCTGGACACCATGTAGGGAACAAAGCGCAGAGGGGGAGAGCAGAAGAAGAGTACCACTTAGGGGGGTGACCCTATGAACCCAGGCAGGAGAGGACGGTGGCTTGGACCAGGATGACAGCAGGGGAGGTGCAGTGACGAGGATAACAACAGGATTTGCTGACAAACTGGACAGGACACAGAGTATGAGAGAAAGAGAAATGCCGATGATCGCCACACTTGTGGTCCGTTCACGAGAAGGATGGATGGAGCTGCTGTTAGGAGAGGTGGGGAAGGCTGTGGGAAGGGCCCTTTGTTGAGGGCCTGCGGACCCAGAGTTTTCTGTATGGCGGCTGTACAATCTGTGGAGTGAAAGAAAACTTGAGAACCCAAGAACATCATTTTAGAGGTTATACATAGCTAGGAAAGAACTTGGAGGTTCTGGGAAACAGAAAAAAAAAAAAAAAGAAAAGAAAAGAAAAAAAAAAAAACAACCATCAAATAAACACACAAATAAAAAAATTAAAATAAAAAACACAATCCAGCAGAGAACTGACTTGAATTTCTCTGCTCTCAGTCTAAAAGTTCTTGTTTGTCCCAGACTTTAACAGCTTGTGGTAATATATAAAATTTAATTTAATAATGACAAAGAAGGCCCTTTGAGGCAGGACAGAGGAAAGGAAGGGAGAGATGTGAGGGAGGGGGAGGGAGAAGGAAGGCTGAGGCCATCTGCTGCACATCCCCCGGGAAGCTCTTCCTGGAAGCGCAGCCCCTCCGCGCAGCCCCTCCGCGCAGCCCAGGGTGCTCAGCTGCGGGAAGCTTCCAGCGGGAGAGCGGAGCAAAGGATGCTCCCCATCGGGCTCACCCCAGCAAGACTCCTTCCGAAAGCTGCTGCTCAACTACCGCTAGCAGCTGCTACAGGATGGGAAGCTGCTTAAAATCTCCCCGAGTATTTCTCACCCATGGTGTGCAGCTGGGATGGAAAACAAAATTACAACCGACTGCATCCTCGGTTCCGGCGAGAGGTTTCACACATGTTACCATTTACCAAGAGCCCAAATTCTGGGGGCCATGTTAATCTGCTGTCCTTATTTCCTTAAACCGTGTGTGTGTGTGTGTGTGTGTGTGTGTGAGAGAGAGGGAGGGGGGGGGGAGAATTTTGGCAAGTTTGTTAAATCATAATTCACATAATTACAAACTTCCTGAAACTCAAACCACATATTGTGGTTCATGAGAATGCTCTTTACAGCCGCCAAAGGTTTTAATTCGCACATGTCCTCTGCTTTCTGAATGTAGCCCATGGCCCTTAACTTGTATGATCTGCTTTACTCTTCCTTAGCATTATTAATCGTTTCGTCATCCGCTGGCTGAGACAGAGCTTGCCTAAAGTCAAAGCTGAAACGTGTTTTAAAAAAAAAAACCTCTTTTCAGCCTTAAAACTATACACTAGCACACATACCTAAATATTTTCCATTTCGCCTCCCCGTCTGTTGAGCTGGTGCGTTCGGACTTGTTTGAGCTTTCGGCTGTGACTTACCTACTCCCCCTCTGCCACCATCAGGCGGGTGCCTGTGCACAGCCTGCCGAGACAGGGTGTCCAGCACCCCCGCCCTGCAGGTCTCACTGACCGGAAGTTTGGGAGCACCTGTCCTGTGTCAGGCACCGTTGGGGGTGCTGAGATGGAGGGTTTACGGCTGGTAAGTACATGACCTGTAGGGAAGTGGGCGACGTGGAGACCCAGGTTCACTGCCATCTACAGTAGTTGGAGAGTATAAGGAGGGCACTTTCGAGCCACCAGGGCAAGGTGCTTGACATAATGAAGGTGGATCTCGAAGAAGTGAAGCAGAAAGCACGGGTGGAGGAGACGGGAAAACAGGTGGGGCCTTCACTTTGCCATTGGGGGAGGCAGAGCTTTATGCCATAAGCAAGTTTTTCACTTGGCACCAGGGAACTGTATGGTCAGACTGGCGTGGTAGATTGTTCACTCTGGTGATACTAGAGAACTCGGAGGGCTAAAAGAGGAAGAGCAAAATGACACAGCAGGAGGTGAGAAGGGGTGCTTACAGTCTGGCCTCCCTAGCCGCCTCCTTTCGGTGTTACAACAGCCTATACAATCAAAGGGCACCATCCCCATCTCAATGAAAAAGCAATATGAGCTAAATAGTTCTCAACTGGAATGTGTGTTCACTCCTTTAACCCTCTAGCACAAGCATTTTCCCATTGCACAGAAGTGGAGGAGACTGAGTGCCGAGAAGTTAAATATCTTGGTTACACAGGGTTAGAAGGAGCAGTGCCAGGGTGTGAACTGGAGCAGTCTGGTGTCAGAGCCCACACACTCCAAATCCAATGAGAAATCACCATTCCCTGGTCTGGATGTCCCGGGAGCTTTCTGAGCTTTCTGACACTAACCAGAATGCATGCACGGAGCCCATGGTACCTGCTTGAAGCAGCAGCCTGTCTTCCCTACAGCACAGAAAATACTCCTTCCCCTCCCCTCGCCAAAGTGCACTTCCCTGGAGCCAAAGAACACAGGAGGGCAACAAAAGAAACTATCAGCTATGGCAGTGATCGGCAAACTCATTAGTCAACAGAGCCAAATATCAACAGTACAACGATTGAAATTTCTTTTGAGAGCCAAATTTTTTAAACTTAAGCTTCTTCTAATGCCACTTCTTCAAAATAGACTCGCCCAGGCCGTGGTATTTTGTGAACGAGCCACACTCAAGGGGCCAAAGAGCTGCATGTGGCTCACGGTTTGCCGACCACTGAGCTATGAAACTCCACTCTGAGCATAAAACTCCACGGCCATGTACCCCTCCCTCTGGCTCCTTGAGAAAAAAATACCTGAGTATTGGAAGCAAGTTAAGTCTAATTCCATGGTTTCCCCAGTAGAAGTTTTAGTCATAGTGTTAGATGCAGACTAAAGCTGAAAATGTATTCAAAGGCTGACTAAGGATATAATCTCCCTCCCAGAAAACCGAGATGCTGCCCCGAGTCATAGCCATGTGCCTTGTCAGTGAAAAGCTGGTGCTTCAGCTTTATCTCGTGGCTTCAGGTACATTACATAGAGGTGGTGATAAATTTCTACAGTTCTGGCTGCCTTAGCTCAGTACCAGATTTGGTTTCCGTTAGGAAAACTGAGATGGAAAATTCAGACTCACACACCCCTAAAAGGCAAAAGTTAAGTGGAAATGAGCATGAGCTCCACCTCATATAATGCAGTAGTTAGTATATCCTTCCAGAAAGTTCTTTAGAAAAGACATGTTGTGGAATCAACATCTTTAGTAGTACAGTCATTGAAAAGTGATCACCATTTCAAAGACTCCTAAGGTACGTACATCTGCAGGGACCACCCCAAAGGTACCTGCTTATGTGGCTTTCTGTTGGCCCAGAACAGCATCTCATTCATTCCGGACAAACGGGCTGAGTCACTGGCCAGACAAAGCACTGAGCAATTCCTGACAATATGACAGAGCATCAAACCGGAAAAAAAAATGTGGGGCCGTGGGAAGAGCATGACTTTCAAAGAGCCCCTCCTTCCAGCACATAGTGCAGCAAAGACAAGGACTCTCACCAAGGCACCCGATCCAAGCTTATTCTCAGGAAGTCACAAGACAGACAGGCTGCCCAAGCACAGGAGAAATCGAAGATGGAAAGCATTTTCTCTCAAAACCTGAGGAGACACGACGCTTCCCAGTGCGAAGAGTGTGTGCTGTCACTGCGGTGCTTCCTTCTTCTCCAAATGCTGCCCGCGGGGGACTGCTCCTCCTAAAACTTTACAAACGACGCTGGGTCTCAGCGTGGACAAGGGGGGAAAGGTGCTGAATGTGTTTCGCAGACCAAAACAAAATCAATGTATGCAGAGATGTGCAGGGGTTAGTGACTGCCACCGGTCTTCCGCCCAAAACTGAGGTTGTTTCAGTCCACATTTGGGATTCTCTGCCTGGAAGTCCCACAGCTGTGGGTCAAGGGCTCCAGAGCCAGACTGCCCAAATTTGGAGCCTGACTCCACCACCTGTGCTACTACCTGGGCAACAACCTCCCCCCTGGGCCTCCGGCTTCAGTCCGTAAAATGGGTGTAAAAGCAGCACTCCCCCACAGGGCTGTGGCGAGGATGGATGAGTCACAAAGCGTCAGCAGGGCACCTGGCCTGGCACACAGGAAGCACTCAACCCACATCAGCTCCTGATTTGATACCCACAGTCAATGATTTGTTCTCCTGGAAACAGAGCCAAGTATATTAGCCTGTTCTCCCTTGTTGGCTGCATAATGAGGTGGGTGTTTTTTGTGGTTTCAACCAGGCCCTTTATTTTCCCTTTTCTCACCAAAAGTTCTGAGAAAGGAAATGTGTATATATACAATAGAGGAAGTGATTTTTTAAAATAAAAATTCTGCTTTTTATTAGAATAGCAAAAATACCCTTTTTAGCACTGGCCAGGTGGTTCGGTTAGGTGGAGCGTCATCTCGTACACCAAAAGATTTCAGGTTCAATTCCCAGTCAGGACATAAACCTAGGTTGTGGATTCAATCCCCTGTCTCCATAAGTACAGGAGGCAATGGATTGGTCTTTCTTTCTTTCTTTCTTTCTTTCTTTCTTTCTTTCTTTCTTTCTTTCTTTCTTTCTTCCTTTCTCTCTCTCTCTCTCCCCCCCTCCCCTTTTCTCTCTCTAAAATCAATAAACATATCCTCGGGTGAGGACAAAAAACAATACTCTTTTTAAAATCCATGTTCATAATAATACTCGCAAGGTAAAATAAACACACATTACATGCAAAGTAATAAATGCAAACTTCTCCCCTATTTAACTTTTATTTCAAAACACAAGGCCTAAAGAGCATAAAGATGTAGAGGGAAGAGGGCACACACAGTCTGAATGAGAGTAATGCTCCATTTGTTCAAATATAACAGGTGGCGACACCTCTCCCGTCGCTGGGAGTCTCTACTCTCGAGGCCCCCCACGTCACCCAGTGGACACAGATGCCAGCAGAAGACCCACAGACGCTGGGGTCAGCTTTTGTTCCTATAAAGTGGGGATACCACCAGCATCTACCTGTTCCAAGAAAGAAACATTCTAAATGTGTGTTGAGTGATAGTTTTATTTCATAGTTTTTTTTTTGTGTGTGTGTGTGTGTGTGTGTGTGTTTTTTATTTAATTCTAAATACTCAGGTTAGAGACTATGGAGAAAATGAAATGTGAATTCTAGCAAGTTCTAGCTCTAGAACTGTAAAGAGTGCAATTGAATGCCTGTTCACCCACCACTATGCATCTAGAGATGCAATTTTAGTTCGTGTTATACACAGGCGTGAGGTCAGACACAAACGGGCACCAAGGCAGGCCCCGCGTGGCTGTACACACAGCCCTCTGCACGTGCCAGGCACCGTTCTGAGCACTTTGCATGGAGTCATTAACCCTCACAACACCCAGGCGCTGGCTCCCTGCACAGGCCCTGCAGAGTCCCGCAGCCCCGCAGAGTGCATGTCCTGGGTCACACTCCCCACCACCACCCGCACGCAGTGGGGAAAAGAACCAGAGGCCTGAGAGGCAGTGGAAGTCAGGAAATCTTAAGAAAAAAAGATACTGTGCTCCAGAACGCCCAGGATAGCGCTCGGGTCCTTAATCTGACAAGAACAGCGGGATGAGGTCACTGGCTGGGTACCAAGGGGCAGAACATGGCAGGGGATGACCCGTCTCCATGTTCCTAAGGCAGTTCACTGCTATTTTGATCCTCTTACTGAGAAATGATCATTTTATCACAAAACAGAAACAGTTAGTTGCACTTCCAAAGCAGCTTAGAGCAAGATGAATGAGAAGTGAACTTCTAAGTTCCCTAATTATAATAGTAAGCACTGCCTTTGTGAAACTCATAGAGCTCCTCGGAGCTGAACTCCTTACAGGACAAACCTGAGGTACCTATGACCTCCAGGCAGTACGAGGGACAGTCAGTGTGATCCTGTTGATTGTATTGGGTCGGCAGCTAAGTAATTGCGGGTTTCACACATATATGGCTTCAGTTGAATTTTTAGGTTTGCAGACGTAGTACAAATGTAAAACACATTTTGTTATTTGATAGTTGGCTATTCAGCTGTTAATCAGTAAAAAAAGTTTTTTGATCTGTTTTGTAGTTTTCATTTGGCGTTCGTTGAAAAATGGAAAATCAAAAGGAACATTTTCGTCATATTTTGCTTTTTTATTTCCGCAAAGGGAAAAACGCATCACAAGCTCATAAAAAGTTA
Organism: Pipistrellus kuhlii; assembly: GCF_014108245.1. Taxonomy (NCBI): domain Eukaryota; kingdom Metazoa; phylum Chordata; class Mammalia; order Chiroptera; family Vespertilionidae; genus Pipistrellus; species Pipistrellus kuhlii. The sequence continues at coordinate 41,695,231 of NW_023425573.1, read as the reverse complement.
TGTGCTGTTTATGGTGACGAAGCCTTAAAAGAACGGCAGTGTCAAAATTGGTTTGCCAAATTTCGTTCTGGTGATTTTTCACTCAAAGATGAAAAACGCTCTGGTCGTCCAGTTGAAGTTGATGACGCCCTAATCAAAGCAATAATCAATTCAGACTGTCACAATACAACACGTGAGATTGCAGAGAAGCTTCATGTATCACATACATGCATTGAAAATCACTTAAAACAACTTGGCTATGTTCAAAAACTCGATACATGGGTTCCTCACGAACTGAAAGAATCACAGTTAACGCAACGCATTAGCAGCTGCAATTTGCTAAAGAAACGTAATGAAAATGATCCATTTTTAAAACGACTGATAACTGGCGATGAAAAATGGGTTGTTTACAACAATATCAAGTGGAAAAGATCATGGAGCAGGCCAGGTGAACCAACTCAAACAACATCAAAAGCTGATATTCATCAAAAGAAGGTTTTGTTATCAGTTTGGTGGGATTACAAAGGAATTGTCTACTTTGAACTCTTACCACCCAACCGAACGATCAATTCTGATGTCTATATTGAACAACTAACAAAATTAAACAATGCAGTTGAAGAAAAGCGGCCCGAATTGACAAATCGAAAAGGTGTTATATTCCATCATGACAATGCAAGGCCGCACACATCTTTGGTCACTCGGCAAAAATTAATGGAGCTTGGTTGGGATGTTTTGCCACATCCACCATATAGTCCTGACCTTGCACCATCTGATTACTTTTTGTTTCGATCTTTACAATACTCCTTGAGTGGTAAAAATTTCAATAATGATGATGATGTCAAATCGTACCTGATTCAGTTTTTTGCTAATAAAAACCAGAAGTTTTTTGAACGTGGGATTATGATGCTGCCTGAAAGATGGCAAAAGGTCACTGATCAAAATGGGCAATACATTACAGAATAAAGTTATTTAGTTCCATGAAAAAATTGTCTTTGATTTTCTTTAAAATCCGCAATTACTTAGTTGCCGACCCAATAATAACGGCAGCAACAATAGCAAAAGTAGCAATAGTAGTAATAGTACTAGAAGTACCAGCTGTTGGTATTTACCAAGTACCTGTCATATGTACGCTGGCCACTGTTAAGGTCGCTGGACATAAAGAGCCTCATGTGACTTCACACAAAAATGATGGAGCGGGTTACATCTGTATTTCCCTCTATGGAAACTGAGTCTTAAAGAGGTTAGGTGACCTGACTGAGGTCAGAGAACTTGAGTGGTGACCTGGGAATTTCAGCCCACGCTGATGATCCCCAAGCTTGTACTTAACTAGACTACTCTGGTGCTGAACAGTTTGAAGCTTTTGTCCACAAATGTTTTCAGTTATTTAGGTGAAGTTTTTTGTTTTTTTTCAAACTGTCCTTAGCCTGTGGAACAAGGACCATTCTTCATTCTTTACAATGAAAACAAAAATGAATATATATTAATAAATATATATATTTACATATATATAAAATCAGTATATATGGCACTAATTTGGATGCCTCAAGAACAAAATTCAACATTAATAACACCAAAGCAGGGAGGGAGAAGATAGATGAATCAAGAATGGCCAAAGACTGATAAAAGCCAGGTGATGGGTACAAGAGGGGTCTTCCAAAGTTCTCTCTTCTTTGGGCTATGCTTGGAATTGTGCATAATAAGAGGTTTGAACATGGCTTTTACGATAGAGAGTTCATTAAGTTTACTGATTCATTTCCTTTCATTTGTTTTACTAAGTCAGAATTTACATGGTTTAAAATTCAGCATGTTATGAAAGTCATACACTTAAGCAGTGAGGGGTAAACAATAAATCAGAGAGATGACTCAAGGCCTGTCCTTGTGTTGGGCGTGTGTTTGTTTTCTGCTGAAGCTCTTGCATTTCGAATAATAACCCCAAACCCTCCGATTTGTTTAGGAAAAAAAAACCTGGGATCAAGGACCGTGATCAACTCTCATCTAATAAATAAATTCATGTTGAACACACACACACACACACACACACACCATGGCTCTTTCTCTCCAACTCAAAAAAGAAGCAGATTAGGACGATTCAACATTTGGGGCAAACTCCAACATTCTCCAACGACAGATGTTAGGTCAGCGATTCTCACTGGAAGGAGGATGCTAGTAATATCTCCTGCCTGGAGCCAGAAGGCTGAACCCCTTCAGTGACAGGGACAGTCCATTACAGGGAAGGACTGGCCAGCCAAAAATGCCAAAAGCACTGACAGCCAAGAGGACTGCTGAGACAGGCCTTCATGGCAAAGGGTAAAACAAGAGTCAACCTGCATCAGGCTACGTGTTACCCCAGGCCACTCAGATTCCTCGAGGAGCATTAACAAAATGAGAGGTTCTGTACTTAAAAGGGCTGTCTGATGCATTCACTCGGTAGACACTTACTTGTCAGCGTGCCAGATGACGGTGGAGAATAGCCAGGCAGGTCAGATTTAAGAGCCAAGTAAGCCCTAGATTTTAAGAATTCACAATTCTTTCTACCACCTCTTTCGAAATAAAAGATTTTAGATTAACGGGCACAATGCTTTAAAGTTTCAAACTCATTAAAAACTCTCAAAGTGCTTTTCTTGCAGTTATATAAATATCACCAGTATTCAATCTAAAAGGTAGAAAATATACCGTATTTTTCGGACCATAAGACGCTCCGGACCATAAGACGCACCAGTTTTTAGAGAAGGGAAATGAAGAAAAAAAGATTCTGAAACAAATAGTGTCCTAAAATATTTTATGTGCATTAAAACCCAACATCACAGTCATAAACACATGTAATCAACCCTGTAAAGTAAACAGCAGCATTTAGAACCATTTTAGAGCCGGGCAAGCACACAGAGACCACACAGAGCCGGGCAAGTAAAAAAACTTTTTTTTTAAAGTATATGTGTAGGCTATATTTGGACCATAAGACGCAGGGACTTTTTCCCCCCACTTCTGGGGGGGGAAAAGTGCGTCTTATGGTCCGAAAAATACGGTAATTAAAAATAAAAGTTTTCTTTATCAAAGGGCTATTATTTCAAAAATATTTCTCGGATGATCTAACAAAGATTTATCAAAACAATAGGAAAACATGTTACGCCTAAGAACCAGACATTCTATAATACAGAAGCCCAAATACATTCTTAAAACAGGTTATGTGCATTTATTAACTTCTTAGGCATGATTCTATATTCTGTGAAAATATAACACTTCTGTAAACAAGATTTTATCTTTATCAGCTTTACCTGCTATTTGTACTGAACCATCCTCACCCAGAAGAATATTACCAGCTTTCAAATCTCTATTAGGAAAAAAAAGAAAAAGAATGAATTGTGCAGTACCGATATTATATTGCATTAATTCACTCAGGGAGATTTTAAAGCATATCATAGATTTTTGGCATTATTTTATAAATACTAAAATTATAACATAGATTTCAAAAATTATAAAATACATGTGATTTTATAGTTTGTTCCTGGGAGTGGTTAGGATGTTAGTAACAAATATTTTCTGTGAAATCAATATCCAGATTTAATTAAATCAATAGTGAGTAGATGCTTCCTTTTATGTTAGAGTTAAGATTGCCCATATATTCACAATACTATTGTTTTATCAAGAATGTAAAGCTGTTCTATTGTTTGTGGTGTAATTCCAAATTCATCACATCAGCTTCTTAAAAAATTGATTTGATCAGTCTCTCCTCTGAAGAGACACTGATTATGAACACGACTTATAATATTCTACAATATATTTCTTCATTATATTGTGCTGAGTGGTCTTAATAATTTAAAAATGACAGCCGAAACTGGTTTGGCTCAGTGGATAGAGCGTCGGTCTGTGGACTGAAAGGTCCCAGGTTCGATTCTGGTCAAGGGTATGTACATTGGTTGCAAGCACATCCCCGATGGGGGGTGTGCAGGAGGCAGCTGGTCGATGTTTCTCTCTCATCTATGTTTCTCTCTCATCAATGTTTCTAACTCTCTATCCCTCTCTCTTCCTTTCTGTAAAAAATCAATAAAATATATTTTAAAAATAATAATTTAAAAATGACAATCTATAAGTTTAGTTTCTAAAGTAATATTTTTCTAATTATGGAAAAAAAGTAAATTGCTCACTTATAGTTTGAGGTAGGGAAATTAAACTATTAGTATTTCTGGTAAATGGTTATCTAGTTACAACTATCCCTAAGATATCGCTAACCCATCCAAAACACCAGGCACTCATAGTCTTATGTTGTTTGGCTATCTAAATTGGCATTTTATAACACAAGGAAGATTCCCTCTCACCATCATGTCAAAAATAATGAACACATTACAATGTCTGAAACAGTCTAGCCTGCATTAAAAAGTTAGAAATGATATCCAATTCAAATGAGCATGCTTCAAGAGCAGCATGTGAACTGATGTTTTTTCCTGAGTCCACTCAGTACTCTCTACATTCTATTTTCTTTCTTAAGTATCCCCCCACCTCATCTATGTAGCCTAAGTTAGAAACAGTGCCAATCCCTACCCACCTGCAATATGTCTTTCCTTAATATTCTTTATTAACTAGGACTAAAGAGACAGCTGAGTTTGAACATGTCTGCAGAGGCCATCCATACCTGTGAATCTGGCCGTTTCTGTGTAGATAGTCTAAGCCTTCCAAAACCTCTTTAAGAATTGTTGCTATTATTGCCTCTTCCAGAACTCCGTTCTTGTGTTCTCCTCGGTTGACGATGTATTTGATGATATCCAACATTGAACCTAAGTGCACAGGCAAAAGAATGGAAAAACTGGGTGAGCGTCATCGTTACCTTTTCAGAATGGGGTTCCCTGTTTAGAAAAGTAAACGAGGACATAAAAATGTGTTTTTTGTTTACAAATATCCCCAAGGCACACAAACACATGGCAACGCATGGCCAGACACACGACGTACACGTTTGCGGGCTCACTTTCTGTTGAAATAAATGAGAAGGATTCTGGGTCAGGAACCAGAAGCCTATTCAGGGCCACTGCCCAGGGAACCCCTTTTCCCCTAGGCATGCAATTGGCTACAGACTCAAAAGAGGGTTCAAGACATCAGAACTGGGGGGGGGGGGGGGGGGGGAGACCAGGAAGCCAGGAGAGAGGTGGCAGTAAGCCCCAGAGCAACCGGTACAGGTGGGAGGAGAGAAAAAAGGTGTGTTACCTCCAGGCCTGCTGAGAACCGGAAGATTCCTTTCTGTGACTCTAGGCAATCTTTATTTTTACTGACGTGGTAATTGACGTACTGACTTTTTATGATTAAAAAAATGAATACACAGTACTCTGTTATAACAAACAGGTTAGTATCCTTGGCACTGTGAATTCATGTTTCAGCACAGAGCAATTAATATTCCGAACCTCCGGGTCATTTTAAAAACCAATATTCCCCAGGGGAGTCAACATTTCTGACAAGTTAACAAATGGCTTACCTCAGGACCTGACTTTGGCTCCAGGCTCTCAATGATTAACTCAGAGGGCTGAGTTTCCTCATCGGATGTTACTACGCCAGATTAACCGCCCACCCCTCATTAAGAGATGGAATGTGATAAAATATTATAGACGGAAACAAATGCACATGTCCTACCTCAGAGAGAAATGGAACATCTGTTTATTCATTGACTCTTGGGTTTTTGGCTCATTCAGAATATTACACTTCCAAAACCATTTGATTTTTACCTTATAAGGACACACCATGCCAAGTATATATGCAGTGCTGGCCTGGCTGATGAAAGCGAGCTGAGCTAGCATCCACATCTGCCCACACTCGCTTTCCCTGTGGAAATGCAAAACCTGTTCCTCTTACCCACTGAAGCCCAGGAGACTAACTGTTTTCTTTCAAAAGACAATGAAATTTTCTAGCAAGTCCTGAGGAAAGTGAACCGGGATATTCTCAGGCTTATAAAAGGTTAATTGGGATAAAAATAAATAGAGGAAGTAAAATCCTCAGCCTCAACAGAGTATTTGGGGCTATCCAGCATCCCAGGTTACCGTGGGTGGGCCCCTCGGGAAGAGACTGGATCCTGTCATCGATAAAGTGCATTCCTCCCGAGAACCAAGATGCAGGCCCGACACTTGACTGCTGTGTCCGGCTCCAATAGGCTTCCCTTTGCTTCTGTCTTTCCTTTTTCATTTCACTTTTTAATTAAAAACCAAGTAGGCACTCAAGGAGACAATGGTGCACAGGATTGACAATACCAGAACAGAACCGAACTCGGAGCTGCCAGGCTCCCTACTGAGAACACCCCATCAGCCCCAAGGCCATTACAAGGCATTCATCATATCATTTCTGGGCTTCTGCTTGTTCCAAGATACTTTCTTTAAAAAAATTAAAATGCCCCCCTGGCTCAGCCTTAGCTGGCAAAGGGTCTGCAGATGAAAACGGGCTGCTCTACTGCCCATGTTGTGCTGAGCCGGTTTGGGCTTCATCCAGGAACCACAAAATGTTCTCCTTTGCTCCTTAACCCCACTTCACATCTCAGGATGCTAGACAGTGTGTGGCCCTGGAGAGAGGACACGCTGGAGAAGTGGGGACGCTGGATGTTATGAAGGAAATAACTTGTTTTCTGTGCTTCAGTTCTGGGGCCAGTAAAGGGAAGGTGATAATACGTCCAGCATTGCTTTGAAATCAACAGGTCCCACAGTCACAATTACAGCACGGACAGTAACTGTGACCTTGGGCAAGCTATGGAACTCTCTGACCTTTCTGAAAACAGGGATGGTGACACCTGCCATTCAAGGATGCTGTCTACACTCCGTGAAATAAATACTTCGCCCTGAATAGGATCTAACCACAGAGTAAGTGTTAGACAAACTTAAAGGCTATCATTATCGTTCCCTATCAATTATGATTCTAAAGTTTAAAAGAAATAAAATATGAAAGTGCAAAAGTGCCTTATCAATTATACAGTCCAGGGCTTTTATAACTTCAGTGATCTGAGGCTAGTGCGGGAAAGTGACTTTCCCTGCCTGAGTGCGAACATGTGATGAAATAGTGCCATAGTGCCACTTCTGATCAATACCGCACACCAATAATTTAACATGCGGGAAGTCTCTCTCCGTTTCAACTGACACACATTTACTGAGGACCCACTGGGTCTCAGATACAATGAATTAAAAGTGCACCTGAGCCTTAGCTCAGTGGAAGGGCATGTACATGGGTTGCAGGCTCAGTCCCTGGCCCCGGTCAGGCCGCACGTGAGAGACAACCAATTGATGTGTCTCTCTCACATCAATGTTTCTCTCTCCCTGTCTCTCCACCACCTCTCCACTCTCTCTAAAAAAAAAAAAATAGGAAGATATCCTTGGGTGAAGATTAACAAAACAAGCAAACAAACAAAAAAAGTACATTCAACTGTGCTTTCGTCACAAATCCACAATCTAAATCTGCACTGTCCAACACTGTAGCCACTAGCCACCTGTGTTATTTAAATATAAGCTAATTAGAACAAAACAGAAATTCAGTCCCTCAGCAGCACCAGCCAATGTCACGTGCTCCAGAGCCACATGTAACTACAATAGCAGACACTGGATAGCACAGGACAGAACATTCCCATCGCCACAGCACTGAAGTGATGCATTATACTGCACTGTGTTAAGGACTTGAATAATGTTAAAAGGGAAGGGTTTAGGGAAGGAGGAACTGGACAGCACGGGATAGCTGCAGAGAGCAGGTGAGCTTTTAGGACTTGAACACGTAAAGAGGAAAGGGCAGGTCTAGGGCTGAGGGGCAGCGCACATGAGGGCACAGAGACGTCAGAGAGCAGGAAGGATTTAGGGAGTCTAACCTACGCCATGAAAATAGTGGTAAAGGAGACATTAGAAGTTAAGCTGAATGGGACTTGATTCTCTAAGCAAACCTTTTTTTTAAATTGATTTTAGAGGGAAAGGGAGAGAAAGTAAAACATCAGTGAGAGAAACACTGATAGGCTGCCTCCCACTGGGGATTGAGCCTACAACCTGGGCATGTGCCCTGATCATGAATAGAACCAGCATCCTCTTGGTGCATGGGATAGTGCTCAACCAACTGAGCCACACCGGCCAGGGCCCATGCAAAACTTAAATATAGGTGTAAGGGGATCAAATCTGAAATCTTAGCCAAGGAAAACAAGCAAACAATGACAGAATCCACTTACCTCCACTTAGTAATTTCATGACCAGCCAAAGTTCATCTTTTACCACAAAAGAAGTGTAATAGGTCACTACGTTGGGATGGCTGCACTGACTCATGGCTTGAATTTCTTTCTATAAAAAAAAAAAGTAAAACATGACACAGTAGTACCAGGGGCTGAAAATCGGGAAAATGCAAGTGAACCACAGTTGAGCATCTGGCTGACTTTCCCACTTACAAGCATTTCTGGGGAGGGGGCTGTGGTAAGGGGCTGCCAAAGAAGCTACATCAGACCTAACCCTCTTATTCTCATTATCAACTTGCTAGAATCAGAAAGGCGTGTATAGACCATAGACCACTGAACCAGCCACAGGTCAGAGGAATTTCAGGTCGCTATATTGCCCAGACGACCCCCCACTCTGCCAGCAAAGACCCTGCCGTACATGACTACGTGCCTCCGACCTGAATGGAGGGAGGCCTCCACAAACAGACGAAAGGCTAGGTGAGTGTTGGGAGACATGCTGGGTTGGGGTCACCCTGAACTCTGGTGCGTGTCTTACTCCTCCCTCATCTAAGAGGGAACCACACAACTGTTGCTGATTTTCTCAGGACTGCTATGATGGTAAGTGAGAAAATACACAAGAAAATGCTTGATTATCATTTCCCAAACTATTTTCCTTGGTAAATGTTCCATCAAGGAGATAAAGGGGCAGAGGGGGATTGGTAAAGCGAAATGTGCCTGAAAAAACGTCAGCTACTAAATCTCACTCTAGAAGAGTCACAGGAATATTAGTATTGTCAAAGGCTCGGAGAAGTCCCGTGCTAGATAAACTGTCCTAGCTGAATCCAGATTAACGATGCAGGTTAGGCAACACTGCTGTAGTTTTATAGAGACACAGAACAGCCAAGTTTTGAAATCTTACAATCATACAAATGGAAAACTTCAATAAACCATAGTTTTCAGCAGTAGTCATTTTGGTTTTGGTTTGTCATTTTAAGTTATTGCCAAATGACTGGTATAAAGCTTCAGCCAAATGATAACCCTCAATCAAAGGTATCAGACAAGTGTAACTCACTTTTAAGGTGCTATCGACAAGCCACAAGTAAAACCTGTTATCAAAGAAACCTCACTTATGCTACCATGTATTTATGATGAAAGAAGAGAGTATTTGTGGATCCTATTAATATTTTCAACAACACTGAGCATCTATAATAGTTAACTTTGAGCTAATGTAAAATTGCCTGACAATAACATTCCAATTTGGGCTGCAATCTTTGCATATTCAGTACTAATTAATCCTCAAATTACTAAAACCCTGTATGTCAGATAACTGCCAAAATACCATGACATGCAACACATATACACACCTTATTTTATATTAGAGGCCCGGTGCATGAAAATGCATGCACTGAAGGGGGTGGGGGGGAGTCCCCCAGCTCAGCCTACCACCTCTCACGTCCGAGAGCCCTCAGGGGCGAGAGGCAACCTGGCGATCAGGGGAAGGTGACGCCCCTATCACACCTCTGCTGCTGCCACTGCCGGCAGCGCAATCCTTGGCTGGCCCTGGTTACCTAAGCCTCGGACAGCCCTGGGCAGCTGGACAGCTGCCATCCGAGGCTTGCCTGTGCCTTGGGCCAGCCCTGGGCAGCTGGGGGACTGAAGGGACTGGGGGACTCCAGAGGCAGGAGCGGGGGACCCACCTGGGGGCAGGCCCAGCCATCCTGCAAGATGCTGAGGGGGCTGGGCACCGCCATCATTTCCTTTTAATTATTTAAGAACAGTTTCCCTTCACTGTTTCCCTATTCCGTTTAACTGACCGCAGGTTTTCTAAGTCTGACACTTTCGATTCAGCAACTCCTGTCCTTTGAGCAAGATCTGAAACCTGAGTTCCAGTTTCCATCTGTCTCTGGTGTTAGGTTTTGATGCCATAAGATGCTTCTGAAGGAGAAATGGCATGCTGCCCGGGCCATTCCTATTTCAAGTCACTAGCATCTGCTCACTGTGAGCACGGCCCACTTGGAAGGCCTGTAGTGTTAGGCAAGGTCCAGCTTAAATGGATGCCTCTGTTGTTCACAGAAATGGGGATGATGTTTCTCAAAAATATGTGTGCTCTACATTCTCACCATTTCATTATCAATGTAAATGCCTTTCAAGCCTTCCAACTCCTAAATCATTAATCAAAATGCACAATAACCCACCAATACCCATATGAAAAATCCTGCAGTAATGCAAAGTTGGGCCAGAGTCTGAAAAAACACTTTTTTTAGTTCTTTGCTTTTAGAGAACCTGTATCATTTCCTACCCAGAGTATCACGTTCCCTGACAAGGTAGTGAACATACTGTGAAACTCTGTGTGTGTGTGTGTGTGTGTGTGTGTGTGTTTTATGTGGGGGCGAAAGGGGACAGAAGGAAGAAAGGAAAAGAGAGAAACTCTTTTAATTAACCTAGGGAGAAATTCTTTTAGAAAACCTATAGATTTAACAAATTCCATTCCTTCAAAATTTGGGGTCTTGGTGACAATCTATCAGCTAAATTTCCCAGCTTTTCCCAATGCCTTAACTTCACTCATAGGTTAGGCAAAGCCATTTATTCCCAAGCACACTCATTTCCTCCTGTCTCTGAAAATTACAAAAGGATTGTCCAAAGAATAAATGGATATGATTTTCAAAAACCTTTTTATCCAATTCTTCCTGTAGAATGAATGAGTGCTAATATTTTATTCTCTTAATTAGTGTATAATCCATGGGAGAAGTGTGATTGAGATGCTTTTCAAACTTGAATATGCACACAGGTCACCTGGAGACCTTGTGAAAAGGCAGGTTCTGATCCAGGAGGTGTGGGTTGCGGCCAGAGGTTCCACATTTCTAACAAGCATTTCTAAGTGGCAAAGTGGCAGGAGGCAGGCAGAGAGGCACCTGGGTGGTGGGAATGTGAAAGAAAGGCCTCAGCAGAAGAGCAGGCCTAGCTAGTCTCCCCTAAAAAGGGGCCTGGCAGGCGGGGGTCAGTGGTTGAACATCGACCTATGGGCCAGGAGATTATGGTTCGATTCCTGGCCAGGGCACATGCCTGGGTTGTAGGCTCGAGGCCCAATGCGGGTTGTGCAGGAGGCAGCCAATCAATGATTCTCTCTCATCATTGATGTTTATATTTCTCTCTCTCTCTCCCTTCCTCTCTAAAATCAATTTTAAAAAAAAAATTTTAAGGCAAAAGCGGGTAGGAAGCAAAGCTGGAAGTAAAGGAGACTATGGCATTAAAGCGGTTTGAATGTCACAACTATGGGAAAAGAGTAAAAAAAATTCAAAGGGAGAGAAAAAAACTCCAGGTCAAAGTTGGAAGAACTCAAACGACTCTCAAATCCAGGCAACACAACTGCCAAAACTATAGTCAAGGAATGTGACACAGTTGGCTCCCTGGGAAGTCCAGTGAAATAAGACTCGGACGTGTCACCAAGTGCCAACCCACGCGATGGCGCAGCACTGAACCTTCCCCAGGGCTGACAAGTGCTGGGTTTGCCCATGCAGCTTTATCTGAAACGCATCGCAAGTCCCATTTCACAAAAGTGAGAAAACTGACCTAAAACGGGGTAGTAACGAAGGGCCTTTCCATCTGCTAAACCAGAAGTGCCAGCCACAGCAGCATCCCTCTGCTGGGAGCGGTGCAGCTGGAGGAGACCACGAGGGACCCGCGCTGCCCCTGTGCTAGCCCAGCCAAACTGGCCAAACCGGGGACCACACAGGCGCCTCCAGTGGGATGCACTGGGTGTGGTGGGAAACACACAAAAAAGAGTGCCCTACTCTGGGAGGGGGGGGGGCGCGGGCGAGAAACACCTGGAAAAATGGGGGTGGGAAGACCTTTTTAAATATTTATAAGGGATTTTCCAATACTGCTGTATGGCGTTTGTTTCTCCTGCCCTTGCCAAAAAAAAAAATTTATTTCCCTATAAAGAGCACTGTGAAGGAGCAGGAAGTCTGATTAGCAAGGGTGTGGCCCAGCGGGAGCCACGTAAGGGCCTCAGCAGTCTAGGATGCAGCAGGCAGTCTAGGAAGCAGCAAGCTCTGCAGCTTGGATCTGCCACTGACCAGCTTGGTAACCTGGGCGGCATCTTTGAGCCTTAGTTTCCTATGCTGTCAAAGGAGCTTACTAATGCTATCTATATAGGATTGCTGTACTACAAGCGAAATGAGGTTTATGAAACTTGCAAAATGCCTAGCACATAACAGAAATGTTAAAGGTCAGTCTCTCAGTGTCTCGGTTCCTTCTGAACCACATGGATCACTAATCTCAAGAGACCGATCCTGGCAGGGGCACTCACCTTCTCCTGCAGAAACATCACAGAGTGGGCTCTGGGTGCCCTGCTGGCTCAAGGAGTGTCTCGCACTGTGTGCAGAGGTCACCGGGCCAGGAATTTTTATTCCTGACTCTTCACTGTCCCCACCCATGCTTCTCCTAGTTTTTTCCTCACTTGTGTTGAATTACACAACCTGTCATCCTTCACATAACCTACACTGCCTCAAGCCCTAGTCGAATAAGAAGTGTAAACATCCACTTGTGCAAAGGACTCAGGACAGAGAGAAATAAGAGTTTGAAGATATAAGAATTAGGCAAAAGTTAAAGCCTAGTTTCTTTTGTCCCTTAAGATCATGATATTCACATGGAAAGTAAAAGAGTTTAAATGAATTCTGGATTCAAAATATTAAACTATACTTAGCCAAATTAGCATATTTTCACAACTTATGTAAATTCTAAGTAAATTCTTCCCTATCTGATATTGATGGCAAAATATCCTGCTCAGCCTCAGTTAAGAAATCAAGCCTACGCTCCACATTAACGTGCAGTTAAACCTAAGGAGATGCTGTATCCTACTTCATTCTAAAACGAGGTTCTCAACTCTGGCTGCGCACTGAAATCGCCTAGGGAGCTTTAAAAAGTACTAATGCCTGGATGGCAGCCCCGGGGCTGCCGATGTAAACTGGTTTAGGATTCAGCCCAGGAATCAAACTTTTCAAAAGCTCCAGGGTGATTCTCAGGTGCAGCTGAGGCTGAGAGCCCTGCCTTCCGGCTATGCACCGAGGTGCGTTTGTCTTTCAGTGAACGCTGAAACTTGTACCTCTAGGCACATTTTCCCTCTGCAACTTAATCTAGAAAGGAAAAAAAGCAAATACTATTAAATAAAATATGTATTTCCAAGTGCAAGAGATAATCAAATACATCTTTAAAATGTATTCGGCACATTCTAAGTGTTGAGAGAATTGTCTAAATCACATGTGTCAATCCGTCCCGCCAGGCCTTGCAATGTGGCTCGCACCGCACTGTCATCACTGCACTCCGCTGCGTTTCCATCACAATGACAGTTTATGACTGTTCAGTAAACCATTCGGCCCGCGATTTAGGCTGGATTTTAGATTTTGGCCTCTTCTCTGATTGAGTTCGACACCCCTAGTCTAAATGATAGTAGGGTAACGGTACTAAATAAAAATGTTTTGCATAGAGTTGTTCTCCAGCTTGTACTTCCATAACATCAGCATCACTATGAAGGGCAACCTAGTCAATATTCATAAATAATAGAATACTTTAAGTAGCAGGATTTTTTTCAAAAAGAAAACAATAAACTCCTATGATTTCAAATGTCAGCCAAGCAATGGAAGCTCTTATTTAAGAGCAGTGTATTTTTCAGTACTGTCATTTTCAATCATGAAAAATATCACTGGGAGATTTATTTAATTATGAGAAATTACATAATACCTATGCAGAAAACGCTTGCCTCTTTTATATAAGAGAAACAACAGAGAAATACTCAAGGAATACTAAGTCAAATATTCTGGCTTGTACCACTGACAAATGAATCAACGAATGCCCCTTACCACTTAAGTTCTGTAATTATTTTCATATGACTTGGTATCTGTGTTTATCTAAGTACAGATCAGTTGAAGGAGGCATTAGATATGGAAAAAGTCTAGGTAAGACAGGGCAACATTTTAAGAAATCAGAAAAAGGGAAGCATAAATTCTATGATAGCCTCAATAGGTGTTTGCAGAAGTTGGAAAGCTGCAGACAGCAGTTGTAAAGAGGTGAAGTGTCACGGGAGCCGGAGGTCTGGAAAATCCCGAGAAATCATGATGGGTAAATATCTACTTGCTTACAGAATAGGATGTACATCCTGGGGTTTTGGTCATGATGTCCCAAAATTGAGCACTCTGCAAAAACTGTTTGAAAACAAACCAAAGAATTTTGCTTGGAAATGTAGAAGCTGCCAGTGTAGTTATTCTCTTGAAAAGGAACGAGGAGGGGGAAGAAAGCAAAGAATAAAATAAAGATGTTGAAATACTACAGGAAAACTCCACAGGGAAGAGCCGTTTTCTTTAGTTACAATAGCTACAACTAACGGTGCTTCAGCAAACAGGCAGAGGATGCCTGGGAGGTTCTGAGAGCTCTTTAGCTGGAATCTGAATCAGACTCGGCCATCAACAACTACTGTGTGAGCAGGTAGTTGTCAATCGTTGGGAGCACTGCTAAAAGTAAAATCGAAGACTTTAGGACAAGAGGATCACAAAGAATTTTTCTTGTCAGCCAACTGATACTGCTGGAAACCGCCAGGCCAACTGCTGGCACTGCTGCTGATGGGGTTTTATCACCAAAGTGGGAGGAGAAAGGACGGTGTCTTCTCTGTGTGGCCCCTGGCCCACGCCTGGGTACAGTCCGCAGTCCGGGCTCTGCCGGTGTGTCAGAAACCCTACTGCCTTCCTCCCAAGTTTTCAGAGTCCGTCTTTTTCAGTAGCAGCTTAATGAATCATAGAGATAACCAAACCAAAATAAGAAAAAAGATAACACAGGAAAGAACCCAAGCAACATTGATTTTTCAGAAGTCTACAAGGATGGCAAAAGTGGGATATTAAAAGAGAGGGGGATGTAACTGAACTTGTGTTCAATCTGGGGAGATTGTCCCGTTTTCTCCTATTCTGAAAATGTGTCTCTCTGTTACTGAGCACATGTAAGTCCAGAAACACGTGCTCTCGCAATGTCAGGTTCCACTTACTTTAAAAACAAAACAAAAAATGTGTTCGCCATTTTAGAAAGCCATTTCCAACGAAGGTATAAAATATTTAAAAGTGAATTTAATAAGTATATTGAATCAACTATAACTTTTAAATTTGATGTTCCAAAAATGAAAACTGTTTTCTCCAACCAAATCATACACATTCCCAAAATAATGTAATTTCAGAGCTATAAAAATAACTTAGTTTTCCATATATAGTATTTATTCTCTAATTTCTTAAAAATGCATATCATCAAAATATCCAACAATTTCCCATTTCTAATTCTGCTCTCGGTTGGACTGGAACTGGGTAAATACAAACACCAAATCACATGAAAATAATTAAAAGCTAAGTAGCAAGGGACAAATGACAGCACAAAATTCAATGATTAACATTTGAAATGCTCAAAACAGTGCCATATGAGTGAAGCAGGCTTATATTTGAATTCTGTATCCTTGGTATAAAATATTCTATAAGACACGGCCAAATGTAATTTGTTACCATATGTGATGAGGACTGAGGTAGAATACAAATAATTAATTTACTAATTAGAAAGTTCTTTAGTTCAAGAAAAATAGAAAAATAATTTCACTGATAAAGAAAACACACCTTACAGCTTCCAGCTTTTTAAGCTTTTGTTTTAAAACTGGTATAAATTTTTCTATAATAAACAAGATATGCAAAAATATCAACATAATTATAGAGATTAGATAAAACATCACAAGAAAAAATTTTTTAAATGTTAAATCTTAATTAAGTGGAATAAAAAAATAAAAAAATAAAATAAAAAAAACCTAACTAGAGGAACTGCTCAGAGGTCCCATATATTATAATTTAATTTTTAAATGGTTAGGGAATTAACTAGTCTCTCAAATTTCATTAAAATAAATAAATAAACAAGAATAAAGCTGTAGTAGGGGCAGGCTGGGAGAGGTCAATGCAGGGGGGGGGGGCGGAGGGGGAAGCTTAAGTTTATAACCTTTAATATAAGCTTTACATATAGGTAAAATTGTATACTTAACTAGTGCTAGTTAAGTATACAATTTTACCTATATGTTCCCATAAATTCTAGTTTAGCTCTTCTTAGTTGGGATTCAGGAATCTGTACTTTAACAACCCCACCAGGTGATTCTCATCATGAGAGAAGTTTGGGAAACACTGCTCTAAAGAGAAGGAAGGAAGGAGGACTGGAAAGGAGGAAAGAAAGGGGAGGAGGAAAGGGAAAACAGAGAGGAGGAGGTGAGTAAGGAGGGAAGAGCAGATCAAGAGAAACAACAAATAATAAAATAGCGCTACAGCAGAAAGCACAGGGCAGTGGCTTTGTTCAGAGGAAATAAAGTTCTTGACTTATCTACAAATACTATCGAGATGAATAAATTATCTTTCCAGAGAAGCTACAGGAAGAGAAGGGCATATACCAGAATTTTTCTAGCTCCACTAAGAAGCTCTTCCCCTGGGTACACAGGGGAAGCAGGTGGCACACTCTACACCCAAATCCATGCACTGAGAGCGGACTTCGACTGTCCCACTGCAATACCGGAGTGGCCTGACTCTCTCCTAAGTTATAAACAAAGCATCATTTGCTAGTAATTACTGTTTTTGTCCAGGCAATTTTAAAGTGATTTCACTAAATAATTAATTGTAAAATACATACAGTCACAGAGCTTTGAGGATGAAAATAAAGTAGGATTCCTTTAGTGAATGAACGAGGACACTGGGACCAGAGGTGAAACTGACTTGTCCAAAGTCCTTGATCCCAGCGAAGATCACCGGCCACCGACTCAGGAGCTCTTTTCCCTCTGACGTCAGTTTCAGCACGCATCAGCTTTGTACAGTTTTTTTTACATGACTTTGCTCGCATTTGTCACCCATCACAGACTAAAATATTTTAAAGACCATTACATATTAGTTTATAATCACTAAACTAGACTTTTTTCCCCCCTTTCATTCATTTTTGTAAGGAACAAGCACTTTGCCTGGCCCCAGAGTCTTGACTTCTACACCTACCGCTCACCTGCCCCTAGAAATTACACTGTAAGTTTTGGTGGCATTGATGTTTGAGAAAGAATGAGAAAATGCTACTAGGTACAAAAACAAATAGATGCCTTGTTTAAATTAGGCTACGCAAGGATAATGCTACTAGGTACAAAATCTATCTGTCTATCCCTTATTTGTACCTCGATTCCGGTCCCCACCTCGCCCTGCGGTCAGTATCACATGGCCTTAGATCATCTAACTGGCAATGCCTCATTATAAAACAGTTCCCACTGTTTTATCACTAGGTACAAAAACAAACAAACAAACAAACAACAACAGACTAAAAATATGAAAACTCAAATCTAGAGGAAAGAATGAGAATGATATAAAGTCGTAAATAAAGTCAAGCACAATAGTGGCCCAGAATGCTAATCAATTCCTGGGGGAAATAAAGGAGAGTGCTCTGAAGGCTGGAAGAGCGGGCTTTAGGATGAATAAAAGGACTATTCACATTTGTAGAATTCATTGTCCCCTGATGATAAAGATCGAAAAGACAGGTGATTTTAGAAAGAGCAGATGAATCCCTCACTCCCGTAATGGATTTGAAGGGAAGTCAAGTGTGCCTTACAGTAGCTTCCCTAACCTTTGAGGTTGACCACAAACCAGAGAACCAAGTTTTTTCAAGAAACCTCGGGGCCATCTTCACACAGAATATACCAGTCTTTTAAGTGTTTTAATTGCTGTTAAAATGAATGTTTAGTGAGCATATTCTTTTGTACTCATCCTTTTCATGGGCCTAAACGCAATGTGGATACTCGTTAAGTATTTACCAACTAATAAATTAATACATGTATATTAGATCTAGAACCAAACTGCCTTTGAGGAACATTACAGTGCTCCTTTCAATGGAACAAATTCTATTTAAATTGCCAATTATTTAGCACCAAAGATCTCATCTAACATTCTTCCCTTCATTTAAGAGAAGCTGGCACTATAATTATCACTTTGCTTCGGAAATCATGAAATCACTTGAATCCTTCTTTAGCCAAACCTGGAACAAATTAATTCTGTGATGGCGGGAAAATCTACTAGGAGCCTCCACCCCACACAGAAGCAGAGTTCAGGGCCAGCTGTCCAAAGCTACGCTGGGCCTTCATATCTGGCCTCTGTGTTTAAACCCCACCTGACTCTGGGAGCTGAGGTTCATGGCGGGGTAGGGACAGGTGGAGTGTGGGGTGGGAGGTGATACAGTTTCAGCAGGGGAGGCAGATGTCCCAATAGCCAGCAGACAGTTGATAATTGCGACTTCTATGACATAACACTCACACAAGATAAGCGTTCCAGTGACTATTGTTTCTTGTAAGAACAATGGCTTCCAGTTAACACATGGCACAGAGTGAAATGATGCAGAGCCCTGACCTGCATACAGTGCACGCACACACACAGAATTAAAGGATGATGAGGACACCGGATGTCCAAACACTGCCAAAATGTGAACCCACAGAGATAATAAAAGTGCGGGTACCAGCAGCGCTGGAAATGGAAAGGATTTCAGCAACATTGCACCACACAATCTCATGTGCCAATAGCTAGACCACAACAGCCTGGCACCATAAGACAACCTGTACTATACATTCCACTTATTTTTGTTTGCAAAGGACCTGGCAATAAGACATCCCAAAAAACCATCAACATCCCCAACCCATCTCTAGAAATATCAAGGTCAAAGGCTCAAGATAAAAGAAAGATCAAAGCAATAACACAAAATACCTTTTTAAATGAAAATAGATAATCATCCTATATAATAAAAGGCTAATATTCAAATCAACCAAGGGGTGGAACAACTAGTTGCTATGACATGCACTGTCCACCAGGGGGCAGATGCTCAACGCAGGAGTTGCCCCCTGACGGTCAGTGTGCTCCCACAGAAGCTGGGCTCTGGTGAGCAGAGCAGCAGTGGTGGGAGCCTCTCCTACCTCCATGGCAGTGTTAAGAATATCTGACTGATGGTTTAGGCCCACTCCCAGAAGCCATCAGTCAGACATCCTCTGAGGGCTCCCAGACTGCAAGAGAGTGCAGGCCAGGCTGAGGACCTCTCAAAATGCATGAATTTCATGCACCAGGCCTCTAGTACATATATATTAACACAATATGGGAATTAAGGGGGGGGGGGGGGCGCGGAGTAAGCAATCCCACAAATCCTATGACCTCAGATTAATGGAATTAAGCATGCAGACTTAAAAGCAGAAGTCCTTATTCTGACAGCTCCACCTAAATCACAGGTACCTCCAAACAATACTTATAGGCTCTGGAAGCAGAAAAAAGAGCCTGGAATGACTATCTCCTACTTGGACTCTACACAGCTACCATCCCTTATAGCCGATCACTAATGAAAATCCAGCAGAGGGAAACACAGATGCTTTGGGCAGCAATGAGAGCTTGGTGGAGGCCAGGGACCACGGCACTGGCCCCAAAGGCAGGTCCCAGAACTCAGACACTGTGAACAGAAAGCTTACCCATGTTCTGTCCAGTATTCTGCTGGTGGCAAAAGGAAGGCTGTGAGGCCTACAACAGAGCACCACAACCAAACACATGGCAACTTCTTCAGTGATATTTCCCAACAGTGCATAAGTTTAAAGGTATACTCTAAACGTTTTAAAAAACAAATGTATACTTAGGATAGCCATAGAATTCGAGGCTCCCAAAGCCATCTTAGAGACCTACCCATCCAACTCTCGTTTAAAATAGGGCAAAGCTGCTATGTAACCTGACTACGGTCAAAGAACAAGTTAGTGGCTGAAGCAGGACCTGACTCTCCCCACAGTTCGCTCAACACTTTTTCCACTCAGGGGAAGTGACCTTGAAAACCGGTCAGATGATAGAGGCACAATTTTATTGGTCACGGTAACAGCAAGCCACACAAGTACACAGTAACAGTTTCAGAGAGAGAAAAGCACCCAGAGGGTGAATGCCTTCATTCAATGTATGCGACATTTTTTAAATTGACATTACATTATTGGAAGCCCTTGATTTAATCTGAGTTTTTGCTGGCAATCTGATGCTTCAATCCCAGTGAAATCTATGCCTTGTGTAGCCTAATTTAAAATGTAAGGCTAAACAGATCTGGAAAAGTACAGCCTATCCTTGTACTTAATTTATACTATAGTGGGCTGTAATTAAGCCTGAAATAAAAGCTATATTCTGAGTAAAGACAAAAAGCTCTTGTTAACGGCATTCCATTCCTAATGTCGAATATAACAAAAGCCTTCTTCATTTGGAACCAGCCGTCATTATAGTTTGTAGCTTGCATGGGGCTGTTGGACTAATATTTGCACGGGGATTAGTGTTGGGATAACCAATCAGTTAACTCCTCCACTGTGGTCTTCTATTATTCCCAAATAAATGGCCAAAAGGCAAAGGAGAAAATTGGCAGGCAGAACGACAACTATATTTATGAGATTAAACTCGCAAACCCTTCACAGTTTGCCGGGCAACTAATAAACCATTTGCCAAGCTGTTCATTTAATAATGAGTCACTTAAGCCAAAAGCAAATGTTCCTTCAACCAACCAACGCTACCTGCATTACCGCCACGCTGACAAGCTCCAGTTATTTATGTGGTGTGCTTCCATTGACAGTAAGAAGTACAGGATGCCGTGTGCTAAAACAACAAACTCCTCTCATTGGCCCGACGTAAGCCCCCTGCAGCATTCTGAGTAACAGGGATGCGTAGGTGGTTTCGTAATTCAGGAAAGCCAAGAGGACCAACGCAGGGTTTGGGGAGTGATTCCCATTGGTGTCACGACTCTTGACTGAGGGCCGGAAGCTCCCCACCTCGCCCTGCGGTCAGTATCACATGGCCTTAGGTCATCTAACTGGGTCTGTTCCCTGGTTTTATAAACTGGTGTCAACACCGAGACCATCCCCACCCAGGAATGGTGAGGGCCGAGCAGCATGCTGTTTGTCCAAGCTCAGCACGGTGTACTCTGCAACACAGCCAGGAGGCCTGGTGCAAGGAATCGGGGGAGGAAAAGGTGTGGGGGCTGCCTGCTGAGGGACCTGCCTCTCGAATACCTTCCCCCCCACCCCCTCGCCCGCGCTGCCTGAGCTCCCTCCTCTCCTGCTGCTGGCTCCCATCCCACTCCACAGATCCGGAGCCCTTCCCTTTTACTTACAAGCAGCTCGTCCATGCTGGTCTGGCATTTTTCCAAGTTGATCCGCTTTATGGCCACACGTTCCTGCCTGGGTTTGCAGAGGGCGGCCTGGACCACAGCAGTAGCTCCGCTGCCTGAAAAGAAACAGAGAGAAATAGAGACAACGAAAGCTATCAAACGGCACACTTTCTGGTAACTGTTCACAACACACACACCCCTCCACCGATATCTTTTTTAAAAGGTCTTCTGTTCAAAGTATTCAAAACATTACTATATGGCATCTTTTTTTTAATTTTAAATATATTTTATTGATTTTTTTTTTTTTTTTTTTACAGAGAGGAAGAGAGAGGGATAGAGAGTTAGAAACATCGATGAGAGAGAATCATCCATCAGCTGCCTCTTGCACACCCCCTGCTGGGGATGTGCCCGCAACCAAGGTACATGCCCTTGACCGGGATCGAACCCGGGACCTTTCAGTCCGCAGGCTGACGCTCTATCCACTGAGCCAAACCGGTTTTGGTTATACGGCATCTTTTTACAGACTTTCTAAAGTAGGAAATAATTATCTGGAGGGAGGGAGGGAAAGGGGAAGCACTGGGCTTTCCCACAGGATACAAAGGCAGGGCTGAGCTTCCCAAGCCAGGAAGGTGGCCCCATCCGAAGAGCTCCCCTGGGTACAGCGCCTTTACTGCCGCCCACAGCGAAGGGACATGCGCATTAACCACCACCCTGCTCGGCAGCCATACCCATCCGCAGGCCCTGGTATTTCCTAACATCAGGCCCTTTAAAAAGCTCAGGCTCTTCTTCCACGTCAGCCCAAAGCCTCGCCTCAGCCTGAGCTCCCGCAGGGGCTCCACGATGTCCTGTGGCAGCTCACCTATCTGCTCTGAGCGCCCTTGGAGCTTCTGTCGCCTGCACTTGCTCTACGATCAGAAAAACAGAAATCGACCTGAGTGGAAAGCGGGACTTCCAAGGAAGCCAAGCAAAAGGATGCAGACGTGTAATTACGAAGTCTGTCGGCATTCCCGTGAACCGAATTTCCTTTTCCTGAGGCTTCCCGATAGCTACCTAATGCACTCAGACTCCTAGGAGACCGAGTCATGTCGTTATTCATATTCTTAAAAGAGCACAGTGTAGACATGCCATGATCTGTGGCAGAGCACAAAGAGCTCCTAATTGGATTTACTAGTGTATTCCCCGGGGGCAAGAGACCTCCTCTAGGTTAAGGCAGCTCCACTCTGCAAAGAATACCAAAGACCTCCTTCCAAGACTGTGCGCAGGACTCTGCCAAAGGGGCCCGGGAGTGACCAGATACCATCCTCCTTACAGTTTTGTTTTCTCCAGGCACTACCTCTCCAATCAACTACCTTCAAAAGGGAGAAGGAGCATCTTCTGGCCACAAGGAAGAGACCAGCGCCGGGTTATCTTACGTATGTGACAGGAAGGCAGGACATTTCTAGTGCAGACCCTGGCTTTACCCCCCAAAGAAGTGCCCGAATGGGGGTCTGTGGAGCTGAAGTTCTGCCCTTCCTCCTGCCCTGCGGCCTCATCCTCTGCCCTGGGCCCTAAGTGACCCGCCCACTCCGGCAGATCCCCCTGACGCTCCAAAGCCAGGGCTCCAAGGTCAGGCTCTCCCTGCAGGAAGGCCAGCCTGTGTTCCTGAGGGTCATGCTGACTTCCACTGCACAGCAGGCACTTCACTCAGACAATTCTCCCCCCTACAAGCCTCTGCTTTTTATCAGCCTCATTTTGTATGTGAGAAACTGACCTACGCAGCCGGTAAGTACCTGAGCTGGGACCTGAGTCAGGTCTGCCAGACCCCAGCCTGTTTCCTACTTCACACAGACCACAGCACATGCTCCCTCCCTTCCTCCCTCCCTCTGGCCTTGCTACGGAAATATCTTCTTCTGTCTTATATGGTTGAAGAAAAGAGAAACAGCCCAACGGGCCTCTCTCTCTAGAGTTCAGTTGCAGGAGCGAGTGCTGTTGTCGGCGGGAGCTGAGGAGGGCCTCCCTGTCCCTGACCTCCCTGCCTGCTCCATCGGTGGCTACTCCCGGGCCCGCTGGATTGGCCTCCCTGGCCTGCGGATTCGCCTGCAGACCACAGCGGGCTGGGCTCTATCCAAGATGCTCCCGATTCCAGCGCCAACCACTACAAAGAGCCTGCTGATAACGAAGTGCATTTTTCCAGTCAAGGTCTCCGGAACAGCAGACTGTGGCACAGAAAGGGACGCGGAGCTAGTGAGCTCTGGATCCGGTACCCAGCAGAGAAGTCAACAAACATCTTCAACCGGCTCTGAGGGGAAGTCCGTCTCAGCCCTAGCTGTGGTAAACCTCCCTCCAACCCCACGCCTCCCACCTTAATCGCCATCCCAAACATCCTCAGACCAGGGGGACTGAAACACAGGGGAACGGAAACCAAATTCCCAAAAGGATAAAACAGGTGCATGGAACACGGGGTGACCTCTCCTAGCCGAGTCCTTGGCTATAAAAGCCCCCCGACTTCCACAGACGCATGCAAGACTATGGGATACAAATATGGAATTCTATTGGGTCGGCAGCTAAGTAATTGCGGGTTTCACACACATATGGCTTCAGTTGAATTTTTAGGTTTGCAGACGTAGTACAAATGTAAAACACATTTTGTTATTTGGTAGTTGGCTATTCAGCTGTTAATCAGTGAAAAAAGTTTTTTGATCTGTTTTGTAGTTTTCGTTTGGCGTCCGTTGAAAAATGGAAAATCAAAAGGAACATTTTCGTCATATTTTGCTTTTTTATTTCCACAAGGGAAAAACGCATTGCAAGCTCATAAAAAGTTATGTGCTGTTTATGGTGACGAAGCCTTAAAAGAACGGCAGTGTCAAAATTGGTTTGCCAAATTTCGTTCTGGTGATTTTTCACTCAAAGATGAAAAACGCTCTGGTCGTCCAGTTAAAGTTGATGACGCCCTAATCAAAGCAATAATCAATTCGGACTGTCACAGTACAACACGTGAGATTGCAGAGAAGCTTCATGTATCACATACATGCATTGAAAAATCACTTAAAACAACTTGGCTATGTTCAAAAACTCGATACATGGGTTCCTCACGAACTGAAAGAATCACAGTTAACGTAACGCATTAGCAGCTGCGATTTGCTAAAGAAACGTAATGAAAATGATCCATTTTTAAAACAACTGATAACTGGCGATGAAAAATGGGTTATTTACAACAATATCAAGTGGAAAAGATCGTGGAGCAGGCCAGGTGAACCAACTCAAACAACATCAAAAGCTGATATTCATCAAAAGAAGGTTTTGTTATCAGTTTGGTGGGATTACAAAGGAATTGTCTACTTTGAACTCTTACCACCCAACCGAACGATCAATTCTGATGTCTACATTGAACAACTAACGAAATTAAACAATGCAGTTGAAGAAAAGCGGCCCGAATTGACAAATCGAAAAGGTGTTGTATTCCATCATGACAATGCAAGGCCACACACATCTTTGGTCACTCGGCAAAAATTAATGGAGCTTGGTTGGGATGTTTTGCCACATCCACCATATAGTCCTGACCTTGCACCATCTGATTACTTTTTGTTTCGATCTTTACAAAACTCCTTGAATGGTAAAAATTTCAATAATGATGATGATGTCAAATCGTACCTGATTCAGTTTTTTGCTAATAAAAACCAGAAGTTTTTTGAACATGGGATTATGATGCTGCCTGAAAGATGGTAAAAGGTCATTGATCAAAATGGGCAATACATTACAGAATAAAGTTATTTAGTTCCATGAAAAAATTGTCTTTTTCTTTAAAAAATCCGCAAGTACTTAGTTGCCGACCCAATACAAAGCGGGTGGGCAGGGAATAGTGGGAGGACGCTTTTATTAAGAGCTTTACAACTAGAGCTTTGTCATTGCTTTACGACAGCTGGCCTAAGAACAACTGGCAGCTTCTCATCTCCTTAGAGCACATGTGTCAAACACAAGGCCCGCGGGCCAAATCCGTCCCGCCAGGCCTTGCAATGTGGCCCGCACCGCACTGTCATCACTGCACTCTGCTGCGTTTCCATCACAATGACAGTTTATGACTGTTCAGTAAACCATTCGGCCCGCGATTTAGGCTGGATTTTAGATTTTGGCCCCTTCTCTGATTGAGTTTGACACCCCTATCTTAGAGGATGAATGTGAAACGTCATGACCTGAGATGGCTGTTTAACCATCCGCTGGACAATTTGGGAGCCCCTGCTTTGAGTCCAAAGATTTCCTTCAACTAAAAAAGGAACAAGGACAGTATCGGAGGTGCAGGAAGCCTTAAAAGATCATCAAGCCCAACCTTCACTTGACAGATGTGGAAGGGAAGGGAAGAGACCTCTTGGCCAGCACTGGGTCCAGACTTCCCAGCCTCCAGAGCGGTGAGAAATGAACTGTTTAAGGCGCCCCTTCTTTGGTATTTTGTTATGGCAACATGAACTGACTAATCCAACAGCCTCTCCGTGTCTATTTTAAGTCACTGTCCCACTGTCACCCGTGCTAAATAACGCCAGACAAATTAGAGCTTCTCAAAAGCCTTCTAATGAAGTTTACAGCAATAAGAGGCAAGACTGGAATGAAGGGCCTCTGGTAACCAGGCCACTATAGTGACCAAGTCTGAGATTAGCAAGACCCTGGAAAAGCAGGTTAGACAGGGATTCTATCCAAGCCTGGTCCTATTCCCTCTGTAATGCTGGGCCTAATTTCCCTCCAAACCTCTGCTTCCTCGATGGGCCTAATAAAATATACTTGTAAGGCCTAATAACATAACGTGCTTCACATCCCTGAAAACATCAACTCAATAGATGTTCAGCGCTCGCTCTCACGCGCGCGATCTCTCTCTCTCTCTCTCTCTCTCTCTCTCTCTCTCTCTCTCTCTCTCTCTCTCTCTCTCTCTCTCTCTCTCTCTCTCTCTCTGACTCATTTCTGCACCTGTAACATGAAAGAGGTATACTCTATCGGAGTTTATATGGCGCCTCAGGGAAAAGGAAGAGGGAAAAGTAGCTATGACTGTTTCCCTTTCCTTACCAAAAACATTCAGTTGGTTTAAAAGGGGGGAGGAGGCTAAATGGAATATCAGAAACCGAAATGATTTCTAAGGTCTCCTACAGCATGAAGAATCTAAGAGTCTAAAATACAAGAGAATAACCCAGAAAATTTAGGAACAGCTATGAATTAATATTCTACGGTTAAACTTCTCGCTGCTAATGTACTCTACTAACAAAAAAACAAAACAAAAAAAAATGGTTTTAAAAAACCTTTGTCTATCCAGAGCACATGAGTTCATATACTAGCCCTGCCACATATGAACCAGCTGCTTATCTTCGGATGACTTTCTCCACTTCCCCATGCCTCAGTTTCTTCATTCATAAGATGGCGATAACAGCACCGAGCTCATAGGGTGGCTGTGAGGATCGAATGAATGAATGCCCTGTAAGCCCTCGGAACTGTGCCTCACATATAGGAAGCACTAATGAAATCTTAGCTAGTACTACCCCTCAGGGAAATTCCTCCAGGCCAATTTGTGTCCTGCCAATTTGTCGCTTTAATGCTACATAATATTTCATGATGCTGATGTACCACAATTTATTCGGCCCTTCTTCTGTTAGTGAGTACTCTCTTTGTTGCAAGTTTCTCACCCTCCCACCCCACCCCCCATAGGAACAACGTTGCAATAAACATCTGGTAATTTTTAAAATGCAGATTAATTGACAAACATTTCTTTATGTTAAAGTTAAGGCATAGGATAACCCATAAAAGTCAGGATTAAAAGTGAACCAAATAAAAAGGTATATTGCATTAGCCTCTGACATGAATGGTGGTCAGTGGGAGAAGTTCTGTCACCACACCCCACTGAAATGAGGAACTCCAGGCCAGAAGTTTAATAACCATTTGCCCACCTTCTGAGCACGTGAAAGGACTCCTTAATGACATGCTCACCTGTCCTTTCTCGGTGAATATTAACTTTCTCATAGCTGTCTCAAGCTTTCTCTTTGGAGGTGCTGGCTGGTGGCGTGTAGTAAACAAAACCCATGGCGTAGGTCCAGCTGATGACTTCTTCCAGCTCTCTTTACCCAACTTACTCTACGTGCTCTATTTATATCATGTGTCCAACCTCAAAGCCCTGCGGCCAAGGAGGTCACCCGAGGGCCAGAAGCTGGCCCGGGCGTGAATGGACCCGCGTGAGCTGTGCAGGGGTGCAGGTGCCGCGCTGCATCTGCCCGTGTCCGCTACGGGAGATGGCTGGCCTAACATGGCAACAGTCTCATTTTTGCAGGAAAGCTGAAAACACAGAATTTTGTGTGAGATTCCCCCCCCCGCCATGTAATAACGCTAGCAATTCATTTTTTTAAGTATTAAAATACTGTGAGTCACATAAAAGCTTGCCGTAGACTGTGATTTGCCTCTTTGCATTACTGCTATTTGGCTTCAGAGGTGTGCCCTTCCTTCCTGGATGGGTCCAATCTTTAAATTATTTGTTAGACAACACATGTGAAGTTGCCATTCTTCTAGATAAAAATGATCACATTTGCTACGGTTCAACATACTACAGAAGTGGACGCGGGTCCGTGGGTCCAAACTGACTGACTGCGTGCTGCCGCCCACCTCATCCCACTATTTCACACCAAGAGAAAAGCACCAGAGCTACCATCTGCCACGTGATTTGTGCCGTGTGAAAGGAACACGTCACAGTAAACTCTCATGTCCAACACAAAGAGCAGGAACGGTGAGACGGGTGTTCTGTGCCATTTGTCACACGATGCCTTTACAAAACAGACGCTGCGGCTGGCCCGTCTGGGAAAATGGTACACAGAGCTTGTGCACACACTGCGCTGGGCGCAGGAAAGCCACGATTCTCAAGGCAATCACACACAGCTGATCCTCCGAAGTGACCTGGCCTGTGTTACAACCAAGCTGGCTGAGTTATGTCCCTCTGCCTCCTATGTCAAAAGAACCAGTTCATAGAGCTTCCTTCTGAGGTTGTTGGAGCATATTTAGGGCTTATCCAAATAAATACATACATACATGCATACATACATGCATGCACACCAGGGTGAGGTGGAGAAATGGCCACTCAGTGAACATACTTGTATTTCACCCCTCGCCTGGATAAAGCCCCTCTCTTGGGAAAGCATGACTTGCTAATGTCTTCAGAGATCACAGACCTCACACCAAAGGAAAGCAGCACTTACATAACTCAGCAGGAACGATAGCACAGAAAAAACAAAAAGTAGCCTCGGGTCCTGATCATAAGAGAGATAGAAGGAAACTAGTGAGTGGAGTCAAATCAGAATGAGTGAAATGTCAATAAACTCACCTTGAACCTCAAGCTACATCTAAGCCAAAAAATTAAATTGAAAAAAATCTATACTATATGTAGCACTTAGGGGGTGGGTTGGATTGCCTAACATGAAGAAAATCACTAGAGATGTTTTTAGGAGGCACGGTGGAATTCCAAGCACCAGGTTAAGAGGGAATGGTCTGTAGGTGATAAGGAGCTGTTACGTAGCAAACTCTAATTTCTATCTAATTAAACATGATTAATATTGGGATTTACTCCTAGTCATTTTTTGTTTTCTTAATGACACACACTAGCTAAAAAAAAATAAAAAAAAATAAAATAAAAAAAAATAATAAAATCACTCTGTGAATATATTTACCTGCCCGTTAACCTGTTAACCGAGCGGGACGTATAAATACGTCAAAGGTAAACAATATCGGGAGCAGGTAGGACATATGAATACGTCCTGGAAATATATGTTGCGCCCTGAGAGGGATGGTATATATTTTTTGTAATCTTTATAATTGTTTGTAAAATTTATATTTTTTTAATTCGATGTTTTCATTTCTTTGTTGGTATTCTTTTCTATTTTTTTGTAATTTTGTATTTTCCTTTGTGCTTTATATATAAATAAATGAAAAAATATATATATCATTTATTTTAATTAAGTATAAATAAGTAAAATAGTAATAATATGAAATTACGTCCTCCGGGCGTGACGTACTGACACGTCCTAGTGAAAGTGTACACGCCCATTACAGGTTGCGTCATTAAAAAGGGAACTCCCCAGTGAACAGGTTTTAAGAAAACAAGAACAATTAGTCTGAAGAGCACTCAGAGACAGACCCACTCGAAGGTGAAACTGTACTGTAGGATTCTAGTCCTGATGTTGATGCTGACCAACCTGAAACTGGGGAGTAAACAGAATCGCCATCAGTGATGGCATTTATTTTTCAAGGGAAAGACTATCCTATTTTGACTGATGGGGGCACCCAGTTGTTGACAGCCTAGTCCCAGGGACTGGCTGTGATTCACTTGAGATGCTGCTGCCTTCCTCAACAACACCAAGCAGAGTTAGTCGCGTCCTCTCTGCACCCAGAGATCCGCTGCTGCCTCGTCGTAGGACGCACATGCTCGTGGGGTCTCCCTCCACCTCGTCACTCCTAGAACCAGCCCTTTCCCAGAGGCCCCTGGCCGCTGCTCCCCATGCGGGAGTCACACAAAATGAGGCAGGCTGACATAGAGCAGGGCCTTCTGTGATTCTCCTGGAATATAAAGAGGTGACAGAAGACACCTAACAAAGGGCAGCAGTGACAGAGAGGAGCTGATGACAGCCCTCAAAATCCACCTCAGGAAACGCCGCATCAGGCCCTGCACTGCAGGAGGGACACAGGCCCACTGGGCAAACTGGACTTTTATAGTACTCACTGAAGTCCTTGCACCCTGCAAACTCAAAGCCCCATGATCTGGCAGGACTGAAAAAACTTCCTGTTCTGTTCTGAGGGGGCAGCAACAGCTCTCAGCAGAACCCACTCGTTTTACTGATTAAATCGACCAAGTAGAAGCCAACATTCCACAGAGGAATGTCCATTGCTATTCACACAGATAAACAGATACGCCCACCGGCAAAGGCCAAAAGACACGAGTGGCCTGGCTCTAATATGGTATGATGGCTGCTCCAGGCCTCAGCCTGGGCATGGAGAGGGCTCCAAATGGAAAAGGAAGAGCCGGCATCTACTCTGGCATCAGCTGCCTTCACCCCCTCTCAGCTGCACACGCTGCCTTCTTACGAAGAAGGAAAAGGTGTCCCTCTGAGTGACAGCAACCTGGGCGTGCAGGGCCCGAAGAGCAGACAGCACAACCGGGAGGGAACCTCCTCTCTCCAGGAAACTGCATCGGAGCCTGGTGGGCTGAACTAGGGTTAGATGTTCAGCTCCATGGGCAACGTATGACCTTGGTTGGCCTTTGGCCAAAGATTAACATATCGAAAGCCCCTATTCTTTAAAAAAAAAAAAAGAAAAAAAGAAAAAGAAAAGAAAAGAAAAAGAAAGAAAGAAAATTAGTAAAGTTTGTTTCTAAGCCCCAGGACAACAACTCAAAGAATTAGCCCCAGGAGAAGGCCCTGGATTAAGACAGATGTTCTCAAAGCCTCTGAGACTGGGTAACTACATTAGAAACACCTACGATATCCTATATAATAAAAGCCTAATATGCAAATCAACCGAACTGCGGAAGGACTGGCGGAACAACTGGTCGCAATAACACACACTGGCCACCAAGAGGCAGAGGCTCAACACAGAAACTGCCCCCTGGGGGTCAGTGCACTCCCACAGGGGGAGCCACTCAGCCAGAAGCCGGGCTCACAGCTGGCTAGCTGTAAAAAATCGATAAAATATATAAAAAATAAAAATTAAAAAATTTAAAAAAGCCTTTCTCCCCCTCTCCATCCCCCACCACGGCTCCCACGGAGCCCAGTTCCTGCCAGCCTCTAATGCACTCCGTCTCCCTTACCTGCTTATTCATAGCCAGCGCTAACAACTAACAACCAGACTACCTGATTGGATGTACAGAAAACTAGGGAGGGAAATGATTCACTGTTTCAGATCCACTTCTCCAGTAATCAGATCTTTGGCTAACACATCCATGAAGCAGTAGCAGCTAAACAATTTCCCTAGTTCAAGAACAGAAGGGAGGGCAGGCGGGGAGAAGAGAGGAATCCATTCATGTTAATGCCACCCACCTGATTTGTTCTCCATCTGATCTGATTTTACTCATAATCAAATTCCTGCTTATCTGGCTTCCCCTGACAACCTGAGGCTCTTCCCCCCACCCCCAACCCCTTACAACCACAGAACAGGAAGCAAAGGCAAGAACCTGAGGCTCTCCCCCAAGTTACAAGCGCACAACAGGAAGTAAGGGCAGCCCCCACAGCACAGAGTTTTCTCCCCCCGCACCCTCTTTGGCCGCACTCTCACCCAGAAGCAGGGAGGAGTGCTGCCACAGTCTGAAATGACAGCAGACACAAAGAGGCATGAGGGACATGGAGGAACACAAACACCCAGAGCAGTGGAAAGCAGTGCCTTGGCGATCCCGGCGGGCCCTGAGAACATGGCTGAGTAAGAAGAGGAAGAAACACCCCAGGAAGGGCCCCGACGATCCGCCAGGCCCTGACGGAAGCAGCAGCCCGCGTCCAGCTCCTGCCTCCACCAGCACCACCTGTGGGTCCTCCTAATGGAGGCCACGGGCACGGCCCCACGTTACCACCAGTGGGAGCCTGGCAGGATCTCAGGAGAACTCTCCCTCCCGCCGCCTTCGGTCCGGGCGCCAAAGTGTTAGGACTATATAAGAGCTGGGAGATGAGCAGAGAGCATCGGGGTCGCTTGGATATCCTGTGAAAAGGTGGATGCTGATTTAGTCGGTGTGGTGGGGCCTGAGACTCCATGTGCACAAGCTTCCGAGGGATCACTGAATTGCAGGAGCCCGGGAGGTACAGCTGGGACAAATCACCCAGAAGTCTCCAGGCACCCACCTCCTAACAGGGGTGCAGAAAGTTTAGAAACAAACGTCTAGACTCAACTCCTAGTCCCCTGTGGCTGACTGGAGAGGAGAAGCAGAAGCCTGAGGAGGCGGGGATGGAGACACGGGCCTGGGGGCGGCACTCGCTGGCCTGCAAGAGTCCAGGAGGAGCAAGTTCCTCTGCCGGGAACCACACTGGGAACTTTATGTGCACCAGCCCTTCAAAGAGGAGGATTCAACCTCGTCCCCTTAGCGTGTAAGTTTACTGCCCCATTTTAGGTACGTTTTCAGAAATTCACTACAATTAAAAGATGAGGACAACTATACTTACCTGCCTCAAAGAATAAAGTGCAATGAAGCTTCAGAATTATTTCCCGCAACTATAATTTACTAGTAGTTGGGCTTCAAATGCCGACAAATTTATTTTATTAATCCAGAAAACATGATTCCTCAACTATCCTGGGTAAGTAAGGGTACGCAGTAGACAAAGTGGAACAGCCACATATCACTGTATATGCTTTTAATTTAACATCTATTGGGCCCACAGTCACACTCACACCAAATAACTAAACCTGATCGTAGCAATACTATGTTTAAATTCAACACAGACAAATTACTACCTGGTACAATATTTCCGGGAAAAGAGCCATTACAAATGTTGTTTTTTAATGAAAAGTACTTTCTGTGACTATATCTCTAATGGAAAGTGGCTGGCATAAGTTTCACTAGGACTTACAGTCAATCATTTTTACCTTTTTTTTTTTATAGTTAGGCTGATTTGATTGGTAAGTACTTGTTAAATTGACCTTGTTAAATTGACACATAATTTTGTCCATTTTATTTTATGTTTCACTTACTACACAAAGAAATTATAGTATTTAGTTTTACATCTTTGCTGTCACCTTTTGGGTCAACTAACACACCTACCTTGAACTCTAAGCTCTTAGAAGGCTAACTACATCCTTGATTTGCCATGTCCACTGGCCAGATGACCCCTCCTGCACATCTATATAATAAAAGCCTAGCGGCCACCATGGTGGAACCACCAGAACAACCGGTCACTATGATGCACACTGACCATCAGGGGGCAGACACTCAGCTCAAGGTTTGCCCCTGGTGGTCAGTGTGCTCCCACAGGGGGAGCGCTGTTAGCCAGAAGCTCTAAGGAGCAGCGCTAAGGGGCAGCGAGGCGAACGGGAAGGAGCAGCCAGCCGGAGGGCAGTAAGGAGCGAGGGTCCCGGACTGCGAGAGGGCGCAGGAGGGGCTGAGGGCCCCCACCCCACTCCCAGTGCACGAATTTCATGCAACAGGCCTCTAATAATGTCAACAAAAACCTGTTGGTGATTATGGCCAGGCCCTCAGGTCTAGGCTCTGGATACAATATATGAACCAAAATCCTGAAAAATCCCACGTTTTAGATTCAGTCTCCTCATGTGTCAATTAGCTTCACTTTGTTACTTCAGCCCTTCCAGTCCCCAGTAAGGAGGACAAAACGGACAGACAGGTATCACAACGGCCCCACCACCGATAGAGACGGGTGGGAGATGGGCTTGAAGCACAGGATCTACTAGCTATGTATGATCATTGTAACAAGGTCTCCAACACACAGAGAATAACAGCATCTAGAAGTTGGACAGAATGTCAATTTACAGCTCATACAAACATGTGATGGCAGGGAACATGTACTTGTGTATTCATTTAGCAGGTTTTTTACTGAGCTTCTAGAATGTGCCAGGCACTACTTAAGGTGCTAGAAAGGAGGCAGAGAGCAAAAAGCACCTGTCTCCATGGAGTTTACATTTTAATTAGGGGCGGGGTGGTTAGCAATCCTAAGTAATATCGTTTCATTTTGTCATAAGTGCTGTGACAAAGATATAACTAAGGCATGACTCTGGCTGGTGGGGGGAGCGCTTGAGCTATGATGGTCAGGGAAACCTCTCTGAGGTGGTGGCATCTGGGCTGGTGAGAAGGAGCCGCCATGCAGACTTCCACAGGGAGGTGTTCCAAGAGGAGGGGCACATATGTAAAGGGCCTGAAGCCCTGTCCTCTTGAAAATTATCTGGGAGGGGGAGGGGGGGGAGAGACATTTCGGCACTAAAATGGAATACATGATCACTTACTGTAATCACCACTGCATTTCATAATGAACAGTCTTTGCAAAAATTCTGCCACCAAGAGCTGGTCTACCTACTAGAATATATTGTTATTGGTCTAGATGACAATTTCAAAGGCTCGGGTCCCCATGCATTATCGTTCCATCAACCTCTGACATCAAGAACAAGGAAGGGTGAGGTGCAAGGGAAGGAGATGTGAAACCCCCTTCCTGCCATAGCCTACCTACTTCTAGGTGAGGAGAGGCAAGCAGAGCGGGGATGTTCCCACACACTGAAGAGACAGCCCTGGGGAAAGGGCTGTCCGGTCACTTCTCCCAAAGGCATATTTATGTGCCCTGGCTCCTATGAAGAAACATTTTACAAAACAAATAGAAATATTTGGTATTTGAAAGTGTTTTTCCCCAGACCATTATTTTACTTTTGGAAGCTTAAAAGAAATAACCAGTCAAATGAAACTTTTTTCATCCCTTCTTTAAAATTAAACTATACTAAACATAATGGAAAGGAGTGTTTTAAACATGTTTTTAAAAACCCCATTACTCAGCCCTGCCTGGGTAGCTCAGTTGGTTGGAGTGTCGTCCCACACACCAAAGGTTCAATTCCCAGTCAGGGCACATATCTAGGTTGCGGGTTTAATCCCCGGTTGGGGTGCCTATGGGAGGCAACTGGTCAATGTTTCTCTCTTCTCTCTCTATTTCTCTCTCAAAAAACAAAACAAAACAAACAAACACATAGCCTTGTGTGGTGATTTAAAAAAGAAAATTGAGGGGGCGAAATCTCATTATTCAAACACAACTATTTTCAGGGTAGAATATTATATTCTAATCTTCATACATAGACACACATACAGCTAATATACACTCACATATAGAGTCATAATAATTATAGTTCTAAATTATGCTATTTGCATTGTGACAGACTCTAAACATTTTTCATGCTTTTAAAATGTGTTTATAATTATACTCGTTGCAACACGACATCCCAACTTGTTACTGAACCATAAATTAATGCCTTTAAGCCTAAAATTGGACCTTTGAGTCATCCTTCCTCTCAGTTTTGTACAATAACTTTAAAGGGATGACAGCCGCCGCCGCCCCCCCCAACCCCCACCCCCACCCCCTCCCCCTTTGGTGCAAATAAAAGCTAAAACAATGCCAAATGCATAAAGCATCGAGGCTCTTGTAAAATCACTAGATGTCAATGATTTGCCAAACCAAGTGAGTAAAAAGAAATACATCATTTTCACTCAGGGGTTAGTCACCTAGGCTACCAGGACAACTCATCAAGCACAACAGGAAACCAGCTGAACCTGCACCCGAGAGTGGGAACGCTTCTGTTTTCAATGAATGAGCGGCATATGGACTCAGATGGGGCGTCGTTCTCCGCGTTGTAATTTCACCGCAGCCTTGGCCTTCGCCAGGTGGCTAAGCACTCTCAAGAGCCCACAGATGACACACTTACCCTTTAGGGACAATGCTCTGAATATGTTAAGAATAGTACTGCATTCATTAAAATAGTTTACCATATTTAAATGTTTGGATAACTTAGACAAATAAATAGCATACAGACACATGTTCCACGTGGAGAGAATACTATCCTGTGCGCTAAAGGTGTCCTCGGGCTTCCTAACTCCCCAGTGCATGCCTAGAAAAAAATGTCACATGCTCCTGCAACCGCCACTTTCCCAGCTGGCCTCCAGATTCTTCGTGATGGCGCCGTATTTTAGGCAATGCTAAAAGTAGCCGAGTGGCGGGGGAACGTCGGGGCTTCAGCTTCAGGAAATGTTTAAAAGAAGAATCCTGTATCCCTTGGCACCCCGATGCTCAAGGGGTTACGCCGTCCGGCAGACTCGGGGCTGGCTCCGCGGAAGCTTGTCTGGAGCTTTAAAAGGAGGCTAAAGACTCCCACCAGCCTCAGTGACCAAAATGGGTCACCTCTCCCATGTTTTTATTCACTGTCCTCAACATGAGTCCCATCGCTCCAGGAGGATGTGTGAAGGAGAAAACGTGGTGGTATCTACAGCACAGATTGGATCCCATCATGGGAGAACTTACTCCCTGAAAACTGAAGGAATTGTGCTAACTGCACCTTTTTCAAAGTCCATGGTGGAGAAATGCCACTCTAATGAAACGGGAAACGTCGACCCTGGATTTTAACATCATATCGATGCAGACTTTCACATCATCTGCCAGGGCTTCCACTGGCCAGACTCCAGAGGACGTCCAAGTCCTCGGACAACTGGTCTTCGGCCACATCAAATACCGCTTGAAATAATTTAGCTGTCAGCGGGGCCTTGGAAATGTTTGGCTATACGGAGATCTGGATGTCCTGTCATGTTTCACCACAGTATCTGACCTGCATTACCATTCCGCACATTCTCCAACCCGGTCCAAAATGACCAAGTAGGGCCAACAACAACCACAAAAATGTGTACTTTCTATTCACCTTCATTTCTCTCTTCATTTCTCATGCTTTTTTTTTTTCATCTATGTATCAAAAACTATACACCTAATTATTTAAGAAGTGGGAAAGGCTAAGACTAACTAGACAAAAAAAAAAAAAAAAAAAAATCCATGGAAATATTAAATGAATGCCATTAGCCTAAGCAATCAGCACACTATAAATCTACAAGAAACATGCATTCCCAACTAGCATCTCACCTCACTCTCAACTCTAAATCAAACATACTGAAAGGGCACGGCTAACTAAAATTGGAATTAAAAACTACTCAGCTCATGCCGAAACCGGTTTGGCTCAATGGATAGAGCGTCGGCTTGGGGACTGAAGGGTCCCGGGTTCAATTCC
Source organism: Pipistrellus kuhlii (assembly GCF_014108245.1). Lineage (NCBI taxonomy): Eukaryota > Metazoa > Chordata > Mammalia > Chiroptera > Vespertilionidae > Pipistrellus > Pipistrellus kuhlii. The sequence continues at coordinate 41,658,216 of NW_023425573.1, read as the reverse complement.
GGTCAAGGGCATGTACCTTGGTTGCGGGCATATCCCCAGTAGGGGGTGTGCAAGAGGCAGCCGATTGATGATTCTCTCTCATGGATGTTTCTAACTCTCTATTCCTCTCTCTTCCTCTCTGTACAAAATCAATAAAATGTATTTAAAAAACAAAAACAAAAAAAAAACTACTCAGCTCAGCTGGTTCTTTCTTCCTCATTTCTCACCGCCACCTAACCATTCCACATTCACCTTTCATATTCGCACCAGCTTATAAACACACGGAGATCCTCTTCCCGGGTTTATTGTGATGAAACCCACAGAGATGTCTGACTGCCGGGGGCTCGGGGACCCAGCACCCTCCAACAGAACCATCTACTGGTTCAGTCCGGCGAAGGCTTAGTTAGCAAACCTCTTCTCTGTGGGACGAGAAACAGCAACCAGAACAGCTACGCTCTTTGATTTATATATTTTTCATGTAAGACTCACAGCCACAATTTCAAACTCATTAAATTCAACCGACAGAACTTTCCAGGGAGTTCTTGGGGGTGGGGTGGGGGGGGGGGTGAGCAAGGAGTGAAAGCTCTAAAGGCACGTCTCACATGGTTTACATTTTCCAGCTACACTCCCCGGCTACACTGTTAATTTCTACCTCACACTTTCATTTATTAAACAGATGATGAAAATTCCTTCCAAGATTTTCTTTTTAAATATTTTGGATTCGAAGCCCACATGCAGGGACCCAACCTTGGCTGGCAGCAAGACTGTGCCTGAAAGAACAGAGTGGAAGGTGGGGGCTTGGCGGGGGGGGGGGGCCTACCCCACAGAACAAGATCTCTCTGAGAACGCTCGCAGACCCAGCGCTGCGGCACAGGAGGAGCACTGGGATATACTCCTGGGCTGTTTATTCTGTCCTTATGTCAGAAAATTGCAAACATGCATTCCGGGAGTTAGCAAGCTCTGGTCCTCACAGGTCCACTGGTGAGCCAGCCTCCCATCCCTCGGAACCTCGACTGCAAATAGGAACTCTTTAAGATATGAATGCGGTCTATATTGCCAGGCCTACCACAACGAGAGAAAAAGATGAACTAGTCACAAACAATTTGCAAGTCTATGGGATATGGTTGTTTTTCTCCCATTCGTAAAGGAATGCAATTTGTAGCTGGGGGGAAAATGCTGTCCGTGTCTTACCTCTTTTTCCCCACCAAAGTCTTCCAAAACCCCCACGGAGAATAAACACCACCTCTGCCCAACCTCCCCCACCCCCACCTCAAATCACAAGTCCCTTGGCCAATGAACAAGGAGGTTTTTCCAGCCTGAGTTTCTGAGCCGGTTCCCAAAAGACTGAGGACTCTAAGTCAAAGTAATGTTCAAGGAGACCATCCAATAAAAAGACATCTCTCGTTATCATTAAAAACAAGAACAAAGAACAGTTTTGTCCTTCTTGAAATAGCTCTAAAACATTATTCTGTCACTGGTCCCAGAAAAACAGAAAACAACTAGCCAGAGATGAGCTTCCTAAGAAGGCTGAGGCCTCTCCTGGTCCAACAGAAATCACGGGCACAGCAAGTTAAAACACAGAGTCCCCGTTCATACACATGTGCTAAGGATCCCAATTCACTTATGTGCCCCACAACCCTAGGAAGTATTTTATTCCCCTTTTATGCCCGAGAAAACTGGGGCCCAATGTCATTTTTCGTCAAGTGCAAAGATTTGCATCCAGGTCTCTATGATGTGGAAAAGTTTCCTTCCATGTGACTCTCTTTTGTAAGCAGGAGAAGGAACCAACTGTTTTCTTGCCCTCCTACTGGTCAATTACATGGTCTGTCAAGATGTGGCCCCGCCCCCAATTCCACCCAAGGATAAGCCCTTCCATCATATGCTGCAGTGGCCAAACTGCCAGAAAGCTGTCCCTGGATTGGGTCACTACACTCTAAGAGACATAACACATGTAGAGTTTGGAAAACACCTAGAGAGATTAAGAAATAGAGACTTGGCACCGAAACCGGTTTGGCTCAGTGGATAGAGAGTTGGCCTGCGGACTGAAAGGTCCCAGGTTCGATTCCGGTCAAGGGCATGTGCCTTGGTTGCGGGCACATCCCTAGTAGGGGGTGTGCAAGAGGCAGCTAATCGATGATTCTCTCTCATCGATTCTAGGTCTCTATCCTCACTTCCTCTCTGTAAAATATCAATAAAATGTATTTTTTTTAAAAAGAAATAGAGACTTGGAAAACACCTAGAGAGGTTAAGAAATAGAGACTATAAGAGAACAAATTGTATAAGTTAACTGAGATCAGTTTGGGAGAAGAGGATCACAAGCAGAAGATGGTGAGCACATTTTCACCTCCACTTCAGACCAGCTGACTGAAGCATAAGGGACTTGGGTTAGATGTGCAGATGAGCTTCTGATAGGGAACAACGTAGTACTGGCAGGGAGGCTATCTAACGCCCCCGGTGGGAATATTTTCAACACAAAACCAAACACCTTTATATCTAGGGTTTCTCACTCTCGGCACTGATGACATGTTGGGCAGATAATTCTTTGTTGTGGGGGCCTGTCGTGCATGTTGTAGAATGTCGAGCAATATTCCTGGCCTCTGCCTGTGAGGAGCCAGTCACATTCCCACACCCTCCCCGGCCGGCCGTAACAACCAAAGGTGTCTTCAGAAACCGACAGACGTCCCGGGGGGTGGCGGGAGAAGAGGTCACCCTCTCCCTCAGTTGAGAGCCACAGCTCTGAGTCAGAGGTGGTATCTGCCCGAAAGAGGCAAGAGGGAGGTGGGGTCGGAGAGAAACCAGATGTCCTTTCTAAGCATCAAGGTCCTGACCAGTCACTGGGAACAGAAATCGCCTGAGAGGAAAAATCAAGGCACCTGGACAACCCAGAAACGACCGACCTGCCCGAGACGGCCAGGAACAGACTGTCTTCGGGAAAAACAGCAGAGAGGAGGAGACGGGAAGGGGCCTCGCTCTGCCTGAGGGACACGGCCACGGCAAGCCAGGGCTCCACAGGCCCCGTCCCCAGGAAGGCGTTCTCGCCGAGGCTCAGTGTACGAGGGAGAACACGTCAACGCTGTCACCAGTGAAGGAGCTGAGGCTTCTTATCATTTCGAATGCCCTGACGTGCCACTGAGATTGAACACGGGAACAGAAAAGGAGGGACAAACGCAGAGCCTGTGCTCTGTGAAGGGTCTGCAGCCACTTGAAATCACAAGTAAAAGGTTATAGGATTTGGAGAACCAACGTGTGTTCTTGAAATGCTTGTGAAAGGCACCACGGGCTCGCAAAGAAGGGAGACTACAGGGGTTCTGGAGGGCTTAGCAGGGGCAGACTCCTTGTCAATCAACGTCTAAGTGCCTAAATACACCAGGTGCTATGATGGGAACGGTACACAAAGCAAGGTCCTCACGCCTGGCCTCACCCCACAGGATGTACAGCTGAAGGAACTTGAAAAGCGGGCACTGGAGAGATACAAGCAAGACGTGTTTTCTGTGCCCTCCAAGGTCGCCCCACCCTGGCCCCTCGACATTCCACCACTACTAGGCAAAACAAGGAAGAACCTGTCACTCACACAGAAAGGCCAGGTTCTGGTAAACGGGCAGGAAATGTGTCTACGGCAGAAACATGGGTGAGGTTAGAGAGCAGAGCAACAGTGCCTCATGTAGCAGACATGAGGTCAAGATTCCTTGGGTGACTTTGAGCAAATCATGTGAGCCCTGACCATGAAAGGGGAGTGCTTATCTCAGCACACTAAGGTGTCTCTAACATTCCGTAGTGTTAAGAGATCTATGAGACAGACACCCAACTTTGCGCTCACTTTTGGGAGAGAATAAGGAATTAAAAAACAAGGGTTTTCTCAAGGATATCTTTGAGGATCCAGTGTTCAAAGACAGTGATCACTCCAAGGCAGGTAATGAGGGCAGAGAGAACACACCCACCATCTCCAAGTTTCCTGTGATGGATGCCTTGGTCTGAGAGAGGCAAGAAGACCAACCATGCCCTTCCAGAGGAGAGGAAGCAACTCCATGAACACGAGTTGGGTCCAATACATGAGCATACCTCCAAGGAAATCCACTCACTTTGAGACTCCAACTTCAGGAGGTGCTGACCTCTTCTCCCACCACCCTCTGGGACATTTGTCAGTGTCTGAAGACACCTTTGGTTGTTATGGCCGGGGAGGGGTGCGGGGATGTGACTGGCTTCTAATAGACAGAGGCCAGTAATACTGCTCAACATCCTACAACATGCAGGACAGGCCCCCATAACAAACCCTCCTTTGCCTTACCAGATACATCCCATATGCAGACCCAGTCAGAGAGCTGTACGCCTGCGAGCTGCTGAGCACAGAATAATGAAAGCTACCTTCTCAGCTGTATAAATGGCCAAGGTCGTATTAAGTTCTCCTTTGACTACTCATGAACTGCTACTTTATGAGAGTTATTATCCTTATGCCATTTGCATGGTTTTCATTTCTTTTAATTTTCCTGGGGTTCTTTCTTTCTTTCTTTCTTTCTTTCTTTCTTTTTTTTTTTTTTTTTTTTTTTTTTTTTTTTTTTTGCATACTCATTGCCCTGTGGGATAGTAAGTCTCAGTACACAGTATATGTCTACAAAAAGAGTAACACAAAATGTCAACGAAGATCTAAAGTGCTTTGGCAGCACAATGGAGTAAATCATATCCACTGCCTAGTGAAATAAGGAAGAAAAAAATTGTTTAACATGTGCCTTCAACTATGGGAAATGAGTAATCCCAGCTAACATTTATTGAGCGATTTGAATGTACCAGGTACTGCGGTATCATGCATACATTCCTAAAAACAAAGAATCCCGTGAGGCAGCTATTTAATGCCACGTTACAGACAAGACACTGAGGCTTGGAGAGTGATTTGCCCAAAGTCAAACAGTGGGTCATAGAAGTAAGCTCCAAATCCAGATCTGCCTGCTCCCCGAGACCCTGGAGGGAAGAGGAAATGGGAAGAATTGCTGAGGAGAAGGAACGGGGGTAGGAAAGGCAAGGTCAGAGACCAAGGACCAGAGCAGTCAATGTCCACCAAAGGCGGCTCAGCGTCTGACCCAGCCGACTGCTTCTCTGTGGATGTTCTGGGCACAGCAGCAGCAGTAGTATGGTGACACATCCCAAGGCCAAGTAACAAACACTCATGGGGAAAAGATAATAGAATCAGTGTCCTCATATGTTTAATATGCATAATAGTACATACAAACTCTTTCCTGATCTCACTTAGATTAAAGATAATAACAATAACAATAATGAGCATTTTTACCAGCTCACCACCTAAGCTCTGGCTAAGACAACCTGCTGACATCAAGATGTAAGAATCTGCTGACCTACAAGATCACACCACCCTAAAATGATCTATCGACCAAGTGCAAGTACACTTTTGGAGGCAGACGATGTCAACACAGAATGAAAGTCACACGACAGGACCAACAGGGCCTTTTGGACTCTCCTGGAAGCAGCAGCAGCTATCCTTATACGTTTCTGCAGCACCCCACTGCCTGGTTACGGAGAAAGCCACGCGCAGAGAAACCATCAGGAAACACTAGACCCTCTCCAGGTGCACTTTCCCTTATAAATTCACTCCACCGTCTCCTGTGCTGTAGATGACGTCCCTCACATCTTCATCTCTAGTTCCAATCTCTTCTCTGATACCCCAATACCCAATTAGAAGCATGTAGTAGTCATGATCGGGGCTCACCATTTCTCCTTCCTAAGCACAAAAGCACTGCATTACGCTGCAAAAGACAGGGCCCTGCAAATGGCTGGGTGAGATATGAAATACGAGCAGTGACGAGTGGCTCTTTACAGCGCAGCGCCTCCCCCTCTTGCAGCAATCAGATGACAAAGCCACGGGACCTGAGCTGCGTGGATCCCTGAGCTGCTGCAGGAAGGACAGCTGACCTGGAGCACCTCCCAGACTCACAGAGGACTCAGAGCAAGAAACACACTTGGTTGTGGTAGCTTCTGGGATTTGCTGTTACCACACCAAAGCCCAGCCTCACCTCACTGATGGAATAAGCTTGGTGGACAGCCCCAGGATACCAAAAAGCCATCTAAAATCAAACTCTGCACCTACTTCCACCCAAATCCAGAGGAGCCTGTCTAACCTTCTACTCTTGGGTTGGGCCCCTCTCCTTCAGATCCCCAGGCCTGGCTGAGGAAACTGCAAAGAAAAGGTTGATATTATTGATGGTGATGAAAGTCTGAAGCAAAAGTCAAATGAATTTTAATATTATTTTAAAAAGAATGGAAACTATCAAGACCACCAGAAAAGAAAAAGAAAAGAAAAAAACATTTGGGGGGGAGGTGTCGCAGAGGCTTAATCATGAAGCTGAATGTCCATTTAGATACATGACTTTGAAACTTTTCTCTCCCCATAAGATACTATCAAGGGCATATCAACTCTGAAGACAGCAGAACAGATAAAATAGGCCTATGTTTACATATTTTTAAGGGTCATACTGTCACTCCTCAAAACATACTGGAAATTAACACTCCTTACAAATATCACCTACAATTGTGAAAATTGAAAGGATTGTAATGCAGATATCTAAAGTTCACTTCAAACGTCACTTATCACCATTTTTCCCCCACTGCTTCCTGAAAGAGGCCCACACATGTAGGTTCAGAGAGCAGCTAAGAAAGAAAACGTGTGGTTTCATAAGAAACTCGAGACTACACGTGTTGCAGATTTCATTACCAGTTCTCAGATTATACAAACTACACAGAAATATCAAGACACACACTCCCATTTGTTTATCTACCAGGAAAGCAAACTGTCACACTTTGAATAATGGCTCTAAATCCTGCACTTGGAAAAACCTTTAATCTCCATTTTGTTTTCTTTTTATCTGAAAGGCAATCTACACAAAATGATACACAATTTAATTATTATTCCATTTGTCTTCCTCTGAAATACAGCAAAAAATGTGCTTGCCAAAACTTCAATCCTGAGCAAACATTACAGTTTACAGAGAAAGAGGATTAGCCCATTTTCTCTATGGTCATCTAATCACTCCACACCAGGCAACCTGAAACTTCAGTTCCTCTCAACCCAACCTAAAAATCTTGCACCTTTAATATTCTAGGACAAAAGATTATCAAGGAGCTAGATAATAAAAAGGTTTTAACTTAGATTCACCCAAAAGGGCAAACCATGGCAAACCCACCTGTTTCATCTCAAGAGTGTTACTAAATGAGGCAGGATTGCTCAACTGAACTGCTCAAGAACAAGTATGTATTGCAGCTGGAGTGACTATCCTTTATTTCAACCGTACGAGTCAAGAGGAAGTAGTATTAATTATTTATTGGTTAGCACACATCCATCAGGTACTTATGGGATGTGTGCAACCGTTTATAAGGGTCATTTTCTGTTTTCCAGTTTAAACAGAGTTCACCAACCCTGGGAACAACAAACAAGCCAGAAGCTCTGCCTTTTCAACCACACTTTAGTGCCTTGAAACTCTAACCGGGGAGTCCCTGCCCTTGTTGGGTGTTAGGGAACACTTTCGTCTTAGAGATGTGAGTTTATACATGCATCGGCCTTCCAATTGGTTTGTTTTTGTTTTTACTTAGTTATAAGTGGCAAACACGTGTCTATTTAATAAAGCATCATCAACATCCTGTCTTCCGTCTCCAAGCAGTTCATCAGAGAAAACGTGGGTTATCCCTGGGCTGAGGTGAAAAAGAGCCTCTCGGGGTAGCTGTGTGCAAACACCGCCTCTCTCAGCACAGGGCATTCGCGTAAATGCTCCTATTTTCAGTTCTGAAAGTAAAATTCAGACACACTCACTGGTTCTGTTATAAACCAAATTATGCACGATTATAGGGTGTGGGGAAGGTGGTGGAGCCAGAGAGTAGAGAGGTCCTTGTAGCAAACTGCCCTGCTCTATCACATTATTTTAAAAGTGCCTTATTGAGCCCTTGCCGGTGTGGCGTAATTGGTTGTACTTGGTTCTGTGCACCAAAAAGTTGATTTGGGCACATACCTGGGTTGCAGTCTTGATCCCTGGTAGGGCATTGCAGGAGGCAGCTGATCAGTAGAGGGCATGCAGGAGACAGCCAATGGATCTCTCTCTCTCCCATCTTCTGTCTCTAAAAAAATCAATTTAAATGGCAGCTTCATATTTAATGTTTTGAGGAAACTCCATACTGTTCTCCAGTGCACTAGGGTTCCCTTTTCTCCACATCCTCACCAGCACTTGCCATTAGATTTGCTGATGGTAGCCATTCTGACAGGTGTGAAGTGATACCTCACGGTCGTTTTAATTTGCACCTCTCTGATAACGACTTTGAGCATTTTTTCACATGTCTCTTGGCCATCTGCATGCCCTCTTTGGAGGAGTGTCTATTTACCCTTTTTTTATTATTATTGTCTTCCTTTGGTTAAGTTGTATAAGTTCCTTATATATTTTGGAAATTAACCTCTTGTCAGGTGTACCATTGGCCATATGTTCTCCCAAACAGTAATTTCCCTTTTAATTTTGTTGATAGTTTCTTCTGTGCAGAAGCTTTTTATTTTAATGTAGACCCATTTGTTTATTTTCTCCTTTGTTTCCCTTGCCCTAGGAGATGTATTAGCAAACATATTGCTAGGAGAAATATCTGAGGTTTTGCTGCCTATGGTTTCTTCTAGGATTTTTATGGTCTCAAAACTTATATTTAAATCTTTTATCCATTTTGAGTTTATTCTTGTGTATGGTGAAAGCTGGTGGTGTAGTTGACTTTTTTGCATGTACCTGTCCAATTTCCCCAACACTATTCATGGAAGAGACTCTTTTTACTCCATGGTCTGATCTTGCCTCCTCTATCAAATATTGAGTGTAATGGCTTGGCTCAATTTCTGGGTTTTCTACCCTGTGCCATTGATCTGTATGGTTATTCTTGTGTCAGTACCAGGCTATTTTGGTTACAGTGGCTTTGTAGTATAACTTGATATCTGGTATTGTGATCGCTCCACCTTTGTTCTTCTTAAGATTTCTGAGGTTATTCGATGTCTTTTTTGGTTCTATATAAATTTTTAGAGTATTTGTTCTAGGTGAAATATGCCATTGGTATTTTTAATAGGAATTTCACTGAATCAGAAAGAATATATTCACCCCTATGTCCACAGCAGCACAATTTACCAAAGCTAAGATCTGAAAAGAGTCCAAGTGCCCATCAGTGATGAGTAGATAAGAAAGCTGTGGTACATTTATACCATGGAACACTATCAGCAGTAAAAAATGAAGGAGCTCTTACCCTTTGAGACAGTATAGAGGGACCTGGAGAGTATTTTGCTAATCAAAATAAGCCAGTCAGAGAAAGATAAGTATCACATGACCTCATCACATATGGAATCTAATGAACAAAATAAACTGATGAACAAAAGAGATCCAGAGTTAAAAGCATGGAACTAACTGACAATCTCAGAGGGAAGTTGAGGGGAAAGAAGAAGGGGGAAGATTAACCAAATAACTTAAACACATATATGCATAACCCATGGACACAGACAATAGGGTGGTGAAGGGGGTCAATGGGAGAAAAAGGGGAACATCTGTAATACTTTCAACGATAAAGATTAAAAAAAAATTTTTTTTTAAAGAAGTGCATATTGGTGATTATAAAATAATCACAGGGATACAAAGTACATCATAGGGAATAGAGTCAATAATATTGTAATAACTGTGCATGGTGCCAGGTGAGTACTGGAAGTATCAGGGAGTAAAGTATATGATTGTCTAACCACAATGCTTTATACCTGAAACTAACACAAAATAATTTTGAATGCAAACTAATTGGAAAAAATTTAAGTCCCTTATTGTTATTCACTTGGGCTCCATAAAAAGAATGAAGCACCTCAAGTTGAAACTAAAATCCAAGAGGAACCTGAACGGCTGCTTTAAAAAGTGTCACTTCAGTCTACCCGAATCTTTACTTCTCTCACTTTAGAAGAGATGAAGAGAAGGAAGCCTGAGTCCTGACTTGAAGACCACACACTTTCACTTTTACAGAGCAGCGCCTGGCAAAGATTACCTTAATACCTTGTGCTTAGTAAACAGACGAAACTAATACATCCATTCAGTGAAGTGTTTGCACAAGGAAGTTACTGAAACCTACTGTTCTTGAGAACGTTTCCTCCCCATCTCACCTGCAGGGAAGCAGCACCCACTTCCTCCCCAGCGTGGTCTGAAACTAGTGAGCCGCCTCCAGAAAAGGTCTTCTCCGTCAGCCCACCTCTGCAGCACCACCTCTCCACATCACACGTGGTCAGCGCTCCTGGCCCTGGCCCCTGTGAATGCCACCTAACCGCTCCCCTGACACGGGGGCGCGGGAGGGCCTGAAATAAATGTCTTAAGAGGGCTTACAGACAGCACTAGGATAGCTGTTTAGAGCATGCCTCGAAAAGCAACAAGCTGCAAAGGAACTCGTCCCATGGGCCATGACTAATCTCAACCCAATGTGTTCACAAAAGGGAACTATAAACTAGAAAAAGGTCATCTTCCCTGACCTTTAAAAACGTTTTTTTTTTAATTAATTTCAGAGAGGAAGGGAGAGGGAGAGAGAGAAACATCAATGATGAGCGAAGATCATTGATCAGCTACCTTCACACGACGCACACTGAGGATGGAGCCTACAATCCAGACACGTGCCCTGACTGTGAATCGAACCAAAACCTCCTGGTTCATAGGTCAAAGCTCAACCACTGAGCCACATGGGTCAGGACTGACCTTTTTTATTTTATATTTTGGGAGATCTAACCTTTTTAAACAGTAAATGATAATGACACATTATACGCACAATGATATTCTCTTTATAATATATCAAATCATGACTAATAAGGCTCAAGTGCTTTCTGACCATCATCTGCCTGCTGGTCCCCTTGTACCTGTCCTTTTGTTGCCAGTTTTGTGTACGTCCTTCTGGACCTGTCTTTGAAACCGCACAAACACACAGGACTCCAGCACAGTCATTCTGGAGGAGACTCTATTACTTTAAAACTTTCTTTGGTCCTAAGAAAGTTTCTTTCCTAAGTCATAGCAAAAAATACGTAATTTAATAAAAATAAAAATAAAAATATAGGATTCATAACCAAAACATGAAACATCCCCCAAATCTACCTATGGGGGAAACAGGTCAATTATTATTATGCATGCAAAAAGTAGAATACTCTGCAGCCACTTTCTGTCACTGTGGAAAAGAGTATACTGTTGTGTGAAAAAAAACCAAGCTCCAGAAATGCACATGTAAGAGACCTGGGAGGTGGTGGACAAGATCAGTCAGCAGCGTGGTCAGCAGCATCGTCTACGGAGCCACCCCACGCACTTTCACGTCCTGTCTGACACTCAGCTTTGCGATGGCAGCCAAATCGCTCAGCTCCCTGAACCTCATCTGCAAAGCGAGGGTGATGACAATGCCTGCCCCTCATGGGGTTGCTGTAAATAATTACAAAAGATGTGAAAGGAAACCTATGCATAAGGTCCAGTAAAAAAGGTGTGCATTTTATTTATGTAAATCAAACCTCTATAAACTTGATTTTAATACACACACACACACACACACACACACACACACGCGCGTTGTAAAATTCTGTTTATAGGGAATATCCAGAATAGGTAAATTCTTAGAAATAGAAAGCAGAAGCTAGAGGCAGATTCTCCTCCAGAGAATAACCACGGGATAAGTTCAGGGTTTTATTACAGGGTGATGGGAGTATGGGAACTACATAGAGATGGTGGCTGCATAACATTGTGAATGTATTCGATGCAACTGTTTTTTGTTGGCTTAAAAAGGGTTAATTTTATGTTATGTGAATTTCACCTCAGGGGGGAAAAAAAAATATGTGCATGCAAAACAACATGTTTTACAGGAATAAATACAAATCCAAGAGTAAACATACACATTCACAAAGATGGAAGGGGGAAAAGAATAAGTAAGGAGAACACTCATAAATGAAAGCCAAAAAAATCACATGACAGGGCATAATTCTGGAGAAGCCTGCCCAGTCCGCTGTCCAGGAGGGGCAAACCTCACACCTGGGGGCGGGACCCTGTCCTGGTTTGTTGCCTTTTTCTTTGTTTTCTTTTTTTTTAAGAAATAATATTCAGCTCCATCCTCTGCCATTTGCTATTGCTCCCCACTCATATATATTGTATTTTGGAAGGCTCTTCATTTTGAAGCACCAGGCTGACACCGTGAGCCGAATATTTTCAACTTCCTTTACTTGGTCACACCTAGTATGCCAGTTAACGGAGGTTTCATAATGAAGTGTCAAGTATGGTATGCAACTGCCTATACCAAAATCAACCAACCCCGGTGCTGAAATAAGTTCGGTTCTCAGAGCTATTTTACATGCATCCTTCACAGCCAGGCTCCTCCCCCAGCCGCGGCAGCTTCCATCCCACAGCCCGGAGTGTGCTGGGACTCTGCAAACAGGAGCTGGCTTAATTTGATTTTACAGGGAAGAACAGAAAGGCCCGCTGCATAAGAGTTCATTGTATGATTCTCTGCTCCAAGAGGGACCGTCCCTAAGCCCGTGACCGCCTGGCCTGCGTGCGAGGTATTAAGTTTAAAGGCCTGGAGCGAGTTCAGAGGATACGCACGGTGTCAGGAATCAGTCCATGATGCTGGGAGCTTCTGGCTCCTCCAACGCCTGTGCCGGAAACTTGCTTTCTGGTTCTTCTTTCCAAACCCCCAGAACCCAGGTACCCCCTACTCAATGACAGCACTTCTAGGAGAGTTCTCTGGGATTCTTGTCTTCATCAAAATAAACCAAAGGGCTGCCCTTTTTTCATAATTAGTCACGAATGTCAGTTGCCTCAAGGTGACACGGGAGAGAGAAAGACCTGACATTTGTGAAGGAACGGCAGCTGGAGAGAATCACGCAGGGAAAACAGACACACAGGGAAGCACTGCTTTCTGGGCTGGGGAAAGACGGGCGTTTCAGAAATCTAAAATAAGCCTTTTATCAGAGCCGGGGTGAAGGTCATCCCCTCGGCGCTGGGGTGGAGGACAGAGCCACTGCTCAGACGCCCTGCGCCTCGCTCTCGTAGGACCTGCCAGGAAGGAGGGTCTGTTCCGGTGCCAATGGCAATCTGGCATCTCTAGGGACTGGGCAGTTATGCAATACAATTATTATTATTTTATTTTTTTTGCATCGCGTCCCTCCCACGGGGCATTCCAATAAGCTCGACAAAGGGAGTCATTCATAGACTTGATAAAAGCAGAGTAAGGACAACTTTGTAACATGGAGTGAAGACACGGAAAGGGCCCGCCCCACCCAACCCACAGGGCAGAGGCAGGAAGGAGCAAGGTGATCAGCGAGTAAAATCAGAGCGGCTTCCCGGGTCCCAGAGAAGGGCCCTCTCCACTGCTGGCAAACAGTAGAATGATCGCTGTCAAGCAGCCTGGGATTGGTTCAGATTTTTGTTCGTTTTGTTTTTATTTTCTAGATCCCAACTATTTATTCTACTTGTTAAGTAATAAGCACAAGTCAGAAAATATTTTCCTAATTTGTGACTTACCAGTCTAATGTATTTTGACAGAACAGAAGTGCGCCTACACACCAAGGCACAAGTGGTGTTTGGCTGTTTAAAAATTCCCCGGGAATTCCTGCAAGAAATTTCTGGGTTGGGGCGGTCCCGGGGGGGCTAAATGTTATTTTTTTAGGCAAGTCAGTCCTCTAATAAAGTGGCGAATCCCTATTATTTCTCTTAAATATATTTTTATTGATTTCAGAGAGGAGGGGAGTGGGAGAGAGAGACAGAAACATCAATGATGAGAGAGAATCATTGATCAGCTGCCGCTGGGGATCTGTGCCCTGACTGGGAATCAAACCATGACCTCCTGGTTCACAGGTCAACTCTCAACCACTCAACCACGTCAGCTGGGCACGGACACATACTCTTACCTTGAGCAAACCTTATGGAAATTCAAGTTTGGGGGCAAAGAAACGTCGTTATAAGCCACCTTCAAGAGAAGACATTATTGATATGCTTTCAACCTCCAAAAGGCAAAGCTCATTGCACGAGGGCCCCTCTTACCCAGGGATGATCTCAAGAACAGGAGAGACCTTAGCTCTCCCAAGGAGGTCTCTATCCTGCCTGCACCCAGCCTCCCTTCCAGGCCTGGGACCCGGTGAAACTGCCCAGCCCGCCCTTCTCAGTACAGGGCAGTCTTCCCAACAGAGTCTCAGAGAGCAAGGTTCTCGAACAAGGAAGCCCAGGTGCCATGGCACGTATGCTGTGTCAGGAGAAGGAGACTTCGCTCAGGCCTGCCAGAGCTGGACCGTCCTTACGAATCTGGACAAACTCCCAAATCCCAAACAGGCGATTAAGTGTTTCACTGCAGCTCTCCCAGCTCTCCCAAAAGCATCCCACTCTCTCAGGTTATCTAAGAAGTAGTACATTAAAGGGGCCTGGAAAGTAAGTGGAATTCCTTACGTCACACAGGGAATGCATTCCACTATAAACCTACCTGCTTCCCTTTCCCATTGGCCTCCGTTATCAGAGGAGATGCACACATAGGTGATATAGGTGTATACATATAGGTGCCAAAGCCAGCCCTGGGAGCCTAACTACTGGCTTCAAGGTCAAGTTCTTGTGTGTGCGCAACATGATATAGACAGAAAACAGCTGACTAGCAGCACATCACTGAAATTCTCTCTACTTTGAAAATACTAGGATATGTAAGGATCACATACACATGTTATCAATACAGGGTCATCATTAAGGAGGCGATAAATGGAAGTCACTGGGATGAGTCTTGCTGCTGGGAATGCTGAGGGACCGAGGATCTAGAGTGGGCTGTGCTCTGCCCAACAAAGCCTTTCTCTTCTGAACCACCAGCCCTGCTGCTGTCACTCACCACAGGCCCACAGGGCAGCAAAGGTTTCTGCTTCCTTCTTTTTTTTTTTTTTTTTAAATATATTTTATTGATTTTTTTACAGAGAGGAAGAGAGAGGGATAGATAGCTAGAAACATCGATGAGAGAGACCATCAATCAGCTGCCCCCTGCACACCTCCCACTGGGGATGTGCCCACAACCAATGTACATGGCCCTGACCGGAATGGAACCTGGGATCTTTCAGTCTGCAGGCTGACGCTCTATCCATTGAGCCAAACCGGTTTTGGCTCTGCTTCCTTCTCATAGAGGGTTCAGGAGCCCGCCTTGGTTGTCCCAAGTAGGCAACTAACTTGTACAGAACCACAAATGCTGGGGTTCTTTTCCCAGCCTTACAAGGGGTTCAGCATTCTGGAGAAAGGGGCTGCACATAGATGATTAAGAAAGAGTCCAGCCGGAATCAATTTGGCTCAGTGGATAGAGCGTCTGCCTGCAGACTGAGAGGTCCCAGGTTCGATTCCGGTCAAGGGCATGTACATTGGTTGTGGGCACATCCCCAGTAAGGGGGTGTGCAGGAGGCAGCTGGTCGCTGTTCCTCTCTCATTGATGTTTCTAGCTCTCTATCCCTCTCCCTTCCTCGCTGTAAAAAAATCAATAAAATATATTTTATTTTTTAAAAAAGAAAGAAAAAAAGTCCGAAGACAAAAGATAATTTTGAAAGGCATTAAGGGGGTCAGAGGATCTTCAGCTGAAGGAGCTAGAAGACTCTCCTAGTCTAGGACCCCATGGTATTTATTTAACACAACTTGTCCTAAGGCAAGGTGGAGATAATACACTTCAAAGGGTAGGGAATCAAAGGATTTACAGAAGCATTGTCAGTTTGGGGAATAGCCTTAAGCTATTCAGGTGTTTGGCCAACAGGAGGCAATAAAATGCCCTGAGCTGTCTGGCAGTTAACAATCCTATTCAGGTTTGGGGAAGTGCCGTTTGGCCATTCCAACAGGCCAACTACATATGTGTCTCACCCTTGTTGAGCCACCCAAGCTTCACCAACCTTTTGGTGAAACTCTTGTAATTATTACATGCTGGAACTGGTTCCTGGCACACAAAAGCTGAGAAAATTTCCCAAAGCATACCTTGGGAAAGCTTCCGCAGTGTCTACATGTATCATCTCTTCCAGGAAGCTAAATAGTGTCCGTGGGGGGTTTCAGAAGCACCACGCGTACAAGGTAAGGGCAGAGGTGCCCACATCCTCTACTCAACCAGTTCCCCATGGCAAACGCTCACCCAAGATGGGTTCATGAGAGCAAGGGCCAGGTCACCTAAAGAACATGACCTGCCTGAGAGAAACTCCTGAATGCTAGACTGGAAGGCTGAGACAAAATCAAAAGGGTGTCATGTTTCCCCAAAGGTAATTCCAGGCGCAGAGAGCAAAGGCAAGAGCATAGAATAGACTTACTGGAGAGAAAATAAAAGTAAATAAAAGGTCTACAACGGGGATGGGAAGCCCGAATTGGATGCAGAGAAACTGATGTTTGTGCAGCCACACAATGACCAGCTCCCTCTAAGGCCCACCTTAAACGTTACTCAGGATATAAAACAAGGCTGGACACATTCCCTATTCTTGAGAAACTTAAAAGCTATCAGAGCAAGTAAGCTTTATGCCCAAACACCTGCATTATCCAGCTATCGGTGATTCTCCCTAAGAACTGTATGAGTCAAAATTTGGGATGGGCATTTGGGTTGAACCTTAAAAGATTCATGCAACTTATATATTAAAAGATAAAAGTAAAACAAAACAAACAAACAAAACAGATGTTAGCACTCTGGGAAGTGGCCAAAGGAGCAACAAAGGCAAAAAAGGTTGAACTAACTATTTATTTCCAGGAAGCAGGAAACAGTACTGCTGAGTAATGAAAGATTACTTTAAAAAGCAGACTGAGCCCTGGTCAGTGTCGTTAAGTGGTTAGAGCACCCAAGCACTGCAGGTTCCATTCCCAGTCAAGATCACATTCCTGGATTTTGGGTTATTCCCAAATCGGGGCATGTGGGAAGGCAACCAATCGATGTGCCTTTCTCACATTAATATCTCTATCTCTCCCCTCCCCTCTCTCCTTTCCTCCCTCTCTTTTTCCCTCCTCACCCTCCCTCCCTTCCTTTCCCCTCTCTCTGAAAAGCAATGGGAAAAAAATACCCCAGGTTAGAATTAATCAAAAAAAGCAGACTGGAACCAGATCATAGGTGAGCATAAATAATACGTAAGAAAAAAAGGTGAAATCCTCAAACAGCAGACTAGCAAGGTCTGGAGCAGGAGGAGCAGAGACATATCTGGGCTCTGATCACTGAGGACACTGTCTTCAAAATGAAGTAAGCGGAGCAGCAGGACATGGGGTAACTTGCTTTTCTCTGTTCCTTCTCCATTACGCACTCTCTGTTTAGGAGAGAAGGGCTATCCAATTGGTCCAACCGATGAGCAAGTACCCAGGAAGGTAACACCACTCTTTGTGGGGAACCGTTACCTTAGCCAAGCCAATCTCAATTCTCTTACCAGTCACACGTGGTACCTAAAGCACCTTGGTGGCAGAAACATGTCTCTCTATGTCCAGCAAGTGGAGAAAGAAAAATCCGATATTTTGGGTGTGTTCAGACACTTTCCATATACACTTAATTCTTTTTATATATGTATATTTTATTGACTTTTCACAGAGAGGAAGGGAGAGGGATAGAGAGCTAGAAACATCGATGAGAGAGAAACATCGACCAGCTGCCTCCTGCACACCCCCTACTGAGGATGTGCCCACAATCAACCTACATGCCCTTGACTGGAATCGAACCTGGGACCCTTCAGTCCTCAGGCCGACGCTCTATCCACTTTGGCTACACTTAATTCTTAATGTGCTGGTCAGCTGCCTTGCAGAGCACAGGCAGGGCATGGCTAAGGGGTCTTCCTTGCACCCCGTGCTGAGGTCGCAGAGCCCCGGGGGGGGGAGAGGAAGGCTTCCCATCAGCTTCTTTTCCTTCCCTCCTATCAGATCACACACAATTGTTTGCAGGCCTCATCTGTCTTCTACTGTTCAAAGCCACTGCCACTCAAAAGCATGCTTTCCGCTAAAGGACACGTCTAACTCATCTCTAATCTTCTCTCCAAGTGGTCTGTAGCAGCTGGCATTCCTCTCTCAATGCAAACAAACAACCTACCAACAAGAAAACCTCGGTCTCACTATTAGAGTTGCTTTCCTGTGCTGTCTAATGAATCCAGGCTTAGGAACAAAAGAAGCCATTTCTTAGAATCAACCTTTGAAAAGATGAGGTTGTGTTTGCATCTGGACTCTTGCTTACCTTGATGTTAGGATGAAAGACAGTAAGTTTCTTGAACCTGTTTTTCTTGCTGTCATCTAGTTTTTTTATATATATAATTTTGATTCACAAACTACTTAAAGCTTTACCATGTAAGTATTTGCTTATTTTACTGTAGAACGCACCTCCAAACAGAAAGGCATGCTATGGAGCTTTCACACAAGAGAAGAGATGAAGAGACACCATTTCCTTCAGGGGTCTTCAAACTACGGCCCTCGGGCCACATGCGGCCCGCAGAGGAGTCTGATCCGGCCCGCCAGGTTTTTTGGGCAGTGAGCACAGCCGAGGTGTTACAGTAGGAATTAGTAGTTCATATAGTCCGGCCCTCCAGCTCTCTGAGGGACCGTGATCTGGCCCCCACTTTAAAAAGTTTGAGGACCCCTGTCCTTAACTATAATAATAAAAGCATACTATGCTAATTAGACCGGACAGCGGAACGACGTCACTCTAGATGTCTTTCTGGATGAAGCCGTGGCAGCGGGGGCCAAGGCAGAGGCGGTTAAAGGCAACCAGGTAGGCAGGTGAGCAATTAGGGGCAATTAGGCAGATAGATACAGTGGTTAGGAGTGATCAGGCAGGCAGGCGATTAGTTAGGAGTGATCAGGCAGGCAGAAGAGTGGTTAGGGGTGATCAGGCAGGCAAGTGGTTAGGAGCCAGTGGTCTCAGACTGTGAGAGGGATGTCTGACTACCCACAGGGATCAGGCCTAAACCATCAGGGAGACATGCCCCCAAAGGGTCCCGGATTACAAGCGGGTGCAGGCCGTGCTGAGGAATCCCCCTCTCCCATGCATGAATTTAGCGCACCAGGCCTCTAATGTATTTAAATAATCATGACAATCAATACATTTCAATGTGAGGAAAAGTGATGGAATGAAGCTGAAAGTCTCAATTAGCACCAGTAAGTGCCAGAGCATTTCGGCAGTATTGCCGTGAATACACTGCCGGGCTTAGCTGGTGAGTGTCCTCCTGGGACAGGCAGAAAACCTCTCGCAGCTCTACTGCAGTCATGGTGGAGAGGATGGACTTGAAGAGACAGAAGCTAACGGTGATCCTGGAACATTGCTTTCATCGCCAGGCTTCGGTTTCCTCGTTGGCGTGGTGTGAGTGCTAAACGGGATGTGCGTGTAAAGGACTGGGGGGAGCAGCTGGGCCACAGCACGGAGGAAGTGTAAGAGACCACTGGCAGCACAGACACAGAGCTTCTCTCTCACGGTGACAGGTGCAGGCGACGCCAAGAGGGACAGCGAAATCGAAGGCAGGACATTTCCACGTGATCAGGAAAAACAATCCATAAGACGAAAGCCAACATTTCTAAAGAAACTTCTGGTTCTAAACTGTTCTCTGCTAAACACTTTAGTTTCTTCTGGATGAAAAAAAAACAAACACACAAAAACAAAACCTTTTTATTTAAATTGTCAAAGAGAACTGTACTTGTGTGCAACTGAGGAGATTAAAGATTAAGATTATACACACTGACTCACTGCCCATCAAAGTCCTCCAATTAAATCCGGGCTGCAAAGTGGGGGTTATATTTTAAAGGGGCCACCTGACACAGAAGAATATTTTTCCAATAAAAGGTAAAATCGTTGACGTCAAATGCTGAGCTGGAAGACAGAGTCAGAAATAGCGTCCTTTTGTTTCCCAAGCCCATTTCTTTTGGACTGAAATTATTATTTGTGAACTTGGTTAAATCGTGGTGAACTGCTCATTTAAATACAGGGAGACATGTGAACAGGATAATGGGAAGTAAAAAATTCTACTACAACCAGGATACCTTTGTTCAAAGGCACAACTTGATTAAATTCACATCCTGTGGTCATTTGTTGAGTTCACAGAACAATGGTAAATTTAGTGACTGGGAAAACAAAAGGCCATTGTTCCTTTTCATTATTTCTCTTCCTTGTTGCAAGTTGAAACATTGATTTGTCTCAAAGTCCACGGTTTACATATAAGAGAAAATCATGATATTAATGCACACACATCAAAAAACCATACCTAAATATACATAAACACATACATAATACAGAATGGGGCAAAAGTAGCTGTACCATTGTTCGTATGGAAAATAATTCAATAATTAATAAATTATAATGATGAAAGAATAAGCCCTGTGTTTGGTGTGCTCACCACAGTAAGCCTACGTTTGCCCCACCCTGTATATTCAACTAATATTAGCATTTAACCCATGTTTGTATTGACAGCACTACACTACAGAACTTGTTTCTATGAAGAGGATTATCAAAACATCAGTCTATCTCTCAATAATTCTGCCTTGGAACAAACTTTACAACACATAGCAGGTGGCAGAATTCCACAAACTGTGTTTTGCAATTCCTTCCTTTAGGATTCTGACAATAAATATGTGGCGTGCTTTCCAGGGAGAGCAGAAGGACTCTGGAGACGGGGCCGTTTGCTCTGAGCAATAGTTACACACCTCTCCCAGAGCTGGCCTCACTGGGGTGTGCTCGGGTCCCTCTCGTGTTTTCTCCTCCAGACTTTCTACATTCCTCAAGGTTAGGCACCCAGACAGAACTCCCTCTTCCTGTGAGCAGGACATAGCAATGCCTGGGCCACACTGAAGCTCAAAATACACCCACTAACTAGATGGAGAGACTCAACCTGTGATCAGTGGAAGTGGAGTTCCTGGGTGCTGCGAGGAAAAGAATTTCCTGAGGCCCCCACGGGGGGGGGGGGGGGGGGGGGTTCATGGAAAGCGTTATTGATGATGTAAAATCAAGGCCCCGTCGCTGTCCCTCTGACCATGGAAGAAGTCCAGTCTCGTCCAGCAGGGCCACAAGGAAGGCCACTGCCCAGAATGTCTGTTCCATGGCAAAGCCCAGGCCAGGCCAACATCTGGTTAGCTTAGCATGTGCTCCCAGCTGCAGGCCGCTGCGTGTGGAGTCCCCGCAGACACGGGCCATGTGGCTGCATAAAGCCACGCGGCTATGGAGGGAACAGGTGAGTGCACCGCACGGGTGGCTGCAGGTCACAAAGCGAGAGAGCACGAGAGCAAACAAAGGAGAAGGAACTCCTTGTCTGGGGACCTTAATCAGGAACTTCTTCAAATGAGCCAACTCTCCAGGATTCCCAGCACTTCTGATGGGGCTCACCCCCTGGCCGATCCACGGTTCCCCTGGCTAGACTGACAGGCAAGCACCTCTCCGTGCCACCCCAAGTTCTACTGTGCATGTACTCTTCCACCTGTGCCTGTCTCCCCTACCCCCCCCCCACAGTCCAGTATCTGAGGGGGAGAATGAGGGGTAATAATCCCCTTGGAAGGACAATGCTGTAGCTTCCATGTTCCCAGGGGATGTGACTAACAATTTCTGACTTCCACTTTCTCTCTTCCCTTCAGTATTAACTAGAGGCCTGGTGCACAAAAATCCGTGCACTCGGAGGGAGGGGTCTCTCAGCCCAGCCTGCACGCTCTCACAATCCGGAAGCCTCAGGTAGGGTCCAGACCCATCACAGCATGGCTCTGGTTCCCCGGGCCTGCAGGTGAGGAAGGCGGGGGAGGGGGGAGGGAGCCACACCAAGAGGCCAGTCCAATCACAGCATGGCTCTGGTTCCCGGGGCCTGCAGGCGAGGAAGGCGGGGGAGGGGGGGAGGGGGACACACCAAGAGGCCAGTCCAATCACAGCATGGCTCTGGTTCCCCGGGGCCTGCAGGCGAGGAAGGTGGGGGAAGGGGGGAGGGGGCCACACCAAGAGGCCAGTCCCATCACAGCATGGCTCTGGTTCCCCGGGCCTACAGGCGAGGAAGGCGGGGGAGGGGGGGAGGGGGCCACACCAAGAGGCCAGTCCCATCACAGCATGGCTCTGGTTCCCCGGGGCCTGCAGGCGAGGAAGGCGGGGGAGGGGGGAGGGGGCCACACCAAGAGGCCAGTCCCATCCCAGCATGGCTCTGGTTCCCCGGGCCTGCAGGCGAGGAAGGCGGGGGAGGGGGGGAGGGGGGACACACCAAGAGGCCAGTCCAATCACAGCATGGCTCCGGTTCCCCAGAGCCTGTGGGTGGGGGGAGGGACCCAGAGGCCAGTCGATGGCAGCATGGCTCCATTCCCACAGCTCCCTCCCACCACTGCGCCTCGGGCCACGGGGACCCAGGACTGGCTTCTGCTACACCGGCCGGGTCCCTTGCCTGGTGTTGGGTCATCCATCTGGACATTCAGGTCGTGACAGACCTTGGTTCTTTATACATTAGGATAACTAGATAATTACACCAATAAAAAACCTACTGAACAAGTAAACACCGGGGGGGTGTAAAGTCAGACCTTCAGCCAGCTCCCAGTTGCTCTGGTCTTTCTCAAGAGCAGACTCATCACTCTCCCCGTCCTCTTCCTGGAGTTCTAAGAAGCATGGTCCCACTCTCCCAACGTGCCAGACCTTCCTTAACCGACACCGGGCCTCGAATACCCACCCGGCAGTCCCAGGGTGTTACAGGGGTGCTTACTGAGTGATGTGTTCATATGATTTTTTTTTTTTTCTTTTAAATGTTGAATAGTCTGGTATTTGGGCTGAATATTTTAATCAGGTTTCAATGCTGGGAAGCCCATGAGCAGAGTTCTACAATTGTCTCTCTTCCATAATGAAATGTACCTGGGTTCACCGCCAGAATTCTGTGTTCTTTACGGTTGTCAACACATTAGCATTAAAGTTAATAACTTTTTTAAACCACTTAATGTCCCATCATTGACTCAGGTAGATGACAGAGGGCTGCTGCTTTAGACAACTTCTTATCGATTAAATTCTTAGGGCACTTTGTGTGCTAGAGAAGGAAGGCCGAGAGGTCGGAGAGTAGAGGGCATTTTAAAAGATCCCTCATCCTCTCACATAATTAATTTCCAGAGCCATTTCTACCAATGCAGTAGCATTCGTTTATTCTGAGGACACATAAAAATTGGTTTGGAATATAGGCACTTCTGTCCATGGATCTTCCATTTGCCAAATGTTTAAATCTGTGCCTAAGTTATCATGAGATGAATGCTTTTTAATAATACGAGAAACCTGTTAAAACATTAGTTATATATGTAGAAAGTTATCACTAAAATAAAGGCTTATAGGGAGAAATGGTATCTATCTTAATGACCACATAATAGGTTTACTGAATGACAGTGAATTCTCTGAGTCAGCGAATACTCAATCATCTATACCAGTGGAAGGGAACACTGGTGTGGAAAATACAGGGGAAAACAGCCTTAATACAGTGAGAATTTTGTAAGCATAACAGGCATACCTGAACCCACCATACTGGGTTGTTGTGAGGATTAAATGAACTATGAAAAGCTTTAGCCCGGGGGCGGGTTGACACATAATATCTCCTCAATGCTAACTGTTACCATTAGAATCATCATCATCATTATTTGTTATGCATTATATTATCCTATAAGGTCGACATGACGTTCCTAATTTTGATGATGAAATGCCATGCGGCACACTGAGGCCAAGAAACTGGCTTGGTCACAGAGCCGGTGAATGATGCCAAAGAAATCCAAGCCCAGGTCAGCCTGATGTGCAAGTTTCAGCTCCAACTGCCACGTGACGCTGCTTTAAAAATAGGGACCCTTCTTCTAGAAATTAACTCCTTTAGGATAGCGTGCGAATCCTAAAGGCAGATCAGATAGCAAAAGCAGAGGAGGCAAAGGGAGCCAGATAAAGGGCAGGCGCTTTACAACCAGACGTCACTGGGTTCAGATCCAGCTGTGTGACCTTCAAAAGGTTATGTGGAAGCCCAAGTCTGCCTCCTAATTTGTAGAATTGGGAAATCACGCTAGTCCTGGCAGGAATGAGGTAAGGATGAGACACAGCGCATGTAAAATCCTTAGTCCAGTCCTTGGCACACAGTGAGTGCTCCAAAAACCTGTACCAGAATCATCCTGTCGGCTTGAATTACCTTTACATGTCCTCAAATCTTCGTGGCATAAAGGGGTTGGGGAGGAACCCTCCCACAATTTTAATTCTCAACTTTTCCGCCCCAAAAGACTACTATATCTCAAGAGATGTAATAAAATTCTTCCCCGGGAGTCAAATAACTTTTATTGCCAATAATTTTTCTTGAATTGTAAATAACTTTACACACATACATCATTTGCCTCTATACACATAAAAAATGATAAATAGTTATGTATGATATATGTAATCTTTTTTTACACACTCTTTGGAACTTCCAAAGGGAAAAAGAAAGGAGTATAATGAAAATTAACAACTAAGTAGAAAAGAACGGGAAATTCTTACAAAACAAGAAAACTCACTTTCTTGAAGCACCCTTAAGCTGCAAAGTGATTAAAACTACCAGCTCGCTACACACACACACATATCCCGGCATTAAAAAAAAGGGGGGTGGGGGGTAAACAAGGAGACATATAGCCCTAAGGAAAAATGATTAACTTTTTCTTTAATTCTGGTAATCAGATAAACATTCAAGTCTATAATAAGACAGCATGCAAGAAAATGCACTGCATTGTTTCACAAAATAAAGCACATTTATAAACGCATTCTAAGCCAGGCACTAGGTCACTTCCAACTCCCCTCCGAAGCAATCAAATAGAGATTAACATGCCTATCAGCTAAGGATCAGGCTGTCAAAATGAGAGCTTTAAATTACACATGTCCTTACCATGGCTAATTAAAATATATTTTTCTCCTAAATAATAAAGAGCATTGCACAGACTTTAATAAAGCAATGTTTGATTTTGCTTATGTGCTAACGGGCATTTTTAAGCAGATTAAAACGAAATTCAAGGCCGCCCCGAAGAAACCTTCCAAACTGAAGTAAGACCATGTCTTTCTTTAACCCAACAAAAATTCCTACGAAACGATAATCAAAACCTTTTCGTAAACAGGAGCTTAACTGCTGCCTCTCAAATCAGATTACATTTCAAGTGATCTGAAACCAAACGAAAACAGGATTTTATGAGCATGGTTCTCATTTTTTAAAATAACTGGAGGACTGCCCTTTGAGATGCCGAGAGACAGACACCAAAGGGCTCAGGAATGCAAGTCACTGAATCTTGCCCTGGCCAGTGCTGCTCAGTGGTCAGAGCATCAGCCCAAACACACAAGGGTCGAGGTTTTGATTCCCAGTCAAGGGGACATAATCGATGGATGTGTTTCTCTTCCATCCATGTTTATCTCTCTCTCTCTCTCTTTCAATCTCTCTCTCTCTTTCTCCCCTTCCCTCCCTCTCTCTCCCCACCTCCCTTCCACTCTCTCTAAAAACCAATGGAAAAAATATCCTCAGGTGAGCAGTAACATAAAGTCAGTGAATCATTCAACCCACTAGCCATTATTTTGAAAGAAAAGTAGACTGTGGTTGAACAGGGAGAACAGGAGAAAAAGGGGTACACTTGACCGTGACCCTCAGAAAGAAAACAAAGCATCCAAAAGAAATCTTTCGGAGAAATATTAACAATGAAGTGCCAACGCCTACTAAAATTAGGGAGGACCCGGCCCACACTCCTCCCAACATCTATGGAGAAGACAGATGTGGGGTAATGAACCTACTCACAGAGGAAAATGGGTTGTCCCAGCAGGATGGGTTCCAGGTAATTTTTCAGAACCTCGCTGTCATTACAGAAACTGCATGAACTGTTTCACAGGACTTGCATGTCCAGCAGAAAGGCAGGACCATGTTGCATAATCCAGGCATTGGTATTTCAGAACTGAAGACGTTTTACAACTGAGACAGGGCACAAGCTTTCCCAACTTACTCTCCAAGTGGAAAAGGGGAGGATGATTCCCAGGGAAGTATTTACTGACTTTAAAGAATGATGTCCTAGTAACTGGTTTGGCTCAGTGGATAGAGCATCAGCCTGTGGACTTGAAAGGTCTCAAGTTCGATTCCAGTCAAGGGCATATACCTTGGTTGCGGGCATATCCCCAGTAGGAGGTATGCGGGAGGCAGCTGATGGATGTTTCTCTCTCATTGATGTTTCTAACTCTCTATTCCTCTCCCTCCCTCTCTGCAAAAAATCAAAATATATATATTTTTAAAAGGATGAATGGCTTTTGAAGCACATCATAGGAATAAATATTTTCAACAAAGCACATCATTCAGGATTATATTTTGAATAGGTTCCTTACCTAAGGGTAACACTGGGTTACCCTTTATGCATTGATACTAACTGTAGGACCTACCATAATATCCAAGCTTTCCCAGGCAAGAGCTTTTCCTATTACCCCTTATCAACCCTTATAGGAAGAGAGCACCTGGACTTAGCAAGCAATTCATTGGTGGCAGGTGTCCCATACAGGGGACCCTAGCGAAAACTGGATTCTCAATCTTTGGGATTAAAGTTGTGATAGTAAAGCAATTAGCAGCTATAGCAATGGCTAAAAGAGAAAGAAGAAGGGCCATAAGGGCTCTGAATGAGCTAAAATTCAGCAGAAACAACAGGATAGGAAGAGATGAACAAAGGCGTCTGCTAAGTCACACCCAGGTCAGAGGACCAGAAGTGAGTGCTGCTGAGGCCCTGTCCACTTCCAGGGTGCGTGAGAAAACCGTGGATGGCAATTTCAAAAGACCTGGGTGCTCAGTATTTCCTGGGCTGCTGCAAACTCGGGGAGGACCAGATTCCTGTTTCCTGGTCCCACATCTATCTTTATAAGATATGCTCTATTACTTGTGGGTAATTTCAGTGAGTCCCTGGTCCTTGTAGCCAAATTTGTTTCCTTCTATACTGCAGACTTTTCCCCAATTCAAAAAATCTTTCCATATATTTGTACATAGTATTAAATGTCATGACATTTTATATTTTGGGTCCATAAAATGATGCAACTTTCATTTCCTAAACTCAGGTGGCCATTTTTAGTTTTTCCAATCCACCACCAACCCACCCATCTACCCTTTTCTCTTCACACTCTTAGGTATATTATGTCTGGGTCAAGTAGTAAATAAGGTTAGATACCTTCTAAGTCTAATTCCCTTCTACCTCTAGGGCAAAAATTGGAATGACTAAGAAGGTAATTAATTAGCAAAGTAATTGAAAGTAATTTTTACAGTAGCCATCAAAAGTACAAATACAATGCCATCTGTCCATGCAATCCTCCCTCTGGATACCATCTCACAGAAATACAGAAACTGGAGGCAACCAATAAGTTAATCAATAAATTATTAAAATACATTCACTGAATCCAGGATTGAAATAAACTGGCATATTTTTTAATGAGGTGGATCTATGAGAAATGACCTAGAATGATAGCTGTGAATATCTGCAATGTGTACATTTTACTACAAATATATTCAGAAAATGCACAGAAATAAAATATACGTAATATATATTAATTTTTAGAAGCAAAGTTTACAGAATAGTATGCCTACCTACCACATTACATATAAAGCAGTTATATTTCGGAAAAATCTGTGTATTAGGTAAGCACAGAAAAACATCTGGAAGGATACACACCAAAATGAAGGGAACCTCTGGGAAATAGAAATTGAGGATTTTTGTTTTCACCTACTTAATGCAAAAGCATTTAATGTATCTCTATAGTTTAAAAACTTTGTTAATAAAATAAAGACTAATCATGCCAACAGTAATGTTGTTCAAAATGCTATGAAATACTTGACATTTAAAAGACAAAAAAATAAAAGTCAGCAATCAGATTATCAAATTAAGTTCTTAGAGATTCACTTTTCCCACATTCCCATGAAATCAAAACTAGTTCTATGAAGAGATCACATATTTAACAAGCCCAGAAAATTCTCATCTTTATGTTTAGTGTGAAATCTAGAAGTCATTCCTGAGCTCAAATGCACCCACAAACAATGAGACAGTTACTTACTCTTAACTTCCTCTGTCCCACAACTTCCACTCAGCAAAGTACCAAATATCACCATCAGGTGATCCAAGACCCCCGGAGGACAGAAGGCAAAGGATAACAGGCACATCTGAGAAGTACTAAACTGTAACATAGGTGTTAAGATTAGTTTATAAATGTACTCTGGGATTCTTCAAACATTTAAGGGTAAGAAAAATACACATACATACTCTGTCCAGAAATGATAAAGTATGCAGGATGCTCAGTGTGCACCAAATTCTCAAGAAACAAGTTACTTTTGCCAAGCAAGTATTAATCTAATTTTATTTTTCTTACCCTAAACAAAGTAAATGTGAAAGTGCTGGGAATGCCAAAAAAAAAAGTATCAATTTACTTTTTCTTTAAAAAAAAAAAAAAAAAGTCCTATTCCATTTCAAATTACACTCTTACACCAAAATTCAAACTGTATGTATGTAGCCTGGGGTGATGAGGTAACTAGTGATCCCCACTCCCCCACCACCTTTTTACTCCTCTCTCTTATACAAATTTTCGATGATCATTTGCGTTACTTGTAAAATGTTTAGGAAGTTTTAAATAAAATAAGCTTGGAGTTGTTGGGGTTTTTTGTTTTTTGTTTTTAGTGTTGTTTTTTAATAACTCAGACGTCTAGGTAACATTCTTGTCTCATTCTTCCCTACATGAGAAAGAAATGTTGGCTAACCACAGAAAGGGCACTCCACAATTCCAATCCATGCAACAGATCTGTCTTCCTTCTTGAAATAAAGGGAGAGTCACAGCTTTTAAATCTGTAAATTTCTAAAGATAACAATCTTCCCACATCTAAAAGCATATGTTTTATCAGGGCTTTTTTACCAGAAACTTTGCAACTTAATAAATGGTATATTTGCACATCTCCTGCCCTTCTACTATTTCTCCCACTAGTATGTGATAAACTAAAGAAAAACGGGCATATTCTGCCAATAAATATTAGGCTGGCAATTCTTTTTTTAAAAACTGACCAAATACCTAGTAGTGAAATGTTGCTGGATTGACTTCAAAGTAATGAAATGTTCATAGCTGTCTAAGCACCATCTACCCAAAAACTGATGCATAGGTATTACTTTTAGGGCTGTGATAACTCTACTTCACTAACTTCTAGGTGGCAGGAGAAATAGTCACATATGCATGCAAACAATCTATATTTTTAATGTGGGGTTGGGGTTTAAGAAGGTCAATCTGCAGTAAAACTCCTCAAGGCTAAAAAGGACTAGCATTGCACACATACACACACACACACACCTTCAAATGTCACATTAGAATCAACATCTTTAGATTTTTTTAGCACGTTAACATTTTTAAAGTCACTTTTCAAGTGACAATCACTCTGATGGGTAGTGCACACGACAAATTAAGTTTTCGAAACCTATAATCAACCACGCTACAGCAACCAGGGGAAAGATCGTTGGGCATTTAGCTCCCCCATCACAAGTTAAAACCAAAAGCTAAATGAGCGACGAAGAATGTGTATGCATCCTCCTTGAGCTAAATAAAACTGCTGTGGCAGTGAGCTGGCAAAGATGGCCGTAAGAATTCTTCCCGTCCCTGTTCGGTGTCCCTTTGCCATGCGATCCCGCCACTCTTCCCAACAAGGGGGAATCCATTTCCCTGGAATCGGAGCTGGCCTTGGGATGGCTCCAACCAACTGAACGAGGCAGAGGGGCACTGTGTGACTATGAAGCCTGGGCCCCAGGAGTCCTTGCAGCTTCGATCCAGCTATTTTGGAACACTGCTTACAAACAAGGAATAAACTACAGGCGAGCCTCCTTGACAATGAGGAGTCAGTGGAAAGATAGGGTCGACTAACAGCCAGCACCAACCACCATGCACACCAGTAAGACCCTCTTAAAATAGGTCCCCCCCCCGCCCAGCCCAGCTAGCCAAGGACTTGCCCTAAGCGAGGCAAGCACAATTGGCCAGCCAAGCCAAGCCCAAATTGCCAACCCACATGACTGTAAACAAATGAAATGGGTGGCTTGTTACACAGCATACTGTTACATAGCTGACAGCATCAGAACCCATGCTCAGAGAAAGGCGGCTTTCAGAGGCACCCTTGAAGGCAAAACTTCAAAAATGAGGTGCCCACCTCAACAAAATACTGCCACTAAAACTCTCGGGGTGGGGGAATTAATTTTCCCTACTTGCCTTGACCCTTGCTGAACCCCTGAATTGTTAAACTTGGACATGTCCCTGACTTGTTCTTCTCTTCCTACTCCTGCTCAGGTCTGAGGTCTCCTGAGGCCAAGGGCTAATCTTTGTCTTTCAGATGCCTTCTTGTCTCTGGCTTACAGATCGGATTTTGGAATCCTATCCCCCATGCTATCTATCCCTCATCCTCTTAGTCCACCACCAGCTTTTGCTTTTGCTGTCTCCACCTCTAGACAAACAGCTCATTGTCATCTACAAGCATCAGTCCTGCATAATCTCATTACTTCAGTGAAGTAGTGATACTGAATCTATTAAAAATAAGTGTAAACAACACTGACTTTAAACAACTAACAGCACTGTTCAGGCTAGGGTCATTTTGTAATGTTGAGTAATTCATTCCAGGAAAGCCACAACTGCTTAAAACATCTCTGGAAGAATCTGAAGAGCTAATTAATGTCACATTAGAAAATCGGTCCCATTTCTTCACAGGAGGGCTGATAGAAATGGGTAATTTTTCAACTTTAAAATAAAAGTAACTATAGAGTTTAAGTGGTCTCTCTCCCACCAGGTCCTTTTGAAGGGAACAATACTTCTTTATATATAACTAGAGGCCTGGTGCACAGGAGGAAGGGGGTCACTCAGCCTGGCCTGCACCCTCGGAATCGGGCCTAAACTGGCAGTCGGCCATCCCTCTTGCAATTCAGGACTACTGGCTCCTAACCACTCGCCTGCTTGCCTGCCTCCCTGCCTGCTTGATCACCCCTAACCACCTCTGCCTGCCTGCCTGATTGCCCCTAATAGCCTCTGCCTGCCAACTTGATCACCCCCTAAATTAGGGGTGTCGAACTCAATCAGAGAAGGGGCCAAAATCTAAAATCCAGCCTAAATCGCGGGCCGAATGGTTTACTGAACAGTCATAAACTGTCATTGTGATGGAAACGCAGCAGAGTGCAGTGATGACAGCGCGGTGCGGGCCACATTGCAAGGCCTGGCAGGACGGATTTGGCCCGCAGGCCTTGTGTTTGACACATGTGCCCTAAATGCTCCCCTGCTAGCCTTATCACCCCCTAAATGCTCCCCTGCTGGCCTTATCACCCCCAAACTGCTCTCCCCTGCCAATCTGATTGTCCCCTAACAGCTCCCCTGCTAGCCTGATCACCCCCAAACTGCCCTCCCCTGCCACCCTGATAGCTCCTAACTGCTTTCCCTGCTGGCCTGATCGCCCTAACTGCCCTCCCCTGCCAGCCTGCTCGCCCCCTAACTGCTCTCCCCTGCTGGCCTGATTGCCCCTGCCTCAGCTCCTGCCACTGTGGCTTTGCCGGAAGTTCGTCTGGAAGATGTCCAGAAGATGTCCAATCTAATTAACATATTACCCTTTCATTAGTATAAATACCTTGTGATACGGTAAGTTTTAAAATCAGTCATCCTTCATAAAGATCACACTTCATATTTTTGTCACTCTCTTACTTCCAAGTAGCTCCAAGAGACAAAGGAATAAATTTTTAAACAATAACATACAACTGAAAACAATTCACTCTTAACCTGGAAAACTAAATAAGCTATCACCAAAAAGCACAGCAGGATAACTGGCTGGTTGTAACTTTTACCTATTCTTTAAAAAATGTTGTTATTGATTTTTAAAGAAAGAGGGAGAGGGAACAAGATAGAAATAGCTATGAGAGAGAGATACTGACCGGCTGCCTCTGCACACCCCCTAGTGGGGATCGAGCCTGCATTGGGGGCAAGTGCCCTGATAGGGGGAAGCGAACCCTGACCTCCCAGTGCACAGGACAGCACTCAGCCCACTGAGCCATACTGGCCAGGCAACTTTTACCTATTCTATAATAGTGACTGCACATCAGCTATCCCCCTTTACCTTTAAAACTATTTAAGCAAATACATAAGCTACAAAGCTGCCTATGTTTCTAACGGGCATTAAAGAGCAGGGCATGAAATGATAGGCCTTAAAAAAAAGTCTTGCTGCTTCTATGGAAACAGGAAGATGGCTGTGGATAAACTGGGACGCTCATTATCTCTTAGCCTGAGAGACTGTCACTTTTTAAACAACCGATGAATATTTATTTTTAGTAAAGATAAATAACCTAGCTCCAATCTTGCCTTATGCCAAAAACAGTAAGTTTGTCCTAATGATCACAACTTGAAACTACCCAGAAACACTTCGCCCAGCCCTGTTTCGGCCACCCACGTGCCCAGGAAAGATGCCACATTAAAAATGTTTCCACGTCAACCCTTGTTGAAGGTCAGGCACTGGGTTTAGGGCTCCAGAAACTGGAAAGGGCAACTACAAGGAAAAACAAGCAAGGATTACATAGTAAAGCATTCTCTTTCACGGCCCCGGTCACCCACGGCCGCTAAATGTGAGAACGTAGAGAATGTTCCTGAATTGTCCCAAATTAAACCCAGTTAATCTCCCTACACAGATTTTTTTTTTCATCCCTCAGTTATTAATTCCCTTTCCTAACAAAGCAGGTATCCTGTCCAAACAGTGATTACCGAGTTTGAATTTCTCTTAAGATACTGACTTAATATGGGATGTTTTATCTACTTTGTGATATATAGCTTGGGCTAGCCCATTCATCTTTTTTTTTTAATATATTTTATTGATTTTTTTACAGAGAGGAAGAGAGAGAAATAGAGAGTTAGAAACATCGATGAGAGAGAATCATCGATCAGCTGCCTCCTGCACACTCCCTACTGGGGATATGCCCGCAACCAAGGTACATGCCCTTGTCTGGAATCAAACAAGGCACACTCCCTACTGGGGATGTGTCCACTGGCCGACACTCTATCCATTGAGCCAAAACGGTTTCGGCACCCATACATCTTTTAAGTACTCAAACACCAACATGGTTTTAAACTCAAAGGAAGGAAAGAACCATGATTCAAACACATGGTTTAAGTGATATACGTATTACTTTTTCTAAATAGAATTAATTTCACAACTTTTTTGAAATCTTTTTTTTTAAACCCTCATCAGTTCCTTCTACACAGCACAACAGAGGATAAACTAAAGTGATTCTGTCTACCACATCCAACCCCAAGACTCTTTAGCGATTTCTTAAGAAAATATAAGCTTTTGATACTTCTGACAACACCAGATTTCATTCAGGAGGAGCCTCCCGTGTTTACCATAATCACAGAACCCCAGGATGAGTGCAGTGGGTAAGATAAAAACTCAGGCCTCCTAACCATCTTCCTACGTCAACAGGGGTGTCTGTTTCACCGCACACAGAAAGGATTGACTGTTCTGAAAAATATGAATCAACTGGCTTTCAAACAGAGCACTGAGCAAAAGCGAAAGATGATTTTTTAATCAGGTTAGCACCGCCTGACCCCCTTCTGCACTTGTAGGTCAGCCCCGGTGCCGCTCCGTCCGCTCTGTGACGTTTCTGAGGGAGGACCACCGGGCGCCGTCTAACAGGAAGCTCTGTGGTGACGGAGACCGTCTGTGTCTGCACTACCCAGTAACGCGCCTTGTGGAGTAATGAGCATTACAGACTGGAGGAGGAAACCAATGACACACAGCTCCTCGGTGCAGCGGCCACGTTTGCCTATGGAGCACTTGAAATGTGGCTGCTGCACCTGAGGAACTGTGTTTTATTTAATTATTTCAAAGCGTTTATTGTTTAAGGCAGTTCTAGGTTCACAGCAAAACTGAAACTAGAGATTTCCCATACATCCCCTCCCCCCACGTGTGCATGGCCTCCCCCACGATCAACATCCCACACACACAGCGGTACCTCTGTCACCACTGAGGAACCTACACGGACATGCCACGGTCACCCAAAGCCCACAGTTTACTAGTGCACTGGGGCTCAGCGTGTGCATTCGATGGGCTTGGACAGATGTATAATGACGCATCCATTGTTATAACATCACACAGGGCAGTTTCGCCGCCCTAAACATACTCTGTGCTCTGCCTACTCCCCCCTCTCCCCTCCCCACATTTACTTAATTTTAATTAACTTAAATTTAAATAGCTACATGCGGCTGGTGACCTCCACACTGGACAGCGTGGAACTAGACCCGTGGTCGGCAAACTGCGGCTCGAGAGCCACTTGCGGCTCTTTGGCCCCTTGAGTGTGGCTCTTCCACAACATACCACGGCCTGGGCAAGTCTATTTTTGAAGAAGTGGCATTAGAAGAAGTTTAAGTTTAAAAACATTTGGCTCTCAAAAGAAATCTCAATCGTTGTCCTGTTGATACTTGGCTCTGTTGACTGAGTTTGCCGACCACTGCGCAGACCGTCCGATAGGAATGCCGTTGCCACGCTGACTGAGGGAAGTTATCAGCCCGGCAGAAGGGATCGCTCCAGCCATGACCAAACGAGGCTCTTCTACGTCACGTGCTTTCTTCACTCTCAGCGTGCTGCTCCTCAGCCTTTTACCTCCACACACACACACTCCTTTTCCTCACTGACAGATTAGAACCGCAGATTAAAAGTACAATATTGTAACAAACCACACAAAAGATGACGCTTGAAATGAAGCTATTTTATGTTTATATACCACCTGGTTTGCATGTTAAATAAACATGCCCTGGTGAAGGAAATATATATATACACACACACACACACACACACACACACACACACACATATACATATAATTTTAGTATATCTAAATGAGTAAATAAGACATTTACCATGATATCTACACAGAAAACATATTCACAATGAGATATATTTTTAGCTTTATTAAAATGGTAGTTATGAAATTCACTGAGTCGATACTTTTCTAACTTCTTCCTTCCCACCAGTGAGGACTCAATGTAGTCCGAGTAGAAGAAAATAGTGGACTAGGTAGGAATCATGGGCCTGAGAAGATTCTGAGGACTTCTGGACCACAGACAAATTACTTCAAGTTAGGATGTTAGGGTCTTCAGTTGTAAAGCAAAGAAGCAAGAGTGGATTTTTTCTTCATTCAGTCCCTTCCAAGATTAAATGTCAGTATCCCTCGATGTTCTGTGCCATTCCTCACCTAGGAGCTGACTAAGGGAGGGAGGGAGGGAGGGAGGGAGGGGGGGAGGGAGGGAGGGAGGGAGGGGGGGAGGGGGGGGAGGGAGGGAGGGAGGGAGGGAGGGAGGGAGGGAGGGCGGGAAGGGAGGGAGGGAGGGACGGAGGGAGGGAAGGAAGGAAGGGAGGAAGGAAGGAAGGAAGGAAGGAAGGAAGGAAGGAAGGAAAGGAGGCAGAGAAGGGCCTGTCATAGGAAAGGAGAAAGGGAGAATGAACAAACCAGATCATTCAAATTAAAGTGTAAGCAACACAAGATAGGTCAATGGGCACTAATCCAGAAAATACAATACTTTTTCAACCCCCAAACCAAACAGGCCAGGAACAAAAGCAATTGGAACACCCCTGTTACAAACCCTGGCACAAACTGATGCTACCAGTTCAAATTCTTCCAGGACGTCAACCATCAATAGAGGGATTGTGAGAAGTTTCAGAATTGTCACAAGTCACTGGCTTCAAAATACTTCCCACATGAAGATCTCTCATTCATATGACAGAAAGCCACCAAACCTACTCACCACACCAGTTCCTCTGGTAACCAGCTCTACTAGTGCCTAAAAGTTGGGAAACCTGAACCCTATAAATGTCACCAAAATATTTATTTTCAGCTAACGGAAGAACTGAGAGAGCACCCACAGTACCAGGCCTCTGGGCATTATAATAAATGCCACTTACTTAGAAGTTTGACAATAAAACTATCTTAAAATGATGTTTTCCCATAGCTCAAAATACACAATCAGCTTAAAAGGTCAATTCATCTCACTCTTCAAGATCCAAGAAGTTTCTTAAAGCTAAGCCAGCCCTTTCTTCTCAAATAACTGTTTGGCAAGTGAGAAGAAACATGAAATACATCGGCATTTACTCACATCGGATTCCAAAGTGTTTATCTAAATCAATTCTGGAGCTAGAGCACTGCCAATCCATTCTCTTAAAAAGCTGCTGTTTCTCCTTGGCTTCCCAGGTAAGCCCAATGTAAAGTGCCTTTTGAATCGATATACTGAATTCTTATTTCGTAGCAAAAACTTGACCAATGGATAGCAGATCTGAGAAAAGAAGCACTTGAAACACTTGAATTACTTCAATCATCCAGAAGTTGTTTTGGTATAATTTCAACAAAGCTGTCCTTGGGTGAAGGGGCAGAAGGATGTAAAATCTCACATGATTACATTGAGAATTTATTTAAATAGAAAAATAAGTTCCCCCCCCAAAAAAAATAATAATAATAATAAATAAACCATAAAGGAATTGTAACACCTATTAGATTGGTTTTCACTTAAAAAGACCCCAGTTCCGTGGTTTAGCATGTACCACGCCAATCCCATCACCCTTGGTCATTTATCATTTACAAAAATGCAACTCCTGCCATCAAACCTGTGAAAATCACTTGTCCTGATAGTCTGCTCCCTGATCTTCTCCAGCAGTCCTGATTTCTACCCCGCAGACTTCCTCAGGGTTGTTATACAGAAATACATACATAGAAGTGAAGGCATGAGTCTACTTAAGAAAGGACAGCTCTGCCCTAACCGGTTTGGCTCGGTGGATAGAGCATTGACCTGTGCACTGAAAGGTCCCAGATTCAATTCTGGCCAAGGGCATGTACCTTGGTTGTGGGCACATCCCCAGTAGGGGGTGAGCAGGAAGCAGCTGATCGATGTTTCTCTCTCATGGATGTTCCTAACTCTCTATCCCTCTCCCTTCCTCTCTGTAAAAAAATAAAAATTAAAAAAAAAAAATCAATATACTAAACATTAAATAAATAAATAATAAAGATAATAAAGAAAGGACAGTCCTACAGGCAGGCAGATGGGACTGAGGTAAAAAGAAAAGAGAGAGAGAACTCAGAGACATGGACAATAGTGTGGTGACTGCAGAGGTGGCTGGGGTTGGGTGGAGGAGGAAGAGGGCACAGAGGGGATACATGGTGAGGGGGAAAAAAAGTAAAATGAATGAATGAATGCGTGAATGAATAAACGCTGATTTGGTGGGGGTGGGGGGTGGCAGGGAGCTCGGCTCCTTTAATCCAGAGAGGCCACCTCACTGTCAGATGACCTCCGGAGAGCCAGGCCTCTGGCTATCTGCTGCCTGCCTGCTGCCTGCCTGCCTGCACAGCACAGGCAGGGGCAGCACTCCTGAGCCGGGTGGATTAATGAACTAATTTCTACAGAGCCCTTTAAGCTGACTGGCCCAAACGCAACTAAATCAGCATTATCGTTAGCCATGGACAAGATCAAATCTTCAGGAACCACAGAGACAAACTTTTAGAAGTCGGGCAACGTTCCTCTTCCACAAGGAGGGTGGGAGGATTTGTCCCCAGAATTCAGACTTTCATCCAGAAAACACTTACTGGACACTTAACGTGGGGCTGCCGTACTCAAGGAGGAATTAAGAATTAACATCTAGTGCCAGGATGGGCAAGCAGGCAAACAATGTTCATATACAGGATATCCCCAAAAATGTACATACATTTAGTAGCTGGTAGTTCAATTTTGAAAATGAAATGTATTTTAATCAACAATGCCTTTATAATTACTCAGAATATATGTAGACCTTTTTGGGGGGACACTCTATAGTGTGAGCACTATCAGGGGGTTGAAATATCCAACAGAGCAAGGGGCAGAGGCAAAGGAGGCACATGGGCAGCAGAAGTTTCTGTGAAGACGGATCATTTACTCCCAGTCCTAAAAGGGAGCCACGATCAGAGTGTGTTCAATTTAAGAACACACTATCAAGTTATACGTTTATTCTGCATACACTTTTCCACATGCAGATTATACCTCAATAAAAGGTGAGACAACTGGAGAGACAAAGCTCGGTGTTAAGTAGATGAAGACGAAAGGGAAGGATGGTGGAATGGTTTTCCAAGCAGGAGAGCACTTACTTACCTAGCAGAGGCTAGCAAAGCATGAAACATTTCAGCAACTGCAAAGGTTCCCACGGGGGGGGGGGGGGGGGTGTCCTGTGCTAAGAATGGCAGGTATGATGGGAAAGGGAGGTCAGAGACAGCTCCCAAAAAGGCCTTACACACTGTGCTTAGAGTTCACCTTGAGGATGACGGGAAAGCCACTCAAGGGGGTCACTGATAAAACGTTTGGCGTGGCAGCATCACTTTGGAGCCAGGCACACTAGAGCTGGAAGCATGAATGGAGACATGAACCTGGTTAGGAAGTTACTATTGTACAATACTCCAAATAAGAACAGATAAGGGCCTGCACTAAACTGGGGACGGCCAGGAGGAAGAGTCAGAGACAATGTTTCAAATATGCAAAAATATTTAGGGCTGATGACCAATGAGATGTGGGAGACGGAGGAAGATGGGAAAGTGGAGGGACTTAAGGAAGGTGGAGAATGTTGAAGGAGTTGAACTGAGATTGAAGCACAAATGGAGAAACAGTGAGTTTGAGTATGAAATTATGTGAAATCCTATAATAAAAGCGTAGTATGCAAACTGCCCCCTCGACCAGGAGTTGCCTGGGAGTTGGACCAGGGGGTGGGGTCAGCCAAAAGAAGGGAAGGAGCATCCAGCCGGCAGCCAGCAGCCACTAGGGACCCTACCAGAATTTTATGCACTGGGCCTCTAGTATCTAAACACAAACTTATAAAAGGAAGCCCACACGCCAACTCAACGATCAGGGAGGATCAGGGAGACGCTTGGCATTGTGGGTGGTGGTGGAAGGTAGAGAAGTGGGCTCTGGGGCAGGGCCAGGCAGGAAAGGAGGAGAATGGAGAGATGGTGTCAAGTCCCACAGAGAGAGGAGAAGGGAGGACTGCTCGTCCACTGTCTCTGGCCTCAGGCAGGTCATGGCGATTGTGAAGACTGCAATTCTGGTTTCTCAGCAAAGGGCAGAAGCCAGGTGGCTGTGGGCTGAGAGTGAAGGGGAGGTTCTCTCCAGGGCTCAGCAGTGAAAGGGAAGAAAGAGATAAGATAGTAGCTGGAGGAGGAAGGAGTAGTAAGAGTGTCTTGTTTTGTTCTCTTTTGTGGTTCAAGATAAGACGGAGAGACTTGAGAATATTCATAAGCCAAGGGAAAAGCAGAGAGGGAAGGAAGGAGAGAGACTTGAGAATATTCATAAGCCAAGGGAAAAGCAGAGAGGGAAGGAAGGAGAGAGACTTGAGAATATTCATAAGCCAAGGGAAAAGCAGAGAGGGAAGGAAGGAGAGAAAGGGGAGCGACAGTGACGACTCTATCTGAAGACAAATGCCGGTCCTTTCCCTCACCGGGCCAGGGGATGTTTCTTTCCGTCGTCAGCAGCATTTCCTGCCAGCATGGCAGCCTCGGCGGGGCAGACTCGGAGGTGGGAGAAAAGTGCAGTCTTAGCAGGATGTTCCGAGAGCCCTCTCATGATGATGGGCTGGTCCTCCCAGCAACCTTCCCGCAGGATGCTCTCACCACTTGTCAGAGGGCCATTTGGCACCCACACCCAGGAGCCGGCCAAATCGCCAGGAGCTCCACAGGCCGCACCAGCCCGCTCCGGCTTCCTGCCACGGCCGAGGGGCAGAGGCGAGGGGAGCAGGCCCACCCAGAAGGCCACCTTCTCCCAGCCGCCCACCGGAAGGGGGAGAGGACCAGGCTCCTTGTCCTCCAGCCTCCTCCCTGGTAGGCAGTGAGCACAGGCACCTCTTCCAGCCACTCCGAAGCCTGGCAGGAGGCAGACTGTGTTCCCTCCCGACGGCCCGAATCCGATCAGCAGATGCGGTTTACAGGAGTCACAGCAAAGACTGACTGAGAGCACCCGCTGTGCCAGGCACTATTCTAAGTGCTTTGCATTCTCTGGGTCCTCGCAACCCTATTTTTATCATCTCCGTGTTACAAATGAGGGATCTGAGTGCAGACACGTCGAAGTAATTTGCTCAAGGTCTCAAGGCCAACAAGTGCCACTGCCAAGATGTGAAATAGACCAGGCCGTCTGACTCCAGAGCACGCAATGTTTTAATTTACTCTCAAATACAATAAAAAAATGCAGCCTACAACAGACTATCCGAGACAGGGAGAAAGTCATGTTACCAGTCATAAATCAAATGCATAAGTAAAGTAAGTATGGCAGTAATTCTACCATAAGTTCCTTCTTACCCCAAAGATTTTTTGCACGTGGTAGTTTGAACTGTATACTTAAAAGAGCATTTCTGTTGTGAGTGCAATTAATGCCACTGGACTATCTACACTTGGCAAATGGTCAACATGATAAACCCTATGTATATCTGCATGTTTTACCACAGTGATTTTAAAAATGCAAAAAGGATATTTCTAGATACATTTCTCTTTACAAAAAAAAAAAAAAAAGGTAAAGTAATATGAAAATCAAAAGCCCTATCTTAGGCCAAGTATCTCAAGACTCTTTTAGATAAAAAAAAATTAAATTAATTAATTAAATTAAATAAAAAAACATGATGCCACCCTGGTTGGGTGTCCCCATTGGTTAGCACATGTGTCAAACACAAGGCCCGCGGGCCAAATCCATCCCGCCAGGCCTTGCAATGTGGCCCGCACCACGCTGTCATCACTGCACTCTGCTGCATTTCCATCACAATGACAGTTTATGACTGTTCAGTAAACCATTCGGCCCGCGATTTAGGCTGGATTTTAGATTTTGGCCCCTTCTCTGATTGAGTTCGACACCCCTAGGTTAGAGGGTCGTGCCGTATGCAGGTTTGATTCCTGGTAGGGCACATATCTAAGTTACAGGTTCAACCCCTGGTAGGGACACCTACAAGAGAACATATTCTCGGGTGAAGATTAAAAAAATAAATAAATAAATAAAAACAGCCAAACTAACAAACTAGCAGCAGCAGCAAAGCAAGCGCAATTTAAAGGAATTGCGGAGAGCAGAAGGCACACTCAGTGCTGTGGCCTTCTGAGGTCCTTCAGAAACAACTGTGCCCAGGATGGCTCCTACTGCTCTCAAGGCCCCTCCAGAACATCTATCAAACCAGAGCCAATCCCTACACCACATCGATGAGGAGAAAAAACATCAATGATGAGGGAGAAACTCTGAGGGCACAGAGCGAAGCTGGTCTCATTTTGGGAAGAAAGGCTGCTGCTCCTTAAAGTGTGGGCCATGTGTCTGTTACTGAGTGGTTATATGCAGCCTCAGAGGAGAGAATGGAACGAAGGACCCAGAGGCCTAGGAGCCTAGGAACCAAATTCCTTTTGTTTACTAGGACTGCAAATTCAGTAGGTGTTACTTGTAAATCATTCTAAATGACAAAAGAGGAACAATGCTGAGAAAATTTGCTAAAAATGCTGAGAAAAAGTGCAAAACTACAGAATGGCTCATCCTGAAAAAAAAAAAAATATATATCTAAGAAAATCAAACAAACATACTGTGAGGTACAGGTGTATTTATGGTTTCTCTGAGGAAAATCAGCAAAGATAATAGCTCTTGCCAGGAATGTCTGATTCAAACACAGAAACTGATACTGCGATGACTACCAGTCTTTGACAGCAAGGTTCCTTGAAGTTGTTCAATTCCATTAGGGATGCCCAACTCAACATTTAGATGACTCACCTTATCTTCTTTGTTTAATGAATCAAGGTGATAGAAGCAATATCGCCAACAAATTAACTTTTCAGTTGGCCTATCTTTGGGTACCCCTTATCCTTCTAAAGAAGGAATTCGAGGTTGAGATGGGGGAGAGGTGAGAAACAAAGATTAACAAGCCTGAAGAGTATAAATAGTTAGAAAGCCTCCAAAGAGCAGTCACTCGCACAGCAGACATAAAGGTTTGATATCTAGCCGAAACCGGTTTGGCTCAGTGGATAGAGCGTCAGCCTGCGGACTGAAAGGTCCCAGGTTTGATTCCGGTCAAGGGCATGTACCTTAGTTGGAGCACATCCCCAGTAGGGGGTGTGCAAGAGGCAGCTGATCAATGTTTCTCCCTCATCTATGTTTATCCCTCATTGATGTTTCTAACTTTCTATCTCTAGCTCTTCCTCTCTGTAAAAAATCAATAAAAAAATGTTTGATATCTACAAAGACAAGAACACTAATGACTAAAAGAAAATTTAATAATTTCACAACACTGTTAACCCCTCTCTAAGTCAAAAGCCCCCTCCCACAGAATTTAATCATTTCTAGGGTGTGTAAAACTTTCGGACTAGATTACCCAGAAGAGCATTCATTACAAATTCCCCATTGATCTTTTACCACACAAGAACAATACAACAAAGAGAAAACCTTATTTTTAGACTTGCAAAACCCTGTGTTTATTTTTCTAAAACAGAAGTCACACAACTGAACCTGCTTTGTTTGGATGTGAGCAAACCTATTCTCTCCTAATCCTGGGGCCCCAACCTCTGCCCAGAAGGAAATGAAGAAAAAGCTGGAAAGTTCGAGCACCTTGGCTTTCTGCTCCCACACACCTGAGCCTCCTCCCGGTCACAGCTCACACTGCGGGAGCCCTGTCAGGTGTCATCCGCTGTGTGGCAGGGGGAGGCAAAGGCTGTCCACCCACGTGCATGCCCAAACTGGCTCAGTGTTTAAACTACTAACTTTTTTGCGAGTAATGTTTAAGCAAAAGGGCTTAACCACAGTTCACTCTTAATTACTGAACTAGCGTTACACACTAAATGGAAATGGGTTTGCAATTCCCTATAAACATTACCCTTACAAAATCCTATTTCAACAATTTGATTTTTCAATAACATGTCCTCCATATAAGCCATCTCTTTTTAGTTGGAAAATATGAGATAAAATTCTTTGTTTATTTTAGAAGTTATATGTATGTGTGTGTGTATATATATATTATTATATATTAGAAGTTATATGTATATATATATACAATCTCCATGTATCAGGATGACTCTCAAACCAACTAAGCTAGATAAAATTAAAATATTCAAAAGCTCTTCCCACAGTGTGACAGTGAACAAATGGAGATAGAAATGATGAGCAGGTGTTTCTGCTCTCAAATTCCTCAGGTAAATTTCTTTTCATTATTATTAAATAAATGACCAACCATAATTAGCAATGCTGTTACTACAAGGCGAAAGAAGCCATGCAATTAACACCATCACTTAAACAAAAATAAGATTTTATTCCTATAAAATCTTATATATATATATATATATATATATATATATTTTTTTTTTTTTTTTTTTTTCAGAAAAGGGAGAGTGATAGAGATAGAAACATCAATGATGAGAGAATCATAGATCAGCTGCCTCCTGAACACCCCACACTGAGGATCAAGCCCGAAACCTGGGCATGTGCCCTGACTGGGAATTGAACCATGACCTCCTGGTTCATAGGTCAATGCTCAACCACTGAGCCATGCCAGCTGGGCTAGAAGTTTTTTAACAAAGTTTGTTTATTGATTTTTAGAGAGCAACATCGATTTGTTGTTTCACTTATGTATGCATTCATTAGTTGCTTCTTGTATGTGCCCTGACTGGGGATCAAACCCACAATCTCCATGTATCAGGATGACTCTCAAACCAACTAAGCTAGATAAAATTAAAATATTCAAAAGCTCTTCCCACAGTGTGACAGTGAACAAATGGAGATAGAAATGAGCAGGTGTTTCTGCTCTCAAATTCCTCAGGTAAATTTCTTTTCATTATTATTAAATAAATGACCAACCATAATTAGCAATGCTGTTACTACAAGGCGAAAGAAGCCATGCAATTAACACCATCACTTAAACAAAAATAAGATTTTATTCCTTAGTCCACAAAACTGACTAACTAAAACTCTTACATTTTTCAAAAGACAAAGCTTGCATTTTTAACCCTACT
Source organism: Pipistrellus kuhlii (assembly GCF_014108245.1). Lineage (NCBI taxonomy): Eukaryota > Metazoa > Chordata > Mammalia > Chiroptera > Vespertilionidae > Pipistrellus > Pipistrellus kuhlii. The sequence continues at coordinate 41,614,318 of NW_023425573.1, read as the reverse complement.
AATTAACAAAGTAAGCACATAAGTTGATTATAAGTAAATTCTGGTCCCAACCCTATGGGAACCTATGGTGTAGATAGCATCGCCCAACTTTGATGGAACATCCTTCAAGCTGCAAAGTGATAAATAAGACCACCCTTAAGTTCACAGATGATTAGGGGGGACAGCAACAGAAATACTAAGGCACCTTACAAACTCTTAGTCCAACTTCAAAATCTGGCTCAAATTCCACCGTCTTCTCCCATCCAAGTACTAACCAGGCCCGACCCTGCTTAGCTTCCGAGATCAGACGAGATCAGGCGCGTTCAGGGTGATATGGCTGTAGACTCAAATTCCACGGTCTTCTGTGGAATATTCTGCTTCCTTGTTTTAGCAGTCACTCCCTCCGCTGTGCTCTCCCAGTCCTCACCTCCGCACATCCTACAAAATCATTTATATGAATGCCTGAAGTCCCTGAGGCGGGGACCATTTTTATTAATGTCTACACTGTGAGCACCTAGCACCATGCTTGAGACATAGTAGGCCCTCAGAGTCTGTAGAGAAAACAAAAACTGTGGCGTTACAAGCTAGGAGGTGTGTAAAAAGAGCAGAAGCAGCAGAAGGCCTCTGGAGGACACGCACTGTGGCTGCCTTGGAAGCTGAGGGCCTCACTATCAAGATGGGAACTTAGAGAAGAGCCAGGCAAAGGCAAGGAATGGAAGACAGGATGAGTCCTAGGACAGCGGACTATTCCGGGTACAATGGATATAAGCAGAACATGGGAGGGGTAGGCAGTGAAACTGGAGATGAGAGGGCGTATATGCCGGTTCAAGGGATTTTCATTGAACACTCGAGGCTTTTAGACACCCTTTACGTTATTTAATACCAGGCAGTGACCAAGACTCAGCCCTTGAAACTTGGAAGCCTTTGGTCAAAAGTTATGAAAGGTCTGGAATTTTTTAAAGAATTTTATGTAGAGATGCCGTTTTAGCTTATTTGAAGCTTCTTATACCCTAGGTTAAATGTTCTGCCTATCATATTCATTCATATATATATATATACACACATACATACACACAATTTCAGTCTGCACTATGCTTCGTTCACACCGTAGCAAGTGATAAAGGCCCGCCGAAGAATATTATTCATGAAAAGCAAAAGAGCATTCAAGATATTCTGAATCCCTTTCTCACCGCCACCGTACTTAACGATCAAGATGTGGGGTGGCAGCATCCCACCCCAGCACCGGTAAGGCCACTAGCTGAGGGCGCCCTTTACCCAGAGGCTCCCCTGACCCGGTTTAACCAGCCTCTCCCACAGGATGACCCAACAGGGAAGGCTCTGCGTAAAGAAAGGGTCAATGAAAATCGCCCGGCCCTTCACGTGCTTGGCCCAAAGGAAAAGTAACTCCGGCTTCTTGCCGGTCGACTTTGCCAGGGTTTTTTTTTTTTTTTTTTTTTTTTTTTTAATATAAGATAAGGTGATATCTGCGAGCCCACTAGAAGGCATCGAAGCCAGGGAACAGATCACCCAGAGCCTCGGGTTTCACCCTCGGAGCGCGGCCCTGGACCAGAAGCGAGCATCGCCCGGTGCCGGGCAGGCGGCCAGGGCGCCCGCTCTCCCGGGCGGCCGGGCCGGACAGCAGGCGGCGCGGCCCCGCGCGCGGCGGGTACCAGGCGGCGGCGCGGAGCCGGGCTGCACGGCGGCTGGACCAGCGGCTGTCAGCGAGGGAAGCCAGCATCCTCCCGGCGCTGAGCGGAGAACCGGGGCCTCCGCCGCGGCTTCCACGCAGCCCGGATAGATAGCCGAGGCTGCGGATGGGGAGCAGAAGCGCGGGGCGCGGAGAGCAGAGGCGCGGCCGCGCCCGCAGAGTCCCCCGGGGGCGCGAGGCGGGGGCGCGGGCAGCGCAGGGCGGCGCCCCGCACCCCACCCGCCCCTCCCCTCCCGCGGCCGCCTCTCCGCGCGGCCCCTGGCCACGGGCTGCGGCCCCGGCGCGCGGGCGGGCGGGCGGGCGGGCGGAGGGAGGGAGAGAGGGGGATGCGGCGGCGGCGACGTTGCCGGCCCCGGCCTCTCCGCCCCGGCGATGTGCGAGATAAAAGTTTGCAGCATGCGGCTGGTCTGCGGCGCGAGTCACATCCGCCGCGCCGCCGCCTGCAGCACCGGCGGCGTTTAGAGACGAACAAATAAATTTTTTTTAAAAAAGCAAAAAAAAAAAAAAAACTGTTGAAGCCGGTAGGCCCCGAAGGCGGCCGCTCTGCCGCTCCCGGGCGTGCAGGCAGGCAGGCGAGCCCGGCATCCCGCGCCCCTCCCGCCCCGACCCGCCGCGCCCGCCGCACTGACCGATAACCTCCTGCAGCTCGTACGCGTCCCTGCAGATGGGCCAGCCGACCGCGGGCGCCGCCGCCGGGGCCGGAGCCGGGGCCGGGGCCGGCGCTGGAGCTGGAGCTGGGGCTGGGGCTGAGGCTGAGGCCGGGGCCGGGACCACGGGCGCCGCCGGAGCCGGAGCGGGAGCCGGCGCTGCTGTCGCGGCCGCCGGGGACGCCGGCACCGCCGCCGCCGCTGTCACCGGAGCCGCCGGCTGGGGCTGCTGGACGTGCACGGGCGAGCCGCTCGGCTCCGCCATGATGCTGCCGGGGAGAGCAGCAGCAGGAGGACGCGCCGGTGGACGGACGACCTTCCACTTGAAACTTCCCTTTCCTCGTCGCCGACACCTCTCGGCCGGCGCACGCCCTCCCCGCCTGCCGCCGCCGCCGCCGCCGCCGCCGCCGGAGCCAGCCACGAGGGGCGGGAGCGGGAGGCCGCGCCGGGCGGAGGGCGGAGGCGGCGCCGGCGGAGGGGAGGGGGGAGGCGGCGGCTGCCGCGCTCGCCGCGCGCCCCGGACCTCGTGCGCGCGGCTCTGCCTCCAGCGCCGCCGCCGCCGCCGCCGCCGCCGGGGAACTGCCGCCCCCTGCGCGCTGCTCGCGGCCGGGGGGTCCCACCCGCGGGGCGGGGGTGGGTGTGCTTTCGGGGCTCGGGTCCCCGTCCCCCCGTTCCCGGGGCTCCTGGCTTCCCCGGCGCCTTTGCCCTGACCGTCAGGTTCTCCAGGAGATGCCCCTGGGGACGCAGGGGGGGTAGGGGGGCGCCCCCAGGTTCTCGGATTCAGCCCCGTCTCCCCACCTGCGTGGAACCTGAAGTTCACGTTCAAGTTATAGCGAGTGAGACACCTCCTCGCGGGCGGTTTGCAGGGCGCCGGTTAAAAAATAACCAAAGCGGTAACTTTCCAAGGCACTACCTGCCAATATCACTTTCCCACCTGGCCTAATCTAATCGCGGCACTCCTAGTTTTATTTATTTTTTGTTTTGTTTTTTGTGTGTGTTTTTTTTTCTCAGTGAAACTTGATTCCCTAGGCCCTGGGCTGTTTCACAGGATTTTTTTTTTTTTTTCTTTTTCGTTTGTTCCAAGCCGCCTGGATCCCAGGGAAAGGATGGAAGGGCCTCTGAAGTTGGAATAAGAGAAAGGGTATTTCTGTGCCATTCATGACATTAACCCGGTTAGGACAACAGGTAGCAGGCATTTCTTTTTACAGAGCATTCTGGGTGTCAACGAATGTGCTGCAGCATACACAAACTGCATTGAAAACTTTTTAATTAATTGCTGCTTTTTCCCCCCACTCTCCCCAAATTACCTCATCCTTAAAATTGCTATGGTATAACCATAGGTCTTCCTAATTATAGGTGTCATATTTAACACTGAATGTTCTTTGTGTTCCCTCCGATGACCAAAATTACACCATTCTTGTCTTAAGCTGAAATGACGCAGTAAACCAAAGCTCCTATTGGTCATTTGTCCAAAATTATCTTATGTAGGTTTCATGGTGACGACTATTAAATAAATAAGAATGATGAACATTTAATTTTTTTAATGGTGAAACTGTGTCTCCAGCATGCATGTACAAATATCACCTTACAAAAAAAAAATCAGAGGAAACTAGAAATTCGTTAGGAGAAACTTTATATGTCTAATCGAAACGATGATGTAAACTGAAAATGAATGTGCTTAATCTCTTGGCAATATGGTACACTTGGCATAAAACAACAATGATACTCTGATCTATGAGCAGAAATGTATGCTGTATTAAGTGTACATTTTTTATTCATGGGTGTTCACGTATATTGATTTTAATGTCTGTCAAGAAATGGACTTTATAACCAATAAATTCTAGGCCTCTGATGTTTTAAGTGGAGAGGAACAGGGAATAGAGGGGCTTTCTATATCTGCTCACCTTTTCAAACATTGATCCCAAAGAATTCCTAAGAACTATTTTGAAGGGAAAAGAAAAATGATTAAATGAATATGGCTTTTGTGATATGAATTTAAATTTTCACTTTCAAACCATGAAATGGGACTATGAAGTCCAAGAAACTTCTTGGGAACTTAATAGGAAAATATGATGCTGTCAAGATCAATAGCACAGCCCTGGCCAATGTGGCTCAGTCAGCTGATCTCCTCCCAGTCACCAAAAGGTCACAGATTAGATTCCCGGGTGAGGGCACAAACCCAGGTTGCTGGCTTGATCCCCAGTAAGGGTTGTGTGGGAGGCAGCTGATCAGTGTTTCTCATAAGATGTTTATCTCTCCCTCTCCTTTCCTCTCTAAAGTCAATTAAAAATCATATTATAAAAAAAGGTCAATAGCACAGATTTGAATCAAACACAGATCATTTAGTTTCCCACAAAAAAAAAAAAAAAAACTGTTTCTTAGCCACATACCAGATATTTGTACGCAGCCCATCACTTCCCAAATGGCTACCAGGATGATGACTTGTAAGAACTGATGACTCATCCGTCACCACCAGTAGTTCAGTTTATGGCTACTCTCAGTGGCCTTTGGCATCATTTTTATAAATGAAGAACAGAACGTGAATTATCTTTTTAAATCACATAAAGGCATTAGATTAGAATTTTAAGTTAATGCTTCCATAAACAATTGAGTGAAATGGTACTTACAATGCAGAAATATATGTATATAAATAGTACTCAACTGATAATACAGTGAATTCAGGGAAAACCCATTACTAAATTTAAACTGAAAGATGGCAGAGGAGCCAAAACCGGTTTGGCTCAGTGGATAGAGCTTTGGTCTGCGGACTAAAAGGTCCTGGGTTTGATTCCAGTCAAGGGCATGTACCTTGGTTGCAGGCACATCCCCAGGAGGGGGTGTGCAAGAAGCAGCTGACCAATGATTCTCGATGTTCCTAACTCTCTATCCCTCTCTCTTTCTTTTTGTAAAAAATCAATAAAATATATATTTTTTAAAAAGATGGCAGAGGAGGAAACCTTTAAAATATAAACAAGATCTGCCGAAACTGGTTTGGCTCAATGGACAGAGCATTGGGCCTGCGGACTCAAGGGTCCCGGGTTCGATTTGGGTCAAGGGCATGTACCTGAGTTGCGGGCGCGTCCCCAGTGGGGGGTGTGCAAGGGGCAGCTGATCGATGTTACTCTCTCATCGATGTTTCTGATTTTCTATCCCTCTCCCTTCCTCTCTGTAAAAAATCAATAAAATATATATTTTTTAAATAATAAAAAATAAATAAATAAAATATAAACAAGATCTATTTCAGTACATAAAGAACACATTCAGTCAGACTTCAGCAGGTAGGATAAAAGTGTGTTTACATTTTGTTGTGTGCATAACTGCCCCATTGTGTGTCAGGGTTCCTCAGCTTCAGCACCATGGGATTTAGTGTCAGATAACTCTCTGCTGTAGAGATCTGTTCCCCAGGCTTCTACTCACTAGATGCCAGCAGTACCCCCATTGTCAGTCATGACTGTCAAAAGTGTTTGTCATTTTATAAACAGATAATTGCAGTTATTTGCTTTACAAGGAGCTTAAGTGGTGTTCAGGTGTGTATTCATAAATCAGACTATGCCACCCCCGAATATGTTACTTTGGCATAAGGATTATTTTGAGAAAAAAAGCAATAAGAAAAGACAGACACAGGAAGGACGTTCTGCCCTCACCCTATTGCGTAAAAGTAAGGTATAAATTTCACTTTTAATCCATTTATAAAGGAATTTTCCATTTCTAAAGGTCCCCCCATACCAGGAAGAGGAGAGTGATTTTTATCACCAGATATGAGTCTGCATCAACAACCCTTATCTACCCTTAGTTTCCCCATATATTTCCTGGTCACCTTCCCACGATTTACCCAGCCTAGGAGCCCAAATCCCTGTTTCCTTTTCCTAGTCACTTCTCCACGATTCATCACCCTTTCTTGAAATGGTAGGTAGGCCTTCCATTCTAACTACCGTTTGCGTTATTCATCAATGAGTCATCCCTTGTGTGTGCATATTGCACAGGCAAATACATCTTTTTCCTCTTGTTAATATTTTCTGTTGGTTTAATTGGAAGGCCTCCAGTTATTAAATTTGAGAGGTTAGAGGGAAAGTGTGTCCATCCTCTAAAACACTTTAAACAACTAAGAGAAGGTGTGTAGTGTAGGGACCAAGGCCTTGAAGAAAAAAATGTGTCATATTCAAATTATGCTTCCAACATTTTTTTTTATCTCTGACTTTGGACTTAAACTCTCTGAATCTCAATTTCCTCATTCACAAAATCAGCATCATAATAACATACACATGAGTTGTTAGAACATCATTTATGTGTTAACAGCTTAGCATAATGGCTGACATATAATAAATGTTTGCTAAAATAAAAACCCTCATTGATGGCATAATCATCAACATCATCATTCTTATCTGCCAAGATCTGTAACAAAATATAACAAGCTATATAATATTATTATATACTAGAGGCCCAGTGCATGAAATCCATGCACTCGGGGCTTGGGGGGAGGGAGCGGATCCCTCAGCCCAGCCTGCACCCTCTTGCAGTCTGAGACCCCTCATGGAATGTCCACCTCCCGGCTTAGGCCTGCTCCCCGGGGGATCAGGCCTAAGCTGGCAGTCAGACATCCCTCTGGCAGCCCAGGAGCCCTAAGCCACAGTCGGACATCCTTAGCGCTGCTGCAGAGGCTGGAGAGGCTCCCACCACTGCGGCTGTGTGCTCTCAGCCTTCAGCCCAGATTGTGGCTGGGCAGAGCTCCCCTGTGGGAGAGTACTGACCATCAGGGGACAGCTGCTGTGTGGAGCATCTGCCCCCTGGTGGTCAGTGCATGTCATAGTGACCAGCAGTTTCCGGTTGTTCTGCCATTAGGGTCAATTTGCATATTACCCTTTTATTATATAGGAATCTTTCTCAAGATGTTTATCTAATAATGGCAATCATGAACTGTACAGAATATAAGATGCCTGAAGACAAGGATTTTTTTGTTCCTTTGGTTCACTGTTATATCCCAGTGCGTAGAATAACATCTGGTACGTAATATACTCAGTAAATATTTGTTCAATAAATGTAACACTTTTTAAATGTGTATAAAAACATGCTTTTAAGCATTAGGATGAATCAGCAATGTCAAGAGTAGCTTACATGGGAGGAAAGTGGAGGTGTAGCGACCTATAGAGAAGCCAGTGCAGTAGCCAAGTTAGAGAAATGTGTATGTGAACAAAGCCAGGATACGGAGGGTAATGATAGGGAGATAGACTTAAGAATTATTTAAGGAACAGAGAAATGGAGCTTGATGACAGATGAGATTCCTTTAAAAGTCAAATTGCCTCCATGCGTTAAAAAGATTTACACAAGTACAATTCACAAAATGTTTTAGGAGTTCATCTCTTGAAGGAATAGGAGGCTCTCTTGATTGTCAGATGGTCTTTCTCCCATGGCTAACCTGTAATTTACTACAAAGTCACTGCATTACATGGCGGGGAAGGCCAGATGTTCTTGGGTGTGAATAAAATCGTGATAGATGGATTTTTATCCATCTCCAGCTCTTCCTACTGACTGTTTTAGTAACTGTGTTTGAGGTGGGGAAAGTTGTTGAAGAGTCGAATTTGATTTAAATGACTGCTTCCAAAGACAAGGATGCAATGTTTTTTGTTTAATTAGGGTGATAGCCGGGCATAGTAGAAAAGGAATCTGTTTAAGTCAGTAACAACCAGATTTAAATATTTGCTCTGTACTTACTAGCTGGCAGCTTAAACTCTCTGAGATCCTGTTATCTTAAAACAGGAACAGTCATCCCAGGATGACTGGGTTGCTATAAAGATGACGTGAGTTGGTATGTGCAATACACCTGCCCCACAACACTCCGTATAGTACAATAGTGGCCGCAGAATTCCTGACTGGGAGGGAGGCAGGGGTGGTGGTCTCAGGGGAAGGCGGGAATCATAGGTTGAATTGTGTCGTCCCAAAAGATATATTGAAGTCCTAAACCCTGATACTTGTAAATGTGACCTTATTTGCAAAATAGGGTCTTGGCAAATGTAATTGAGTTGGAGTCCTACTGGATTAGATTGGGCTCTATTCCAAGTACTGGTATCATTATAAGAAATTTGGACCCAGAGCCACAAACACACAGGGAGAATGTCATGTGACTACAAGTGAGGCAGAGATTGGAGTGATATGTCGACATGTCAAGGGGTGCCAAAGACTGCTGGCAGCAACCAGAAGCCAGGAGAGAGGCATGGAACAGATTCTCCCTCGGAGCCTCCAACAGGCACCAACGCTGCCAACACCTTGATTTTGGACTTCTAGCCTCCAGACTGTGAGAGAATAAGTTTCTGCTGCTGTAAGCTTAAGCCACCCTGTTTGTGGACCTTTGTTACAGCAGCCCAGGGAGCTAATGCAGTGGGATTACAGAATTTGTTCTTTAGCTAATGGTAGTTTATTTGGACCAACTTTAGCAATGAGCACTGATAGAAATTAGCCGCTGTTATAGAGCCAGCCCGCTACCAAAGCTCTGGACATTACACTACAATTTGTTGGGGGATATATATATATATATATTATTGATTTCAGAGTGGAAGGGAAAGGGAGAGAGAGGTAGAAACATCAATGATGAGAGAAAAGTCATTGATAGGCTGCCTCCTCCATGCCCCCTACTGGGAATCAAGCCTGCAACCCAGGCATGTGCCCTGACTGGGAATCGAACCATGACCTCCTGGTTTGTAGATCAATGTTCAACCACTGAGCCACACCAGTGGGGCAACTTGTTTTTAATGTTATTTTAAATGTTTATAAAAACCACAGCAGAATAAGTATGTGAATGAATTATTGGCAGAGATAGCAAATGTCCATCTGAAAAATGTATTCGAGAATATATGAACCTTTCCAATGCTGAAGACCAGTTCAGCATACACTTAGTGGACTGATAGAGATGTCATGAGCGTTTTAGTGACATGGCTGATGCCGCAACCAATTTTCCAAAGTCCAGAGCTGGTGCGATTTGATTTTATTAGCTATGACACAATTTAGTGTTAAGGTGTCATTAGTCCCCAGTTCCCAATCATATATGAAAAGAGGGGCTTAAATCTATTTTAAATTGAATTATTGCCAAGACACCATTTTAAATTGGTCACATGTAATTTAAGGAATTAAACTTATATGAATGATTATCTCCCAACCAGCTCTTAAAATTAACTTTCTATTGCATTTTATATTACAGACAGAATTGCTCTAGTGGTAGTTAATGCCTTTTCATTAATCTCAGAGGATTCTGACCAGAATTTGAATCCTGGTGAGAGAGGTCTCTCTAGAAGCCCTACTTTCTCTGCCCATAGGGGAAGGCCTCTGTATTTAAAAAGGCTGGTCTTTTGCTAAAACATCCAAAGGCACTGGAGTAAATCAGCTCAGTATACATATTTCTTTTACAATGTTATCTGTCTAAAATAGGGGTGTCGAACTCAATCAGAGAAGGGGCCAAAATCTAAAATCCAGCCTAAATTGCGGGCCGAATGGTTTACTGACCAGTCATAAACTGTCATTGTGATGGAAACGCAGCGGAGTGCAGTGATGACAGCGCGGTGCGGGCCACATTGCAAGGCCTGGAGGGACGGATTTGGCCCGCAGGCCTTGTGTTTGACACATGTGGTCTAAAACCTGATAGTCCTGTCCCAAGTAGAATGTTATAAAAATGTAATTGAAAGCAATTCAATTCTTGAGTCCTCTCTTCATCAAAGAACCACAAATACTAAGCCCACTCAGTACACAAAATAGCACATCCTATCTAATAAAGACAGAATATGCAAATTGACCATCACTCTGCAACAAAGATGGCGGCGGCCGGGCCTGGATGCTCTGGGCCTATGGGTAGCATGTGCATGCAGGTGCAGAGCAGCCTGGACAAGCGGGATGCCTGCTATGAGCGGGAGGGGGAGAAGAGGGTAGAGGGAGCTATAGGAGGGTGGCAGGGCCGGAGCAAAGGCGGAAGGTGACAGCCAGAGTGAAGGCCCGGGTTCCAGGTGGCGGAGGGAAATTGGTGCCGGCAGCCAGGGGAAGGAAGGCCTACTCTTGCATGAATCTTCGTACATCAGGCCTCTAGTTCTGAAAATACTTTGTTCAGCCCTCTCACCTTCAGCGTTTTCCAAACATCTCAAACCTTCTTTCTTCCTCTCTACTAAAAAATCCTCCCACCAACCCTGACTGCTCTTCCCTCTCAGCCTCTGTGGCTTCCCTGCTGAGCCCAGAGCTTTCTCAGAAGAGGCATCTTGGGTTACACACTTATAATTCAACATATTAATATTCCTTCGTTCAGTACATACATTTTAGGGACTATAATTTGCATGGCACTTTGCCAAATGCTGTAGGAAAATGAAAGACAAAATTATTTCAGTACTTAAAAACTGCGTAATGCACAAACCCCACATTATTCAATGTCCAGTCTTCCCACACCAAAACATGTGAATGACACTTAAAACAGGGAGAGTTGCCAAAACCAGAGGTTACAGAGATGTAATATGACAGGTTCTTTTGCTGACCAAGATAACTAACTTCTTTTACTATTGACTGGCAAAATCTAAAACCAAAACAAACAAAAAAAACACATGCCCTTCTGCTACTGAAGTCAAGAATCCCAAAAGAAATGGCAGGAAATGGCAAGAAAATTAAAATGAACACCAGACAAAAGGAGAGCCCCAGCAGGAGAGGTGGATATTAGAGGCGGCTGGGGATGCATTGAGAGGTAAATGCCTTTGGTATGAAGCAGTTAGGAGAGCACAACAGAAATAGCCTTGAAGAAAGAAAAGAATTATAATGGAAGGAAGTTCAGAATCAGGGGCCAAACCTGCCTCCGAGGAGACCCAGTGCAGGTGCAAGCACATATGTCTCCGCAGTGTGAGCAGTGGGACCGTGTCGCCCGGAACAGCGCTGGCCCGCACGGCCCGCTGTCATGCCAGAAAGCTAGCCTAATGATGCCAGATCTTCTGGTTCTTTCAAGAAAAGCCAACACATCTGATATTATGTGAAATGTTTCAGTTTTTAAATATGGGCCCAACCATATAAAATACTGCACAGGATCTGATGCCATGTACATGATGTTTAAAAACAAGAAAACACGACACACAGTCTTTGAATAAATACATATGGAGTCAAACGTGGGTCGGAATGATAGACTCCAAGTGCAGGGCAGTCGTTACCCCTGCAGGGGAGAGGCACGCGCAGGGCTCCTGCGGCACCTGCAATGTTTTATTACTTTAATAAAAATCTCTAATAAATATAGTAAAATGATAAGGTTTGTTAGACTGGTTGGTAGGTCCATATGTTATCACACTGCTGTTCCTACTGCTCTGTGTGTGTGAAATGTTTCACAACTATAAAACAATGATACGGCGCAAGCCAAACCTTTGTAGTCCACATCAGACCAGTGGGACACTGTTTCCCAGCCTTTGCCCACACTCAGGTTAGGCCAGGGAGAACTGCACTTCGGTCATTCCCAAAGTAAAGCGCAGGTGCTCCAAGTGATTTTCAGCCTGGCTGGGCATCAGACCACCTGTGCAGCCTGTTAACCGTCCTGCTGTCTGCCCTGGCCAGGTGGCTCAGGGGACTGGAGCATTGTCCTGCACACCAAATAGTGGCAGGTATGCACATGCCCAGGTTGCAGGTTTGAACCCCAGTCTGGGTATGTAAGGGAAGCAACCCAAGGATATTTCTCTCTCACACACTGATGTTTCTCTCTTCCCTCCTCCCTCCTGCCCATTCCTCTCTGTCAAAAAAAATAAAAATTAAAATTAAAAATTAAAAACCATATCTTCAGATAAGGACAAAAACAAAACAAAAGCCCCCAAAACAACAACAACCAAAATCTCCTCATGCGTGGGTGTCACCTATATTCTACTAAACCTTAGCCTGCATGTAGAAACTGGGCATCTAGATTGCTCTGACGTGCCGCCAGAGTGGAAAATAACCGTGATCGTCCTGAGAACATCATTGTGACACAGGAAAGCCACAGCTAGAGAAGCAGCCGAGTCAAGGAACTCCCAGAAAGGTGACAACCTCAAAGGCTTAATGGTCTTTGGTGGCTTTCCTGAATTAGTCTCAACAAATCACAAGGAATGCAAAATACCCATTAAAAGGGACTCAGTCTTTTTGAAATAAGAAAGTTGAAGTAACTGTGGAAATAGTAATTATTTTTTTAATATTGTCATCAAAACAGAATAAAATAATATATTTTGATTTATTTTAAAGCAACAAACTGTGTGTCAATCACATGCAAGAAGTCTGCATAGCACTGTGGAATGATGGAAAGATGAATAGGACATGTCCCTACTCTCAAAGGAGATTTAACCGCTAATGGGGACAGATATGTAGAAAAATAATTTGTCCATCAGGGATAGGGAGAAAGACTAAACATGTGAGTAAGATTATAGTTTTGCCTTAAAGACTCCGAAACTAGAACTTTCAAATTATTGGACTGTAGGGTCCTATTTTAACCAGTGTTTGGTAGCCTGGGTTTAGTAGAGAGACCCCTGAGTCTCGGAGAGAAGAGCAGATGAAGAGGAAGGACCACTGAAAACAATAAAAACTTAAGACGTTGTTGTATATGAAGGGTTCAAAAATTAAAAGTCTTGAAAGAATGCTCTTACCTTAAATCAATCAGAGAAATACACAAAATTAAACTTTTTCTTTGATATGAAGATATATTTTTTTGATACAAAGAAGACATCAGTGAAGATGGCCCACATGTGAACAAATCATCTATATATATAAAAAGCCAGTGACCAGAACACTGGAATGACCGGAATGACTAGAACAACCAGTTGCTATGACACCCTCTGCGGCTGGCCAATAATCCCTATCATGGGTGGGGCCAGCTGGCCAACCTCAGTGTCCCTCCATCTCCCCCCACAACCGCCCCTATTGGGGTTGGCTGGCCAGACCCCACCCCATGCATGAATTTGTACACCATGCCTCTAGTGAGTGAGTAAGTGAAATTGTAATCCTCATAACAAAGAGAATGTTGGATCATATATTGTTTTAGGATAACTTAAAAATGTCTACAATTCAAAGCATTTTCTTTTACAACAATCAGGTTATGAAGACACTGAAGGGAGCATTTTTATACATAGTCTCCATGATTTTCATCTAACCTGATTGTAGATCACAGTCTGTGCATTTTTATAGATGGAGTAATGGAAGGTCACAATGGTTATGTAGCTTAAACCAAACCCTAATCACAGCTTATCTGTAGCAGAGCCAAGATTCAAATTTGCTCTGTTCAACCTCAACCTGAAACTTACATTTCTCTATCTTTTGACAAAGACATATTTACTATCATAACATTCAAACTTAAACAAAACCATATTAAATTCCATTACAATTTAATCTTAATTAAAACTGACTACTGATGTGCCATGTAGTTTAATGACATTTAAAGCAAGAAGGTAGCTTGGCCAATGTGGCTCAGTTGATTGAGCATTATCCTGTGCACCAAAAGGTTGCCGGTTAGATTCCTGAATTTGTTCTGGTAGGGGGCGTGCAGGAAGCAGCCATTCTATGTTTTGCGCTCTCTCTCTCTCTCTCTTTCTCTCTCTCTCTCTCTCTCTCTCTCCCTTCCTTTCTCCTTCTCTCTCTCTAAAAATCAATAAAACCAGAAAGTAAAGCTGTATAGATAGCCAGAAAACAATCACCAAGAACAGAGTACAGGACAAAAATATTCCATATGTACCTCTATTCCTCCACCCAAATATTAAGAATATTTAGTTCCAAAATTATATTTATGTATCCTGATAACACTCTGTGGATCACAGCCATTGTTAATGTGTTTTTTAAATGCTAATGTATTGCTTAGTTTGAATTATCAATATAAATAATTTATTAGTTTGATCTCCAAATCAAGTAAAAGCCATATAACTGTATTTCAGAGGTTCATTAACTAAATGGAGCAGTTAATTCAGTCAATAGTGAATAATCTTCAAATCAGTTGTTCATCAGATACAAAAGGTAGTCGTAAATATAAGTAATTCAAGAGACTAGAATTGGCCAGGTAATATTAAAGATCTTTGAAACATATTTCAATAAATAACCCAATAATTTTTTTCATTTTATTCATTTAAAAATTACATTAAAACATAAAAGAAAACTTTGGGAAAAAGAAAAATTATGTTTTATTATTATTTTCAAGTCATTTAACTCATATCTGTATTATTTGAATATTGAGAATCATAGAAGGTTTACCAGTTTGTGTTCCTCGGGCTGAGCTGTCAAAGTAGGTTGGACACTGCCTCAACTAACTGTGTACGTAAAGAATGGACATTACCTTATCTTCTCTCACAAAAATGTGTGACCCATTTTGTATTTTCCATAGGTATTGTATGGGCATAATTCAGCAAGTGAGATATTCCCCATACTAAAAGAAAGTTCTTATGGAGGTGATATCATGTCAAAAATGTGTATTGGCACAAACATTTTAACAAAAGATAGAAAGAATGTTTATCGTGAAGTGAAAAGTAGCAGCCCAGTAATCCAAAGGGTTCATATATCTATTGACAGAATTAGACATTCATTTTTTCAAATAAGCAATTAACCATGTGAATAGTGGCTGATGACAAATTTAGATTATGAAAATGCTTCATTTAAATAAATTATTTTCCTTTTGAATACATATTACATATACAGGTTATAAAATTTTAAGGTAGAAAGGGTATAGAGTGAAAACTAAATCTCCCTCCTGCCCTTATTTTCTACTCAAGTTGTTCTCTTTCTTAGAAGCAACTTACTATTACCTTGTTCTTGCCTCCTTCAAGAGATACTTATGCATTTACAACTACATTCACATAATGTCTTCTATACTAACTGTAATATACACACTGATCCCTAACCCCATTTTTTTCACTTAACAAATGTCTTGAAAAGGATATCATAGAGTCCTAACTTTTTTTTTTCCATTAACCTACATTTTATGCTATCCATGCTTCTCTTTTTAATCACTGAGGTATAAATTGCATCTACTAAGATGCACAGATTCAATTTGATATATTTTGAGAATTGAACATATGGTATAGAATATTCAATAATTATTCTTTTTAAGAACTAATAAGTAGTCCATTGACTGGATGTGCCATGATTGATTTAACCAAACATCTACTGATGGACTATTTTGCTTTATAAACACAGTTGCAGTTAATAATATGTATACATATGATATTGCATGTGTTCAAATATACTTACGGAAAGATTCCTAGAAGTAGGAAATCTGGATAACTATTAATTTAGAAGGATTTTGATAAATTACCTACCATAGGTGGTGTATTAATTTATACTCCTGATAACAATTTTGAAGGCTCCTTTTGCATTATATCGTGGTTATTAACTTTTTTATCTTTGATCATCAGGTAGATTTTAAAAAATGTAATTCTAGCCTTAATTTGGTTTTTCTTATTTGAAGGGATGCTGAGCATCTCTTCCTATATTTAAAAGACCTGAAACAGCTTCCTTCCAAGAGAAAATCTAAGCAAAAGCAAAGGTACTGTGAAGACTGTGTCATGCATTTGGAGGGATACACAGAACACTTGACATTTATTTTGACCTTTCAAGAGAATCTGGACAGAGTAATGTTTTTTTGTTTTGTTTTGTAAGGACAATAGAAACTTGAGGAAACGTGATATTTCCAGTATGACCCAAAAAGAAGATGCCAAAATCTCAAGCGGAAAACTCCAAGAAACCCAAGATCTAAGAAAGTATGCCTGCCTGGATCACAAATGAAGACAATGTCAATTTGTTTCTTCAACATCAATGGCATTGTCCATGCTGAATTAATCTACAAGGTCAAACAGTTGGTCAGGCTTATTATGCAGAAATTCTAAAACATTTGTGGGATCATGTGCTTCACAAATTATTGCTTGATCATTTTATTCACTGCACTTTGCTCTGAACAACTTTGGCCGGTCTTTAAAAACAGAGCTACTTTAAGAATAAAGAAACCATACAGGAAAAGAAAACCCACCATTGAGATATTCAAACAAGTGTGACTCCAGTTCTAATGGCAATTCCAACAGAAAAGATTAAAAATACCTGAGGCATTAGAGCCCATGTATGACTGAGGTCATGTGATACTTGTCTTTCTCTGACTGGCTTATTTCACTTAGTATAATACTCTCCAGGTTTCTCCATGCTGTCTCAAAGGGTAAGAGATCCTTCTTTTTTTTTATTGCTGCATAGTATTCCATGGTGTAAATGTACCCCAGCTTTTTTATCCACTCATCTACTAATAGTTCTTTGGTTATTTCCAGATCTTAGCTATTGTAAATTGTGAATAGATAGAGAGACATAGAAGCATGGAACAGATTGAGGGAAGGCAGGGGTGGGTGGGTGGGAAGAGATCAACCAAAGCACTTGTATGCATATATGCATAACCCATGGACACAGACAATAGGGTGATAAAGGCCTAGGGCAAGGAGTGAGGGCAGGCTAGAAGGGGTCAATGGGGGGGAAATGGGGGATATATGTAATACTTTCAATAATAAAGATTTTTTTAAAAGAAATTAAAAAAATAATTAAAATCCTGGGACAATAATTAAAATCCTTACATAGTTCCCAATTTGACTTATATAAAGGGAACAATATTCCCTTAGATTTATTTCTTATTTTAAATTGGTTCCATTTCTGGGTAATTACACCATTGATGTCATGTTGATCTACCAATCAGGAATACTTAAAATCCTTTGACTACCCTCCTCTCTCTCTCCAAAAAACTATTTAATGGAACAATAGAGTAATAGAAAGAACATCATTGTTTAATTAGACTCCCACTTCTTAGCTGCAAAATATGGTTAAAATTGTTTCTCTTTTCTGAGCTTCAGTTTTCTTTTCAGTTAAATTTAAATAACAAATTGCAATGTCAGATTAACCAATAAAGTATCTGGCATACAGTAGTCTCTCAATAAATGCTGGTTCTCTTCTTCCCATCCATATATAATTAGAACTTTATTGATAGACCTAGATGTAGCAGTTATAAACAAAACTCTTGAGATTTCAAAATACTGGTTATGAAAGATTTAGGTTTCAAATTAGGATGCATTTTCTTTTACCAATACCTATGATAAAAAGCAAAATCTTAAATTCAGCACTTAAGGAAAAATAACATATAAGGACTTATTGTTAGAATACATTCTAATTAACTAAAAAGAAAAGTGTTTATTATAGGATATTAAAAGCTTCTCAAATTTGAGGGAATAAAAGGACTGAGTCTGAACTGAACTTTCAGAAAAGATCCTAATAGCTATGTTGCAGGACTGGGCCACCATACTGGGTTGAATAGTATCCCTTCGCAAAATTCATGTCTTCCTGAAATGTGACCTTATTTGGAAATAGGATCTTGCAGATGTAATCAAGTTAAGCAGAGGTTGAAGTAGATGAGAGTGGGCCTTAATCCAATGGCTGGTGTCCTTAAAAGAAAACAGGAGTGACACAGACACATGAGAGTAGCACATGGGAAGCTGGAGGCAAGGATTGGAGTGAGGCATCTGCAAGCCAAGGAATTCCAAGAATTGCCACAACCACCAGAAAATAGAAGAGGCAAGGAATGATTGCCCCCAGAGCCTTAGAGAGAGCATGGCTCTATGGCGGATGCCTTGATTTCAGACGTCTAGCTTCCAGAATTGTGAATAATAATAATAATAATAATAATAATTATAATAATAATAATTTTTTGTTGTTTTAAAAGAACCAGCTCACAGTACTTTGTTAGGGCAGTCCTAGAAAACTAATACAAGCGCCAAGAGAGCTGCTGAAGCATTTGCAGTCAGGGATTCTCCAGTTCCAGAACCACATTTCTGTCTCCTTAGTTAATCAGACTAAAGGATCAGGAAAGTACCACAATCAAGAAAACAGGATGGAGGAACCTGCCATGGTCAGGAAGTGTCATTACTGCTGTTGGCTGCACAGTTGTGCCAGAGCTGATACAAACAGTCCACACCTTGTCATAAGAAGCCAGGAAGTGATTTTCGAATAGTGGGATTATAACTAGCACTGCCAAAGAAGAAGAAAATTTCTCTATCATTGTTTCTTTTCATCAGTGGAGGGGGGGAAAATGCAGCAGATGCACAGCCAAGGTTTCACAGTGGTCAGAGCATCTGATTGGTTGATCTAAAAATCACATCCAGAACCCTAGCTGCAAGGGAGTCTGGGAAGTATAGTTAGTTTTCCATCCTCCACTGTACCGGAAGATAGGGTAGATATTGACCACTAACCCACCATATCTACTACATAGAGTTAGTGAAATTCTTTCTTGAATTAAAAAATGACCAACATTAGATTTTTTTAAATTACTTAACTTTTTGGACCTAGTTATTTGAATAAAACAAAGATTGGAGGTGATCTCCACTATATTCTCTGTTTGTTTTTTGTTTGTTTGTTTGTTTGTTTGTTTGTTTTTTAAATTCTGACTATTTTAACCATGTATAAGTCTGTACATACAAACATATTTTCTACTGGTATAGCCACATAGTTTTCAAGACTTTCTTGAGAAAAGACACTGGATAGAAATTCCACAGCACTTCTATGCTAACACTTGGTAAATTTTCAAAAAGAACCACATAAAGTAGATTTACTTTGCAGAGGGGGAAACTTGTATATGAGTGTGAGTGTGTGTGTGTGAGTGTGCGTGCGCATATGTGTGTAAATGTATTGTGCATCTAAAATCAATTACATTTTCTCATGATTATGTAAAATTCCTAATGATTAGGTAAAAGCAAACTGGCAGAAATTCAATGCAAATGGTAAAGATTGACAATGAAATGAAATCTGCTTGATATTTTTGTCTGATTCTGAACTCATATTTACTTCCCACATTTCTTTTTTTCCTAAAATGAATCAGGCCTATCAAACTTTTCATGGATAAGGTTTTCCAAATCTAAAAAAGAATTGCTAAGTTGTGGATGTACCTTACCATTTTGAATAAATTATATTTAATCCTCACCCGAGCATTTTTCCCCCCATTGATTTTTAGAGAGAGTGAAAGGGAGAATGTTTGCCTTGCCCCAGATCACCTTGCTAGAGCTCTACAAGGAAGAAGTACTCATTTCAATCTGAAGTGACCATTAGTTTGAGTTTTCTGTTGAACCTAATCTTATCTAAATTGTTGGGGTGGGGGCTCGATGAAGGGAGGTAAAGGAGGGAGAACATCTGTAATACTGTCACCTATAAAAATAAATAAATAAATAAATAAATAAATAAATAAATAAATAATAAAAGAAATATGAGCATGAAATTAATAAGCCCACAATGTCAATCTCAAAATGTATCAGAAAAATTTCCCAGCAAAACATAATATATTAAGTAAAGGAACTACAGACATTTAAAAAAATAAATGGTGTCTGAATAGTTAAGTCTTAGCTGTACCCTTTGTTCCAGTTTGATGAAATCCAACTGTGTCTCATTTCTGTGGTTACAAGATTATAAACAAGTGGTTGCCTTCTCTTTATCCTGCCAGTGTCTTCATACATCTAATTGACCAAGACATGTTCTCATAAATGCACTAATTTTGTACATTCTGTTTCTATTGCCACATAACTCATAATGTGCACAAACTACATAATTGCATAATTATATGCTTATAAACGCTGTAAGCAAATACATTTATGTATTTATCATTAACCTAACACATTTTTCTTCTGATCAGTATTACCCACCATTTCAATCTGTCACATGAATGTAAATTTCATCTCTTCCTGTTAAAGTAGTCTGCCTTCATCCCTCTCCTCATATCCTGAATCAATACTACTCCACAACAATAAGCAATATTATGGGTGTACTTCTATATATTATAAATTCAATCTCATCATGTTCTCTCTATATTTTTCAACATTTGTGGTTGTTAAATTGCATGTTGACCAACAATTAATATTCAAAGGAAATGTATGCTTGATAGGATGTAAATCTTTATGTGCATATATAAGTAAAAAAAAAAGATAAATTTTAGGTTATAATTTTATCTGTAAGAAGCTTTGGAAATAAAATAATCTGTACATATAAGTATTCATGTGCTAAATTAAAATTTTTAATTACTCTTTTTAGATGTACTTGTATGCTGGCGGCCACCATAATACAATAAACAAGGAACACCATTGGAATTAGGGATGGGAAGCAGTAAGTTTAAATCTATACATACTTTTTTTCTTATTAGCTTTATTATCAGTTCCTGTTTTTTATGTGTGATGACAGGGGTAAATGGATTTTTAGGATATTCATCTGTTTACCTGTAAAGTTTTAGCTACATCTCCCAAGAATGCACTGTTTATCCAAAAATCTTGAGTGACCAGAAAAACATTTCTCCATTTCCTTGATTAACTTTTGCCTAATTGATCAGATGGAGGTATATTAAATATTTTCACTAATGGTTTCACTTTATATCTATCAATCATTTCTATATTTTAAAGGTATATTATTTGGCATATAAATTTTATTAAATATTATATTTTTGTTGTGAATTTTACCTTTCATCAATATAAAATGATTATTTGCTCCATTTAATTATTTTTATCTTGAGTTCTACTTTGATACAAATAATGCCACTTTTTCTTTCTTTGTTTTATCTTTTGCAAGTAATTTTTGAAGGGTACTTGCTGAGTCCTTTCTGTGTTAAGACTATTTTCCCCCAGTTACAAATATTTTTCTCTATTCTTTATTTTTTTTCTCCCACTTGCTTTCTTCCTATTAAACAGATAGTGAGCCTAAACCGGTTTGGCTCAGTGGGAGAGCGTCGGTCTGCGGACTGAAGGGTCCCGGGTTCGATTCCGGTGAAGGGCATGTACATTGGTTGTGGGCACATCCCCAGTAGGGAGTGTGCAGGAGGCAGCTGGTCGATGTTTCTCTCTCATCGACATTTCTAGCTCTCTATCTTTCTCCCTTCCTCCTATCTGTAAAATATCAATAAAATATATTTAAAAAATAAATAAATAAATGAACAGATAGTGAATCTTTTAGTTTTATCTCTAATCTTTTCTTTCATCATTTTAAATTTCTTTTTCTTCTTCCTTTTAAATTCTGATCATTTTAAAATATGTTTCTATTTCCCTGAATCAATATTTTATCATTTAATTTGTTTACTTATGTCATACAAGAGGCACAAAAATTGTGCGTGGGTGAGGTCCCTAGGCCTGGCCAGTGATTAGGGTCAGCCAGGGCCTTCCTGCCGGCTGCCAGATGGGGGAGGGGCCACGGGAGACTGGCCAGCATAGGGAGGTTGGCTGTTTGAGTGCACTGACTACCAAGGAGCAGCTACGGCATTGAGCTTCCCCCTGGTGGTCAGTGTACATCATAGCAACTGGTCATTCTAGTTGCTTAACTTTTATATATATTTAGATAATTATATCATATTTTATTACTTATTTTTTATAACTCAGCAATTGGGATTTGCATTTCCAAGAGCACTTTCCTACTCTCAATTGAGAGGTTTTTTTCATGATTACTAGTTACAGTTTCATTAATATATTGTCTATGAATCATATTATGAGCCAAGCATATCAAATTCATGCAGCCTATAATGAATATTTTTGCAGCCCAGTCAATTTAACGGTATGTAAAAAATTTTTTAATAAAAAATTTTACAACTTAATATTTATATATATAAAAGCCTAAGCAACCGAACAACAGAACAACCAACCGACTGATTGCTATGACACACACTGATCTCCAGGGGGCAGACACTCAATGCAGAAGCTGCCCCCTGGTGGTCAGTGTGCTCACACAGTGGAAGTGCCACTCAGCTGACAGACAGGTGCCAGACAAAGAGCTCATGGCTGGCCACCACAACCCAGAGACCTCAGTGGAGGAGCAGCGAGCCTACTATGCAATGGCAGCAGCAGGTGAAGTGGGGCTGGGCTGAGCAGAAGCGGTAGGCCAGAGTGGCAGGTGATGTTGGACTGCTGGCTTCCTGCAGGCTATGCTGAGGGACTCCATGAGTGCACAAATCCATGCACCCGGCCTCTAGTTATTAATAATGAGCTACAAAGTTCACTAATGATTGATTACTATAATTGTGTTGCATTCATTTCTCTTACCTGCCGTCTGTGCAGGTGCACCATTTCTCTCCACTAATACTAGCAGCCAATTGCCATGTAATTAGTCTTGTACTGACTTGTTCAGTGTGTGCAACAGGAAATATTTTGCTTTCAGAGAATAAAAAAAAATAGGTTTATGTGCATTACACTTATTAATTAGTGTAGTTATTCAGTGTCTGGTAAGTTACTGTCCAAGAAAAAATATTAATTTTTATTAAAATATAATATTATTTTATGTTAACAATTACTCATTTACTTGAGCCCTTTGTATCTAGTATGTCTCTATTGAAATAAAACTATATTTCTGTGAAAATTGAAGCTTTTGGTTTTTTGTGGCCCACATAAACTTAAACCTTGTTTATTTGGCTCGTGTTAGCCTTTGAGTTTGGCATGCTTGTTGTAAGCATACATTACAATTTTCAAAACAATTTCTTATTTCCCCAGGAGTGTAAAGTGGTGATTCGAATTGGCTCCAGCTTTTCAAAATGTTATATAGTTTTCTATAGTTAATGATCCCTATTTGATAATTCTGACAGAAGGGGTTCTAGCCAGACTGCTAATAATAAAGGCTAACATTTATCATGCACATATCAGGAAAGATTGTGCTAGATGATTTACACAGATAATTTGTTTAATCTTCACAACAACTGGGAGCTAAACATTGCCCCCACGACCCATGGAAACTGCAGGTCCTCTATTCCTCCGCATGCATAAGGCTGGTTCACACAGAATCCTGCCCACATCACAGTCAACACACCAGCAGGAAATGAACACTGAAACCGAAAGGGTGTGGACTTACCCCACTTGGATATGAGACTTCGTTTCACCGCTACTACCTCTGAGCCAAACATTTCGTTAACAGCTATCTCTGAGGCATTGGAACAAATTGTGTGACCCATCTCTGTCTGCAGGCTCCTGTTGTAAAGTGTCAGACCCAGAGCAAGTAATGTTAAGTGCTTTTGTTTCCCAGTCTGCTTAGAAGTCCAGCATTCAGTGGGAACATCGTGACACAGAAGAAACTAGAGCCGGATGGATGCCTACCATGTGCCCTGTAGCAGCTTGAAGACTCCTGAAGCCCCGCCCCATTTTGTTGCCTCACACAGCTGCCCTCGATATCAGTAAGCTATGGTCAGATCCCTGCTCTTTTCCTGACCTGTCATATTCACCACAGGAAGCCCAAACTCAAGCCAGATTAACGAGTGAACCAGCCGGACAGGTGTTTGGGCTGCCAATATATAGGAGGGTTATACTGGTCTGTTTCTGGTGCACACCAAACAACCTCAAAACTTAGTGGCTCAGAATGACAATTATTTTCTTCCACTAAGGTGTCTGCAGGCTGATGGGGACCGGCTAATCTTTGCTGGATGAGTTCAATGATCCCAATAATCTTGCCTGGATTTGTTCTTACGTCTGTGGATCAGCTGATTGAGCAACTCTGCTCTGCTTCTTCCTTATTCCCTTTAGGCCAGTGGGCCAGTGGGTTGAAGGTGCAGATGCAAGAGGAAATGCAGGAAGATTCACAGTGTCCTATGGTTAAAGCTTGGAACAAGCATACTGTCACTTCTGCCCACTGCCCACTGGTGAGTTCAAAGTCAAAGGCAGGAAACACAGTTCACTGGCATTTGAAGCCATGGCAAAGGTGGTGCTGCAGGAAGGGGTGAAGAATCAAGATCGATAATGGAATCCTACTCACGGGTCAAATCATCATGCAAATGCAATGCTATGGAGGAAATGCATATATCAAGACCTCCTTTTAAGTACAGTATTGTATGTGTTTGAAATATTTGTTTGAAATAACAAAATATTTGTTTGAAATAACAAAATAATGTGTTTGAAATAACAAAGTATTAGATGCTTTGTTAAAAAATTGTAGGGGGAGGAAAAACATTCACTTTCCTCTATCCATTTTGGGTTCTCTGGCTGGGGCCCTGTAAACTAGACTATCAAAAGACATTAACGAGAAAAAAAAGCAAAGAGAAGTTTATGAACTTCTTATAGAGAAGTTTATGAACATGTTTACACTGAGTGATGAGTAACTTAAATAGGTGGTTAGAACTTGGGCTCATGCAGCATCTTAAAAACAATACGTTTTTAGAGAAGTGACAGAACAAAGAAAAAAGACTGGGTGTCTAGGGCTGCAAAACGTAGGAGGACAAATATATGGGAGAACTAATGGAAGATGAGGGCTGGTTACTAAAGTGTGTTGTGCAGTTTCTTCTGATGTCATTGTCTCTGGGCTGATAAGAGTCTAGAATTGTCTCTGTTGACTACTATTTATCCTTCTTGGTAGAGAGGGGAGTGAGGACACCTTAACAAACTTATGTCCCAATTTTAGGCAAATAGAGAGAAGGGAAAGAGTTTTTCTTTCTCCGCAGTTGCCTTGAGGTTAAAATAATTCTTATGCCAAAGTGGCATATTTTGGAGTGGCATATTCTGCTATCCTTCAGAACTTAAGGTTTGAGAGGATATTTCCGAAGGACTTGTATGTGTATAACTAGTTGATTACTAATTAACCTACATTCCAAAGAAGGGTATTGTGTTAATTGCAGTATTTTATTTTACAGATTGGAATGCGTGAGTCTCGACCAGAGCCAAATGATTGGGGGGAGAAAATGAGATTCATTACTGCTATCATCTTCTGCCTTTCGTTCATGGGCTGTTTTATCATCTATAAATAGATGAACAACAGAAATTCAGTGTGATGGGAGCCCAGGACTCCACAAACTCTGTTCCAGCCCCAGCCAGAGAAAGCCTCGCTGGAGTCACCAGCCCCAGGAGCTCACTGCGGGGCTCAGATGTGTCTCTGCAGAGCCCTGCAGCCTTACAGTCTCTTATGTGGCAATTCCTCAAACATGTGAACCAATTAGCATTTTTGTTTGTTTGTTTTGGTCTGTAATCACACAGTGCTCCAGCTAAGGTCTAACCTGGAAGAGAGATCATCTGAATATTTAGAGTCTTGAAGGCAGAGAAGGCATTATCTACAGAAATAAAAAAGCTGAGACTCCATAGAGGGGACACGAGAGCAACCCAGAGCTTAGTAACAGCAGGAAGCCTCTGCCATGCGAAGGCTAGAGTGGGTGGTGTCACGAGGGCAGGACCCAAGGTCACTTGAGGGAAACTGGGCTCACACTGGGTCTGAGGGCCTGGAATCCCCCCATCGCCACCCAGGGCAGCTGCTGGAAGAAAAGTGCCAAGGCAGAGGGTGAAGGAGACAAAGAGTCTGGCCTCTCCCTCCTTCAATCCTCTAAGCTCCTTCACACCTCCTATCAGCTGAACACAGCTGTCAACAGCAGCCACAAGGAGCTGGGGCATCGAGTTACAGCCAGCCTACCTCTGCACACAGAGCAGGGATCAGAGGCAACGAGTCCGGGGCTAGCAGGCTCCTTCTCCCCATCCATGCACTTTATTTATTTACTAGAGACCGGTTGCATGAAGATTTGTGCAATAGGCTTTCCTTCACCTGGCTGCAGGCACCGGTTTTCCTCTGGCACCTGGGACCCAGGCTTTCCCTCTGGTGGAAGTCTTCACTGACTCAGGCTGTAGCCTGCAGTCTTCGTTTCACTCTGGCCAAAGCCCTGCTCCTGTAGCTCCCTCGGCCCCCCACTCTTCCCTCCCCCACCCCCTGTCCTTCCCCTCATAGCATGCATCCTGCCCTGCCCTGCCACACCACACCTGGAGCAATGGGGGGAAGGGGGGGCTGGGCTGCTGCAGTCTTTGTCCTGCTAATTTGCATATTTCCTCCTGATTGGCTGGTGGGCATCATGGAGGTATGGTGAATTTACATATTTCTCTTTTATTAGTGTAGATTTAAAAAAATAATCTAGTATTTTATCTTTTTGTTCTTTGAAATGAAACTTTAATATACAAATACAATCTTTAAGGTAACATTTGTTTATGGTAAAAATTTCAATTATAATATTCAAGTTATATAAAGTTAAAGATTCCATCCTTTAAAGTTGTCATGAGAATTTCCTGACAACTTGTTTCCTTTTCTTTTTCTAAAATTTCTTTATTAAGGTATTACATATGTGTCCTTATCCCTCTATTGCTCCCCCCCCCCCCCCCGCCCCTTATTCCCTCCATTCATGCCCTCACCCCCTGATGTCTGTGTCCACTGGTTAGGCTTATAAGCATGCACACAAGTCCTTTGGTTGATCTTTCCCCCTGACCCCTACTCTCTCCTACCTTCCCTCTGAGGTTTGATGATCCATACACTTTAAAAAGTCCGGTGCCCTCCCCAGGATGTCTGAGTTTCCCAGGACACTTGTTTGGCTCTGAACTCCCATTTTGTTGGATTTAGAGATCATCTCCACTTTCTTAATGTGTTGTTCCTATTGGTCCAGATAAGAACTTTTCTTAATTTTCATTAAACAAGCAAAATGATAAAGAAAACTCAGGAGGCATTTGTGAGTATATCTCATTCTGTGAAGATCTACAGAGAGATTAACCAAAGAGTGATACAATTTTTAGGTAAATATGAAATCTTATGTTTTTAAATTTTTGGTTTGGAGTATAAGGAGACATAACCCTTTGGATTAAGCAAAATTGGATTTATATAAACTAATTTCCCAGTCTTGGTACTAGGAAGCTAGTTCTCTTTCTAGGTGTCCTCTTCACTTCAGTGACCAGAGGAGATTGGAACTGAGCAAGAGAGCACTGCTAAAGGAGACCGCAGCACAGAAAGGACAGTCTGCGGTCTCAGGATGCAGAGCTCCAGTCAGGCAGGAATCAGGGAGATTCTTAGGGGTTCCTCCATGGTCCTGGACCAGTCAGTGTTTGCTCTTTAAACTTTAAACTTTTCAAAAAGCCTGTTAGAATCCAGATTTTTGGACACCGAATAAAGAATTAAAAGCTAAAAGCCCTTAACCCTGGCCAATGTGGCTTAGTTGGTTGAGTGTTGTCTTATATACTGGGAGGTTGCTGGTTTGATCCAGGTCCAGGGTACATGTGGATCCCTGGTTGGCCGCATTATGTGAGGGGTAGCAGTTGATATTTCTTTCTTATTGCGCGCTCTCTCTCTCTCTCTCTCTCTCTCTCTCTCTCTCTCTCTCAAGTTGGTGGGAGCATGTTAAGAAAAATAATGTTTCCCACTCTTACAAAGAAATCCCTTAAGATAAATTAAACTTACTTAAATAATCATTGCTAGGGAAGAATCTTACTACAGACCTAGTGTTAAATCAGAATTTAAGAAAACCATCTTTACAGGCAGGAAACTTAAAAATCTATTCTTTGTCCTAATGAAGGATTTGCAGAATATCTGAGAGGCTCCTCTAATAAGTTTTTATGTAAAATCAGGCGGCCCTGGGTGTTTGAAATGGTTGGAATGTGAGTTAGGAGGTCTGACAAAGATGTTTAAAGTCCATGAAAAACCAGGCATCATAAGCCTTTCCACCCCTCCATTATTCACTATGGAGTTTAGGGTAATAAGCTGACTGAGTTTGGAAGGAATCAGAACAAAATAATGTTTGGCAGACACTCATCTATAACATTGTCATAGAAGCTTCGTGCTTTGAGTCAGGCGTGGTGTGCTCCTTTGGTCAACCGCATTTCACAGTGACGTTCTGTGAGCCCACGAAATGTCCAGTATCTCTGTTCTATTTGCCAGCTCCCTGACTGATCTCACACATTCTGTGAAATATTTTGTCATTATTAAGAAATACCGGTCACGGCCATGCTAATTAGTTTCAATCTAAAAGTGAAATGTGATGGGTATTAGCTTTTCTTACTAAGTTTCTGTCGGTAAGATTTACTATTGTTTTTGGAGACTAGAATTATAGTATCGGCATATTTGCTTTTTAATCAGGATTAAACTGCATGTAGCTATAATTTTTAATCAACCTAATGGTATAGTTACATGTAAGGCAGTTTGTTTTAGAGTGGAATTGTTTTGAACCTCAGTATTATACCTAACTGAAATGTGAATTCTGTATGGTGTGTATTGTTTTTAATTTTCTAATGAACAAAAAATTACATGTAATATCTTAGGGCTTTTTCTTCTATGCATGCATGTGTTCAGTGAACCTGTTATGCTTTAGTTGCATGACATTAAAAGGGTTTCACATGTACATTTATGAAGGTATTTCATTTCACATTAAGAAGCCAAATTCAACAAATAAAAATTATGTTTCAATAAATTCAATGTAATATTTCAATTGAAAAAATGAACAAATAGTCTGTGAGAAATGAGTAAAGAAGTTTGAAAGATGAGGAAAAATATGTCATATGTTAAGGTAGCTCTGGACATTATTCTCATTATCTCTGTAGGTTCGTTTTGACCCTTAGAATTTTTCTGATCTTCAAGAACATACAAATCTCTTGCTAGCATACAATACTATAGGGGTACAGCTGTATTTTTAAATTTTTGTTGCTTCTCCTGTTATCCTATATAATAAAAGGCTAATATGCAATTGTCCCCTCTACTGGGAGTTCGACTGCCCACAGCCCCTCCCCTGGCCTGCCTACCCAATTGGCCCCGTACCCCACCTGGGCCTCTTGTTCATATATAAGTTGCTGGTATCTTTTCTAAAATAAGGATTCTAAAAATCTGTGTAATATGGCTTGAGATTGCTTGCTTTTTTTTTTTTTTCCAACTAAATAATACTATCAGCTTTTTAATGTGTTACTTATCTCTTTTTCATAATAAGAAAAAGAAAACAAGATCCAGACTGCTCACTGACTTTCTCTTCAATGGGAAGTAACTTTATATTTCTATGAGATCTTCTTTCAAAGCCAAAAATATAATTCCAACTTATTAAATGAAATGCCATAAGGAAAATATAGAAGTAGAATGTTCCCAAATTCCTGGTTTTTAACGTTATCACAAGTATACTTTTTTTTTTTTTTTTTACTTAAAATTCTTTCCTCTCCACATTTCTCTACAAATAAGTATTGATTGATAGGTTAGATTTAGTAACATTGCCTTCTCTTTTCCTAAGAGAGCTCTTCCACTTACATTTTTGACAGTTAAAAAGGACTGCTTGCCAACATTGTCAATAGATGAGTAAGGAACTGTGTTCTTCCATACAGTTTTCTAGTCTCCTATTTCCCTTAATTTTTCTTTTTCTTTTCTCTTCATGACCATTGTTCTTATTGAAATAAAACAATTAGAAATGATAAGCAATTGTCTGTCTTCCCTCTATTAAGTCCATGTGTGCTTTGCTTAGTTTTGTAAATTCATATTTTTACAAAAGAATGCAAAGGACCAGCCCCAGAAGAAAATGGGGATTCAGTCCTTCAATCACAAGGAACTGAATTCTTCTGACAACCTGCACGAGTGTGGAAGGGGACTCTGAACTCCAGAGGAGAAAGTAGCCCGGTCCGGCCCTTGATTTCAACCTAGTGAGACACCTAGAGATCCATTTGAGCTGAATCTGGCCTTTGGACCTACAGAAGTAGTGAAACAATAAACTGGACAAATAGGTGTACTTTAGGCTGCTAAGTATGAGGTGGTTTGTTATGCAGCAGTCTCCAGGTTCCCCTTGCAATTTCCCTGTCCAAGCCTTGAAATCAGCCATTTTCTCAAGAAGTTTTTTGATCAACAATGAGAAAACTGACTATAATCCTATATAATAATTTTTGTCAGTGTTTAATGGTTACTTTAATCATATGTTGTTTATATAAAATTAGTAAACATGTTCAAATATTCTCATTCCCTTTTTAATGAACCAACTTTTAATTTAATTAAATTTTCTCTATTGTTTGCCCTATTTCTATATCACAGATTTCCTCTTTATTTATTTTCTCCATTTTTAGCATATTTTGCTCTTATTTTTATTGCTTCTTAAGGTAAAATCTTGATTTGCAATAAAAGTTTTCTTTTTTTTAATGTAAGTATTTAAAACTATACCTTTTCTCCTACTCATTACTAATCCCATAAGTTTTGATATGTCATGTTTTTATTATCATTTGGTAAAAACAGTTTATAATTTCCTATATGATATTTTGACTCATGATTATTGAGAATATATGTTTTCATTTCCAAGTATTCGGAAATTTTGCTGGGAATAGATTTCTAGTTTAACATATTTTATTTTCTTTTGGCATTTAAAAATGGCCATCCATTATCTTTTGGCTTGCATGGTTTTTTTTAGGAAGTCAGTGATATTCTTATCTTCTCACCTTGTATGTAATTTGTCTTTTTTTTCCTAATGTAAATAATTTTCCTTTATAATAAAATTTTTTCAACAATTTGATCATGATATCATGATGTGTCGTTTTTTTGGTTTTCCTGCCTGGAGTATGTTGAACACTTTAGATATCTGGGTTAACAATTTTAATTAAATCTAGAAAATTTCAAAAATTTAAAAATATTTTTTCTCTTGGAAGTGATAGATACATTTATGGCAAACTATACTGTAGTGGTAATTTAGCTTTAGTCTCCATACAGAGCCTTTCTGGGCCACTATTGAATGCCCAGTTGTTCAAGAATGTCTCTCCACTCAGGCTCAAGTACAGAACTTAAAAGTCTTCTAGTTCTGTGAAAACACTAGTGATTCTTCAGTTTATAGAGCTCCATGGCTGTCTTTGCCTAGCTCGCTGAGTATCACCTTATGCACCTACAGATTAATTTCAGCCAATTCAAGGAATCCTTATGAAGAGGTCTGTGTAGTTCCCTTTTCTTTCGGTTTCTGTGCCACAAATTCTAGCTGTCTCAGCTTCCCTAATCTCCGATGATGTAATCTTAGCTCAATGAGACTATTGTGTTTTGCTTTGCTTCTGCCTTCCTACCCCGTGGCCTGGAAGGAGCCTCTATGAAGTAAATCTGGGTAATTGTAGGGTTGACCTTGCTTGTTTTCCTTCTCTCGGGGATAACAGTCATGTACTGACTATAGACCCATATCTAAAGATAGTCATTTCAAATATTTTGTCCAGTTTTCTAAGTGTAGAAACAGATATCATTAAAATCCTGTACCAATCAATACTCCATTGTGGCAAAAACCTGAAGTTCCAAGACTAAATTTTTAAACCAGAAAGTTTCCCCCAAAAAAGGTATCTTTTAACTTTAAAAAGTATTTTAAATTATTTTTAAAACACCAAAGGGATACTAAATAAGTAAAAAATAAATGGGAGAAATTTTCAAGGTATTTAACTGTGGCTACCTTTATGGATTTACATAGGTTAATGAAAAATAAAACTTTAAGACCCAATAAGTAATTATAAGTTTCTGTCAAGATTTTTCAGTATATATTTCTCCAATTTTTATCTCCCCCTCATCCTCCATAGATAAGCCACTTATTAACCTTTTCAAATTATTATTTTAAAAGAAACTATTTCCAAAGGAGTTTATATTTAGATAATTATTTGGAAAATGTTTAAATATACAAAATGTGTTTTTAAATGTCCTCTAAGTAGAAACTGTATTAACTAGATAATTTCATGGTTTTAGAATAAATGTAAACCTTTGCAACTTCTCTCTATCAATCAAATAATACTAATAATAAATAGCTAACACTTACATAGATAATCCTAGTATTTTTCATATGCTAACTTGTTTAGTAAGCCTATGAGGTAAATTTTATATTTTATTTACTCTACAGATAAAGAAAACAGAGCTAAAGAAAGATGAAGTAATTTTTTCAAGGTCACACAGCTATAATGACTTAAATGTATTCTGAATAAATTGTGGAGAAGATACCTTTGTCCCAGCCAAAAAGCAGAGTTCTTTAGATGATGTAATCATTTAAATTTACAAGCCCTTTTGATTGCTGGCTTAAGGCCCGAACTCATACTCATCCCTAAGGAAAATCTTGCCAGATTAAGTCAACTGGAGTGCTGCCTGCATTCATTGTATAAGACTTATATCATCATAAATATCTTGTAACTAAGGCCAGAATTCAAGAGAAATGTGCTCATTCACATCAGCAGTGTTACTTGGGTTGAAAAGCTGTGTGGTTTTTGTTTGTTTGTATGTTGCTGTTGTGTTTTTGCTAACACCACAATATTTTATTTAAGACACCGTTCGCATCTGTTTAAATGAAAACATTCTGGGTTAGTTTCTTATCAGAATTTTATCTGGTTAGAGATTGAGAGACTTGGTAAATAGACGTATTGAGATATTATGTACATTAATGTCAAACTGATATGTTTATAAATTTGTGACAATAGTAATCTATGTACAAAAGTAAATATAATTTTATAATTAAAAATAGAGGAGTTACATTTCTAAGAAAAGTATGTGTCTGAAATGAGTTCAATATTTCAGATCATTATCATTTCAAAAGTCATTTTATGACAATCACAGAAATATTTTAAAGTAACAGGACTATTTTCCAAACTAAGTCAATTTAAAAAATCTCCATTGCAATTTTGAAGATGGTTTAACTCATCTGAAAATAGGACAATTTCACCATGAATTTTAACACATATACCAAGTTTATTCTGTACAGAACCATGTACAGAAACCAGTTGCAATGAAGATCACACCTGATTAAATGAACTGAACATCTCTTTTAGAATTTAGTAAACAAAAGGTTCACATGTGCAAATATGCTACTTGTGGAGATATTATGGGTTGAAAAAATTGTTAACACAAACGACAAGTGCTGGCGAGGATGTGGAGAAAAAGGAACCCTCATGCACTGTTGGTGGGAATGCAGACTAGTGCAGCCACTATGGAGAACAGTATGGAGTTTCCTCAAAAAACTAAAAATGGAATTCTCATTTGACCCAGTAATCCTACTTCTAGAAATATATCCCAAGAAACTAGAAACACCCATCAGAAAGGATATATGCACCCCTATGTTCATAGCGGCACAAGTTACAATAGCTAACATTTGAAAACAGCCTAGGTGCCCATCAGCAGATGAGTGGATTAAAATACTGTGTTACATCTGCACAATGGAATACTGTGCTGCTGTAAAAAAAAAAAAAAAGGAATTCTTGCCATTTGCAAAAGCATGTATGGTACTGGAAAGCATTATGCTAAGTGAAATAAGCCAGTCGGAGAAAGATAAATATCACATGATCTCACTCATTTGTGGAAAATAAAGAACAACATAAACTGATGAACAAAAACAGATCCAGAGACAGAGAATCATCAATCAGACCATCAAACCTCAGAGGGAAGGCAGGGGAGAGTGGGGATAAGGGGGAGAAATCAACCAAAGGACTTGTATGCATGCATATAAGCATAACCAATGGACACAGACACAAGGGTGGTGAGGACATGAGTGGGGGGTGGAGGAGCAATGGGGGGATAAGGACACATACATAATAACTTAATCAATAAAGAAAAAAGTTGTTAACAAAAATTGTAACTTACTAGAAGTTAAATATCTTTAAATTTTGGTTATTTAAAAGTCTTTTAAAATTAACTTTACTGTTTTAATACCTGAATTAAGTTTTATCAGCAGGTGAATATATCCAATTATTTACTGGTTATTTGGGTCTCTTGCCAATTGGGATATTTCTAAATGTAGGGCCTTTATGCAAAGCTATTCAACTACAGTTGCCTATGTTTTCATGGAAATAAGTATCAAACAAGTAACATCAAGTCTATTTTCTTTTTCCCCAGGTAAATGAAAGTTGCTTAAACCCCTACATGCCAGATCAGAAAGGAGTCCTATAATACACTCTCAGGGCTCTCCCAACCCCCATTCAAAATTGTGGTGCTTTTTCACCCAACAAAAATGTCCATCTGTTGTCACTTCCACCTGGGGAAGAGCTTTGTGTCTTAAGATCTGCTCCTGCCTTGTAATCATTGATCCTTGCTATAACACTGTCCCTCTTGGGTGAACACTGGACTGTCCACAGCCAGAGGAAAGTCACCCGGAACCAGCTTCAGCCACAGGTCACCCTAGGCTTCCAGACGAGGCCCTGTCTGTGCTGGGGGGAGGGGACAGGGCTTCCCTTGACCCAGGTGCCTTCTCTGGGTTACCATGCAGCTAAGTCCTTCCACCTAGAGCTGCTACGCTTGAGCTGATTAGAGGGTCAGCCCATCATAGAATACACAACTACTGTCTGTCTTTCCTGTCTCAGAAATTCAGGGAGGCTGGGGAGGGCTTGGTCAGGCTCGTTTCTTTCCCAACTATCATTCCACACGTTTCACCAGAAAAAAAGCTCTCTGCCTTTGAGAATGACCCAATATTTAATGCGAAATACTTTCTCTGCTCCCCTGATCAGCTCTCCTGCTCAGATAACCCAAGGTAATATCTGGCTTTTATTTTCCTAAAGCAACAAATAAGTAACTACCAGTACTACCAACAACACAATTCAAAATTGGAGTCACCCACCACTTTTACACCATCAGGTATACTAGGTAGCATCTTCAGGGTCTTCTCTATTTCTAAACACTTCTCCCATTTCTAATAAATGATATCTCCTCTTTGGTACTGAACTTGAGGTAACAATTTTATATGGGACTCATTGTTGTCTATTCTCCAGGTAGGATATAGAGCAGTGTTATTCAGAACTTTCTGTGATGAGGGGAATGTTCTATACCAGTGCTTCTTAATACAGTGACCAGGAGCCACAAGTGGCCGCTAAGCACTTGATAGGTGGACCTGAGAAACTGAACTTTTAATTTTATTTAATTTTAAATCATTGAAACTTAAATAGCATTTATGGCTAATAGCTAATGCACTGGGCTCAGAGTATTTACCTTAATTACTCTTTATAAAAGAAATTAATCAAAATTCACTTCCAAAACACAATGTTTTCATCAACTCTGAGTTTAAATAGATTCCTCTTTAAACAAAACACTTCATCTGGCATCAGGAACAACACACATGCCGAGACTATGTATTTTTGTTCTTTTATCAAAACAAAACCTTACTATAAACTTTAGGACCAGATATTTTTGCTGGATAAGTCTTTACCCACCAGCCTTTTCCTCTTCCAGAGCATGGCTCTTATAAGTTAAACATTTGCAGTGGTAACATAAATAATTTCTTTCCAAAATTAACACACACTGAATTTCGAGAGCAGAGGCATTCCTCACCCCCCCTCAACCCATCTTTCTGTCAACATACCTGTCTCACTGAGCTGTTCTGTGAATTGACTCATTTATGAAATGTGCTTTTTTTTTTTTTTTTTTTTTTTTGCCCCTTAAGAATAAGACTCTACTGTGTAGAGAGACTGAAAATTAGAAATAAATGCGAACTTATGTTGTTTCTTTGGATTTATAATCTCTTGGACAACTTGCCTTCAACTAAGATGGGCCTGAGTTTGGTTTACAGTTTCAGCCAACAGACTTGGGGTTAGGTCCCACCCGAAAGGCTAAATATATATGAAGCCTGATTGTCTTCAGCAGGAGGTATTTTAATTTACCACAAGGCCACAGTGTGGCCCACAGTTATTTTTAGAAGTATGCTCCTATTGGACAATTGTATCCTCTGCCGCAGGGGCTAACGTTGGTTGCCAAAGATCCATTTATCTTCTCTCACACTCACTGAGGCCCCAGTCTCTAAAATTATGCTTAAAAAAAAAAAAGTCTGACCACTCAGGAATAATTTCAATGTTCAAATACTACACATTTTTGGGTAACCAAAAAGTGAATCTGCGGAGATAAATGATTCACTTTTGCTCCTGTGACAAAGAGACCAAGGAATTCACTTGGAAAAGATATATTTTAGGAAGTGTAATTTATGCAACTCATGGTCAATAGGTCTTTTAATAAGCAACTGGGATGTCTGACACATGCTGTAAAAACTGACTCTGGAAGAATCCGCTGGAATAGAATTCCTATTCAAATTTAGTTGCTGGTTTGTACCACAAATTATTTCCTATAATGATCTTCTCTTCCAGAAGTCAAAGCTGTTGTACAGTCTACCCAAGTATACTGTGAATTAGGCTTCGGGAAAATACCCGCTACTGAAGGAGTCATACATCAGCGTGCGCCTCAGTAATGTATCAACAGGGGTATGTGAGTCACAAATGCCGGAAAGCGCAGGCCGATGCCTGAGAAGTGCTGTCTGGTGGGCCTGGTCATTAGGAAGAATTACATTCTGGGGGAAGGTAATAACACTGCATCACTGGCTTGGAGCCGGAGCCAGGACTGGGATTGATTAAATCTCTCATGCACACAATATGGCTCGGGGCAAACACATGAGAAACACGGAGGCATACATTATTTATTTCTGCTGTACTTAGCTCAGTGGGATCCGTGCCGTTTAAAAATTAACTACTTAGACACTGAGATGGGTAATTTGGAGTCAGCGAAGGGTGTATTAGACTGAGCATGTTCCCTTGTCTTCACCAAAGAAGTGATAGGAATAAAGGGACTCAAGTCATAGCAAGACTGAGCCTAAGGGGGGGGAGGGGGGGGGGAAGAACTTTCCTGAATGAACTATTGAGATGTGAAAGCAACCCTTGGAGAATGTCTATAGTCTTCTTTCCTAAAATATTTCAAAAAACAAGGGACCCCTTGTAGGTGCCCTTAAATGCAGCTTCTTGGGAAATAGGGGCTGTTCTGCAACTGAAGCAGGGAGTTAGCCGTGTGTGGCTGCAAGACTGGGGTGCAGCTGTTTCTATATAGAAAGAAATCCATTGAGGCTTGCGCTGTGTAACCTGCTGCAGACTTTACAATCAAGCAAACAGGGCTCAAAATGTATATGTTGGACTAAATGAGTAAATGTAGGAATAAATGGGGAAGTTAGTTATCTATTGCTGTAAAATATGATATAGTTGGTAGTTTAAAAGACAAACACTTATTGTCTCACAGTGTCTGTGGGTCAGGAATTCAGGAGTGGCTTATCTAGGTGGTTCTCGCTCAAGTTCTCTCATGAGGTTGCAGTCAAGAGGCAGGCCATGTTGTGAAAGCAGAGACAAGCTGGGATCTCTCTACTGTAGGAGTCTAGGACCAGAGGGCAATTTTTAAAGAATAGGAGGCAAGCACAGTGAGGCAATGAATAGAGGTCCCAAACATAGGGGTACCTGGGATTAGGCCAGAGGAAATGGAGCTATATAAGGATGAATAAGGAGGGGTCAGAATATCAAAACAGAATGAAGAGAAGTAAGAGGAGAGCCAAGAAGCAAGTGGGTGGTATAATAGACCCCCATTATCTAAGGGGGATATGTTCCAGACCCCTGAAGTAGGTGTCTGAAATTGTGGATAGTTCCAAACCCTACGTAGTCTATATGAAAAACTTTAAATCGCTCTTACATTTGGAGACTATTTTTAAAAATATATTTTTATTGATTTCAGAAAGGAAAGGAAAGAGAGAGAGAGACAGAAACATCAATGATGAGAGAGAATCATTGATTAGCTGCCTCCTGCATACACCCTAGTGGGATCGAGCTTGCAACCCATGCATGTGCTCAAACCATGATCTCCTGGTTCATAGGTTGATGCTCAATCACGGAGCTACACAGGCTGGGCTGGGGACCATTTTTTAAAAAATATATATTTTATTAATTTTGTACAGAGAGGAAGGAAGAGAGATAGAGTTAGAATCATTGATGAGAGAGAGTCATCGATCAGCTGCCTCTTGCACACCCCTACTGGGGATATGCCCTCAACCAAGGTTACATGCCCTTGACCAGAATCGAACCCGGGACTTTCCAGTCCCCAAGCTGACACTCTATCCATTGAGCCAAACCAGTTTCAGCTGGGGACCATTTTTAAGTAAAATAAAGGTTCCTTGAACACAAGCACTGGCATACCTGGACAGCAGATCTGATAACTGAGAGAGCTGCTCAGTGACTAGTAGGTGGGCAGGTAATACAGTGTGGATACACTGGACAAAGGGATGGTCACAGAGAAATGGTGTGAGATTTCATCATGCTACTCAGAAACAGCATGCAATTTAGAACGTATGAATTGTTCACCAGTGTTTCTGAAATTTTCCATTTAATATTTTCAACCTGTGGTTGACCATGGGTAACTGGAACCGTGGAAAGTGAAACCGCAGATAAGGGAGGGGCTGCTTTCCAGGCCTTGGAACCAAGAGGGCAGGAGGGCAGATCAGGTGGTGAGAAAAGAAACTTGGCTGGGAAGCGCCAGCCTGAGCATCCTGATTTGGGCCTCTGTTGCTCCGAGCCTGTGCTTGCACCGCCCACGTAATAGGAAGGAGATAACAGAATAGATGGCGGAGTTTTAGGAGGAGATTTGAAGAGGAATATTTTTTACCCTGAACCTTCCCTCTGTAGGCAGATGCCTACCCACGCCCTATTTCTCCCTTACATTTCTATTAACACTACCTCGGCCCAGCTCCGGTCCTTGCTCAAGTGTGATGTGACATCATGCTACTGCTTCTGTCACCAGAGGATTCTGAAAATACCTATTTGCAACCCCCCAGAGGTGGAAGGTGAAATCAATAAACACCAGGCTCTAGCACAGTCTTTGAAAATATGCCACCATGAGAAATGTATAAAGAATTCCCCTTTTATTATTTTAAAAACAATCGAGAACATTAAAAAAGGATCGAGCACTGAATCTGAAACTGTGGTCCACTTTCTAACTTCTGATACGGGGACTTGTTATTGAACGGTGGCCTTGCTTTACCCCTTACACCTGAAATTGGACACTTTCTTTCTTTCTTTTTTTTTTAATCAATCTTTATTGTTCATATTATTACAAAGGTTCCTCATTTCTTCCCCCCTCCACCAGGTTCCCACCCCACCCTCCGCCCCCTCCCCATCCCCCATTGTCCTCATCCATAGGTGCACAGTTTATGTTCAGTCTCTTCCTCCCTCCTTTTCCCCGATAGTAAATCCCTTTTCAGATAGTAAATCAGTTACTTAGCATTTTCTCATATCAATAATACCTCCACATGCCCAATGATACACTTCACACAAAAGACATTTCCAAATAGGTCAACCAGCCTCATCCAGGCCCCACCCAAGGCACTCACAGATCAACACCCCAGAACTATACTAACTCAACACATCCAGATCTAAGCCTTCATCACTTGATTCAGCAGACCCTCAAGTTCCCGCAAAAGTTTCCAGCCATGTCTGAGAGGCAGCCGTGGGGCAGGGGCAGGTGAGGAGTGAGCTGTTCCGGGCCTGGCTGCTCCGGGTCTGGCCTCTGTTGCTCTGGTTCGTTCCACAACCAGCTGCTCCGGGTCTGGTCACTGCCGCTCCCGACCTAGTTGCTCTGGACTTGGTTGCTGCTGCTCTGGGCCTGGCCGCACCCGACCCGGCTGCTCTGGGCCCAGTTGCTCCGGGCCTGGCCGCTCCGGGCCTGGCCGCTACGGGCCTGGCCACTCCCAGCCTGCAGCTGCTGCTCCGGGCTTGGCCGCTCCCAGCCTGGCAGCTGCTGCTCCGGGCCTGGCCGCACCCGACCCGGCTGCTCTGGGCCTGGCCACTCCGGGTCTGGGTGTTCCTGGACTGGCCACCCTGGGCTTGGCCGCCTCCGCCTCAGGCCTGGCTGCCACTGCCCCAGGTCTGGCTGCTCCAGTGTTGCCTGTTGATGCTCTGGTTCTGGCTGCTGCTGCTCTGGGGCCTGGCCGTTGCTGCTCCAGGCCCGGTTGCCATTGCTTTGTGCCTGGCCACTCTAGGCCTGGCCGCCACTGTTCCAACATTCTGTCCTTTTTTTTTTTTTTTTTTTTTTTTAAACTCATTTATGTTGCAATGTTGGCTGGTGAGTTGAGTTCTGACTTAGTCTTTGATTTTTCAAGATTTTCTTTGTATTCTTTCTTAAGTAATTTTACTATCTTTTGCTCTCACTTGATTTCTTCACATTGAGAACTTCTTTGGTTTCTTCCTCCTTGTCCTGGGAGCTCAGCAGGTTGGCCTGTGGCACCCCTTTGTTCTCCGCGGGCTCCTGCGCTGCTTCAGCCTGTTGCCAGGGTCGGCGCTGCCCAGGAAGCAGCCCCCGGCCTTGGCTCTGTTGCCCGGGCTCAGCGGTCGAAGGCCCAGGGGCAAAACGGGCCCCCGCCCCCAAGGGCCCCGTCGCCTGGCTCCTTGCTGGTGCCCGGCTGGCTGGTGTCTGGCAGGGGCTCCTGCTCCTCGTCGCGTTCCTCCAGTCTGGAGCTTTTTTTCTCCTTCCCGCTAGGGGAGTCTAGGATCAGAGTCAACAGACTATCCTCTGCGCGCAGTGTGCGCGACTCCGGGGGCTCCGCTATTTGCAGCTCCCCCAGGATTCCACCTCACAGCCCCGTCTCCCCCTGCCTGAGCCTGGGTCCCCAGGGTCTGGCCTCAGACTGGGGTTCAGAGCAGTCAAAACTGGGGCCCAACAGGGCCGGGGCTCCTGTTTCCTTCCCTCCAGGGCAATCCTGCATCAGAGTCAACATTCCTTCCCTTGCAAGCAATGTGCGCTACTCTGGGGGTTCGGCCTTTTGCCGCTCTCCCAGGACTCCACCTCACAGCCCCGTCTCCCTCTGCTTGAGCTTGGGTCCCCAGAGATTGGCCTAGAACTGGGGTTCAGAGCAGTCCGGACTGAGGTTTAGCACAGCCGGAGGCTTTGTTTCTTCCGGCTAGGGTAATCCAGCATCAGAGTCAACGTTTAGTCCTCTGCGCACAATGTGCGCGTGACTCCGGGGGCCTTGCTTTTCACTGCTCCCCTGGGATTCCGCCTCACAGCCCCGTCTCCCCCTGCCATAGCCTGGGTCCCCAGGGTCTGGCCCATAACTGGGGCTCAGCGCTGCCGGTTCGGGGGTTTAGCCCAGGCTGGGGGTTTTATTTCCTTCCTGCTAGGGAACGCCAGGCAGCACCCAGCCCTCTCCTCCTCTCGGCTGTGACCTCTCCGCGCGCGTGTGCGTGCGTGCGAGCGCGCAGCATGTCTCCATACCTTAGGCTTTTTTTCAGCTCCTCTGATTTTCCTTCTGGTTTTCTCTTTCCTTCTTGTTGTAGAATTTTCAGTCAGTCGACTACCTGTAGCTCTGGGCAATGTCCACTCTACATTTTAGTTGTATTCCATTGAAATTGTTGTGTGCTGCTGTGGTTAGATGTCTACCCGAGCAGCCATCTTGGATCCTCTTAAGTTGAAATTGGACACTTTCTTTCTGACTTCAAGATTTTGCTCCTTTTTCAACTATAATGCGAGACCTCCTTCTGGCTATATGACTTGAGTTCCCTAATATATATATTTGGACTTTGTTGGAAGCCGCACATTGCCTTCACTAGCAGAGAGGTGTGGACAAGGAACCCGGAAGGCTGGTCAACTCTGAAGCTCTGAAAGGTCAGAGCCAACCACCCACTGTTTAGTTTAGTTGAGACAATGGTAGCTAAAGCAATTTCTACCTTTTAGTTTTATGTATCGGTAAATCCTTTCTGATTGGCTATGATTGGAATTGCCTGCCTACAGGCTATAGGTGTATCCCATAGTCTTAATGAGCCCTTCCTCTTGAGTTGAGCTCCCACCTGGCCCCTAATATTTCCAAATTAATATTTTCTAGTCTCTTTCATTTGTGTGCAGCCTCCTCCAGAGCCCGAACTCTGAACCTGAACCCTGAACCACGAGGGATGTGCCAGTTCACAACTGGCAGCCCAATGTGGGTCACTCAGGGGACTTTACATCTTAGATCAGTGTGTGTGTGTGTGTGTGTGTGTGTGAAGTTCTTGCTCATGAATAGATGTGATCATCACATTGATGACCAAGTTGCTCTCTCTGAAATCCATCTGAAACATATTAGCTCTTCTTTCATATACAAAGTTCATGTCCCTCCTGGGACTACTCACTAGGTTTGTTTCCTTTCTGATTAATGCCTTCTATATTTAACTTATTGGTTGAGTGGAAATGACTGATAAGCACTGAATCCAATGAATGATTGATCAGTTATCCTGGCTTGAAAGATCAGCCTCACTCATTGCTCTTCAACAACTTATCAATCATGTTACCCCAGACAACCACTTCTCCATTTTGCCTTGTGTGCAGTATTATCATATGATGCCATACCATAACTTCTACCAAATGTTAGTGGCTCACGGAGAGGGCCTCGTTTGGGAAACTTTTGATCCTCACAGAACTTAAACTCTCAAATTCTCACATATAAATTTGTAGAAGAAATTATCTAAATTAACCTGTGAACCGGGGATTTCCCTTTTTAATGACGCAACCTGTAACTGGCATGTACTCTCTCACTAGGATGTGTCAGTACGTCACCCCCGGAGGACGTAATTTCATATTATTTTTTTTAAATTTATACTTAATGAAAATAAATGAAAAATATATATATATTTTTAGTTTACTTATATATAAAGCACAAAGGAAAATACAAAATTACAAAAAAATAGAAAAGAATACCGTAAAAAAAAAAAAATGGACACATTGAATTAAAAAATTATAAATTTTACAAACAATGATAAAGATTACAAAAAATAGCTGAAACCGGTTTGGCTCAGTGGATAGAGTGTCGGCCTTCGGACCTAAAGGTCCCGGGTTCGATTCTGTTCAAGGGCATGTACCTTGGTTGCCGGCACATCCCCAGTGGGGAGTGTGCAAGAGGCAGTTGATCGATGTTTCTCTCTCATCTCATTGATATTTCTAACTCTCTATCCCTCCCCTTTCCTTCCTCTCTGTAAAAAATCAATAAAATATTTTTTAAAAAAGATTACAAAAAATATATACCGCCCCTCTAGGGGCGCAACATATATTTCAAGAATGTATTCATACGTCCTACCCGTTCCTGATATTGTTTACGTTTGACGTATTTATAGGTGCCGCTCGGTTAACAGGTTGATACCGAGAGTAGTAATTAAATAGGAAATTATCTAAATAGAAAACTATTAAGTAGAAAACTCAGAAAGCACGCGAGCATTTTGGAGGTAAGCAATGACAACAGTAGGAGTCACTATAATCCATATTGGCCTCTTGCATTTTCTTCACTTGGCCAGAGAGAATCTCACACAGCCCCTGTGGGTTCACTCAGTTCCAGGCTTACTCCACGTCACACACACACACACACACACACACACACACACACACACACACACACCCCTCCCTTCCAGTAAATACTGCTCCTTGGAGCAGCAAAGACTGAGCCCCGAGCAAAGGGCTCA
Organism: Pipistrellus kuhlii; assembly: GCF_014108245.1. Taxonomy (NCBI): domain Eukaryota; kingdom Metazoa; phylum Chordata; class Mammalia; order Chiroptera; family Vespertilionidae; genus Pipistrellus; species Pipistrellus kuhlii. The sequence goes on along the minus strand of NW_023425573.1, from coordinate 41,571,086 downwards.
TGCTTAGGAACCCAGGAAATGGCTTATATTTATTTGACCCAAATACTTAGAAAGTTTATTGGGTCTATAACTTGTTTTACTAGATGCTGGAATGCTGGAGGGAATTTGTAAAGGGGGGAGGGAAACCCAGTAAAAAACAGCTTCTATTTTCAAGAAGCTTTCAGCTTAAGAACCGTTTACACATCTACTTACCATATAACATACAAGGGAAAGCTCTGAGAGAATCTGAAAGTGCCCTAAGGGGTGTAAAGAAGGGAGACATTTGGGCAGAACGGGGTGGTGTGAGGCTGCATTTCGAGCAGGCCTGACGTGAAAACATGACTTCAATGGCATCAGTAAGAGAGGGCGTTCTCTAGGGCAGGGGTTGGCAAATATTTCCTTTAAAAGGTGAGATAAAATATATTTTAATGTTTGCAGTTCACATCCTATCTGCTGCATATTCTTATCCTCTACCGATTGGAATATGTAAAAACCATTCTTAGCTGATGGGCCATACAAAAACAGGCTGCAGACGAAACGCACAGGGCACCGTGTGCCAAAGCCTGCTGTGGGCACAGGAGCAGAGATGTGGATGGGGAGGCCACCGTGGGTCTCCTTTGGCTGAAGGGGATGCGAGTTTTGGGGGAGAGTGTGGGAGAGAGGGCTGGAAACGTGGGTTAGAGATGTAGCATGCGGAGCCTTGGATGCCAGTGCAAAGTCATGAGGCGACAGAGAAAAGCTGAAGGTTTGCAAGCAGGGCAAATGCTGTGACAGAGCTTCGCTTTGGAAGATTAATATGCTGAGAGGATGCAGGATGGAGCGGTGTGAGGAGGTGGGGGGCGTGCCCAGGGGAAAACACACGAGGTCTGAATGAGGATGGTAGTTACAGTGATTGAAAAGTGGAGACGGACAGGAGGGACCAGGTGCCTTTTCAGGAAGGAAAGAAATAAGGGTATTGTGATGGAAAGCACAGTCACATAAATAAAGCGCAGGATTATGAATGCAAGGCTTGGTGGAACAAAGTGACTCATGAATACAGTCGTTAGTGATACAGGATTTCACAATGTCCCTGTCAAATTCTACTCCACAAAGTGGAATTTTGATTCGCAGGCTGCTGACTGCAGCAGGGAAATTTCCCATCAAATTGTCACCCGGCCTGGTGGGAGTCTTTCTGAGATCTCCTGTCTGATGGTGGAAGATGGCCATGTCTCCGGAGAGAAGCAGACCAGAGCCAGGCATGAAAATAAGTGTGAAAGAGAAACCCAAACGCATTTCTGAACTATGAAGATGAGAACAACTGAAGTAGCATCACTAGAATTCATTCACAGAGCTAACACATGCACGTTCTTTTCGCAAAACTGTGCAGAATACATGAACACAGAGACCTCACAAGGTCTGATATCTCCCAAGGACAAGCTGGCAACCCCTATATTTCTCCTAATCGTGGAAGAGTTTCCCCTTCTACAAGGAACAGAAACTATGAATACCATGGGCACTGTTATGCCCGGACTTCGTGATCCCCAAGGACCACCAGGGAGCCGAGTCCGATGCAATAAACAAAAGAGCCTGTTCCATGCTAGCATGGGCTCCTCCCACTCACGCCAGCAGCATGGCGGAAGAGAGAGCGAATTTCGCCCAGTCCAGGGGTTTTACTCTGGTCGGTGGTGATGTCACTGCCTTGGCTAACCCTGATTGGTTGGGTGAGGGCTAGGGAATACTCTGCACTGCCCGGCGGAGTCAGGAGCTCATCCTCGCCCCGCCCTGCCCTCTCAGGCACTCCTTTGTGCAACTCCAAACGTGGCCAGAATCAGACAGCTCCCCAGGCAGAATGCTCTGGTACAGAGCAGAAGGATCTTCCGGGAAATGGTGTGTGGGAGGGGGAAGGGAGGACGAGAGTGAGGGAAGGCAGAGCAGAGCCCTGCAGCTACATATGTCACAGTGGAATGTAAAAGTGAAAATAGTTACATTGAAAAGACAAATGGAAACCAGTAAGCGCTCCAAACATTCTCATAAATACTTGAGATCTTTCCCTCGAACCCAGAAATGATTGAGTCTTCAGACACAGACCAGAGCAATTTCCTAGAAGGTTCTAAATGGCTATTGGCTGTTGTGATCACAATCTATAAACATCAGGTTATTTCCTTCATGAGCTTCTTGGGCAGGGGACTTAAAAAATGTTCCTACTCAGACTAAGCAACCACCTCCTTCCCCATGTGTACTACGCGGCTTTTTAAATTTTATTTCGTGAAAACAGCTGCCTTTCATGTGTCAAGAAATTGTAGCATAATTTTAAATGATGGGTGTTTTTTTTTTTTTTTTCATTTAGCCTAGATAGCTAAAAATGTCCAACTTAAAAAAACAAACATGCTTTTCCTGTCGCTGTATGCAGCATGGGAATTTAAAGCAACAGAACAAACTCATCTCGAATGCAGAACTCTCAAAGAAGGATGGCTTTTTAAAGAAATAACACCACCTATTGTACATTTACGGAAATGATTGATGGGGGAGAATTGGTGCTTATAGCCTCAAAGATAAAATCCTCCAGGATCTTCCCAATTCTATTCATTCCTTTCAAAGAAACTCACTGTAAACTGGGACATTCATTATTTCTCTATTCAGTACACTTAGCCACCGATTACACGAAAATGTATTATAAAAATAATTGCTTTTCATCCTCATTAACCAACGACAGGAAGAAAAATGATGGGGAAAAATCATTCAGCATTTTATTAATCCTACAACAGTATTTCTAATGAATCCTCCTATCAAATTGTGTGTAGAAAAGCATTTTCCTCCTCATTTTCTAGTGCCGTGGGCAGCAGTTGAACAAAAAGATACTCCCATTATGAACACGTAACAGCGTTCCCCATGGAGTACGGAGACTGTTGAGTATCTGGGGGGAAATTAAATCTTGCCTTCCCACTGATCCTTCTCACAGGCTTTGCAGAAGTTTTAATTGAACCTGGCACACCCTCCTAGATTTTCTATGCAAAATTTGCTATTTATTTCTTTTTGAGCAACAGCAAGGAAGCTAAAGCATCCTTAGTCTGTATGTGCCATAGTGCTTGGGAGAAAAGGGAAGTGCTCTCAGACCTCTTCATAAACTCACAGGGAGCCGCTGGGAACAAAGGCATCGCACCTGGGCTTTGGCCCAGCCCTTCCCTCCGAGAGATGCAGGAGGGCTCTGATTCCCTGCCCCCACTCCCCATCTGTTGCTCCAGCTGAGCCCCACTCATTTCCTGAAAGAAAGGTTTACCAGGTGCCACCTGACGGATTTCCCCTGCGGTTCACACTACCCACCTTCCGCCTTCCGTTCAGGGCCTGTACGGCGCGGTTGGACTTCTGTCTGAAGGGTCTGGTTATCCTCATCAATAATTTGGGACTGGCAACAGGCGCTCTCACTGTGCTGAAGGGACTGATCTGAGAAGCTCCTCAGCTGCCTTTCAAATTCACTCGAGATCAAGCAAATCTACTCGAATGACTAAAATTAGGTCCCTGCCTGCCATGTGCATGACAGAGGACACAGGCCAGTCAGCATCAACTGCCAAATGGTCCCTCCTAGGGCAGAGCTGGGAGAGGGGTTTCCCCTCAGGGGATGGCATGTGACGAAGGTACCCCATGACACAGAGCAGATAGAGAGGTAATCTCTGGCACGTTAGATGGCAGAGAACAAATGCAGAGCTGGCCGGGCTTTGGGAAGAGTTCATTGGCTCCGGCAGTGGTTGTCACCCGGAGGGGTAGTTAGAACTGGAGGTGCTGGGTTCCACAGCCCCACCCTTCCCCAGGGAATAGGTCTGAGGCCCACGGAGAAGGAGATGCTGGTGGTGCAGGGACCATACTCTGGGGACCCCAGGCAAGACTTTCTAAGAAAAGATGTAGCCGAACAGATCAATAGAGACTAAATGTGGGTGGCTGTGAGAGTCAGGCTAAGGAATTTGAATTTTATTGTTTAAGTCACGATAACTGCTGAGACGTTTTGGAAGAAGCTGGGGTAGCTTTGAGAAATGAGGAGCTGTTTCAGGAAGGGCACTCTGACCACTGTGCTGAGGATGACTTGGAAAAGAAAAGGATTCGTGTCAGGGTTTTAGGACCTACACATGGTGTGCAAGAAGGAGTAGCAAGAGAAAAGAGATGGTGCGAAATCCCATTCATTCGTTCTCCTTTAAACAAAACTAAATTTCAAGATACATGTGCACAAGAATGGACAAAACAATTTTCTAGTAAAGGCTTTAAGCTAGTGACTGTTACATTTTATGGGAAGAGGTTCACTAGAGAAGCTTGTTGAACATGCAAATGCTGCCTGGCCGGCTAGCTCAGTGATTGAGTGTCAACCTATGAACCAGGAGGTCACTGTTCCATTCCCCGTCAGGGCACATGCCCAGGCTTCAGGCTGGATCCCTAGTGTGGGGTGTACAGGAGGCAGCAGATCCTTGGTGTTTCTGTCTCTCTCCCCCTCTTCCTTCCTCTCTGAAATCAATCTATATATATATAAAAGGCAGTGTCCCCTTGGGTGTTTGACCTGGAGACCAGGAGTTTGATTGCTCACTATGATGTTTGATGACCACCAGGGGGCGGGGCTGAATGAAGGAAGGCCCCAGCCTGCAGCCAGAAGGTTCTGATCAGCCCTGATCCCTGGCCAGGCCTAGGGACCCTATCTGTAGATGAATTTCATGCATTGGACCTCTAGTAAAAAAACAAAAACAAAAACCAATATAAAAATGCCTTCTTGCTATACACTTAAAAGAATTGAAAGGGATGTTAGCAGATATTTGTACACCCATGTTCATAACTGCATTATCCATAATAGCCAAAGTCTATCAATGGATGAATGGATAATCAAAATATGCTATATACAGTACATATACTGGAATATTACCCAGACTTAAAAAGAAATGGCATTTTGACACATGCTACAACATGGATGAACTTTGAAAGTATTATGCTGAGTGAAATAAGCTGGACACAAAAGGACAGAATTGTATGATTCCATTTACGGGAGGTACCCAGAACCCTCAAATTCATAGAGATAGAAAGTAGGATAGAGGTTACTAGGGGCTGAGAAATGGATGGATGGGGAACTAGTAGGTAATGGACATGGAATTTTAGCTTGAGATGATAAAATTCTGGAGATGGATGTTGATGATTTAATATCAACGTGAATATATTTAATGCCACTTAATTGCACACTAAAGAATTATTAAATGGTAAATTTTATGTTATGTATATATGTGTGTGTCCGTGTGTAGATATACACACATATGCACACACATGTGTATATGTACAGATACATATGCACACATACATTTTCACACACACAAACACATACACATACACATACACACACGCGCACACACACACACACTTCAAATGCCTGAGGCCAGCCCTCCAACTAGACACTGACTCAATTGTTATCGGAGAGGCCCCCAAACCTACTCTTGAACATCTAGCCCAGGGGATCCCAAAGCAGGTAGTGGAAACAAACAGCCTCTCAGCTCTAGTGAAATTTAGCTTCTTTGAAGGAAAGCTTTCATGAGTGAGGGGCCAAGGTTTTGCTGAATGGGAGCGTTTCCCAGGTATCACTTAGAACAGAAGATCATTTTTCCTCCGAAGGCCACGGATGTCCATGGCCTTTCTCTGGCCATAAGAAACCCAAACAGAGGCTCTCACCCAGTCTCTGCTCCCCCTCTGAAAGCAGCCACATGGGAGTTGCCCCTCTGCCATTCCTCCATCGCCTGTTTTCTGTAACAGTGGCTAGAAGCAGAAACAGACGCAGATGCTCTGCTCTGTGGAGTTGCATCAGGATACCTGAATTTTATGGCTTGAACTTTGAACAGTTATTGACTGGCTGAAAGCTCTCTACAATGAGTAATAATTAGCGTGAGGCAGGAAGCAGTCCAGCAGGAAACAATGGAATATAGATGCAAGTAATGAGTGTCAGGAACACGGAAACAGGATAACTAATGGGAACTGGGATCTGCATTAAGACATAAATGGAGTTACTACCTCAGCTGCTCTCTGGTGATTTATACCGAGAGACCACAGAGGTTTTTTTCCTCCAAGCCTGAACTTGTGCGTTACATTACGTAGTTCTAGTAGAATGCAGATTGACTTCTGCGGGTCTCTTCAGGAACTGAGAATTATAGGACCAAATATATGGGACTCTCCAGCCCCTTCAAACAGTAATTTAGGGAAAATGACTCCAAGTGCTGATAAAACCAGAAAGGCAGAAAACAAAAACTTAAAGGATACTTAGTAACAAACTATAGAAATGATGTCTGAAAGTACAGCATGGGTAAAATAGTCAATGATGTTGCAATAACTATGGATGTCAGGTAGACACTAGACTTACCAGGGGGAGAGTCACTTGGTGAGATATTTAAATAGCTTGGTAAGTTATTTAACCACCATGCTGTACACCTGAAACTAATATAAAATTATATGTTAACTGCAGTTAAAAAATTTAAAATATATTTTATTGATTTAAAAAAAAAATATATATATATATATATATATATATATATATATATATATTATTGATTTTTTACAGAGAGGAAGGGAGAGAGACAGAGAGCTAGAAACATCAGATAAGAGAGAAACACTGATCAGCTGCCTCCTGCACACCCCCCACTGGGGATGTGCCCACAACCAAGGTACATGCCCTTGACAAGAATTGAACCTGGGACCTTTTAGTCCGCAGGCTGACGCTCATCCACTGAGCCAAACCAGTTTCAGCTATTTTATTGATTTTTTACAGAAAGGAAGGGAGAGGGATAGACAGAAACATCAATGAGAGAGAAACATCGACCAGCTACCTCCTGCACACCCGCTTCTGGGGATGTGCCCGCAACCTGGAATCGAACCTGGGGCCTTTCAGTACACAGGCCAAACTGCTCACAGGCCAAACAGCTCTATGCACTGAGCCAAACCGGTTTTGGCTGCAGTTCATTTTTTAAAAACGAATTTATAAGATACTTAGTATGAAAGTTATATGGCAATAAAACAAGGAGTTTTAAAAACTGAGAATGTGGTACAGGGGTGGTATAATTCATTTTATGTGTCAACTTGGCTAGGCCACAGGGTGCCCAGATCCTTGGTCAACCATTATCCTGGGTGTTCCTCTAAGGGTGTTTCAGATGATGTTAATGTTTAAATCAGCGGATTTCAAGTAAAGCAGTTTGCCCTCCATCATTTGGTGGGCCTCATCTAATCAGGTAAAGGCCTGAATATAACAAAAAGCTGGGCCTCCCTTGAGCATGAGAGAATGTTCCACAGATTGCATTTGGACTTCATCTACAGCATCAGCTTTTCCTGGTCCTGCAGCAAGTCTGCCAGCCTTTGAACTAGAACTTCAATATTGGCTCTCCTGGGTCTCCAGTCTGCCGCCTACTCTGCAGTCGTTGGAATTGTGTGAGAAAATTTCTTATATTATAGCTCCTGTTATATACACAGGGGTGGAGAAAAAAGTAGGTTTACAGTTATAATACAAATAAATAATAAAAAAATGAATACATAATAACACAAGAATAAACTTTTCATGTACTCACAACTGTAAACCTACTTTTGCCTCAAACCATCACACCACTCCTATACCACATCCTCCATTTTAATATTACGTATCTATACAATCGATCTGTTTCTATGTAGAACCCCGATTAATGCAGGTGGTAGATGAGGTCTGTAAACGTTTCTAGTTAGGTAGGAAAGTAAAATATATGATTGTGGTGGTTTCTAAATAGTCGCAAATTCTCTGACATTCTTCCCATCAACAGAAAACTATATGCCCCACCCCTTGAAACATTTAATTTCATTTTTTAAAATATATTTTTATTGATTTTAGAGAGGGAAAGAAGGAAATATCAATGATGAGAACCATTGATTAACTGCTTCTGCACACTCGGGGATTGAGTCTGCAACCTGGGCATGTGTTCTGACTGATAATTGAACTGTGACTTCCTGGTTCATAGGTCAATAACTCAATCGCTGACCCACACCAGATGTGTCCTTGAAACATTTTTAAGGTGTCTTAATAGTTTAAACTTGGCAAATTTCTTCAGTATTTTCATCTTGATTGGTCACAAAACAAGGAGAAGCAATACAACGAACTCCCCACAGAACTGGCATGTACTGCATCTGGAATCTTGAATGTGAAAATTCTGCATTATTTTAATGTGTTATTGAACTTGTTTCTTGCTTAATAAAAATTATTTTTATGAAAGTGACTGCAGTAGATTAGCAATCAAAATAATCCAGGCTATACAAAAATCTCTTTTGTTTTTTCTTAATTCTGTTTAATACTGTGAACCAAACTAGCCTTTCTTCAGGCCTATTCTTCATATAAAATGTGTGGTCCTGGGAATTCCACCCCCTTGCGATCTCAGTAGTCTGAAATTCTGTTTCATGTCTCACTCCTATGATTTCCAGTAGCGGAAGCTACTCAAAGAAGGTAAAAAAAAAAAAAAAAAAAGTTGGATTTTGGGAACAAAAATCACATTAAGCCCTATAATATAGTAGACTCTACATAGTAAATAAATTTTTTCAAAAAGAGAGAGAACAGCCGAAACCGGTTTGGCTCAGTGGATAGAGCGTCAGCCTGTGGACTGAAAAGGTCCCAGGTTAGATTACGGTCAAGGGCATGTACATTGGTTGCGGGCACATCCCCAGTGGGGGGTATGCAAGAGGCAGCTGATCGATGATTCTCATCAATGTTTCTAGTTCTCTATCCCTCTCTCTTCCACTCTGTAAAAAATCAATAAAATATATTTTTTTTTTAAAAAGGGAGAACAGAAAGTTATTTTCCTCAATAAACTATTGTTGTCATAGTAATGACAGTAATATAAACACTCTCTAAGTCTTATAAAGATGAATAATTTATTTTAATACACTTACTGGAACTCATAAACTTACCGAAACTCACAGCTTTTAACAACACTTGCATTGTTTCATGTTATCTTTTTACAACTTCCCATGTTCTTTTCTCTCCTCCTCCTCCTCCTGAGTGTCCTACCTTCAGCTGAGGCTCTGGGAGTCACCTGCATGGCCAGGAAGCAGGGCCACTGGCTTAGCCCCAGTTTCTGGCGGGCTTGTGTTAACTGCATCCAGTGCCTTAGGACATGCTGAGTATCAGGAAGCCTTAAACCATCTCCCTCACCTTGTCCTCATTAGGGCTCAGCGGATGAGCTACCTAGTAGCTCCATCTCCCTGCAGGACACTTCCTGAACACTGTCACCTGCCTTGATGGGGCGTGGAGCCCCTATCTGTCCCTTGCCAGTAGCTCACATTTTAATTATCTATTGCTGCATAATCAACTTCCTCAAAATTCAGTGGTTTCAAATAACTGTGGCCTCTTCATGGCATAGTGCTTCAGTGATCTCTCTCTCCCTCCCTCTCTCTCTCTCTCTCTCTCTCTCTCTCTCTCTCTCTCTCTCTCTCTCTCTCTCTCTCTCTGTCTCTCCACCTAGGCTCACCATTCAGGTCAGGGCCTAGCCCCATTCAGGGAGGTTTCAGAATAGATGAATTTCTTACATGGCATCTGGCTTCCTCAGAGAGAGTGTTCTAAGTGACTTTTGATTTGTCTCTGAGGATTTAATAGTCAAACCAGGAATGTGTTGGGTTTCAGAATTTGGAAGCTGCTAGTGCCTTAAAACCGAGGCTCAGAAATAGGCACAATATTACTTCTGGCAACTTCTATTGGCCAAAGCAGTCCTAGAGGGTGAGCAGATTTGAGGGGAGAGAACACAGACTGACTTCACTAGTTAATGCAAGACTGTCAAAGATGGTGCAGACAACTCTGATCTGCAGTGATCCTTCCCCTGAAGTCCCTGTGGCCTCAACCACAGGTAAGCATCCCGCTGGGGTTGACTGGAATGTGCTTGACCCCGTTTGTGTCCGTGTTGCTTCCAACAGATCTTTCACCAGGACTGGTGCCTGACCCTCCCTCGTGAGCTGCTGCCCCCTGTAAAAAAACACTCAGTGTTCTGGTCCCGCACAGTCTCAACCCCTTTGCTCTTGTCTCATGCTCTGTGACAACGCTCGCTCCATCATAGCAAGAGCGAGCCTCTGTGTCTGAGTTTGAAGAAGCCATTTCCTTAAAATGCATCACTTCTTCCACAGAAAGTGACATTGCTGTTGGGCTTGTGATTTGTCTCTGAGGACTTCATAGTCAGACCAGGGATGTGTCGGGTTCCAGAAGCACAGCTGTCTGTGTGTGTACACGTGCCCCAGAGGCTGGGCGGGGATTACCGAGGTGTCTGCAGGGAAAAAGAGCTAAGGGATGTCAATGATCACAAAATGCAAATATTTGTCTAGCGCTTTACAATTTACAAGCAGCTTTCCTATACGTTACCTCCTACTGTTCTTGTGATCCTGATGGTTGACATTCTAAAACCCGCTTTGGAGAAGATAATATTATTAATAATAATAAACAGCAATAGATGATTAACATGCAGGGTCTCCTTTATTTTCATGGCTAGTGTCCACTCATTTATTCCACAAATATTCATTGAGTGTTGGATGCTGGAGATAAAATGGTGAGAGAAAGAGGTGTGTCTGTTCTCAGGAAGCTTGCAGTGTATCCTAGGAGATGGATGTTATCAAATAATCTCACAAAGCAATATAAATGTAGAGCAGTGCCCAGTGCCCTAAGGGTGAGGTTCTCTGTGGTATGACAGGCTCATTGGCTTAGTCCCTGAGGACATGACCACAAACTGATACCCGAAGAAAGGGGAGACACTTACCAGGGTAAGGAGTGGGCACGGGCACTGTGTTCCAGGGAGATACAATTGTTCTGCAAAGGCCCCGTCGTAGGAGGGGGCATGGCTCCTTCCCAGAACTGAAAGAGGGTATACCTGAGCTTGGACATGATCTACGAAAACCAGTAGAATCCCAGTATGGCCCAGAAAGAAAGGAAAGATAAATAGAAAGATAATCCATGGGGCCTCAGAGCTTCTTCTCTGAGCTGCCAGCACGGATAAGTCCTGGACCATACCTCCTTCTCCATGGATGCTACCTGGCTCTGCGATGTATAATGTTTACTTTACAGTCTTTTAAGCCCCTATTGAGATGGGGCTTTACATTTTTTTAAAACCCTTAACATAGGAGTGCATGTCTTCTTTCTGATTGGTGTTTCCAGGTTTTAGGATATATTCTTAGAAGTGGGATCGCTGGGTCAAACTCAAAATGGATAAAAGACTTAAATGTAAGTCACGAAACCATAAAAATCCTAGAATAAAAATAGGCAGCAAAACCTCAGACATTTCTTATAGCCATATGTTTACAGATACATCTCCTAGGGCAAGAGAAGCAAAGGAGGAAGTAAACAAATGGGATTATATCAAACCAAACAGCTTCTGCACATAAAAAAACAAACAAAACAAAACAAAAAAAATACATTAGCAACATGAAAAGGGAACCCACTGTATGGGAGGACATTTTTGCCAATGATACATCTGATAAGGGGTTAGTTTCCAAAATACATAAAGAACTCATACAGCTCAACAAAAGGAAGACTAATAACCCAATTAAAAAATGGGCACAGGATCTGAATAGGCACCTCTCCAAAGAGGACATACAGATGGCCAAGAGACATTTGAAAAAAAAAATCTCAATGTCACTAATCATCGGAGAGGTGCAAATTAACAATGAGATATCAGCTCACACCTGCCACATTGGCTACCATCAATAAATCAACAAACAGGTGCTGGTGAGGATGTGGAGAAAAGGGTACCCTAGTGCACCATTGGTGGGACTGCAGACTGATACAGCCACTATGGAAAACAGTATAGAATTTACTTCTTTTTTTAAAATATATTTTATTGATTTTTTTTGCCCCCCTCCTTCCCTCCCTCCCATTCATACCCTTCCTCCCCAGAATTTTATGTCCATTGGTTGTACTTACATGCATGTATGCATGTCCTTCGGTTGATCTATTATCTCCCCCCTAGAATTTACTTATATATATATATATATATATGTGTATACACACACACACACACACACACACACACACACACACACACATATATATATATATGGATCTGTTGTTTGACCCAGTGATTCCACTTCTAGGAATACATCCTAAGATTTCCCCATCTTTACAGAGAACTTCTGTCCGTTGTACGAAGGTATTATAGCAATGAGCAGGGATTCTATACAAACTGCATTCTTTCCGAGTGAGAAGTGGTGATCTGGGTGGCTGGGGAAGAGGGTGAGCTGGCGGTGGGAGTGGAGGGCGGGGGCTGGAGGGATGACTCAGAGGCAGTGTTTAAAAACAGCCCTCAGATGCATGTGTTCGCACCATCTCCAGCTCTGAGACAACAACTCTCCCCTTTCCTACAATTTTCTTCCCACTCCCACCTCCATCCTTTCTTTCCTAGATTCCTCTCAATGTCTATTTTAATCCCGCTTTATCTGTATAAAATGTTTGAATGTTTGAATGTTATTAAAATGTTCCAGATAGGAATAGCTTTTTTTTTTTTTTTTTTTTTTTTTTTTAATGCTCCTCTAAGTCATGACACTGGTTGATGGTGAGTGGCTGATCCAGTAAGCTCTTGAAGAGCACAGACAGACATTATTTTGTAATTTTTTTTTTCTCTAGTGCCTAACACCATGTCTGACACATGGTAGTTCTTCAATGATAAATACTGAGTGAGCCCCAAGGAAACCCTTCTTGGTCCTTTCTGTAGTATTCCTATTGTTCCCATGCCAGGATCATAGCTAATTATGATACACTGCCACCTCCCCCGCCCCCCCCAAAAAAAATAGACCCCCCCCAAAAAAAACCAACAATAACAACACATTTTTAGCCTTGGCCAGATAGCTCCATAGGCTTGAGCATCATCCTGATATGCCAAGGTTGTGGTTTCAGTCTCCCAGTAGGGCACAAGAATCAACCAATGAACGCATATATATGTGGAACAACAAATTGATGTCTGTCTCTGACGCTCTGTCTCTCTCTCTCAAATTAATAAAAAATCTAAAGGTAGTAATACATCTAAGCCATCCGAGATACATTTATTAACACAAAAGTACCTCTAATTGTTTCAAGTTCAGTCTGGGGTATTAGTTTAGCCTTGTGTGGAAGGAAGAAAATGGAATATTTCCACATCATTGAATTTTTATCCCCATAAGTACTGGCTAGTTTAAGCCAAACTGGTCCCAGGACTCTAGGGTTCTGGCCTTTGGTAATTGTCCTGAATGTTCTTGGTTGTCTTTCTTCACTGGAAAAGAGATTGAGAGGGTGAGATTTGGTTGGGACCCAGCCAAAATCCAACCCCACCTCAACCATGTGTCATACATGCTCCTACCCCAGCTGCCCAGGGAAAATAGATATCTGCATGGAGACCAAAGTGAGACAATTTCATACTTCTCATTGCATGAGGATTCCACCTCCATCGTCATTCCAGACCCCAGGAGGGCTAGACTGGATGGCATTGATAATGCCTGTGTAAATGGTAGATGTAGAGGCGAGGAGCCTTCACCAGGGAAAGCAAGCTGGTCTTCTTCCAGAGACCAGCTTCAAATTCTCCTGCTCACCCATCTAATGTTGAGGAAAGGAGAGACACACACGCAGATGCAGCCCTTTCCATAGCCTGTCAATGACAGCTTTCTCCTCTTGGAGAATCACTGGGGGAAGGAGCAGGCCAGGGAGAAGATCCAGAGGTTCCTAGGGGCTCTCACACTTGTCCTCTGGGACCTCGTGGACCACCTGCACTATTGTTGCTGGAGAAGTAGGGGCAAGGGAAGGACCTGACTTTCTGGTTTTCAAATCCGGGCTCCCTCAGAGGAACTGCAGATCAGATTCCTGCTGTCTCTAAACTTTCTTCCCTGCAGCTGACTTTGGAATCGCTTGGTTTGGCTTTGTTGACATGGCAATAATTACAGTCATTTTCATTAATCGCTCCCTATTTGAGCCTAATTGCCATGGAGTACAATAAAAATTATGCACATCATTCCATGTGCCGCATTAACTTCAGATTTTGTTTCATGATAACACTAGATTTGTTTCACTTTTACACATTATTGCTCACATGACTTGGTTACATACTTTTTTTTTTTTCTTTTTTTTTAACAGAGAAAAAGACCTATGTCGAGGGACTTGGACCAAACACAGAACTTTGTCCTTTGCTTCACTTTGTGCAACCTCTTCATTCTTTTCGCTTCCTCCTGGTCACACTGCTCTGTTTCTCCATGCACATGACAGACAATGCTTCTTCACAGGGAGCTGTTAAATTTATATGACCTTCAAGTAACCAGCTGAGAGTGAGGGCTCTCTAGAAAGTCCAATTCCAAATTTCCAGGAGTAAGAACCTGGGTAACCCAGCTTGATCTGCTCTCTCTGGTGCAATCGACTATGGGCAGTTGATGGAGTGCAGTGGGTCAAGAAGAGCGGCAGGGGCTCCCACCTGTGGCAGGTGGGTGAGGGGGGTGTGGAGGAGCTCCCCACTGCTTTAAGTCTTTCTGTAAATCGGGATGTGGTTAATTCTGCGTAGAACTGCCTCTTAGCATGTTGATGAGTGTGGCAAGAGGCATGTCTTTATTATATTCAGGCACTTAGAAAGCATTGAACATAATGTTTTATAACCATTATTGTTATAGTTTTGGATTCTTAAATCATTTATTTAGAGGTTGGGGGGAGAATATGACTTGAAAATCCATAAACTCCATCAAAATTTTTATACAAATAATCCAGGAATCTCAGGGAAATTACATTTTAAAAAAATCTGTACTTATTTGTTTTTCTCCAACATTCTGAATAGCAGTTTAGACATAGTCACAAATTAGATCCCATTTTGGAGTGCTTTGAAAACGTGGACTGTAATATTTTATTAATCCACAAGGGGGCAGGCTTCCCAAACATAAAGAGTCATTGCTCCTGAGAAACAAAGGAGATTCCAGAGAGGTGACTATTGGCTGTCAGAAATACAATGTTACTATTCCCCTCAAGGATATAATAAATAAATAAAAAGCACCAAAATATTTTTTTAAGACCAGACACAATTCCTGGCTATGTGAAAAAAGTGGCTCTGTGTCACCTGCCAAGTCTGTTCAGCTACAAGTTTGGTAAATAAAAGACATTACCAGTGTCCCCAACCAACTCTGATCTTTGCCTTTGCCTTCCCTTTCTCCCTGTGTATTCTTTTTTCACTGTCACCTTTTCCTATAAAGACATCTTCAGGAAAAGTAACTGTGATTACATTTTAAAGAAATAAAAGTTCTAGGAATTGGAGTTCACTGAAAACACAATCAAAAGTGTGACAATTACCAAAAATGGTATTTGGATTTTCAGGTGCTTTACCAGGACTCATACTAAAGGCCATGAAGTAGTGTAAATATTATAGGAATGACTTTCACAAGACACACATCGCCCTATTACATTTAACTAGCTGAAAAAATCCAACTAAAACATGAAAATAAAAATCACCCTCTTTATTGAGGGAAGTAGGATGACCCGTGAAAGTAGCTGGATTTCTATGGTGGAAGCTCAGCCATCACTGAGCACTCACCCCTGCCACCTCACCACCTGGGCGAGTGCCAGGGCCTGGTTCTCACTGCTCTGATCCCTCCCTGTAAAACTGTGACATTTGTCTATGAAGTACTCCAATGACCGGTTTTATCCCTGTTCTTAATGAAACTCTCTGTTCCATTCAGACACGTCTTAGCTCTCAAGAAAAGTAATGTCTACTAAAGTGTGATGTTGGTGATAGTTTAAATATCACCCTTTGCCTCCCTTAAGGCAATTTAACTGGAATCAAAATTCTAAGCTAAACATGGAGCCAAACAGTGTTTATTGTGTGCTATCTTTTGTGTAAGGAAATACAGAATAGTATGTGCTTATATTTTCAGAAATAAGCAGGGAAGGATGAGACAAAATCTAATAAAAATGGTTATCCATACAGCAAGGAAGAGAGTAGGCATGAGGGCAATACTCTGCTGAGTGCTTTGTGATGCAGTTCTGACTTTGAAACCGAATGTGTCCTGGAGCCAAGTTGCACCAGCTCACATGAGCCAAATGTCAAATTTTCAAGAATGCTGTGAGTCAACTAATAAAGTCATTATTAAAAATTAAATTTACAAACTTAATATTAAATGAATTATATTTTAAAAGACAATAAATCCTAAAAAATCACCAATTTCTAAATAATTTGTCACATTTAACTATTATGTGTGCTACTGAAATCATTATATCGATATGATAGAAATACTATACTATGCAGTTGTACTTTGCAGCCCCCAAATTCTACATTCGGCAATTTAGCATTGGTAGCTTGAAATCCATCATGGTGGTAATATTTACACCATAGAAATTGTTAAAATTAGGGCTTTTATTCATAGGGAGCTGCTTGTTAAGTATTTACTAGCACACTACTGCCTTGGGACCAGGTTAATATTTCACATAATTTAAAAGTAATTGTAATTTAAAGAAAATAAACTGAAATAAATAAATTTCTTAAATGTATATTATTTGACTGGCATAACAATACAAAGAAAATTATTTCTGATAACTTTATTTTTTTATTTATTTTTTATTTTTTTAAATATATTTTATTGATTTTGTACAGAGAGGAAGGGAGAGAGATAGAGACATCGATGAGAGAGAGTCATCGATCAGCTGCCTCTTGCACACCCCCCACCGGGGATGCGCCCGCAACCAAGGTACATGCCCTTGACCGGAATCGAACCCGGGTCCCTTCAGTCCCCAAGCCGACGCTCTATCCATTGAGCCAAACCAGTCCCGGCTATTTCTGATAACTTTAAATCACAGCATTTTCACAGTTAATTTTTGCTGGAATATATCCTGAATGAAGAAATAATGCAAAGAATTCTTAATCTACATTAAGTAGTCTTATCACTTACTAGGAGGCCTGGTGCATGAATTTGTGTACCAGCTTGGCTTGGGAGAATTGGGCCAAAACTGGCAGTCCGACTTCCCCTGAGGGGTCCCAGAGCACAAGAGGGCACTCTGCAAAGTTGCTGTTGCTCGGCAGCTCCTGTGTTGAGTGTCTGCCCCTGGTGGTCAGTGCACGTCATAGATTATTATTATAATAGACTATTTACACATATATGTGTATGTATAATGTACACATACACATAAATATATATATATACATACACATAAATATATATGTATATGTATATTAAATGTATACATGATAAAGCAAATAATTTTATTAGGATCCCCAACTTTTTTTTTTAGCATAAGAGAAAAACATACAAATATAAAACCAAAAAGTTAAGTAAAATTCCATAATCTTAAATTTAAGTTATAATATCAGTATGAATTCATGACTTGTTTTTGTCCTTTTAGTAATACTCATTTCCAAGATCTCCACTAAAAACACTTAGTAGTAAAAGCATTGACAACCCAGGAAAAACAAGCAGCCTGAACACCCAGTTTGTGGTCTCTCAGTACCATTTCCCACTAAAAGGAATGAGGGCCACCTAGACTAAACATTCATCCCATGTCTGGGTCAGGAAATACACAAGATGGGCCTAGGGATACATTCTGAATGAAGAAGTATTGTGTTTTGTCAGAAATCAAGGGAACTGTCAAAAGCTACTAAAGTAATATCAGAGAACATAGAAATTAATTTGAAGGGACACCCTTTGGCCAAAGATGGAACAGCTTGAACATTAAAAAAATTAAATATATTAAAAATACATCAAGTATATTAAATTTCATAACCTTATAGCAGTAACCTAAAAATAATTTTTAGAAGAATCTCAGTCTGTATCTTTAGAAGATGCAGTGAAACAACTAATTATTCTGAAAGCTGAAAACTATTGGAAGAGAGCATTTGTTCTTCCTTTTCCTTGTGAACTAGGTGGTCAGGGAACAACTAGACCGTGTTTGAAATACCTTTTAAAAATAATTCCGTCTAACAAATGCAGAAATGAGAGGATTTAAATACCATTATTCTATAGCCGCTAATAAGGTAATGGCTCTAGGAGCTCAACATCACTGATTGCTAGAACAATTAAACGAAAGGCTGATGGAGGGAGACACTGTACACCAGATAACAGAGGAGAGTGCCCCCTAAGAAACAGGAAGTGGAAGAGCTTTGTTTGAGATGACCTTGAGAGAATTTCCGGCCACAGGGCAGGGAGGGTGAAGCCAAGGGGAACTTGGTAGATAGATTCCCTGAGTTGAGGGCACTGGGAAGGACATTGATTGGCTCAGCAGTAGAGAGTAATTACCCCTAGACTAAACACGGCTCTTGTCCTGCCTAACAAATCACAAAAAAACAACAACAAAAATAAAGATAAAAGTGTTTCTAAATAACTGTGTCTCAGAATACAGGTCAAGGACATTTATGAAAATATAAAAGTATCCAGGATTCAACAAAGCAAAATTCAAGATGTCTGGATCCATCAAGGAGGAATATAAAGAAGCAGGAGAATGACTCATGAGGAGGAGAAAAGTCAATCAAGGCAGCCGACTCACTGACATAGGTATCAGAACTATCAGATGAGCACATCACAACGGTTTTATAAATGTTTTCTTCATGTTGGAAGAGTTAAGTAGAGGCAGAGAAGACAATAATTAAAAAGACTCAAATCAGACTTCTGCATATAAAAACTACAATGTCTGAGGTAAAATAAAAATATTAAATGCAGAAGATAGATTGCAGATGAAAAGATTACTGAACTTGAAGTGATAACAATAGAAACTACCCAAAATAAAACCAAGGGAAAGTTTTTAAACAAATGATCAGCAAGCTGTGGGGTCATTCCCTGTGGCATTATAGGTGTAAGTGAAGTCCTTGAAGGTGAGAGGAGAGAGGGTTGGGAAATAAAATATTTGAAGAAATCATGGCTAAGAATTTTTCCAAATTTGATAAAAATCATAAATCTTAAGCACAAGCTCCATGAAACTTACTAATAACCCCAAGGGGGGGAAAAATGACACCAAAGCACATAAAAGTTAAATTGCTCAAAACCAGTAATAAAGGAAAAAAAGGTCAAAGCTGCCAGAGGGGACAAAAACAGGCATGTTCTGTACTGAGAAGAAAGGTCAAGATGACAGCCATTTCCTCAGTGGAAAAAGGCAATCAAGAAGGCAATGGAGTGAAGTGTTTAAAGCACTAAAGCAAAAGCCATCAACCTTGAATTTTATATGCAGCACAATGTGGTGAATGCAGCCATCATTCCCAAGAGTTTACACATCCCTTCCTACAAATCCACCCTCCTGTCAACCTGCTACTCTCTTCCCCTTGGCCCCTAGGCAACCACTGATCTTTTTCTGTCACTATAGATTAATTTACATTTTCTAGAATTTTATATAAATGGAATCTTATGGCATACACGCTTTTAAAAAATCTCCACTAGAGGATATGCTTATTGATTTTAGAGAGAGGGTTGGGAGAGAGAGAGAGAGAGAGAGAGAGAGAGAGAGAGAGAGAGAGAGAAATATTGATTGCCCTCGGTATGTGCCCTGACTGGTGATTGAACCTACAACCTTTTGGTATATAGGATAATGCTCCAACCAATTGAGCCACACCATCCAAGGGGGTATTTATGCTCTTTTTTGTCTGACTTTTTTCACTGGGCATAAGTTTTTGAAATTTACCCATGTTGTGTGTATGAATAGTTTAGTCTTTTTCCATGCTGAACAGAATTCCATTTTATGAATTCATGAGAATTTACCCAATGCCTGTTAATGGGACTTTAAATTGTTTCCATTTTTTGGTCAATACAAATAACGCTGCAATGAAAATTCCTGTATGATATATGCTTTCCTTTCTTTTGAATAAATACCTAGGAGAGGAATGGCTACATCATATGGTAGGGATATATTTAATGTTTTGCAAAAACTACAAGGCTGTTTTCAAAAACTTCTCAATGACCTAGTGAGCTAAGAATAATTAGTCTCTCCTAGCAATGAAGAAATTAATCATCAGAAATACTGATTTATTCAGTATCACTTAGCCAGTAAGTGGTAAAACAAAAATAAACATATTCTTCCTAACTCTACAGTTAGAGAAGCTCCCATCAGCCCATAGTTATTCCTAAAAACCTAACGTCTGACCACTCTTCTTGACAGGCCGACTGATAATTACTAGAGAAACAGGGGATTGGAGACAAGATGTGTGTGGCACAATGGTTCCATGGTCAAGAAAGTGTGGCAATTTGAACCCATGAGACCCTGTGTAAATTCATTGTTCACACTAGACTATGAAGGGCATGAGTACTTGTATATTAACAAAGCCCATTTATTTTTGTTTAATAAAAAAAATTGTTAGTGTTTCCTAACAATATTTGAACACAGAACTTTTTTTAACCACAACTTAAATACATTTTTATTGATTTCAGAGAGAAAGGGAGAGAGAGAGAGAGAGAGAAAGAGAGAGAAAGAGATCTACAATCAGCAATGATGAGAATTGTTGACTGTCCACTTCTTGCACGCCCCACCCTGGGGATCAATCTGCAACTTGGGCATGTGCGCTGACCAGGAATCCAACCATGACCTCCTGGTTCCTAGGTTGACACTCAACCACTGAGCCATGCTGGCCAGGCTACAACTTCTAACTTTTAACAGAATGTTATAAACTTATAGAAATGTGTTAGAGATATAATAAACTTTAACAAACTTTTATTTAGGATAACAATATAGTCTCCTTTTACCTGGCCCCTCACACAACATGAGAAAAGCCAGTAGAACTACAAGTCTTAAAAAAATAGAAACTTTTGTACCCGAGCAGCAAAGTGAGGTTTCTGTATCAATTGACTAGATAACAGAATAAAATGGTTATTCTGATATGAAAGTGAAACCTCTTGGGGCTAGTTCATTCCAAGCTGAGTTCTTCTTTGACATTTTGAACTTCACTAAAAGGAAGTGGCTTTAGTTGTTCACTAAAGCCACTTCCGGGGTGATGAACAAACCCTCCTGGTTGTAAGCACATTTCCTGCTGAGTCCTGTAGATTGTGGGGCCCCACGCAACTGAGTGAAGTGGAAAGAATTAGGAACAATTTGTTGATCTCAATTACCTTTTGCCTGCAAAGTCCAAATTTCATTAAAAACTAAATGCCAAACTGTATTTATGTTTTAGAAACAAGGCACCAAATTTGGATCCAGACTGTCCAGGTTACCTTTGAAAACTTCCATTGTCCCTTGTTTTGACTGAGGTTTTCCTTAAATACAATAATTTGCCCCAATTAAAATGGAGAGCATAACAAAATCCAGAAAGAATTAGTTTAGTTTACTAATTCTCTCTGTCCACCCACACTGTCAATGAATGACTCTACAGAGTGAGAAAGGGTTGGGTAGAAGGATGGCAGAAGGCTGTGCAGAAGGGAAATCTATGTGTAAGTTATTTTCCACTTGCTGCTTCACATCATTCTCTGTCTTCCCCATCCTGCATGGTGTCCAGTGGGCACTAGACCAAAGGGGGAGGGGCACCCCAAAAGCCATACAAATGCCCAACCACTATGCTGCACACCTAAACCAACACAACATTGAATGTCAACTGCAATTTAATTAACAATATAAAAATCCCCAACAGAAAATAAGAGTAGGGACTAAAATTAACTAAAGAAATGATTGAGCATCAAGTAGTTTGGAAAATAAATGAATGAATGTGTTCTTGTTTGTACTGGTAGTTGCTTCCTCCCAGATCCTCATCTTTGAAGGGAGAATAAAATGATTAACGTATCTCTGTATGTTAATGGAGCCCCCACATAAATCATCTAGTTGTAAAGAACTCATTCTCAATTTCCATTGAGTTGTGAAGCAAAAATATCCTGGAACAAAAATGTTTATATGAATCAGTGAACAGATACAATGGATGGCACTGGGTGGAGATACCCAATACTGACGCTTTGATGCATGTTCTGACCCTGTTAATATTTCTTTAATTCACTGATTCAGTTAGACCATCAAAACCTTCATAACCAACTGATTCTTTTTCTTGCAAACAGGGCATGAAGCCCCAGCCTTCTTTAATTTCTGGTACAATGAAAACAAGTAACAAGATGGCTTGTCCTCCCACGAATAATGTCCCTGTCTCTTGGTCTTTTCTCACATAGACGACATGGCATTGGGAGATTCCAGCAATCCTCCGTGTTTCCTAGAGCTGTTCTCTGTTTAGAGAGCGGTTAGCTGACTGTCCTCCTCTTGCTTGCTTTGATCTCTTGGCTTTCAGACCCGTGGGCCAAATCCAAGAATTCCACCACGTTGCAGGGAGGAGAGAATTTGGGGTTCCCTTCCCATCTATACGTGTTTAAGTTCTAACAACTGGAGCTGAGGTGGTTCTTCAGCAATCAGAGTCATCAATTCCTTCACACTCCTCTTCCCGTACAGAAGTGGTATCAGAGAGTGGGTTAACTTAGAACAATCTGAACACCAATCTTTCCTTGAGGCTCAACAACAAGCAGTGCCTCTTGCTTGGAGTGTTCAATTTCCTGCACTCAGTACACTGTCACTCATCCTCAGAGCAAAAGTGCTAGTTTTGCTCCGACAGGAATCATTCTCATGTCACGCCTGGGGGAAGAGAACATCAGTCCCCCATCTGTTTCTCACAGCCCTTTTTTTTTTTTTTTTTTTTTTGTAGTGTCTGAAAAAACTCCAACAGGCTAAGGTTGTTCACTAATTCCATTTTGCTTCATCTCTTATGTCCTCTCAAGTAGAACAGCTTAAATTACCCAATTTTCAGTCTTTTGAACTCATCAGTTCAGGCTTTCTGATGTTGACACATTATAATTGCTTGAACATAATGTGAACATTCACATTCATTTTTTTTCTCAAGCAAAATGTAAAACACAAGTTAATAAGACCCATTATTAAGATGCTGGGCTGTGTCTGCACCACTGTGCAAAGGAATATGCTAACCAAGATGAGAGATGGACCGGCTTCTTGTCTTGTGGTCTAGGGGGCTGAGCTTTTGTTGCTGTCTGAGTTTTCAGTAAAATGCTTCTCTCCCACCCTTGACTGCAGTGGCTTTGACATTTCAAAAGAACAGATGGAGGTGCAGGAAGAGGTAAGGAAAAGTTACACTCAGGCAGGTGGATGATCTTCAGCCTTATTTTGTAGAATCACATAAGTGCATGTCAGCCTACCACCTAGAAGAAATTTGTTTTTAATGATAAATTTACAGACTATTCAGCACTTCGTGCTCCCAGGTAGAGCAGTTTTTCTCCTCGGTGTTCAAGAGGAACACCAAGGCCTACATTGAACAGCAGTCATCCAAACTGCAGTGTGTGGCTTTTCTTTTCTCCACACGTTGGCAGCCAGCACTGCTGTTCTGAGAAGAGATTTCTCAGGGCCTGGCTTGACCGGCTGCAGTGGAGGCCTGGGGACAGCCCACTCTGCAAGGAAGGCCCTGGCTGAGTGGGGCCAGCTAGATGGGCTCTGAAGCCCATGAACAGCAGGCTCTGAAGTGGGTGTGGTATGGCAGGCAGGACACAGTCCAGGGGGGCAGGTTACAGAAGATGGCTTCTGAGAACAGCAATTCACACCAGAAAGGGCCAGGAGCACGGATCTGGGAAATTGGGAAGAGAAGGGTTTCAAGGCCACCCAGCAGGCCAGCATCACTAGGACACTGTCCTCCAGCAGCCAGGCCCCGAGCATCTGCCAAGGAAAAGGCAGAGCTAGTCCTACAGGTACTGACACCAGAGTCGTCAATTAGGTACAAGAACCAGAAGAGTCATATATGTAGGACTGGATGAAAAATGGGCCCTGGGCTCAGAAATGGATCCTGGTACTAAGGTGGGACATGAGGCAGAGGTGGGGAAGCTAACAATGCAGAAGACAGAGCTTCCATTTAAACAAGAAAGAATTAAAAAAAAAAAAAAAAAAAAAAGACAGAGCTTCCAAATAGAGCTCATTACTCCTGCTACTTGAAGTTTGATTTGATCCTGAAAGTGAAGGCTATGTCTTTGGATCTTTAGAAACTTCTTTCTCAGGGCTTAACCAAAATTCAGTTCCCTGAACATGCCTATGACACATAATATGAGTCAGGACTCTCGGAAGAAGGTGACAGAAAAACCAATTCACGTTTGCTTTAGACAACCACAAATGAAAGGTCTTTACTGGTCCATGTAACTGGAAAACACGGGGTAGACCCAGCCGCTATAATCACTGTTGGATTCAGGAGCTTAAATACTGTCCCTCCAGCTCTTCTCCATTTTTCATTTCTACTCGCCTGCCCAGTGGTGGGCTGGAAAATGTTTTTAACAAACTGCATTTCTGAAGAAAACAAGTGTATGTATGTACACACATAAACTTATTCTAAATTTCACTAATAGAAAGGATGTGTAGCACAACATATCACTACTGATCCTTTATTAAGAAATGTTAATATGCAAATTGTCCCCTTGGGAGTCTGACCAGGAGACTGGGAATTAGATCACTCACTATGACGTGTGCTGACCTCCAGGGAGCTGTGCGAAACATAGCAAGTGACCAGTGGTGGCAAGGCGCTGAGGGAGCGAGGGAAGAAGGAGGCGGGAAGGCCAGGAGGCAGGAAATCTGATCAGGCCTAGGGATCCTACCCCTTGCATGAATTTTGTGCACTGAGCCTCTAGTCAAATATATAAAAGCCTAAGTGACCTTCTGACAGTCTGACCAGTAGCTATGACATGCAATGACCATCAGGGGGCAGACACTCCAAATGGTAGCTATGATGTGTACTGACCACCAGGGGGCAGACAGCTGTGATTCTTGGGTGATGCACCCAGAACCAGAAAGAAGGAATCTTGATTCCAGAGTGTGTCACACAAAAACTGTCCTCTTGCAATCTGGGACCCCTTGGGGGATGTCAGAGAGCCAGTTTCAGCCTGATCCCTGCAGGCCAGGCTGAGGAATCCACTGGTGCATGAATTCGTGCACCAGGCCTCTAGAAAAATTTATAATTGTCTTTACATAAATTTTATAGAGCTAGTTTATTCTCATAGAATGCTCTTATTGATATTTGCCAAACTCTTGTATCTGTAGCCAAATATGGTGGCTATTGAAGTATGGGTGTATTGTTTCTGACTTGAATGTTAGTTGATATTTTCATTTACAAGAAAGACAGTGCTATGGGCTAAATGCTGTCCCCTGCAAATTTATACACTGAAGCCTGTTATGGACCCACTGTTTATGTCTCCCCACAAAGCAGAGGTTGAAGCCCTAACTCCCAATGTAATGATATTATAATAGGAAGTGGGACCTTTGAGAGGTAATCAAACTTAGATGAGATCATAAATGTGGATCTTCATAATAGAATTTGTATTCTTATAAGAAAATAAAGAAACCAGAGCGCTCTCTCCCTCTCTCTCTCTCTCTCTCTCTCTCTCTCTCTCTCTCTCTTCCTCTATCTCCCTCCCTCTCTTTCTCTCTCTCCCTCCCTCTCTTTCTCCCTCTCTGTCTTTTCCCCTTGACCTCATTTGAAGACATAATGAAGAGGTCAAAGCTCTTATTTGAACAAAATCATGCTGGCACTCTGATCTCAGACTTCTAATCTCTAGAACTATAAGAAAAAAAATGCCTGTTATGGTATCCTATATAATAAAAGGCTAATATGCAAATCAACTGAACAGTGGAATGACCTGTTGCTATGATGTGCACTTACCACCAGGAGGAAGATGCTCAATGCAGTGGTCAGTGAGCTCTAACAGAGGGAGCGCCACTCAACCAGAAGCCAGGCTCACAGCTGGCAAGTGCAGTGGCAGTGGCAGGAGCCTCTCCCGCCTCGGCGGCAGCACTAAGGATGTCTGACTGGGAGTGGGCCTAAGCTGTCAGTCAGACATTCCCTGAAGGTTCCTGGACTGCAAGGGGGCACAGGCTGGGCTGAGGGAGACCCCCCCTCCCCCAGAATGCACAAATTTCTTGCAATAGAGCCTTTAGTTTTGTTATAATGCCCTGGGCAGACTAAGATAAGGCCCTAGCCCCCAGTATGGCTGTATCTGAAGATAAGGTCCATATGGAATTAAGGTTAAAAGAGGTTGTAAGGGTGGGGCCCTAGACAAATTTGGTGGTTTTACAAGAAGAGGAAGATTTCTCTCTCCCTCCCTCCCTCCCCTCCTGCCTCATTCTTTTTCTGTGTGCACACTAAGAGGCCATGTGAGCACATAGCCAGATGAAGGCTGCCTACAAACCAAGAGAAGAGAATTCATTATAAAACCTAGCTTCCTAGCATGTTGAACTTGGACTTCTCAGTCTCTATGGTATAACTCTGAGAAATAAATGTCAACTCTTTAAACTCAGTCTATGGTATTTGGTTATGGCAGCCGAGCTGACTAATATGGGCAAGAAAGATGAACGTGAAATAATTACACATGTGGGAACTTCCCTCTTTTTGCAAAGACTTACTTTCTTGCTGAATGAGATTGTAGTTTCTGAGAGCTAGAATATTTCCTCATTTCTTTGTGCTATTTATAATGTAACGTCTTTAGCCATGATATACTTTTATGTTTAATCTGCATAAAATTTTCTTTATAACTTAAATTTGGAAACAGGATTAATGAACTATGCCCTATGAACAATTGGTCTTCATTTGGTTGACTGCTTCTTTTTGTCCTTTAATCTCAGTATATTGACATTCTGGTCAATATAAACACAAGTTTTTTCATGAGACTTGTTCTTACAGTATTTTTATCTGGATTTGAAAAAAACTGACCTTTTTCTGCTCCGATGTGGGAATTTACTTTTCTATTTTCAGTTACTTATTTCAGCCCACTTTATCAATCAATTGAGATAGTTTAATATTTTGATTCTGCTATCTGGGATATTATTTATTCCCACCAGCTTTATTTTGCTTTTGCTATTACAATTCTTTAGGCTTTTCATGTCTTTGTTCATTGTTAAACAATAGTTTTAATAGGACAAATTTCTGTAAAATACTACTAGGAGCTTCTTTTCACATTGCCATCTATCTACAAAGTAATTCTCTTTTATAATAATTATCCAAACCATTACAAAATCCACTCCATGCCCAATTATTGTGCATAAGCTTTGTGTTTTGCACAAAGACATCAGGTGGGACCAATGATATAAGCCAATTAGATTTAATTATTTGACCAATAGTCTAGAAGAACTATTATGCAATTTATATAACTATAATTTTGTTTCTTGTGAGAAACAAATAGGATTAGCAATTTATGATGCTTGTAAAGTAGGTCTCAATAAGATCCTTAACCCCCTTTCCAGAAGATAAAAATCTATATGTTGCAAAATGGAAGACACCATAGAATGATTGCCAAATTTTATGAGATATTCCTTTGTCTAAAAGTTAACCCGAGTTTAATAAAGCATGGTGAAAGGCCTGCCCAGTGAAGATGCCTGAGACACGTTGACAATAGGTGGTGATGTCTCCACAGCTCATCATTTCTGCCCTCGGACTCTTAATAAAAGAGGTGAAACACCTCCCTTCCTTGTGGCAATCACTGGACCATGTCCATGGAGTTCTCCTGTGTTAGTATGTGAAAGGGTTATTGTTGGGAATGGGTGGGAAGTGGTTTCCTGGTTTGCAATGCACATTCTAATGAAAAAATTCATTTGTAGTAAAAATGTCTCAAAATAATATGAGTAATATCTGTTACTGTTAACATTATCTTAGAGACAAAGAGAGGATAATAGAAAAAGTATTTAATCAAGAAAAAAAGGGCAACCTTGATTTCTGAAATTATTTAATTGATTTTAAAAAGACTTGAACTTAGCATAGCCATGGGGCAGAATGGGATTTAAAGATATCCCTCATTTTGACAAAGCTCTAAAACAAAACAGGCCCCAGAATTGGACTAAATTTCCTTTTTGTGGTTTTGTGCTAAGAAAATTCTCCCTTGAGAGAACAGGTTTGCTGATGGGGGAGGGTCAGAAGGTAATTAGAACTGTCTGGGGGAAAAGTCACTGTTAATGTGTCAAACTAGTGTCTTGTCCCATTTTTAGGTTCCCTTCACTTTGTCTCCAGCTTACATCTTTTTCACACAGCCTTTCCAAATCAAACGTCCTGTGCTGGTACATCAGAACACCAATGCACCTGTGCCACCTCCCCACTTCCTTTCTCCTTGAGATAATTTCTCATAACCTTGTCAGCATTTTGCTTTGTAGAGCCTCCCATGTCTCTTTAGCCATATTCCTTCTGAGTCTCAGATGATGGTTCATGTGTACATTTCCTTTGGACATTCTACAAGCTGCTTTCTCAAGTCCAAGGCCATGCTTACCTACTGATGACTTCTCCCCTTTTGTTACCATTATGTGATGGGGCCACCTCCCTCCATGACTCCTGCCACTTCCATCCCCCTAACTAGGCTTCTATGGTGACCAGAAGTATAGCTAGTGTAGCAGTTTTCCCTACAGTGTGGTCGGCAAATTGCGGCTCTCGAGCCACATGTGGCTCTTGGGCCCCTTGAGTGTGGCTCTTCCACAAAATACCACGGCGTGGGTGAGTCTATTTTGAAAAAGTGGCATTAGAAGAAGTTTAAGTTTAAAAATTGGGCTCTCAAAAGAAATTTCAATCGTTGTACTGTTGATATTTGGCTCTGTTGACTAATGAGCTTGCCGACCACTGCCCTACACTAACATAGGAGAATTGTCAACAAGCTAAACCAAGGATATCTTAGAAGCTCCTCTTTGGGTAGAATGGCACACCAAGAAGAAGTGCCATCCTTTCTAGGTCACCATTACTAAATATAGCCTTGTCACCGTGCCATTCTGAATTCCATACAGGATTTATACCTTCTTAACTGATCTCTCCCATTAAATGCTTTTTTAAATTAGTAAAAAAAAAAATTCCCTTCCAGTGTCCCATTGCAGTTGATGGTTCTATTCTTTTATAACTTTGTAACACCAATTGTGTCATGTTTACTTTTCTCTATGAAAATGTCTTGTTTAGCCGAAACCGGTTTGGCTCAATGGATAAAGCATTGGCCTGCAGATTCAAGGGTCCTGGGTTCAATTCTGGTCAAGGGCATGTATCTTGGTTGCGGGCACATCCCCAGTAGTTGGGGTGGGGTGCAGGAGGCAGCTCATCCATGTTCCTCTCTTATCGATGTTTCTAACTTTCTATCCCTCTCTTTCCTCTCTGTAAAAAAGCAATAAAATATTTTTTAAAAAAGAAAGAAAATGTCCTGTTAATTTTATATATTATCTACACTACATGAAACTTATTTATCTTTATATTCCTGGCATGGCATTAGTCAGACTGCCTGAAACACAATAGTCAAGAAATACAAGTTGAATAGGAATAAGTAGGTAGACACATATAAAGCCTTAAATAATTTTTAAGAGCCTTCCCTCGAGGTGTATTTTCTTGAGAATAATTGGGCTCTTTCTTTACTATTATTCTTTTTTCTATATGTCATGGACTTACATTTTATGAGTTTATAGATTCTGACACTTGAGTTTATAGCCCTAATCTGTTCCTCTGGGCTTACTAGGTTTCAGAGTTACCTTCTTGCTCTCTCTCAAAGAAGAATATAGCTTTGACATTTAGAGAATGCTAAAAAGAAAGCCAATGAAAAACTGCCAAAGAACCAGCTTCCCATTATTTCTTTAAGGCAAAAGATTACTTTCGCATTATTTGAAGATTCACCTCAGAGATTTGCCTGCTTTTCAGAAGGCTGTCTTAAATATTTGGGCCTGACAGAAGCAGGAGGGAAAGAAAAGTTTTGAAGATTCGGGGTTTTTATTCTATGATACAAACAAATCCCTGGGGACTATGTTCCTAAGGGTAAACTGCAAATCGCTCTTATAGGATAATCATCTAAAGCCTAATGAGGATTCAGGAAGAGTTTATTGTTTCCTCTTACACAGAGAAAAATTACATTGCAAAGCAGAGGACAGAATAGCTATGATTTTAGGTTTAGAAATACATAGATATGTCAGAAAGGAAACATGCTGTTTTAAAATATACTGAAGAATAAAAAATAACTGAGAGGAATAGTGTAAATAAGACAAGTATCTTGTCAGAGGAACAAGTCAGAAATACTGTTTGTGGCCAGGACACAGTATAAGAGGAGTCTTATTTTTTATAGACGAATTTTCTAGCAAAGCATTCAGTATCATAGCAAATAAACTACTGGAATTTCTGAAGACAAAAACTTATATGATTCAGAGTGAACGTCCAAGTTCTTAAATAAAGACTTTCACCATTATGCTCATGAGTAGATTTCCTCTGTTAATGATGGTACTGTTTATTTGCCTCTTCACAATTTCCCTTTCCATCCTGATGTCCACAAGCATTGGCAGAGCTTATCCTTCACCTACTGATTTTCCCTCTTGGTGCACTTTCTTTGAATTTTCATTGCTGCCCACAAACTTCAGCAACCCGCTTTATAGGTAATACCCAAGACTTTATGTCTAGTCCAGACTCAAAACCATCACTTCCATCTCCATAACTGTCATAGTTATTGCTTATTTCCTACTTCCACATCGTGCTGTGACTTTAAATCTTCACACAACACATCTCTCCATCTTGCCATGTGGGCTTTCTCCTTGGCAGGTAGACAGACACCCGGAAGTTAACTAGTCTATGAAGGGCATATGGAAGATATTGCCAGCTGCAGGTAGGGACTTAAATGACACATGCAAGAATGTTCCTTGCTGCTTGAGCACTTCCTGTCCTAGCTTCTGCTCCTGAGTCTTGGTGCTATTTTTCCCTCCTGAGTCTGATCTAGTGAGTTGCCCTTTTTCTTTGAGAACGAACTCTCTACAGAACCAAACCACTTGTCTGATCTGACTACTAATACCGCACTTTGCTCCATTGTTCTCCACTGCTGCATTAGCTCCACCAAGAAGGTCTTTTGAACTTTACAATAGTAGGAGGAAGTTGTCATAAGACACGTCTAAGAATATTATCTATGGAAAAATTCGCTTGGAACAAAGTGTGGCTAGGTACAGGGAGAACATCTTGGGAAAATAATTTGTTCAAAGAATACATGTGGCAGCTCATCACAGACTCTTTAAGTTCCATGAGGCACAGACCTTGCCTATATTGGTCACTATTTTCTTTTTTTTAAATATACTTTTATTTATTTCAGAGAAGAAGAGAGGGAGAGAGAGAAAAAAAGAGGAGAGGAACATTAATCATGAGAGAGAATTATTGATCAACTGCCTGCTGAATACCCCACACTGGGGATTGAACCCACAACCCAGGCACATGCCTTGACCAGGACTTCCTGGTTCATAGATTGATGCTCAAACTTCAAGCCACATTGGCCAAACTATACTGATCACACTAATGTGTTCAGAACTTATCACAGTGTCTGGCACATAGTAGGTTATTTGGTATATATCAATAATATTTGTTGGGAAAAAAATGAGTGAATGAATTAATGAAATCGGGGTATCAGCAATTTCTCAAATTTGCCAACTTTAATGATGAGTGATTATTCTTCCCTAAATGGTGGTTCCAATCATGAATCTATTGAATAAATATCTCTTGTTTCAAAGGATGATGACTGCTCACACAGCCTTTAATCACACTGCTGCCTTAGGGGTTGCTGGGGGCAGTGGGGCACAAAGGAGAAGCCAGGTGCTGTGCGGAAGAGCAATCCTCTGATGCTCCAACCCCTTTTCAATCAGAAGAGCCCTCTTTTTATTTGGTTTTTCAACTGGGAATATGTGTAACTTCACTTAGAAAAGATGTTGGTCACTAAAATAAAAATGTGGAAAACCATTGCTTTATATAGCTGACACCAAAAAATTTCATGGACCATAAGTAACTGGACAATTAAGAACATTGTACAATAATGATAAATAAATATATCTCTATGGAAAATTGTGCAACATCCTCTAACACTTTCCTACTTCTTCTTTCCTTTGATGAGCTTTAAACCATCAAATGTCTGCATGCACTGTTGCCCAGCGGGCATTTTGTGGACTTTCCTCTATCATTTCTCCCAGTTTGTCCTTTCCATAAAAAAATAACCTGTTGCGAGTTCCCATTCCTTTAGTCTCTGTTCTCTATTAGGTAATTGTGAATGGTAGTACGTTTAACTAGTCCCAATAGGTGAGCTACTAATCCTAAAACAACATCTTTATTAGGGAATCCTTAAAGAGTGGTTCTTCTCAACATGGGTCAGAGAAGTATTTGGGGCCAAGTAGCTTTTCAGAGCCTGGAATCATTCCTATTGGTTAGTTGCCCGGAGTATACGGGGATAGCCATAACAATGAAGGAATGATCTTAGAGGAATTATACTTTATATGCCTGATCTCTAACTACTCTGCCATGGGAAGTAAAGTGTTCTAATTAAAATACTTTTGTGCAGTTACATTCTTTTCTATGAATTAAACCATTTTGTACACTTTCCCTATGATAACAGACCCATCTATTAACATTACTATTATTTCTGCAAGATGATGTAGTTCAGGGGAAATTAAAAAGTCTTCATAAAGTTTCCCAGGAAACTAGAATGTTGGCAAGATTTCATTAGGATCAACGTGAAAACAGTGAGCGGTGAGGAGGTGGAGAGAAAAATTTGTAACAGAATTTCAAGGGGGTCAAAATGATACCCACTGTGCCACTGAGGTTCTGTGAAGGCTGGAGATTGATCTACACCAGAGAAATGGTTACAAACGCACTAAGAAAAGGCAAATGCAGAATACTGCCAAGCAAAGGATGCTGGATGAGCAGGAAAAACAGCAACACATAAAGACTCCGTGACATGAACTAGTGCAGCTAAATAGTAATTAATGGCTGGCTATTGTACAAAGGCCTAATTAATATTCCCACATTACAAAGGAGCACCTTTGAGGCACTGCACACTCAGCCCTCTAATGAGTGTAAATTCACGTTGGGCTAGTAAAAGAATAGAAGCAATTGCCCCTGGCGTTTGCTGTTAAGGGGATTGACAAATGAAAACTATGTTGTCATTTTTTATTTTTTTTCCTGGCTGGGTTAATTCCCAGGCCTGTCAATCATATACTGGTTACCATCAGTGAGATTTTTTCCATCTTGTAGTCTATAAATCAGGACATGTAGATGTGAAATTATTTGATATAGCAACAGCAAAAACTGAGGAACCTTTTTACAGTGGAAGAAATATATCTTTCCTGATATCAGCATTCATAGGTCGTTAACCAAAAATACATTTATCATGAATTTCAAACACAGGGCATTCTGGAACTAGAAATTATCATATTATTATCTAACATATGGGCCAAGTTTTAAAGGCATCATAAGCTATATACTTTTAGTGTAAATATTAACATTTCATAAGTTATCCTTTAAAAATTAACACCGTTTTGTTATTTTATTGTTAATGGCCTTTATCGGCGTATGTTCATAAAATTAGCACAATAACTACTTTTAAAAGGTGAAAACCCTAATTCAATGACAACTAAAACTACATTGAACAATACTTTAAAGACATTTTGTTAAATAAAAAATGAAATTATGATAGAAAATAAAAGCCATGGAGAAGGTGCTTGGTAGATTACTAAGGGTGGCAGTGAAGAACTTGGTTAAATATTGCAATCATCAAAGTAAAATACTGTGCTACTCTCTTTTCCCATTTCATTGGCTTTTAGGGACTTAATTTTCCTTCAGGTTTGCCCTTGGTGTTTATTTTAGCTTCATTGCACCTTTACTTTTCATCAGGAATTGAGCACACAATATGTTATTCATCCTCGAAGCAACCATGCCTCATTCATTCCTTTAACAGGCTACAATTTTTCAAAAACATTCATTGAATTTTTTTATTATCTGAATTGATAAGTAGGCAAAAATGGTTATTGCTTTTCTGTGGCAAGAAAATTGAGGCAAGTCAAATCAACAAGAACCCATCTATCCATTTCCACCCTCCCTTCACTATTGGAGAACTCCAACTTTATAGGCCTAGAATTAAAAACACAAAAACATATACAGAAAATACATTCACTTGAAAAGAATATTGATTAGATAGAGAAAGGGAGATGGAAGGGAATGAGATACCATTCCAAGAGAACAATGACAATTGCCAACAATTTTTACAACACTTACTGTATCATAGAAACTATACCTAGTACTTAAAATAAATTATTTTATTTTAAAATGCTCACAACAATCCTATGATTAATTTCTATGTTATCATGATTTTAGAGATGAGAAAGTGAATTCTAGAGAACTTTTTAAAATTTCTTTATTGTTGAAAGTTTTGCATATGTCTCCTTTTTCTCTCATTGATCTCTCCATGTCCACTCACAGCCCCCAGCACAACCCCACTCCCTTATTGTTTGTGTCCATGCTCAGATGCATGCCTACAAATCCTTTGGTTGATCTCTTAGCCCGGCACAACCCCCCCCCCCCCCCCCCCCCCCCCCCCCCCCCCCCCGGTCTTCCATCTGAGGTTGGATGGTCTGTTCAATGCTTCTATGTCTCTGGATTTATTTTTGTTCATCAGTTTATGTTGTTCATTATATTCCACAAATGAGTGAGGTCATGTGATATTTATCTTTCTCCAACTGGCTTATTTCACTTAACATAATATTCTCCAGGTCCATCCACGCTGTTGCAAATGGTAAGAGTTCTTTCTTTTTTATAGCAGCATAGTATTTCATTGTGTAGATGTACCAAAGTTTTTTAATTCATTCATCTGCTGATGGGCACTTGGACTGTTTCCAAATCTTAGCTATTGCAAATTGTGCTGCTATGTACATATGTATATATTCTTTCTGATAGGTGTTTCTGATTTCTTGGAATATATTCCTAGAAGTGGAATTATTGAAAAATCGAGGAGGGGAACTTGGAGCAATAAAACCTTGGGTCAAATGGGAGTTCCATCTTTAATTTTTTGGGAAACTTCATACTGTTTTCCACAGTGGCTGCACCAGTCTGCATCCCCACCAGCAGTGCACGAGGGTTCCTTTTTCTCCAACACGTGTTGTTGGTTGATTTGTTGATGATAGCCATTCTGACAAGTATGAGATGGTACCTCATTTCATTTTTATTTGTATTTTTTGGATGATTAGTGACTTTGAGCATGTTTTCATATGCCTCTTGGCCTTCTGTATGTCCACTTTCAAAATTGTTTGTGTGTGTATGTGTTAATGTCACAGGGCTGGCAAGAAACAGGGATAGGATGCAAAGCTCACGCTCTCTGCCCAGTGAATCAGTGGCCAACCACTGTACTATCCTGATGCCTTGGGAGGATGGCAAGGTGAGTGGTAGACATGCCTCCAGTGGAAATCTAGGAGAAAGAATCACTCTACCTCTTACTATTTTATTTCAACAAAAGCCAAAATGCTGGTAGTTTTGCAATCTCAATGATTCATTCATTAATCATTAATTAATCATTATTTACTGAGACTCTAATAAGGTGCAAGGAAGTGAGATGGGCTTTGGAAGAACACAAAAGCATATTATACAACCTGTGTTTTTTCATATTAGTCAATGGGTTTTATTGCTTCAAGGTTCCCCCACCCCTTGAGTTTTCAATTTCTGTGAAGGAAAACACAGTCAATATAAATGATATGCTTAGGACTTTTGCTCCTTGTCCTTATTACACTCACAGGCAGTTATTGTGTACAATTACAGGATGTTGGCAGCAGAAGGGCTTCTGAGATCTTTAAGTCTAAGTCTTTCATTTCACATTAAAAATAAAAAACGAGGCCCAGTGCAGGAGAACGGACTTCCTAAGGCCCCATAATTCTTACCATGGGGATAGTTCTGTTTTTTACTTTTCAATTCATCTTTTTATTGGGAAATATAACTCAATTATACCATGAAATATAAGTCAAAAGTAAGTATAATAATTACTGAGCAGACATGTAATCACTAGAGCAAAAATAAAACAATGCCAGGCCCTTCTGAACACATGCCCATACTTCCTTCTTCAAGCAACCACTGGCCTTTTTTAAAACAAACAAACAAACAAACAAAAAAAACTTTGGTAAACTATGCTTGACGTAAAATGTACCATTTTAACCATTTTTAAGTGGAAATTCAGTGGAGTTTAGCATGTTCACAACGCTGTGCAATCCTACAGGGAAACCTATACCTATGAAACAATAATTCTTAGGACAGTTTTGCTTAATTATATCCCAGATATTCTGGAGCTCTAGTCTTTCCAAATATAAGGTTTTAAGACAACACAGTGATATGTACAACATAGTGACTGTGTGTGTTTTGCAGGGAGAAAAGTGGAAGCAGAAACTTGGAAGCTACTTGAGGCTGTTTTAATAGTGGATTTTGAACATCCATGGTAGGCTTGAAAGAGAATTAAGGCTGAAACTGAAACTGCTTTTATGTTGGAAAAAATATATAAAAAAGAATCAAAATGCCTAGCCTGAGAAGTGACAAGAACGTTCCCTTTCGGGAGCTGTCTACAATCAGAGCTTACTACGCAACACTCTCTCCTGGTTCCTGAGGCTTCCTCTTTGGGTCCTGAAGGGGGAGCTGCAGGCCCTGAGTAATGGACTGCAAACCAAGCTCAGATTATGCTTCACAATTGAAAACATGATGCCTAGTCCTGGCTAGTTTGGCTCAGTGGATAGAGCTTTGGCCTGCAGACCAAAGGGTCCTGGATTCTATTCTGGTCCAGGGCACATACCTTGGTTGCAGGCTCCTCCCCAGCCTGGGCCTTGGTCAGGGCGAGCGCAGGAGGAAACAATCAATGTTTCTCTCACATCAATATTTCTCCCTGTTTTTTCCTCTTTCCCTCTCTCTCTAAAAATCAGTGGGAAAAAAATATCCTCAGGTGAGCATTAAAAAATAATAATAAAATAAAACATATGGCAAGCCACACCTTTTCAGCCTTCTATGACTGTGAGCCAAGTCATGCAATGTTCACAACTCCCCCATCTGAATAGTTTTTCATCACAGATAAGAATTGCTATTTTTCTCTTGCCAACCACATAAATAATGAAATTTTCTCTCCTAGAAAGCCTAGGAGCAAAGAAAGTGCCAGACAGGGAGGAGGTTAGTGAGAAATCCAGGAGGTGCAAGAGGAAAGGTCACTGGAGCTGGGACTGGAAGTGCCAGGTAGATGCTGGCAGCAAAGAGCACGCTCTCCTCCCCAGAATGTGTGCTTTTTGGGGAAGTATATTACAACGAATACCAAGGGAAGCCTTGGACATGCACAGGAGAATATGTGAGGGTATGATCACATGCTTATATTGTACTACTATTTGTCTCTGATATCATTATAGGCATGTTCACAGGAATACAGAAAATCTATCAAGATACCAATCATGTCATTACCATTCTGAAACATTATCCCTCTGCATTCATTAAAACCAAGGCTACAAATTTAACAAAAAGGCCAAGTGCAAATAAAGACCACACCCATTCTGGCTTGAGAAACTGTGTTCATGTGTTATGCTATCCTGAAAAATATAGCATTACCTTCTCAGGTATCTGAGGGCTCACAGTCTGTAGACTGAAGTAATTTGATTACATGTGAGTACCTGAAGAAAATGGAAATTCTCTCATATTTTAAAAGGACTTCTGCCCTAGCTGGTGGCTCTGTGGTTGGAGTGTCAGCCTGCACACCAAAGGGTTGCAGGTTTGATTCTGAGCCAATGGCACGTCCCTGGGTTGCAGGTTCCATCCCTAGCCCTAGTCAGGATGCATGTGAGAGTCAACCAATCGAGGTGTCTCTCTTGCCAATTTTTCTCTTTCTCTCTTTCTCCCCCGTTCCCCTCTTTTTCACTCACTCTAAAAATAAATGGAAAAAATATCCTCAGGTGAGGATTAACAAATAAAAGGACTTTCAACTTTCCTGCTGACCTACAGAAAAGGTCTGGAGTGACCACCTTTCTCATTAGTACAATTTTCAATTAAAAATAAAAATAAAAATGGAGGATGACTGCCTTGCCTCTGGTGGTGGGCCTGAAGTCTCCTGGGCCAGCAGGACTCACAGTCAGGGAGAAACTCTAGGCATGAAATGGGGAGGCCAGAGACAAACAAAAACCCATGAGGACAAACTGAAACCCACATGCATTTTACACCACCTCTGTCTTAGTCTGTTCAGGCTGCTGTAACAAAACACCATAGACCAAGTGGCTTAAGAGTAACAGAAATGTAGTTCTGGCAGTTAAGAAGTCCATAGTGAAGGTGCTGGCAGATTCGGTGTCTGGTGAGAGCCTGCTTCTTGGTTCGCAGATGTTGTCTTCTTTCTGTAACTGCACATGGTGGAAGTGATGAGGGAAATTCTCTGGGGTCTCTTTTATACCAATCACCTTCCAAAGCCTCACCTCTAAATAGCATCACATTGAGGTTTTGGTTTCAGCGTGTGAATTCGGAGCGTGCCCCACATTCAGCCTATGGTAATCTCCAACCCTGATGAGATGTGAAATGTGCTGAGGAAGCTGGGGCCCTTCACCGTGGGGATCACTTGTGTCTGATCCAGGATTTTGAAACTGAAGATCAGCAGCAGAAGCAGAAGTTGCAGGCTGGCTGCCAACGAGGTGAGCAGCAGAACAGAGACAATGTGTAGGAGTGCGGCACACCCGTTGCCTCACACTAACTTTCAGAGCTGCTGTTTCCCTCTCCTTGCCCCTGCCAAATATCACAGTGCTCCTCATGGCCAACAGGACACCACACCATACCCAAAAGGGGATTCGAAGAGACCTACCTTCAGCTTGGTTAAGCTGACATAGTACAAAACTTCCCACTGTCTTACTAGTCTCCAAGTTCCATGGTGGCAGGGAGCATACTTGCTTTGTGTCTAGCACCTAGAATAGTTTTCAACACAGAATAAGTTGTGATTCAAAGGATGAACATTTTAATGAACAAATTATATTTTTGTCTATGAGCAAAAGGAATTTGTTCATTGAAAACAATCATTTTTTGAGTTACAACTCATGCAGGATTTCATTGCAAACTGTAATTGTAAAATTGACTGACCTTGAATATGATGTGATTTTGGCAGAGCATTTAATAAATTTAACCACTGTTGATAGCCTAATAATTGGTGCAAATTTGCAACCACCTGAAATTATTTTTGGATATA
This sequence comes from Pipistrellus kuhlii, assembly GCF_014108245.1. Taxonomy (NCBI): domain Eukaryota; kingdom Metazoa; phylum Chordata; class Mammalia; order Chiroptera; family Vespertilionidae; genus Pipistrellus; species Pipistrellus kuhlii. Next base: position 41,532,263 of record NW_023425573.1, on the reverse strand, counting down.
TAGTAAACAAAATTAATTAAATAAAAAATGTCACTGTAGACAAAGGTACGATTCCCTTTCTTAATTATGATATGTATGCTATTAAGAAATCAGAAAAAAAATGAATTGACAATTCCCTAGAACCTTTTAAAGATATAATTGACAACAAAGAACGAGATGACCTTCAGTCAACAAACACTGCTTGGAACCAGCCTAAACTTCAACAATTGTTTTGAAAATTAGGAACCTTTGGTGGGAAAGAGGATCAGAGAAACAGAAAGTGAAACTGTCTACTCCTGTTCACACAATTGCTAGGACCGTCCAAGGGTCTGGGATCTGGAGGTCCCCACCCAGAGCTGGCCTCCAGCACACCTAATTTTTTATCTTGAAGATATTTGACAACTCTTGTGTAACAATCTCTTGCTTCATTGGGCTTTGGCTGACAGGATGCATTAAAGCCTATGAGTGTACAATATCCCATGGATGAAAACTGAAGAAAATACCTACTAGGTAGTATGTTTACTGGAGTAACATTTCATGTCTAATTTTAGAAAACTCCTCTAAATTTTTAAGATGTGCCAGTGCAGTGAATGAGGAGTAAGGGGAATCACATGAAATTTTTTGCAGTCCGAGGGACCTCAAATAAATACTTTGGCTTGTCAGTGCAAGCAGGTGAAGATATTTGGGGGAAAGAAGCCTGGTAATGAACAATGAATTGTTATATCAGCATTTGGCAAGTTTTAAACAGAGACCCTGACACAAAACGAGCTTTGAAATTGCTATTTGTGTATACTCATTCATTCATTTCACAAATAATTTTTAAGTGTCTAATATATACTAAGAATGTATTGTACCCATGCAATTCAATTTATAAATATCAATATAAATAGGTACCAAAACTAATGCTGGAAAAAAGAGCAAAATGGAGATTAATTCATATAATATAATGCTATTTATGTGCATTCGTCATGTAAAAAAACAATTCACACATGTATTTTTATGTTATCTTCTTCACATGAATAGCACTTAAATGTTCAGGCATATTATATATGTACACATATTTCTATATGTAGAGATATATAAAACTACATGTAAATCTATTTGAGAACAGACTGAAAGAAAACTGACAACACTTCAAACACACTGGAAGGGAGGGGTCTGAGATGGGGAGGGAATAATCATGAAGATAGAGTTTAAAAAAAGCTGATCTGTATCTGTAGTTATTTCTTATATCAAAAATAATTTAAAGAATGAGAATCCATGAGACAAAATATTAAAAATATTTAATTCAGATGAGCTGAATAAGATTTTTTGCTATATTATTCTTTGTAATTTTTCTCCTCTGACTCTCAAAATTAAGCACAAACTTTTTAAATGTACTTATAAATTCCTTCTCACACAATGTAAACATGCAGATTCAATACCCAGAGTGTCTTTGGCATTTTCTTTTTTAAAGGTTAGACGAATCCTTTCATTTTTGTTAGGTATGGAAAGGAAGATAGAAGAGAAATTCCAAAAGCCAAGTTCATTGTGGGACTTTCCTGGGTTCTTTTAGAAAGACCTAATTCCCATGGTGGGGACAGGGGTAGGAGAGGGCAGGAGAAGTTACCTCCAGAGACTCCTCCCTGAACCCCCCTCCCCACAGGCACCTCCATCTGACAGAGCATAGACAGCATGCTCTGCAGAGAGAGTAAATGGCAAGTGGAACAGAGGTGCCGTGCTGCTCCCTGGAAGCTGAGGCAAGATGTCATTGGTAAGGAACATGGCCCTCTTTCTGTATAAGATGCCAAGAAGGTGAAAGACTCTGGTGAGGTGTGGTAGAAGAGGGGTAGACTGAATTCTACCCCTCCGGAAAGCCTTCTTGTGCTATGCCAGTCATGCTGACTCCAACGCTAAGCAGCAATAGTGCACTACTCCACCTGGCATCCATCACATTTTATTATAGATTTATAAAGCCTCTCAGAGGCCAAGAGAAGTTTTGGCCACTTATTATTATTTTATGAGTCTCCAGCATATTAAAAAAAAATGAAACAACAAAATAAACTAATTTCATTACATATTAAGTGTTTACAGTGAACAATAATGCTTTTAGCACTGCTTATAATAAAATGAAAGTACGCTGGTGGCACAACTACAAATTGTGGGGAAGCACAGGACTTGGTTGGAAGGTCTGTGAGGAGGAATCTCTGAAAGGTCGGGGGCCCCTGGGAGGCCTTGTCGAAGGCAGAAGTCTCTACCTTGACTTTTCCAAACAAGTCTGACTCCCCAGGTGGTTTACTATAATCTTTATGTTTAGATTTCAAAACATCCTTGCTTAAAGGATACAGGTGCTTTCTCAAGGATGTTTACCCTCCTGATTGTATCTAGAGGTTAATTTTAGTTCAAGCTGTTGTAACAATAAAAGGCTAATGAGGCAGGCAATTGGGGCTTTTTTGGCTTCTTATGCCAACTAGCCCCTTAGCTTCTCTTTCACAGAAACATGTGTCAGAGTAATCATTCATCTGTCATTCAGGGCCTGCCTGTCAGCCCTGGCTACTAATCATAAAAACAATTAGCTCCTACTGCATTATGGAAGTCTGTCCCAATAATGGGACAAAAAAGTACAGTTGTATAATGTGTGTCTTTTTAAAATCCTGTTAGTTTCTTTGTGGTTGTATGTAATATTGCAATAGAAAAGAAGGCAAACTATCTACAGTTGATTTTTTGTGTGAGAAGCAGACCGGTCCAAGGGGCCTTCCTTTGCCATCCTTTCTTTCTTGTTTTAAGTTATGCTCATGAGGATCCCCAACCAATCTGTAGATTACTTGAGAGAAATGACTGTTATACAAATTGAGAGGATGAGGGGAACAAGAGTAGGGCCTTGGTTAGTCCAGTGGAGGAATGACATACACTGCAATCAACAGGATGGAAAGGTCGAGTTCAGGAAGAATGACAAAGTGGAAAGGGGCAGAAAGATGCTTTAAGCCCAGACAGGTGTGATGCTCAAAGGAGAGACTTGTGCCTGATCTAACCGACTCTGCATAGAGCTTTGTGCAAGAATAGTGGCGTAAAATATGGATAGATGGGCTGAACTTTAAAGCAGCTTCTCTGTGCAACTCATGGGCTGATGACCATGTTTTATTCTCACACTTCACTTTTCCACGGGCTTTCCTTCTAAGTCTTAATGGCAGTCACGTTCACAATACTTTGAGGAATTGTTGAAAATGTGCCACTTTGGGGGGGATGTGCTCAAAGACCGTGTGGTTCCTCCTGTGACTCTTTCACCCCTGAAAATACATACCCTGCATCAAACTAAGCTTCTGTCTTAAAGTGTGGGGATGACAGCCACAGGAATCAGGTACTCAGATTCATAGAAGAGGGCCCAGGAGGGGAAGAGGGAAGGAATTGGGAGTTTTGAGGCAAGGGGCCAGATCAATAGTTCTGTGAATTATGGAATGAAGATCTAGGCCGAGGGCACTAGTGGATGCAGCTTCTCATATCCCTATAGCTCAAGTCCAATGGTGGTCTGAGTGTGAGGCCTCACAAGCAGGTGAAAGATTTCCAGAAGGTACACATCTCTATGAAGTCATTCAAACCAGAAAATATATCACAGGGCATCTTAGAGGTGTCCCATTGAACAATAAAGTGTTACTAAACATTTAATAAAACTGTAACACATCAGAAGGAATAGAGACTGTGTATGAGCAGACTGTTAGAAAATCTGGTCAAAACGTATTCATGGCCATTTGTCATTGACAATATTTTCTTCATCTGGAAACCAGGAGTGCTATTCTGTTATCGAGAGAGCATAGAAGAGGAAGACCTTAGGCATTCCATTCCAAAGAGAAGTCATACAATTTATAACAAAGAGAAGGGAAATGAGAGCATTCTTCAGTTTTGGTCTTTTGCAAGGTCAAGAGAATTGCTGCATGCTTGCTACTTCATTATTAGAAAATAGAGAACAGCCTCCTCTCAGTGCTCCCAATGAGAAAGGAAAATTTGCAAGTGGATGCCATGGCTGTATTGGGATGTCCCAACCATCCAGGAAGAGAAGAGAGACCGAGTTATGTTGCCAACATTTGAACGTAAGGAATCTCTTTTTGTCAGCCCCCTTGAACTTGACGAGGTGGGCCGTAGGAGGAAAGAGGGAGGAAAAGAATAAGGGGAAACCCATCTGGGGATCTAGAAGGAAGCTCCCCTGCAAAGGGGAAGCCAATGTGGGTTAGACCTGACTATAATTTAATATCAATTTAACAAAAGAATGGAGCAACTTTGATAACACAAAACAAATTATAAAAGCAAACTATATACTTTAGACCTTGGTAAGAAGTTGGTCTCCCTGGACCTTTGACTAAAAAGTCTTCAAAAAACATGGGCAGCCCAAACTTTTGCAGGGAAGTTGCTCTAGAGTCAACTGTCAGTTGCTAGTTGAAAGTTTAGCAGAAAACCAGTCCCCTAGAAGTCTGAAGTTTCTCCCTCGTGTCATAATTTTGGGTTGTTAATGTCTGTTCCCAATTCCATTCCAAACAATCAGTGTAAGAGGATTTGGGGCTATTTCTGTTCATTAAGCATTCATTCCTAATTTAAAAAACACACAACCCCCCCCCCCCCCACAAAACCACAACCTCATAAACAAAAAACTAAAGCCAGTAAAGTCCAATGATACTATTGTAAAAGGTTTAACTCCTTTTTCTTTTTCCTGAGATAATTGTTTCTTTTAATAGGAAAACTACCTCCAAGAGCTTTGTTTAAAAAAAAATTGTAAGATCACCCAATCTTTTATCAACTCACACATTTATTTCTATGAAGTCATTGAGAACTCATGTTATTTTGAAAGCACTAAGTTCCAAAAATTCTTGTGGGAATTCTTCCGTTCTACTCTCCCTCCAAAGTGACCATGAACAGAAAGGAAGTGGGTGTGATAAAATATAAATGCATTGCTGGAATTTAGGTTCAAGGAGGATGCCAGTGGAAAGAGACTGAAGAAATCAATTAGATCAGTGCTCTCAAAACTGGTTGCACAATGGAATCACTTATTAAATGTTATTCCATCCTTTATTCAACTCCGCTTTCTCAAAATACATCTTTGAATATTTCTTCTATTTCAAATCATCTCATTTGCCCCTCCCATCCTACCACCACTACCTAATTCAGCCGTGGGAATACCTATAATACCTAAAATTTTCATTTTCTCCCTTGTTGGGGTCTCTCTTATCTTTTTATCTTTTTATATCATCTCCTACAGGGTTAGCAAGACTTTTCCCCACATCATGGATTCAAATGCTATAGTATTTATTGCTTCTGATGCAGAATGTTTTATTATGTATGTTTTATGTTTAAAAGTTAATATACTTATAAAATAATTTTAAATATTTTACACTAATAAAAGAGAAAAATGCTAATTGACTGTACCGTCACTATGCCCACAGCCAATCAGAGCAAGCATGCAAATTAGCCCAACAAAGATGGTAGTTAATTTGCATATGCTAGGGAGGGGTGAAGACTGAAGACAGCATAGAAGGAAGAGGGAAGGAAAACAGAAAGCAAGGTGGCTGCAGGAGGGAAAGCCTAGGCGGGGCAGGCGGGCAGCTGCCAGCAGAGGAAAAGTACAGGAAGGCAGTAGAAGGGAAAGCACGGGGCAACGGTGGTGAGATGGAAAGAGCTGGGGTGGGGGTTGGGGGAGGGTGAGACAGATGTGGAAGGGAAAGCATGGGGTGGGGGGCAGAGACAGCAGGAGGAAAGGGAAAGCACCAGGTAGCAGTGGGAGGAAAAGCGCAGGGGGCCGGGGGAGTTTCAGGAGTAAAATGGGGAGGTTGGGTGGTGGTGGTGGTGTGAGAAAAAGCTTGGGGTGGGGATAGAGGTAGCAGAGAAAGTGGGGTGGGGGGGGGAGAAGAGGTGGCAGTGGCGGGAGGGCAGCCCACTAGAAGCCCTGTTCTTGCAGGAATCTTCCTACAGCGGGCCTCTAGTTAAATTATAATACATAGAAGAGGAAATATACTTAGCACATATGTAAGAAAATAGTCAAAGAAATGCAAAATCTCTTAAATATTATTTTCTTGTGTATCAAAGACTCTAAAATGTGTCAGGCCTTATGAAATAAGTATTTTCAGGACTCTTGTGTAGAACTGTAGATTATAACCATGCTTTGAAATACAATTTAACAAAATATTTCAAATCCTTAAATATAGTCAGTTCCAAAACCTAGCATTCATTACACAAGAAAAAAAGTCCATCACCTCAATATGCATCTCTATCTTTCCTTTACGAATTTCTGTTCCTTTGTCAAAGAGCCATGACTTTGGGTATCCTATTAGAATTCCGATAAATGTTTCATGATTTTTTTTTCCTAGTTCAGTATCACATCACTTTTGAAAGTATGCATCATCTTCAAAGACTTCTGAGTCTTTATGAAGGAAAAACCTTTACTGTCAGAGGCTGCAAAGTGAGGATCACAATAGTACCCACTTCACAGTGTGATGTTAAATTAATTTGTATGTGAAAGGCTGGGGTGGACTAGCTGGTAGGATGATTTCTATCACTTTGCTCTGTATTTGAAGCCCAAGTTCTTGATTATCTGCGAGGCTGTTGTAATGTAGCTAAAAATCTGTTCCCCACTCCTAGCTCATGGTACGCAAACCCTGGAGCCACTTTCTAGCTTCAATCCTAAGTATGCCAAGTTTCTTTCCAGCTCATTGAACTCTAAACCCTTCTTTGGGGTTCTCAAGTGCATTTCACCTTGCTTATTTTTCTGACATAGGAGCAATGTATTTGCATTACTCTGAATTGCCACCAGGTGGTGCCTAGTGCTGGATCCCGCACTTTACATATACTATTTTAAATACATTTGTGGTCAAGTCAATTCTGCTTACACTATACAACGTGTACCCTTAAAATAGAATGTAAAGTGTTCAGCCATTCATTAGCCACTAGATTTTACATAATCACAAAAACATTTGTATCCTGCTTTATCATTTACAAGGTGTGCTCACATTAATTACTTTACCCCCACATTAATACTTTTTAAAAAATGTTTTCAGCCGAAACCGGTTTGGCTCAGTGGTAGAGCATCGGTCTGCGGACTGAAAGGTCCTGGGTTCGATTCCGGTCAAGGGCATGTAACTTGGTTGCGGGCACATCCCTGGCAGGGGGTGTGCAAGAGGCAGCTGGTAGATGTTTCTCTCTCATCGACCTTTCTAGCTCTCTATCTCTCTCCCTTCCTCTCTGTAAAAAATCAATAAAATATATTAAAAAAATGTTTTCATAGCTCCTTGAAGTCAGTATGATAGGTATTTTACTTGCCACAATTTACAGATGACATAAAGATTAAGTTATTTGTCCAAGGTCACACAACTATAGCTATACAGGGGAAGAAAGTCAAGCCTCTAATTTATCCTAAACAGTAGGATATGGGTGTAAAGGTCTAGTTCTCTGATATTATATCTAAGAAACTTGTTTCAACCTGTGCTATGATGACCCAGATAGAGAAAAACTTCAGGTTCAGGTCTTGTAGACATTGAATCAAAGTCCCAGCATTATACCTCTCAATTATCATCCTTCTTCTTGCTTTTATCATCATCCTGCTGACGTTATGTTCTGGGTACAACATTCACATTTCCATGTATTATATGGCTGAGACCCACATAGCATTCTACTTTGCAGTTTTATATAAAGTGTAATTGCCACTGTGACCTCCAGCTTCTCTCTGAGAGAGGTTCAATGCTCTTTCTTTTTTGTCTTATTTTGTATGAGGGACTGCTCCTCCTTATTTTATTTCCTTGAACAATAGGATCCTTAAACGTGCACACATATAAAATATGTTCACACATAATTGGTTTTTCCTCAATAAAACATATTTTCCTAGTAACCAAATTGCTATGTTCTCTTAGCTGTTGCTATCGAATGCTCAAATCTATCTTTTCTTTAAAAAATTTTAGAGTGATTTTTAAATGATTTAAAAAAATAGTTCACATATGCCGAAACCGGTTTGGCTCAGTGGATAGAGCGTCGATCTGTGGACTGAAAGGTCCCAGGTTTGATTCCGGTCAAGGGCATGTACATTGGTTGCGGGCATATCCCTGGTAGGGGGTGTGCAGGAGGCAACTGGTCGATGTTTCTCTCTCATCGACGTTTCTAGCTCTCTATCCCTTCCTTCCTTCCTCTCTGTGGAAAATCAATAAAATATATATTTTTAAAAATAGTTCACATGTGATTTCCTTATGACCATCTACTCATGGACTAACTCATGGCAAGACAGTGAGGTTATAAGTGTATTTGGAAGAAAAAAGATAATAGACATAGCAATTTATGCTTATTAAGCACTCACTGGTAACAGACATTCTCTTAACCATTTTACATTTCTTACAGCTCATTTCATTTTTATAAGAACTTTCTACAGTAGGTACTTTTATTGTCTGCATTTTCTAGGTAAAGAAAACAAAGCTTAGGTATAATAATTTAAGGAGCCCAAGACCAGTGTAAGCAATGCAGCTGGGATTTAAACTGGATCTGCTAGAACTGAGGTCTAGGCTCACCTGACTTTATGTGCTCATCTTCAGGCTTCCTAGGCTTGAGGATAAGCCAACCCTATTCCTTTTCTTCTAGCTAATTAATTAGCATCTCTAGCATACTCTTCTCCTCCACTCCCCCCCCCCCACATCATCACCATTTCACCTCTGGATACTACTGAAGTGCATGGAAATGGTGTAAGACAATTCAGGGGAAGTGGGATCTAATGGGTTCGTGCTGATGACTTGCTCTGTAACCCTGGAATTTCAGGAGGGCTTTAGGATAAGGTTCTTTGATATCAAGAATTATCCTTCATATTCCCACTAGAGGCCTGATGCATGAAATTCATGCAAGGGGCTTGGCCCTCACAGCTTCATCTGGAAGGTCATCCGGAAGGACATTTGGAATGTCCTTCAGCTGTCTGCTCTAATTAGCACATTATGCTTTTATTATTATAGATAATTTTAGGATGTGGGTGAGAAAGACCTCTCTTGAAAGAAACCCTAGGCCTATTTGCTGTTACGTCCCATTCCCCCTGATTAGCCTAAAAGAGAAAAGAGGAGCCATCAGGGTACAGTGCATCTCTGAGCCTCAGGAAGGGCAGGAGACACAGGGCGCTGGGAATCTGAGCATAAGGAACATATAGATTGTCTTTATGGTGATGCCAACTAATGCATAGCACTCACATCTTCTTCCCTGTGTGTCTCTGCTCAGGTATCAAATTCCAGAGCAGGGAATTCAAATAGGTCTCGATTGACCTCTGTGTATGTCCCCTCTAATGGTGACCACATGGAGACCTCTGGTCGGGGATGCCAGACAAAAAATAAAACAAAACAAAATTAAAAACAAAAACAAAAAACCCTGAACCACCCACTTGTTCAGATGGCTATTAGGCTTATTGCGGTGGTCCCATAATAAGATATGTAAGGGTTGAATCACTATGTTGTACATCTGAAACTAATACAATAGTGCATGTTAACTATATGTTAATAACAGACAACAAAAATCCAGATGTCAACACATTGTCTGTCTGGGGAGGCAATTTCATCAGACACCACACTGGTCAAGCAGTGAGTGGGAGGTGAGAGAGTAGAGACAATAGAAGTCTTACCCTGCAACAAGTCTGTGCAAAGGGAACAAGTAAACTGACAGTGTGTGGGATGTGGGAGAAAAGACCTTTTGTGTGTTTGTTTGTCTTTAAGATATGGTGCCCTTGAATATGTTTGTGGGCTGAGAGACTTGAGAAATGAAAGTAAAGGTCGCTAGTTGAGCAAGTCACAGAAGAATGTAGGTGGGACTGGGGTTAAGAGTATAAGAGGAAAGTTAGCTTTGAAAGTAGGAGGCACACTTTTCTAAATAGAGGAAGATTTGCAGGGCGGGGGGGGGGGGGGGGGGAAGGAAGGACTTTCAGACCAATGTCTGTTTCTTTCTCAACTATGAGACGAAGTGAGCTGCAGATTGAGGGGGTCTAGGGAGTGAGGCTGTGAGGTGGGTGGTGAATATGACACCTACTGCACTGCCCAGTTTACTAAGAACAGCAGGGTTCAGCTTGAAACCACACATCACTTATTTTTCCATTTTCCTCCTATTGCCTGATTTTTTTTTTTTTTAGGAGGTGAGGATTTTATTGCTTGTTGGTCTTTCTCCTAAAGAGGAAATCGAGTGTCATAGATCACACCTTAAAATTTTTGCCCAAGCTTTGTTGGGGGTGGAGGATGGGTGGGGATAAGAATAGGCTGTTAGATTATCATTGGATTTCCATCATCTATGCTTCTCCATCATAATCCCTAATGCATGGATTTGGTTTTGTTTTTTTTACCACTCTGTAGGAATTGAAATCCAGTGTTCAGGGGATCAAACAAGACTGGTTCATGATGTTCTCAGATATAACTTTATCACACAAGGTGCCCCAGGTTGGCTATTGGGCAAACTACTTTCTCAGATCCTATTTCTTCGTAAAGAAAAGAGAACTTTGAAGATTAAACTAAATATGTGGTTGAAAGAATTAAATAGTGGCTTGGTTGGTACATGTTAGGTGCACAACAAGTGTTGGGAAAATGGATTATGATACCTATTTGTTTTAAAGCTGAAGATGGAGTCACTCTTAGGATCATCTGAAAGATACTTGTGACATTCTTCTGAGGTTATCATGTAATACAAATTCAGAGTAGAAAGGAGTTAGCCTCTTTATCAGAAAAAACAAACAAACAAAAGCAACAACAAAAATCACATTGGGGACTTTCTGAGGAAAGACTGCGTTCAGTTTGGAACTTCCCCAAGGGTAGTTCACTGTGTAGGGACTTCCCATCAGGGATGACAATGGTGCTCAATGGCACAGACAAAGGTCCAGAGTGCAGCTATTGCCGCTGCAATTGCCAGATCCTATGATTGGTACAGCATCTGACTCCTTCTTTATGCATTCTAGTGTCCTCACGCCAAGCATTTGCATATGGAATACATGGTTTTGTGTATTTTATAAATTACTTTCTTTTTATTTTTCCTTTATCACACAGTAAAGGAAGTATATTAAATTTTTAGAAAAGATTAATGGAATTTAATTCCATGAAATGAAATTGGCTGTCTAAATTACTTATCATTATAATGGGTGTTTGATGTAATAGAGATGCAAGACATGACCCTAAAGTCATCTTTTATTTTCCCACAATCTCTGGCCACCTGTTTGGTAGTGAATTTGGAATGCTTTTCAGTTTTTAAAAAACATATTTTTTCCCCATTATGAACATAAATACCTTTAAAAATGGCACTATTCTTGCTAAGCTACACCCATACAGCTTGGACTGACACTGACTGAAGATTTCCTGGTCCATTTCAAATGCTGATTCAAGAGGTTGAGAAGGGCTGTAAAACGAGCAGGCTCCTGGGAACTCAGTCCTGTGGAAACTGCACTGGGTATGAAGGACATATAGAGACCCAACTCACACTCTGCTTTTAAGCATCCATCACTTCAACCCTGGATGCTTAAAAGAATTTGAATATAAATTAGCATGGGACTTGAAAAGAGAAAATACATTACATTCTGTCTTATTTTTGTGTTACCAACCATCAAATTCCGCTGGTGAATTTCTGAGCAGAATGGGCTACTTGGCAGTCACCTCACGGCAAGGCCATTGAGAGACTCCTCAGGACAAGGTGCCTCAGCCGGATTTCAAAGGAAGCCCTGCTTCAGCCAGCAGTGCCCAGAGGTCTCTCACCTGGTTCAGGCCTCCTCTTGAATGACAATAACTCTGGGGATGATATTCCAGAGAAACTGTTTCTTGACATTAAAACAACAACAACAACAACAACAACAAACCCCGAACCATCTGGGTCTCACCCTGTTGTACAAGGGACCTCTCCACTGGTGATGATCTTAGTCCTCGTTTTGGGCTGGAAACCAAAAGGCATCAGTAAGCCGAAACCTGTTTGGCTCAGTGGATAGAGCATCAGCCTGCAGACTGAAAGGTCCCAGGTTCGATTCAGGTCAAGGGCATGTACCTTGGTTGTGGGCACATCCCCAGTAGGGGGTGTACAAGAGGCATCTGATCGATGATTCTCATCTATGTTTCAAACTCTCTATCCCTCTCTCTTCCTCTCTGTAAAAAATCAATAAAATATATTTAAAAAATAAAATTTAAAAAAAGGCATCAGTAATATGCCTTTCCAAAGCATGATCATCGCAGCACGCAGAGGCAGCATTGAAAATTCCCTGCTTTTAATCAGCCTGTAGGTACTGCAGACCTGTGTGTGCATAAGAGGTGGGCTATGGTTTTAAAAAAGGCTGAGGTTTGATCACATGGAAAATGTAGAATTAACATGATGTCCAAAACCAACAGTCTAAGACTTTGATTTTATTGCTCAGGAAGTTCCATGGGAGTGACACAAAATGTCCTAGAGATTTTTAATCAAAAGGAGATAATTCATATGAAAGTGAACCATAAAGTCCTATAAAAATGAAAAGTGTTTTAGGACATGCTACTAAGTATCACAACTACCTAGGAAATAAAAAAAATCATTTAATACAAATACTGTAACAGCTACTCATTGAAAAAAGAAAAAATTGAAAAAACTGGGAACTTTCTTAGGATAGTAATTAATAACTGATTTTTAAAATGGATTTCACTTGCTTAATTTTGAGTCAATCAGATATAACCTGAGGACACACACCCACACACACACACACACCAAAGAATACTAAAAATACCAAGGCTTATTTTTTTTTCCAAATACACCAGCTTTAGATGCAGAAAATATTTGTTCAGGATGTGACTCCAGTGTGCAAGCCACACTGCAGAAGTTTAAAGAATCCTTCCACACTCAAGTGCCAATAATTGCTCTGTTATTTTCTGATGGTTGAGTCACTTGGTACTGTGTCATCATCTGTTCATCTCATTTTCCTTTTGCAAATGCTAACCTGAAAGTACCCTGGTGCTCTGTCTTCCTGTTTCCATGGCCTCTGTAGTAATTCTCTTTCTTTTTCTTCCTCATCAGTTTCATAACTTTGACCTCAAGGTTGTTTTTCAGCTCTCTGAGCACCCTGCAGTTCCTGGGACCCTGCTGTGAGAACATGACTGCTGCTTTGTGAAAACTACGATGCCTGGATGTGGTGTAGATACTTCCTTTTATGAATTTAAAGGCATGATAACTTTTCTTGACTCACACATTGACTCAAAGATTTCTTATGCACAATATTCTGGGAATGTTGCGAAATATATCGATGAGTCTGCCTCATTTCCTGACCTCAAGAAACTTGCAGTCCACAAAATGAGATGGAAACAACATGTGCTAAATATTACAAACCAGCCCAAACCAATAAAATAGTCACTGATTACTGAGCATCTGAAATGTGGCACGCTCAAACTGAGATGTACTGGTGAGTATACATAGGAGTTTCCAAGATTTAGTACAAAAAATACAAAGCATCTCATGAATACTTTGATATCAATTACATGTTGATATGATAATATTTTAGATATATTAGGTCAAATAAAATCTATGGTTCATTTCACATCTGTTTCTCTGTACTTTTTTATGTGGCTACTACAAAATTTAAAATTATGCATGGCTCACATTAATTCTATTGGACAGATTGCTAAGGAAATTCAGAGAGGAGTGAGATAATAAGTACTTCCTGTAAGTTTGGGAATAACATACAGAAGAGGAGATGCTGAGCAGGAAACTGCCTAAGAGGAGGTGACACTTGAAATGTGTCTTGCAGTATCATCTACACATACAGAGTGGAAACAGGACCTCAGCCAAAAACCGTACAGGCAATGCCTTGTGATGGGCAAGTCATGGTCTCTGGCTCATATCTTCGTGCCCCTTCCTCGAAGCTGTTTGACCTAACTCTCCATTTCCATGAAAAAAATTAGGACCAGTGAATCCTGTCTAATAAGATTTGGTCGTGGTGAGGCTGATAAGGAAATAATGCATTAAAAAAAAGAGATTATTATAGTGCTTAAACCAACAAAAGGCACTCAATAAATGGTGTCTACATTTACTAGGATGTGGGCAATCAGCTGGGTTGGAAGATGATTTAAAGGATGTTAAAATAACATTTAACCTAAAAGCCATTTTCTCAGCTACTATGCCAGAGATATTCCCATTAAAGTCTTGTCACTCTTCTTAAATCATTGCTTATAAAATAACTAGAGGCTCGGTGCATGAAATTTGTGCAAGGGGCTCGGCCCTCAAAGTTCTGGTGGCTTGCCTTGGCCCTTGCATCCCCAGCTTCAACTGGAAGGTCATTTGGCTGTCTGGTCTAATTAGCATATTATGCTTTTATTATTACAGTTTGCTTATGATCTGAGTGAATCCCAAATTCTATACAACACATATTCAGAAACAGAGAAAAAAATACATTTTCCTGTTGACTTTCACTTTCATTATTCCACTATTGACTTTATATAATATTTTATGACCTTTGGGGGGGAGGATTAGGAGTTTAAATTGGGCATGGCCTTTTTATTCCTATTGATATCATTGGTCACTGGAAGCCCTAAGAAAATATTCAATGGCCTATATCTATCTTCATCAAAATTATGGCTGGAAACTAGAGCAAATGGCGTTGCAATTACCTTAGCGATGCAGGAGAAACTTGGCATATCCCCAAGTTTCCATGAAAGCATCCTTTAGGGCCTTCTGACAGTTTGATACCTTACCAAAATATTCTGAGAAACTGATATTAGATCACCTCTGAGGGTGACTGACTGGGGAGGTCCTTGTAATTCCACAGAGAATCTGGCTTTTCCTATGGTGGGCCAACAATAGTGAGGGCCTCAGATACATCAGAGGCCCTGAAAAATATATTTCCTCTCTCACCCTGAGGTTCTGGCTCCAAAAATTTTAAGAAGAGTAAAAACAAAGTTTACACATGATTTGATTCAAATCAAATCTCACAGACCTCTAGCTTGTCAACTGGGTTCTTTATACATTTCAACTTTCCCCACCCCCAGGATATCTGTTAAGAGAGCCAGAGAAGGGTGACTATTGAGAGCTCTCATTCACCTCAAAGTTGTGATCAGTAATTGCCTTTTTAGTTATAATAAAACTACCTGACATTGTTGAGCACTCACTGCTGTGTCAAGCATTATACTTTTCTTTTAGTTCTTGTACCACCACCATGGAATAACTACCATCTACCTTTTTTTAATTATCTATTATATAAGAAACTCAGCCTAGCCTGCACCCTCTCCAATCTGGGATCTCTCAGGGAATGTCCAACTGCCTTTCTAGGCCTGATTCCTAAACTGGCAGTCAGACATCCCTCTCACAATCTGGGACTGCTGGCTCCCAACTGCTCAACTGCCTGCCAGCCTGATAACCTTGCACACCCCCTATCGGGGATATCCCCACAACCAATGTACATGCCCTAAACACTCTCCTGTCTTCCTGATCAACACCTAACTACTCCCCTGCCAGCCCAATTGCCCCCAACTAACCTCCCCTGCCAGTCTGGTTGCCCCTAACTGTCCTCCCTTGCAGGCATGGTCTCTCCCAACTGCCTTCCCCTGATGGCTTGGTTGCCCTAGGAAGCCATCTTTGCCCACATGGAGGTGGCCATCTTGTGTGAGGGCATGAGGGTCAATTTGCATATTACCTCTTTATTATATAGGACTAGAGGCCTGGTGCATTAAAATTCATGCACTGGAGGGGGGGGTGGTTCTTTTTTTTTTTTTTTTAAATATATTTTATTGATTTTTTTACAGAGAGGAAGGGAGAGAGATGGAGAGTTAGAAATGTTGATGAGAGAGAAACATCGACCAGTTGCCTCTTGCACACCCCCTACCGGGGATATGCCCACAACCAACGTACATGCCCTTTACCGGAATTAAACCTGGGACCTTTCAGTCTGCAGATCAATGCTCTACCGCTGAGCCAAACCGGTTTCGGCAGGGGGGGTGGTTCTTTAGCCCGGCCTGCCCCTTCTCACAGTCCGGGAGCCTCAGGGGCAGTAGGTGACCTAGCGATCAGGGGAAGGTGATGCCCCATCACACCTCTGCTGCTGCCACTGCCGGCAGCACAAACCTTGGTTGGCCCTGGTTACCTGATCCTCAAGTGGCCCTGGGCAGCCAGCAGTTGCCATCCAAGGCTTGTCTACGCTTCAAGCTGGCCCTGGGCAACTTGGGTGCTGAGGAGACTGGGGACTCCAGAGGCAGCTGCATTGAGCATCTGGGCCGCCTGGGGGCAGGTCCGGCCTTGCCATGCGCCTGCCGCCCTGGCAGGGTTGAGGGGACTGGGCACTGCCATCTTGTGGCTATGAGTGCCACCATCTTTGAAAGTGTGGCAGTCAATTAGCATATTCTCTCCTTATTGGCTGTGGGCACTGCCATCTTTGAAGGTGTGGCAATCAATTAGCATATTTCCTCCTTATTGACTGTGGGCATTGCCATCTTTAAGGGCAGAGCAGTCAATTAGCATATTCCCTCCTTTTTGGCTATAGGCGCTGCCATCTTTGTGATGGTGTCAGGGTCAATTATCATATTCCATCTTTATTAGATAGGATTACCACAAAATTTAGGGGCTTGAAACAACAATAATAATACATTATCTCTTATGATTTGTGTGTGTTAGAGAGAGAGAGAGAGAGAGGGAGAGAGAGAGAGAGGGAATATGTATGTGCCAGTCAGCAGCTTAGCACTACTGTGACTTAGCTGGAAACCACATCACTTCTGCCGCAATTTTTTGGTAGAGGCAGCTTCAAAGTTCAGTCCAGATTCAAGGGAAGGGAATACAGATACTATCTCTGTGTGTGTGTTTTGTTTGTTTGTTTTTTCCTTAACTAGAAAAGTAATCTCTATTTAGGTATCTGATAATAATATTTATATTGTGTTCTGTAATATCAATAAAATCATCTCAGGGTTATCTAAACACTGGTTATAAAAGTTGAAAGATCATAAACAGTATTTACATTATTATATCTGTATGAATATTGTTTGTTGTAGACCCAAGTAGAGATCTAGGATAACTGTTCTTTCTCTATAGCTCAATGTTTTAACCTTATTGCTACTCAAACTAAATGTTAAATCCCATTCATTATATTTCATCAATTGTTTAAAATCATGGAATGCTTAAATTTGCCTTATATTGGGACAATTATTTTTCCTGTATATTTTGTTTGATAGTTCTTGAAATAACTCATGGCCTTTCTCTATTTCTTTGGGTGAGAAAAATATAACCCATCTATAATATCTTTTAGCTATTGTAAGATCTTCTTTTGAAGATACACTTCTTAACAAGCACTTATTTCCCTTTCCATGTGTATAATTGATATTTTCTGTTATTTTAGTCTTGGATTATTTTTAGCATTTCTTATGTCCCATGCCTTCCTATTTTTTCATTTTCATTCTTATTTTTCTGGAATTTATCTTCAAGAAATGGCCTTAGAAAAGGCTCAGTGGAAGTAAATAAAAGGACTTATACAAGTAGAAATCATTGTTTTCTCCCCCAAATCCCACTGTTGACATAACTGACTAAATAGAGAATTCTTGATCAAAATTGAATTTCCCTCAGAAATTATAAAGGCCTTGCTTGATCTGCCTTCTAGCATTTCTTTCAGTGACAAAAAGTCTGATGCCAGTCTGATTTTTGCCCCTGTGCTTGGTAACTTTATCTGTTTGTTTTTCTCTTTGGAAGCTTTTAGGGTCATTCCCCCGGGTATTAATAATATGTCATTATTTCTTAGATATAGGTCTTTCTTATTTCAACCTGCTTATTATTCATTGAGTCCTTTCACTTATATACTTACATCTCTCTTTATTCTGGATGTTCTTGTTTTTATTTCTTTGTTCATTTCCTCTTCATAGTTTCTATGATTTCTCTTTGTGGAACTCTGATTTGAAGATGTTTGATATCCTAAATTGATTTTCTTACCTTTATTCTATTTTCTTTGTTTGTGACTTTTTAAAATGGAGATATACTTTTAATTTTATATTTCCATCTCTAGTCTCTTTGACAGCATTTCTTTGATATAAGTGACCAAAATATAAATATCTGTGCCATTATATATTTTTTCTGAATTGAATTTCAACAATCATAATTTTGAGCTTTATTTTTAGAACATAATTTTTTATACCAACCATTCTTTTCTTATACATGTCATATGCTCTCAAATATCTCCAATAATAGTAATTAAAGGGAATTTTGTTTTGCTTTGTTTTTTAAATTTCTTTTCGTTACTTGATATATTTGTTCCTGTTGAGTTTAGTTTTTCAGTTTGTTTAATCTTTCATTTGGCTGGCTGTCCTCAAACATTTTATGTTCTTTGGTAGAAGAGTTGACTTGGAGCTCAGTGTACTTCAGTATACACAGACAGAGAGTCACCCTTTATGAGATCCCTCTCCTGCTTCACTCACAATGCTTAAACAGAAAGGCTTTTATTATTGAGTTCAGACATTGGACTAGAAGTCACCAGATATTTCCTTTATTTATTTTGAAAAGAATTGCCTATTCCACCCCCCACCTCCTTGGAGTATTTACAGGGTGTCCCCCAAAAATGTATACACACTTTGAATTATAAAAGCAGTGTTTATTAAAATACATTTCATTTTCAAAATGTAATAGAATCTACAGACATCATGTGTATACCTTTTTTTGAGACACCTTGAATATCCGTAAATCCTTCCCTTACTGAATAGAAAGGAAGTTACAAAGTGTTGAGATTGGAGGGAGGAGCAGGGTAAGTCTTCTTTGAAATAATCTTCCATGGACTCTCTCCTTTTGTTCCACTTTTCAAACTGGGTCTCTGTTAGACATGCTATCTCTGAGCCCAGGGCTCTCTGGTGTCTGAGACTGGAGGGGAGATTAGTTTTCTAATCTGCTCACCCCCTCCAGCGAGGATCTTGTCTCCTGATGAAGGAATGTAAGCGTCTCTTCATGAGAACTGTGTGTGGAATGGAATATGCATTAATGCAGCCATCTTTGGAGGGCTTTTGAAAAATACAATCTGCCACACAGCTGTATTTTATAGATGAAAAAGCAAAGGCTTAAAGAGGGTAAGCAAATTGCTGTGATCACACAACTAGTAAAAAGAAATGCAATATAGAAATCTGAGATTGAAATCTGCTGGTTTCCAGTATCTAAAATCATTATGTTATTCTCTCTCCCATCCTAAATTCTTCCCAGCTCTAAGTTAAACATTTTTAAATATTTCAAATACATAAACATTTATTTTAAAAATGTGCCACATATTTCATAAATCTGGGACAGGGAATGG
Source organism: Pipistrellus kuhlii (assembly GCF_014108245.1). Classification (NCBI taxonomy): domain Eukaryota; kingdom Metazoa; phylum Chordata; class Mammalia; order Chiroptera; family Vespertilionidae; genus Pipistrellus; species Pipistrellus kuhlii. The sequence continues at coordinate 41,513,089 of NW_023425573.1, read as the reverse complement.
TAATATGAGGTCACAATAAATTTAAAGTCCAAGTTATCAAGCCTCTGATGAATTATTAATGAAGTCCTTGGCTTCATTCTTTCAGCAGGGATGTCACCCTTTCTATGGCTCCCAGAGATGTCCACCAACCCGTCTGCCTTCCAGGCCACTAACAGTCACTGTGGTTTTTTGTTTCCTCCTGCCCACCAAGACATCCAGATGTGTCCTATGGACAAGAAGAGCCACACAGAGCCTTCTGTAGGGAGGAGTGGCTGAATTGGGTGGGTGGTTCAGATGCCAGGCAGCTCCCACAGGAGCTCATCCTCTGTGGATGAGTGGGTCTGCTGGGTCCACCTGGCATACTGCCAAGCTGGTTGGAGTTGCCCAATGGGAAGGCTATGTGCATTGGGTGGAAACCCATAGAAACCTTGTCTCTCATCACCAGGATTCAATTTTATTTCCTTGAGTTGCATTTTTGTGGTTTTGTCTTGCGAAGGGATCTCATGCTACTGATAGTTTCCCATGGTGCAAAAGGAAGGCCGAGTTTTGTGCATAAATTCTCAGTCAGAGTCCAAATGTTGACCAGTGACAGTCACTGCTGGAGGGGGGCAAAGGTTTGCTGGGAGAAAGAATGCTTGTGGGAGGAGAGCAAATTCACCACTGCATGCAGGTGGCTTAGGGAAGTGGGGGGGAAAGTGGTGATGGGGGAAGTGTTGCTCCACCTTTCTCTGAACCTTTTCAATAGTGTTTTTCATAATTTTATTTTAGTCTTAAAGAACTGAACCCATTTCCTATTATTTGAAGCCCAAGATATGAAATTTTACTAAATGATTTGTTATTCATTTTTGACACTAACAAGAAACGGTCTCCTTCACTGAGACCTATGAAGAGTTGAGTCCTGATTAGTTAGCATTTCTGAGAAAGGTCTGGAGTCCAGAAAAATCAATGCCTGCAATGACCACATTCTCTCTTTATCTTGGATAATCCTGGAAAGCCTCAGCAAAGGACTTTATCTGTGTTTGCTTCCAGGTTAGTACAGGTGAAATCTGACCCTGTGCAGAGATAAAGCAGGCTTTTTGCCTCAATGAAATTTCTTTTTTTTCAAACTCTCTATAATTTACAAATGGTCTAACCCACACGTGTCAAACACAAGGCCCTCGGGCCAAATCCGTCCCGCCAAGCCTTGCAATGTGGCCCGCACCGCGCTGTCATCACTGCATTCCGCTGCGTTTCCATCACAATGACAGTTTATGACTGTTCAGTAAACCATTCGGCCCGCGATTTAGGCTGGATTTTAGATTTTGGCCCCTTCTCTGATTGAGTTCGACACCCCTAGTCTAACCTCACACGAGCTGCTCTGTTTCCCTTTGAGTCTCCCTGGAGTGCAGCTTCCAAGTTAGACCATTGGCTTAAGAAATTATTTATTGGCTGGAAACTGAATGAGGGCAGTATAGAAGGCACAGAAAACCACATTCATACGTTTAAGTAAGTTGAGTGGAGAATAGAATACACACATACACTCCTACGCAAACTGTTCAACAAGTCAGCAGGACTTGGTTCTGTGGCCCAAGCAAGGTTAAAACGAGAGGAGTAGCAGAAGGACATGTCCACCAGGAAATAGGTGGACACAGGGGCCAGGGCGTGGGAGCCTACTCAGGGCATCAGGCCTAGACTTCCTAAGTCCACAACGTGCCTCAAACGGAGATCTCTGACTTATCAAATGTATGCCTGGGGTCAGACCTAGCATTCTAGATTTTCACAGACAGACCCAGAGAGTAGAGATATTCCGTATCGGGCCATCAGTGTATTGCAGGACTGTACCACTCATTGTGCTCCATGAATTCGTGGTTTTTAAAAACAGATTTTATATTTATCTTATGATAGCACAATTATATTGCATTGTGTTTCTGTGTGTTAATATTAACAGGAAAAGTGTCTAGGATGACAATTTTTAAATTATGTAGTCATTTTAGTGTTGTTATTTATATTGAGAGTTTCAAAGAAAGTGAGCAGAGCCTCACTTGACCCCACCACCCCTGCACCTCCACCTTCCCCCGCCATGGAAAAGCTAAGGACTTTCCCTGTTTCCTCATTCCCAGCCACAGAAGAAAACACCTGCAGGGCTTGGTACACGCAAATGTGGGGGTGTGTCAGCGCTCAGCCTGCCTGCTTTGGGTCTCATTGTTAGCACCGAGCTGCCAGTTTCCCTGAAGCACTCAGCAGCCTTTTCTCCTTTCCACAGCATTTCAGGGTTGACCTGGGAGCACTTGTTAAATGTGCCAGAAATGAGAATCTGTGTGGTGTAGAAAGCACAGGCGAGGGCTGAACTGAGAACATCTCAGCCCAGGAGAGTAACGCCATAGGTCGCCTAGTGCTCAACTTGGGCTCCATTCTGTCCGATTCCTGTCACCCCCCTGAGCAGACCATGCAGTGTGCAGGTGCCTGTGGGCCCCCCACCATCACATAAACTCTGGGTGCTTACACACAATACCCAGCTCCTCTCCTAGCACAGGCTCCACAATAAACCTTTTTATTTTTTATTGTTAGAAGTGAGTTTGACATTTAAAAAGCAATCTGCACGTTACTCCTTCAACAATGATTTACTGAACAGCCACCACGTGCCAAGTGCCACTCTTGGCGGGGAAGAGAAGCAGGGGATAGGATGGCCAGGGCCCTCCTATCCCAGAGCCTACACGCTCCGGTGGAGGATAGTAACGAAGTTGGAAATAAATAAACCCGCCAGAAGACTGCAGCTGGCCCTGAGTAGTGCGCTGGAGTTACAGAGGGCAGCAACTCAGAGTTGGCTGCCAGAGAAAGTGACATTTGAGTTCAAGATATGTACCCACATGTAGAGCTTTTTATGGTGCTTCACACCACACCGAGCTATTTGATTCAAGAAGAAGTCCAAGATCCTGGATAGCATTCCAGTCTATTGCTTAAGATAAACAGTCTTTTGTAGTTATTATCTCCTAGTTTAGTCAATATCCCCTGAGGACATTGGATCATTAAGTTTCTGGAAAGAGCAGACTGCTGGTGGGGAAAGTGTCAGAGCTCGCTGCTCCTAGTAGCCAGATTTTAACTGGAATCGCCTGGTGTTTATTTCAACCCTTTCTCCCTCTTCATTTTTTTTTTTTTTTTTTTTTTACTCTAATAACTTTTTTTTTTTTTCCTGGAAGGTTCTTTTTATGTGAGGGATGATGACATCAATGACACTGATTTTGCAAACCACCCATGGAAATTGGTTCTGGCATTTTACTGTGACATCTCTCTTTGCCCACCGTGGTAGCTAATGAGTAGGAGAACTATGAGTAGGAGAACTATTTTTAAAGTGAAACGTTGACTCTATCAACGAGTGGCCCACTGCTATTTAAAGATGCGAGGGTTTTCTAAGCTTTCCATATGGGAGTAATTAAATCACTGCAGGTAACAAAGAATTAATTTTGAGGGATATTAAGCACCCTTAATTAGCACATTTGAGTTTCCTTTCTCCGCAGGGAAAATAGACTCATGGCAATTTGCCATGTCAAAGCTTCTAAAACTTCTTCCTAAACTTAGCTGAATTTCCTTTTACAATGTAAATGAGGGATGCAAAAATCTTTTAAGTAAAATCATTTCTAAGCATTTAGGAAGCCCCAGGGCCCCTGGGTTTTGTTAATAATTCTGTGGCAACCACAGGGGAGACCTTCCAAAAATGATATCGCCAATAAACTCACAGTACCTACATCTAATAACACACATCTGTGCAGATTCTTAAACGTTTGTTTTCTTCTAAATCCTGATTATGCTGTGTTTTAATGTTAATTTGGAGATAATAAAAATGCGAGACAAATAGAAACATCTCAGCCTAGACACATCCATCACATGGAGTTGACTGTTTACAATATCACATGCAAGTCAGCGGTAGAAGGTATTACTGTTTATTGGCCTCAAATTCAATTAAATGAGATCAATTAATTCCTTGGAATATTTACAATATGATTATCCTATCTAGGCACCAATGCTGCATTGCATTTAATTTAACAATGAAACATGGCTGATCACTTTGGTTATTATGTAGATTTGCATATTTTTTAATTTTAGGGGAAAGACTTTTAAAATTATGTGTACTTTTCAACTATAAGCATGTAGAATTTAATTTATGTTAATGATGGCTACGTAATGATTATTTTAGACTTGGACTTATTTTAGACTTGCGTTAGATGCACTTCTGAAGGCAAAACTAAATGATGAATGATTGCAAGGGAATGTTACCTTTGAAATTCTACCCTCCTTCTTGAATCCATATCTATATCATAAAAGGCCTGTGGTCATAACACCGTGACGTGTCACAACCAACTACCAGACTCACCAGGAGTGCATGGATGAGTCCTGTGGCAGCTGAGCGGGCAGGACTTTTGGAGCATCAGTGGGGTGCCAGCAGCATCTGAGGAGCATCGAGAGCTGCTAGTGGTGTCCGCCAAGTGGAGCATGCGAGGCTTTGGGGTGTGTGTGTGTGTGTGTGTGTGTGTGTGTGTGTGGAGGTGGAGGTGGGGTGGAGGATGGCGAACATGGCCCTGATGGCAGGTTAGGCCTAAGGGACCCTACACACACACAATTTAATCTTGTGCTAAGTCTCTAGTATGTCAATAAACACGAACTCTACCAATTAATGAAGGAAAGAAAAACCATAATCATTTGAGGTAGTATTGGTTCTCAAATTCTATCTAATAAAGAGGGAATATGCGAATTGACCATCACAAAGATGGCTGCACCCACAGCTGAGGCCAAGTTCTCTTAAGGAGACTAAAGAGCAATTAGCAGGGACCTGAGGCTATGCCCTCCCTTGCCCCCAAGGGGCTTGACAGGGGACCTCAGGCCACACCCCCCATCCTAGCTCTGGGCAAGGGGACCTGAGGCTACACTTCCTGCCCAGTGGGGCTTGACGAGGGTGGGACTGGCCGGGTCTGAATCTAGCCCAATTGGAGGGGTGGGTGGCGGCCAGGTCTGGGTCTCATGCAATTTTGAGGCATGTGTGGGTGGGCGGGTCTTGACTCTGGGTCCTCCTTTTAATGTGCACGAATTTCATGCACCCGGTCACTAGTAGTATATAATAGAGTTATAGTGTTTCATTTTCCCACTCTTTTAGTGTTTCATTTTTCCACTATTAAAAACAGCACAGAAAATGTTCAAAGTGCCAGGGAGGAAGCTGGTAGCTAACAGGCGCTACCAACATAACATGTGGCCTATGCCCTTTGATTCTGTTTTGTGATGGTACCCTGCAGGCAGCTAGCAATATATTCCAATATGTCACTTTGATCATTTCAGTATTATAATGTTATAGAGTGAAGCAAGAAGTGATTTATTTCTTTGGATTTCAAACTTCTCTTTCTAACCTTTGAACATACTTCTTTCTAGTAATAATAACCTCCCACTTTCCCTGCTTCATTTTTTCTCTTTCTTCCTTTTTCCCTTCTACCTTTAAGAGCATAGAAATTTAGGAGTGAAGCTATCCCTGCCCTTCTGTCCATAGTGCATTGTGTTAACTACAAAGTACTAAAGGGAACTTAGAAGAAATCAACTTCTTTTTATTTTATTTTATTTTTTTATTTTTTATTTTATTTTAAATATATTTTATTGATTTTGTACAGAGAGGAAGGGAGAGAGATAGAGAGTTAGAAACATCGATGGGAGAGAGTCATCAATCAGCTGCCTCTTGCACACCCCCCACTGGGGATATGCCCGCAACCAAGGTACATGCCCTTGACTGGAATCGAACCCGGGACACTTCAGTCCCCAAGCCGACGCTCTATCCATTGAGCCAAACTGGTTTCAGCAGAAGAAATCAACTTCTAAGTCAGTTGCAGACAGGAATACCTTTTCCAACATTCTTACCAGGCAGGCCTCTGCCTGAACACTTCCCATGACAGGCAGTTCACTGAATTAATTGATCTGCTGATTCCTATTTAGTCAGCTTTACATTTGACTCAAATTCCAGTTTCTTGACCACCTGAGATTTCCATTATTTTCTCAAATCCCCGTTAGCATCTGTATTCCAGCTTTCTTATTTGTATAGTAGAGGCCTGGTACAAAAATTTGTGCACTCAGGGGGTGAGGGGAAGTAGCCCAGCCTACTCCCTCTTGCAGACTGAAAGCCCTTGGGGAATGTCCGACTGGCAGCTTAGGCCTGCTCCTGAGTTGGTCTAAGCCATCAGTCAGACATCCTTAGAGCTGCTGTGGAGGTGGGGCTGCTCTCACCAGCTTCTGGCTGAGTAGTGCTCCCACTGTGAAAGTGCACTGACCACCAGGGGGCAGCTCCTGCATTGAGCATCTGCCCCTGGGTGGTCAGTGTGTATCATAGCAACCGGTCATACTACCATTCGGTTGATTTGCATATTTGCCTTTTATTATATAGGAAATTGTTTGTATCAAGACCTAGTCTCTGTGAGTTTCCACAATATATCATTGGTTTTATTTAATTATTTAATCTTCATCCTTGAATATGCTTATTCATTTTAGAAAGAGGAAGGGAAGAAGGGAAGGAGTGAAGAGACAGACAGATAGAGATAGAAATAGATATAGATAGATGATAGATAGATAGATGATAGATAAAGGGAGAGAGAAACATTGACCTGTTGCCTCTTGTATGCTCCCTGACCAGGGATGGAACCCACAAACTAGGTATATGCCCTGACTTGAACTTGCAACCTTTGGTGCAATGGGATGATGCTCCAACCAACTAAGACAGCTGGTCAGGGCTATCACTGGTTTTAAGCAGTTTGTGATTAATATGTTTATATCATCTTAGCAGAAAAATTATAAGAAATCAAGGTGCATTGAGCTTCTGACATCTTCATCCATTCTCATCTCATCCTCACTTTCTCTGCTGAGTGAAAATTACTTCTACTAATCCCAGGAAAAAAGGCCTACTCATTATCAGCTGTGAAAGGCTCAGCTTGCCTAAAAGGTAAATTATCTCAATAGTCAGGATTTTCCTTCCCTAAAACAGTGAAATTTTATATCCCTTGTTATAGCACATCACAATATTAACTGCCTCCATTTAAATGTTATTGGTCAAATGTTTAAATGTGATTGGTCAAATATACAGTGCTATGTTTTGTTTAAGGTGATGTGACTGGGCATGAATATTGTCCTTGAGTTCTAAGTTCATCTGGTCAACATAAAAATATTATCCCTATTTTACAAATGTAAAACCTAAGGAGAATTTGCTAGCCCTCTCAAGATAGTCATCATTAATAGTCATAGGTGTGCCAAAACGATACAGGCCAATTTGTTAAGTAGTGAGCTCCCTGTCATCAGAGATGTTTATAATAGTTTCAGTGGGCACAGAGAATGAATTGTACTCATTGGTATAAGAGGTCACTTCCAGCCCTGATATTGTTTCTATACAAAGTCAATAATTTCAAGAAATATTTTAGATTACTCACTCCTCACAAAAAATTAGCCAGAGGATTAGTTGAGTTCTCTGTTTCTTTTTGGTTATAAAAACCTTTAAATAGTGCAAAGTAGAAATCAGGCTTTTTGACTAACAATTCTGATGCCCTGCCCCCTAATGCTATTCATCTATATGTACACGTTTAAAAGTCCATCATGGTTGTCTATATCCAGTGAACATATCTTATGAATTTTTAGATGTGTAACTAAAGTGAATGTAATCCATAACTGAATAGCCCACAGTTAGTTAACCTGGTTGTTCCTCACTTTTCTTTGCTAGTTTTGCAACACATTTGACGTGCTGAAAATTTTAGTGGGATGCTGAGATAACACTAGTATGTTAAAGGAAATTGCAAAGGGGGAAATTAACACTTAACTAGATTTTGATTATTTGAGAGAAGACAGAAACTCCAGCCAGTAATTCAGTTTATCTGGGAATACAAGAGTAATTGATGTTTGTAAGTATTAGAAAATATTTTCCAGGGAGAGAAATTGTCAATGTAGAGGAGGCAGGAGAAAGATCTTTAGACTTCTAATACCTGGCATGGTTGCAAGAAATCTGTGAGCATGAGAGTGAGCAGTCCTAGTGGAGGACTTCTAGCAAATAATGTATATTCAATTTCTGTCCAGGTTACACACTTGACTTAGCTTAACTCCAATGCCATAAGTTAGACACTCATATCCTTTTCTTATAAAGCCAGGAGATGCTGAGTTTTCCGCAGTGCTATGAGTGGTTTCCATACTGTGCTAATAAATCTTGCCTAATTCTTGCCCTACTTCTGCCCTACATCCTGTATCAATGAAAACCCAAGACCACCTGGACATCAAAAAACAAGAGAATATTTAGATAGTTTTGCCAACCACAGTAAGAAGGTTCGTAAGAAATGACTGCAGAAATAATGTTTGGCAATATTTCAATTTTATTCCCAGTGAAAACCAGGTTCCTTTAAAATCAAGGAACTGAGTGTTTAAATTCAATCTTCACCTCAGCACTGTCCTATGTTTCAAACAATAACTAGATTTATTTGTATATTTTTAAAAACCTAGAATAATTGAGCATGTATTGTGTAACAAACATTGTGCTATAGAATCACTTAAATGCTATTATCATAGACTAAAAGCCCCTTGCATGAAGATTCGTGCAATAGGCCTTCCTTCCCTGGCTGCTGGCATCGGTTTTCTTCTGGTACCCGGGACCCAGCCTTTGCTCTGGCTGCAGCAGAGACAACAAGGCTTGGCTTCTCTGCTCCAGTGGAGAAGCTAAGCCTCTTCAGTCTTCAGTCTTGGCTTGGGGCAGAGCCTTCAGTTTTTGCTCTGTACCTGTGCATGCAAATTAACCTGCCATCTTTGTTGGGTTAACTTGAATACTCATTCCTGACTGGCTGACAGGCGCTGCAGAGGTACGGTCAATTTGCATATTTTGCTATTATTAGAGTAGATAAAATTCTATTCTCACTAAAATAAGTAGGAGTATTCCTTTGCTTCATAGTAAAAGCCCTTTGTAATCTGGCTTCTCAATTACCATGTTTTTTGCCCCTAAATTTTTCCTTTGTGCATTCCTTTTCAAAATCTACTCATTCTTCAAGGTCTGGTGTCATTTCTGCCTGTTCCTCTTCAACACATTATGTCTCTTCCCCCTTTGAGCAGGAAATCCTTGTTATCTGTAATATTCGGACACTCATCATATATTCTCCAGTGCCCTTTTGGCTAGTGCTGGTGTATTGATATCTGGCTTTTCCCATGAGCACATTCTACTTCCCAAATAGATTTTGTGTTCTTCCTATAAACAAGTACAATATGTTTGGACTAAGAACTGGGTGTGCACCTTAAGAATGAGAAGTGCCCTAGCTGGTTTGTCTCAGTGGATAGAGTGTTGGTCTGTGGACTGAAGTGTCCTGGGTTTGATACCAGTTAAAGGCATATACTTGGGTTGTGGGCTTAATCCCTGGTGGGGAGTGTGCAAGAGGCAGCCAATCAATAATTCTCATCAATAATTCTCATTGATGTTTATATCTCTCCCTCTCCCTTCCTCTCTGAAATCAACAAAAATATATTTAAAAAAAAAAAAAAGAATGAGAAATAATGCTCAGCTTTTTTGCTGGGGTAAAAGAGAGAGTGTGTTCTTATATAATGTTTTATATGCAGGACCCAAAATGTGCTTTCTTCTTATGCAGCATCAGCAGTATCACACCACACCCCCAAAATAACCTTTTTAAAAAAATATATTTTATTGATTTTTTTTACAGAAAGGAGGAGAGAGGGATAGAGAGTTAGAAACATCGATGAGAGAGAATCACCAATCAGCTGCCTCTTGCACACCCTCTACTGGGGATGTGCCCACAACCAAGGTACCTGCCCTTGACCGTAATTGAACCTGGGACCTTTCAGTCTGCAGGCCGACGCTCTACCCACTGAGCTAAACCGGTTTCGGCCAAAAAATCCTTTTTCCACCTTTTTACTCTCCTTATGTCTTCTATTTATAGGCCAGTTAGGGGCTTCTTTCGGAGTTGCAAACATGTCTGATGTATAAGTTGTATTTTGGTTTCCCAGGTCAACAACCAGAGGTCTTTCCTGCGCAGGTACAAAGTGGTCTCCTAGGGAAGTGTGCTGTACTGTCTTTCTGTGAGTAACCCTCCCTGGATCCCGGACTGAGGTTTTAAATATGTGGACTATAAGAGAGTAATGTCTTGTTTATAGTGGAACTCCTTTGGGTTGAAATAACAGAAACCCAACTTTAAAAGGAATTTTTTGTGTGAGGATACAAGACTGTTTCGTGACTGAAAAAGCAGTTGGCCCCCAGGTACCATGTGGAAATTCATCTCTTACCTTTACTTGATTCTATAGGTCTGCTTTATTCTTCTCCCCTTTTGCACATTAGCCTTTCCTACCCATATGATGAAATTTGGGGCTAACAGCTTCTGAGTTTGAAATCCTAGAGTCCAAGTGTACAGAGAAAGATTGCCTTGACCCATGCCCCAATCAATACCTAAAGACAAACTTTAATTGCTCTCTTGGGCCAAGGGTCCACGCTGGAACCAATAAAATGTGGTTAGACACGGAATATTTTATTCTATTGTACTTATGGGGTAGTCATTTGGATGGAGGGTGATAGGAAAGGGCTGTTGTCTGAAGATATGCTGGACAGATCAAAGAGTAGAAGTTTGCTACAAGATATTGTACATGTGTATGGAGGCGAAGAGTTTACAGCCCCTTCCCACATCTGCTATCTCAGTGAGAGCCTCATGGTGTTGAGTAGCATTAGCAAGACAGGAACTATTGGTGCACAACTTACATCAAAGGTCATAAAAATGTTCTTAGAAATTAAGTGACTTGTGCAATCCCACAGAAGGGTGGTAAATTATCATTCCACTCTCTAACAAAACCATCTTTCAAAATGTTCCTGAAATCCCACCACCTTCTCAAAGTTGATGAACAGGTAAGAAATACTATTTTAACTTGTGTTCTCCAGAAAAAAGAAAAAAAAGCAAAAAAAAAAAAAAAAAAAAAAAAAGCAATTCCAGGGAAGTATAATTTCAGAGAAGCAGGTCTGAGGTTGAAAAGGAGAGTGAGGTAGAGAAAGAGAGAGAGGGAATATAAGGGAGTGAGTTACTGGGGCCACAGTTTTGAAATAAGCTGATTGATTTTTATCATATGATATTTTCAGAGAGGCTGTTTGAAGCTCTTGTGTGTGGCCCTATGGGCAGGCAAGGAAAAGGAATAAACATTTGCCCATTGGATTCCACTGCCCTTGATCAAAGATCAGGCCCTAGGGCATTAACTCACAAACATTTCCTGTTGCGCATGCTTGGGAGATACAGCAGGACTTGCTGGACAGCAGAGAGGTCCTCGGGTAGAAGGCAAGATATTGTCAGGTCACACATGAGAGTGACATGAGAGAGCGGGAGGTAGCCATGGAGAGAGTCTGGCTGGCCCAGAAGGCCAGGCTCTATCATGACATGACCTCCTGCCACAAATGTGGCAAGAGAAGGCAACAAACCTCCTTTCTGTGGCCTATGAGAATGTAGTTGATGCCAAGGCAGTTTCTTGGAGGGTCATCAGCAACACTGAGCAGCTGGCTGCATGGTCTAAAGTGGGGATGGTGCCACTTCCATTCTACCTCAGAATTGATCCCTCTTTATGCCCACACTATTCTTCACAAGTATATAAGCACTTAACACAATTACTTATTCAGATTTCTTTCCTCTCCTAGAGAAGATTTGGAGTGAGGAGTTGGAATAATGGTGATTCAGTGACTCAATAGTTTATCGAGATACATCTACACCATGGAATACTATACTGCTGTAAAAAAAGAAGGAACACTTACCATTATGCTAAGCAAAATAAGCCAGTTGGGGAAAGATAAATATCAAATGATCTCACTCATTTGTGCAATATAAACTGCTTCGAACAGACCATCCAACCTCAGAGGGGAGGCAAGGGAGGGCTGGGGGTGGGGTAAGAGAGCAACCAAAGAATTTGTATGCATGCATATAAGCCTAACCAATGGTGACTTTGAACAATTCCGTGTAGTACAGAGGGAAAATGCCTAACCAACGGACACAGACAGTAGGGGGCAGGTGCTGGGGGTGAAGGGGTGGGAACAACTGGAAAGAGGAATAGGGCAAAAGGAGACATATGTAATACTTTAACAATAAAGAATTAAAAAAAACATTCAAAATAACCCTTACAACAGAGAAAATAAATAAAAAGCATTTTATCATGAAAAAAGAGTTGATATATTGAGTACCCACCATGGCCTGGGCACTATTTTAAGTGCTAAGGATAGAGTAGTGATAGACACAAACCTTTAACTTTTTGAAGCTTACATTTTAGTTTGTGTGTGGAGAGACCAATAAAAAATAAGTAAAAAATATATTGTTGAGGTGGTGGTGCATGCTTTGAGGGAAAACAAAGCAGGAGAGTTGGATGGGAAGAGTGGGGTGGGGCGTGAAGGTTGTAGATTAATGAGGGTGGCTTAGGGAAGGTTTCACCGAGTGAGTGACATTCTAGAAAGAGCAGACATGGACTGTTAGGGGGAAAACATTACAAGGATAGAGGAAAGCAAGTTTAAAGGCCCCAAGGCATGCTGGGTGTTTTGCAGGAAGGAAAAGGAAGCTCAATCTGACCAAAGAAGAGTAAGAGACTAGATGTGGTCAGAGAATCACTATGAAGTCAAATATCTCAGAACATGAAAATGACATTGGCTTCCACTTGGGGATGGATGGTGAGGCTAGTAGGGCTTTAAAACACAGAAGTGACCTGACTTACATTGGGGCCAGGTGGAGGTGAGCAAAGTGGGGGAGGATGGGGACACCTGTAATAGTGTCAACAATAAAAAGGAATTAAAAATAATGAAGTGTTTGTTGATTTTTTACCAAGATGGTAGTAGAAGAAGTGGTGTGATTCTGGTTTAAAGATGGAGCAGGTAGGATTTCTGATGGATTGGAAAGGAGATTTGAGAAAGTAAAGCAAAACAAGATTATTCCAAGTGTTTGGCTTGAGTCAAGACAACAGAAGGGAAACATTTTAGGGGGAAGATTAGTAATTTAGACAGGAAATGGCTCTTAGACATCAACGTGGGATTGGTAAATTGATAGTGGATTTTGAAGTGTGACGTTCAAGGATCAGTTTGTGGCTAGAGATATACATTTGGGAGGCATCAGTATGACCTTGAAAGCCAAGGTACTGACTTAGATCACAAAGTAAATGAATGTAGATAGAAAGTGAAGAGGACAAAAGACTGACTCCTAAAGCCACTCCAACTTTAAGGGGTTCGAAAGGTGAGAAGTAGCCAGCAAGGAGACTTGATAAAAAGTGGACATGAGGTTGGAGAAAAACAGAAAAGTGTTTTCCGGAAGCCAAGACAACTTGGCTAAACGCTACTGGTATAGGCGTTGAGAACTGACCCTTGGGTTTCTCAGCATGGACATCATTGGTGACTTTGAGCAATTCCGTGTAGTACAGAGGGAAAATGCCCAAAAGGAAATTCAAATGAGAAAGGAAGGAAAAGAAACTGAAAGCAATAAATGTAAGTAATTTTCTAGAACCGTGGTCAGCAAATTGGGGCTCACAAACCACATGTGCCTCTTTGGACCCTTGAGTGTGGCTCTTCCACGAAATACCTTGGCCTGAATGAGTCTATTTTAAAGAAGTGGAATTAGAAGAAGTTTAAGTTTAAAAAATTTGGCTCTGAAAAGAAATTTTAATCATTGTACTGTTGATATTTGGCTCTGTTGACTAATGAGTTTGCCGACGACTGCTCTAGAGCATCGCTTTAAAGGGAAGGCAAGGAAGGAGGGTGGTTGCTGGAGAGAAAGTAAAGAAGTGTGAATGGAGGGCATGTTTATATGCCTCTTGGAAAGGCCCAGAGGAACTTACTAGTAGAAAAATGAATGACTATGAGAAAAATATCTGCAAAGGCCACTGAACGGATCCACACATAGATCCTGAATCGATGAGAAAATATATTGTGGGAGAGAAGGAGCCTGGGTCAGACATAATGCCTTAAAGTTTGTTTCGGATTTGAAAGGCATTAAGAAGGAGCCTGCCAAATAGCAAAGTTCTCTCCTGATCTGTGAAGCCAAAATGTGGTCTGATGGCATTTTCTGAGAGGTTCCTTTAGAGGGCCAGTTTACAGAATCTGCAGTTACTGTCATCACCTTCGTCATCAAATAGCAATTAAGTGCCTAATTTCTCCTACCTCTTCATAAATTACAATAAGAGGGCCTTGTTCCCTGGGGGAACTGGTTGTGGTAACCAGCAGCAGTACTTTCAGGAGGCCAGAAGGTCAGAGATGGAGGTGGGGGAGAGGAAGGGGAAGAAAGAGAGAAGATGGGCATGGGGTAGATAGAGATGGCTGGTGCCAAACCATTCTTGCCACCAGTTCCTGATTTTCACCCTGCCTCTCCAAGAGCCCCAGTGGATCATAACTCCTTCCTGGTTACTTCTTCCTCCTTCTCTCTTTGCGCCCCCTACTTCTCCTTTGGCCATTTTCTCCCCGTCCAGAGATGGTTCTGAAGTAGCCTGGCCCCTACTTGCCTCTTCACCGCCTGCAGGCGCGCGGGAGGGAGGCGGATCGAGACCCCCTGAAACTCCGGTGGGGCCGGGGCCGGCGTTCTGAGCATGTGCGAGCAAGGCTTGGGACCCGGGCGCAGGCGGGAGGCCGGCCCCGGGGCGCAGTCCTGAGCGCAGAGCGGGGAAAGGGGGAGCGCGGGGCCGGCGGCACTTTCCCCCGAGCGGAGCCCGGGCGCCCGGGGCGCAGCGCCCGCGCCCTCCTGTCCCCCGGGCGTGGGCGAGCCGGCCGCGTGTGCCGGGCTGTTTGACGCGAGGGCGGACCAATCCGGGCGGCGGCCCGGGCTGCCATGTGACAGGCGAGGCGGCTCCGCTCGCCAGGTCGGCCAGAGGGAGGAGAGAACCGGCGTTCGCCGCGAGCCTTCGAGAGCAGCGGCCGCGGAGGAGGCGGCGGCGGCGGCGGCACCGGCTCGGACCTGCAGCGCGCGCAGCCCCGGGCGCCCCGCACCGCCACGAGCCCCGCGGGCCGCGGGGGGAGCCTGGACCGGAGCGGACAAAGCAAGATGGCAGGGATCTTAGCCTGGTTCTGGAACGAGAGGTTCTGGCTTCCGCACAATGTCACCTGGGCGGACTTGAAGAACACGGAGGAAGCCAACTTCCCGCAGGCGGAGGACCTCTACCTCGCCTTCCCCCTGGCCTTCTGCATCTTCATGGTGCGGCTCGTCTTCGAGAGGTAAGAAGGGCTGGAGCGCGCCTCCCCTCCCCCTAACACACGCGCACACACACGCGCACACACACACACACACACACACACACACACACACACACACCCTCGCGCGCTCACGCACTCCTGCGTGCTCCGTGGCTCCTGCTCCCGCGCCCCCCGCGCTCGAGTCTCCAAACCTTTGTGTTCAGGAAGGGGCTGCTGCTCGGGGATCCGGAGAAGGTCCCTCCCCGGCTTGCCTCCGGATTCCTCCGGGCGCCGGAGAGGGGCCGCGAGCCCCGGGACCAACCCCCCGCACTCCTCCTCGGCCGGATCTCCGGCCGGGCGCGGGGACAGGCCCGCGAAGGTGAGGGCAGCCGGCACTCCGCGGGGCTCCCCTCCGCGCGCCGCGCTGCCGGCAGGGCTGGCCCGCCCGGGCTCGCCGCCGCCCACCTGCCGGCCGCACCGGCCAGGTCGCTCAGGCAGCCGGGAGGGCGGAGGAACCGCACACACTTCCAATGGGTTCGCCCCAGTAGGCGCACGGATTTTTCGGGGGCTCCTTGGCTTCTGGCCGCTCTTTGATGTCTCCGCCGGGGATGCTGAGTGTCAGGCCCACAGTCCTGGGACGTAGGTGACCATAGTTTGTGGGTTTCCAGCACTCCAGGCCATGAGCTGTGTCTGTAACAAGAAGACGGGACAGGATGGGCGCCCAACCCGCACCATGGTGACATTAAATGGGTACATGTTTCCCAGGAATAGCCATACTTTTGGTTTGGTACGCACTTAACATTTTTTTTTTTAAAGCATTGACATATTATTGCTTATATAAATCTCGGGTTCGGCTGGGTAAGTAGCACTGTGTCATGAACAAACTTGTGCTACTTTCATTGAATCCGTCTTAGTCACTAAACTGAAATTTGTCTGCCCTGGCTCTCCTGGTCTTATTGAAACAGAACCGGGATAACAGCACACTTCTTTCTCTCCACTGAAAACCACCCCGTACGCTTCTCCTTTCAGACCCCTTCAGCAGGAAAGACTGGATTTCTTAGATCACAGAGTCAAGACCAGATTTAACTTCCACTCCGTCTCTCTTCCCCTGCGCACAACTCACCTTAGTGCTGTTTCTTCAGCTTTTGCTCTGTTCTTTCGTTTGCTGTTTCTGTTTGTCTAAAACCGCTATTGAGGATGTTAAATTTGTTGCTGGAAATGGCAACAAAGCTTCATGGGAACAACAAGTATATCTTGTTTAAGAAAGGGTCATTTTTTCAATGGGCAATATTGTTGCTTACGAGCTAAGTGAGCTGTCCACTTGCAGGGATTGAGTGCACAAGGGAACAGATTTAAAGACCTATTTTTTAAATGATTGGAATCCAGCACAGATACCTCATTGATCCTGTCTGGCACTAAGACTTGCTGTGAAAAAGTGGGTGTGTTGGCAGGTTTAAAGTTGCTTCTAGAGCAAATGTTTGCTTACAGAAAATAGGAATTCATATTTAACCTTGCTATCTCTCTCTCTCTCTAAAAAAAAAAAGCCTCTCAGGATTAGCAGATTGCTCTGTATTGACACATAGTAGGGGCTCCACACAGTTGCCAAATGATATCTAATTGATTCTGATTGATAAATTCTGGCTGGGATCACTTTGAGCTAGCTAATGCATTCGAAAGAGATGTGTAGTCGTATGTTTTGGACAACAAAAGCATGTCAGCCGATGACCTGTATGCAGAAAGCTGATTCCAGGCTGTTCATTAGGTCGGAGAAAAAGAAAATTAGAGAGTGGAAACAGCTTTATGCTTAGACTTTCTCTGCCTGAAAACAATAAATATAATGTAATAATGGAAAACTGGAAGTTCATTTTTCCTTTTTCTGAACATTTTTCTCTCCCTTCGCACAATCCTGTGACTTAAGAGTTTACACAAAGGGATCAGCTTCTTTCAACTGTCAGTCCCAGCAAATGTCCTCGTATTGATATGGAGAGAGTTGGTCATAGATCGATGGTCACTCAGGCCATTGATTCAAGTACAAAGGGATTTCATGACCTGTATGGAAAGTGAAAGTTTATGATTAATGTTCAGAGTAATCATTCAGTATGGCCCAGATATCACAGGATGCTACTGACTGGGTGTCTATTTTGTTTCTTGTTAAAGCTGTGACAATTCTGCCTACCTCAGTTCTCTAAAAATCCAAGGGTATAGTTGTATCCGGAATTACAAGTTCTGCATGTTTCTCCTCTTCTCAAACCTAAGTGACACATTCTGGCATCTAACCTGTGTCCTTCATCTCAGTATCCATCAAGGGTCAGAATCAACATAACTGACCCAGACGATATTATCACTGGTATGACTCACTTTTAGAACCCTTCTAATATGTTGTGCATACATTTTTTCCTTTTGCCATATTCCGTAATGTATAACATGATTTTGAGGAGCCTGTTGTGTGTCCATTTGTGAAATGAAATGCTTTTATAATAGGAATAATTCCCCGGGGTATTCTATTTGTTTTTCTTCTATTGTCATTGATTTCAAAGCTGAGAACATATCTATGAAATACCTGACTATCCAAGATCCTTATTTCCATCAAATGGGGTCTGTAATGTCCTTGTTGTGACTAAAATGGTGAATTTGAATATCTCCTCCTCAGTTTTGTGTATTTCTCTCTATGAAGAATTGGCTGAATTGGACTTTTGCTCAAACAGTTCTGTCTTTTCCTATCCACTCGCACTGTTGGGATGATGGCAGTGGAGGCATCGGTGGCCAGAACAATGTCATATTATAGTACCATATGGGCAATAATATGGATGCCCAGCATGGTTGGTTAAAAATGGAGCTTCAATTCAGTGACTTTCGCCAAGTCTGTGAGTAGCCCAAAGCTTGGTGGTTTTAAGAATAGCCTTTATACTATACTTAGCTGCGGGTAAGGATAGGAAGGCCCACTATAGATATGTCTTGATTGACAGTAAAATATCTGATGTGAAAAAGAAAACTGAATGCTTTCAAATGGCAGTGTATACTTTTGTATTATGTTGTTAGCTTGATGACAAGGACCAAAATCTTATTTAATAATGTGGCATTATCATCTATTTGATGGATTTTCTTGATTTAATGCTTGTTTAGGCTTAGTAATCCATTCTCTGGAATTATAATAAATGCTCTTCCAAAAAATTTTTTTTGGTATGTGTGTTGCTATGGTATTCACAAATGTGGGATTACACTTCTGCTGAACTTCTGTGGGGAAATAAAAAATTATTTGAGCTATTGTTATGAAAGATAATGCATTTTCTTCCTTGCGGGTTTAGGAGAGAGAGGCAGAAAGTATTGAATGAGAGTCGGAACATTCAAGTTCTAGTCAAACTTACCTCAAACTAGTGCAGGCGCCTAATTTCTCTCTGTCTTATTTTCTCATCTGTGACATGAAGCAGCTGCTGGCCTTGGTTGGGAAGGTAGCTTTCGGCCTCTGGGTTATCCAATTTCTGTGGTTACTAATTGTTTTCTTATCAAACTTTGAAGCAGGCTAAATGTCTTTTTTTTTTTTTTTTTTTTCCTACAGGTAGATATAAGTCATTGAAGAATACAGAGTTGTTGTTTTTTTCATACCGTTATCCTAGCCAATGGTTTTGTTTCTTGTGTTTTTCAGTTATGATTGAGTTAAAAGAATCCTTTGGGCTATTTGTCATTTGTATTCCCAAAAGCTACAGTATTTCAGAATAACTAACAAAGAAGATTCTACAGAAAAAGCAATTACTCTTTCCTTGGATCTTTTATAGATGGACCCAGCATACACCCAGCACTCCTTGTGATGGCTGGATAAGCAATGAGAAACCCATTCCTGTCAACTTGGCTCTCAGAGTGGCAAGCTCTGTGAGAACTGTCATTCTTCAGGACGCCTACCAGTGTTGCTTAGGCTCATTCAGTCAAACAGTAAACAACAGTGTCTTAGCTGTGTCAGAGGGACTGCCTGGCCAGTGGGCTCTTCTTAAGGGTATACTTAATATATTTGCCTCTTCTACCAGCAGCCTTGACTGAAGTACTAGAGCAGAGAATGAGTGAGAATGTATTCCTGATGGTTAAGAGGGAGAGGACGGATATGAGTGAGTGATTGCCAGGAAAAGTGTGTGTGTTGGGGGGTGTCAGGTGAGGTTCATTATTGAAGTTTCTATAAATACCTTGTAATGAAGAGACTGATAATCAACAGATATGTTTTAAAAGAGTATGCAGTGGACTGAAAGTTTACTTTTCCTCAAAATCTATCAGTTGCAATCCTAACCACCAAGATGAGGGCTTTAGGAGGTGAGGACTTTGAGATGATTAGGTAATGAGGGTGGAACCTTCCTGAATGGGATTAGTGCCCTTGTATATAAAAAAAAAAAAAAAAAAAATAGGGGAAGGGGAGAGGACTGAAAGCTCCCTGCCCTTTCACCACATAAATATCACCAAAAAGATATTTGTTTGTGAACCAGATGTGAAATCTGTTGGTGCCTTAATCTTGGACTTCCCAGTCTCCAGAACTGTGGGAAATAAATTGCTGTTATTTATAAGTCATCAAGCCTGTGGTATAGCAGTTTGGATGGACTAACACAGTATTTGTTATAGCAGTTTGAATGGAGAATAGCTTGTACTGGTATATAAATTCGGTTTTTCTCATATAGTGAGTTCTGGATATTTAACTCTATAAATATACCTTTTTACTTGTTAAATGATGGCATGATTCAGATTAAAGCATGAATACCTACTTAGCCAGGTTGGGAAAAAAAGAGGAAAGAGTTGGGGTCAGACATATAGATTACCTCCTACTACAATTTCTGACATGGAATACTGAATTACAATGGATGTTTGTTCAAAAACATGCTAAAATAAAAAAGGATAGTATTTTTTCCCCCCCAGAACTTTAGCACAGCTTTCTCATCTTGCAAAAGAAAAGGTTTGCCTTTTCAGGGTGCAAAAGTTAAGCTGTTTATAATAGGTTGATTTGTGGATAAAAGGTATAATGTTACTCTTATTGGGAAGCGCCTTAGAATGGTGGGGAGGGCAGGTGAGATAACTAAGTGACCACAAATGATTTAATGTCACCAAGGAGTGATGAGACGAACACTCTGAGTTCATTTGTGACTTTTCTGTTGGAAGCATCTCACTTCCCACTGGACAGGGTTAGACTTTTTTCCTCCTGGATTCCAATTTATAAGCTATTTCAGAATTGGTTTCTTTGTTGTGAGGAAGAAGGGCAGGTAGCAGTAGAAAGAAGACAGAGGTCCAGGTGAGCTTTCATCATCACCACAGTCCATAGCTTTGGAAGGGGCCAGTGCACCTGCCTCAGGCTTTCTTCACCGGTTTTTCTGCCTTATAATATTTGTTGGTGAGCACTACGACCGAGGTCCCTGTTGCCCATGTTATTCTGTATGCACTAACAATGCACTAACATTAATTCTCTCATCACCAGATTTTCTAAAGCCATGGGTCATCTCTTTCTTACAAAGTCATAATTATAAAAATCGTATTGTTTCCCCCCTAACATGAGTTTATTACTTTCTGTGGTTTCCTTTGTTTATCAAGCTCTGTGAGGTAGATGTTAAATTTCCCAATATTTACAGATGACACTGAGAATTGAGAGTTTTGGAAATGAAACTAATGTTACACAGCTTAAAATAGCTAGGTAGGCATTTGGAATTAGGCTTCTTGAGCTCCTAATAATTTTGGTGATCTCATATTTTAAAGCCAATATCATGAGATCATATTGTATATATAGATGATCTCATACTGTATATATATACATATATATAATTTTATATGTAGCTTTTTGCCATTTAATGACATAACCTGAACATTTTCTATATAATAATTTATTAGCAAATATTTTCAATGACTGTACATTGTTCTACACTATGGATATACCATAGTTCATTTAACCAGTACTGTATTGTTGTTGAGCATTTAGGTTGTTTCTAGTTTGTGTATATAAATCTTTTAATTCCTGATCATTTCCTAAGCAATGTCCCCTAGAAATGGCATTTTCAAGCCCAAAAGGATAATTATTTTAGTGTTCTTGATGTAAGTTCCCAAATTGATGTCCAGAAAGATTATGTCCATTTGCACTTCCTTAGCAATGTGGAGATTATTGCCATTTGAGGACATTTTTTTCTTTGAATGTTGAAAAAATGTTACTGCTATTATGTGTTTTTATGTTACTCATGATGAACCTAAACAATCGTATTAAAAAATGAGTAGAGGACCTGAATAGACATTTCTCCAAAGAAGACATACAGATGGCCAATAGACATAGGAAAAGATGCTCAATGCCACAGAAATGCAAATAAAAACCACAATGAGTTATCACCTCACACCAGTAAGAATGGCTATCATCAACAAACCACAAGTGTTGGTGAGGATGTGGAGAAAAGAGAACCCTTGTGCACTGATGGCAAGATTGCAAATTGTTGGAAAAACAGTTTGGAGGATCCTCAAACATTTAAAAAAGAATTACTGTGATTTAATAATTATACTTCCAGAATATGCCCCAAATAATTGGAAGCATGATCTCAAATAGATACAACTGAGCCTTGAACAACATGGATTTGAACTATGTGAGTCCAGTTATACTGTATGCAGACTTTGTTTTAGCCAATACCTGTACTGTTTTCAGTCCACAGTTGGGAATTCGAGTTTGCAAAAGGGTAAAATTATGCACTGACCTCCACCATTTTATATGAAGGACTTGAGCATCCATGGGTCTTGGATAATTAGAGAGCTGTGGAATAGTTAAATTTTTGGAAAGTTAAATGTTATCTGAAGGTTTTTGACTAAGGGAGGGTCAGTGCCCTTAACTCCCCTTGATTAAGTGTCAACTGTTTTTGTACATGTATGTTCATAGCAGTATTTTACGATAGCCAAAAGGTGGAAACAACCCAAGTGTCCCACAGGTGAATGGATAAACAAAATGTGGTATACACATACAGCAGGATAGTATTCAGCCTTAAAAAGGAAAAAAACAACAACACACCCTCTAATATATTGTAACATACATGAACCTTGAAGATATTATTATGTTAAGTGAAATAAGCCAGCACAAAAAGACAAACACTGTGTGATGGTATGTATATGAGGTGCCTAGAATAGTCAATTCATAAAGACAGAAAGTGGAATGGTGGTTGCCAGGGACTGGAGAGAGAAAGAAATGGGGAGTTGTTTCATGGGTGTAGCTTTGTGAGGTGCAGGAGTTGTGGAGATAGAGGGCGGTGATGGCTGCCGAGTGTGAGTGCACTTAGTGCCCCTGAGCTGTAGAGTTAAAAATGGTTAAGATGGTAAATTGTATGTTATGTATATTTTACCACAACTAAAAATGATAATAATAATAAAAAAAAAACAACAAAGAAGATTTGCCAAGTAAAGACAAGGTTACTTACTATAAATAACGTTTCATTTTCTGGGCTTGATGGTTTTCTCGCTAAGAACACACATTCCAGCCTCTTGATTCTACCAAGCACTTTTTTTTTTTTAATGCATAATACCCTTGGGATCTAGGAGACCCCCTTTTCTTTCAGAAATTATCAGACAGAGGTGGGTGGAGGGTGAGGGGTAATGGAAGGAAAATTGAAGTCCCGAGAACACTTCAGCTCCCTGGGCCTTTTTGGCAGGCACTTCGACTTAACACTGTCCTTCTGTCATTTGTTAATATGGCATTTAAAAAAATTACTTTATTGATTAAGGTATCACATATATGTCCTCATCCCCCCCATTCCCATCCCAAACCCCTCCCCACGCATGCCCCCACCCACCTGTTGTCTGGGACCACTGTTTAGGCTCATATGCGTGCACACAAGTCCTTTGGTTGATCTCTCTCTCTTTGGCTCGGTGGATAGAACGTCAGCCTGTGGATTGAAGGGGCCTGGGTTTGATTCCGGTCAAAGGCATGTACCTTGGTTGCAGGCACATCCCCAGTGAGGGGTGTGCAGGAGGCAGCTGGTCGATGTTTCTCTCTCATCGATGTTTCTAACTATCTATCCCTCTCTCTTCCTCTCTGTAAAATATATTTTAAAAAGTCCAATATGGCAACTTAATAATAGTCAATTAACAGGTGTAACAAAGGAGAACAATGGGTCTCTGGACAAACACACTGTAGAGTTTCACAGGCTCCCTAGGATTAAAGTAAAGGCACCCTGGTGAGTTCCCAATCCACTTAAAGCAAACCAGGCTATGGGATCAAGTTTTAGTGAGGCCTGCCGGAAGCTTGCTCTGGGAGGTCAGATCCCACCCTCCTCCTGACTTTCAGTTTAATCTTACACCCACTTTATACGCAAGTGATTTAAACACTTGAAAATTTGAATGTGATTTTACTTAAATGCTGCTTAACTGTTTAAGGCAATTGATTGCAAGCATTGGCAGGTACCTATTGTTGAAAAACAGTTTTCAAATTTTATACTTATGTTTGCTCATTGTACAAAACTCTGCTTTCCCAAATTCATCTGCGGTAATATTTGGGCTAGTTTCTTTTCTTTCTTTCTTTTTTTTCTTTTTTTAAAGAGGAACTTTCTTTTCCTCACTACTAGCCTTCCGGATGGACTTCTCTCATACTCCTCCTGCTTCCTATTCCTACTTTTGCTTTTATTGCCTCAGAATTGGTTTGTGGGTTAGGAGTTGGGGTGGAGATACACAGATGGTGTTTCATTGCAGGGAGGCCGTGTTGCTTTACTGGGTAATGCTTTTCACACAGTGCCCGAGGAATTTGTGACTTGCCAGTGTCTACATAAATGCCACATCTTATCTCTGAGGTTTTCAGGTTACAAAGCTGCTGTAGCTGTCCTGAAGCTGTGATTGTGTCTGTCTCTTTCCTTTCTCTCTCTCTGTCCCCCCTCCCTGTCTCTTTCTCCCTTTGCCCCTTCCCCTCTTTTCTCCTCCTCTCCCTTCCTTCCTTTTTGTTATCATTGGTGCAGATCCTTTAAAAACACAGGGGCATGTTGGGAGCAGAGAAGCAGCACAGAGTTAAGCGTTGGGGAGGGGTTAGAGAAAAACCCTCTAAAATTTTGTCCAAGGGACAGTTTGGCAGGTACCGGGGGAAAGGCTTCCAGCTAGTCTAAGTGGCTCTGTAGATCTTGTCGTAATAGATCACCATTTCAAAGCAGAATAAAGTGACTTGGTGGGTTAAGCAGGGTGGCGGTTTTGGACACAATAGCTTAAGTGGAGGAAAACTGAGAACCAAGCAATCACTTAGGCATTATGGAGATTAAGGGAATATCAGGGCTTTGTGCTTCCGGGGGTGAGCGTATCTTTGAGTGTGGGGGAAGGTTGCAGGGTGACTGCATTTAAATTGTGTTACTGTTTTCTACATTTATTGTGATTAATTAGAAATGTATATTCCTAACTAGAGTTAAAAGGAAAGTGGATGGAATGTCAGAAAGACTATGGTACTTGGGTTTAAATCCAAAGCACTGTCCTCTATCAACTATGCAGTAGTAGATAGCATACTCACTGAAGTTTGGTCTCCTCGCTTATAAAATGGGGAATATGCCTACTTTGTGATATTGGAGGACTATCTGAAAAAAACAACAACATATATATATATATATATATATATATATATATATATATATATATATATATATGTATTTGAAGGGGACTCTGTAAAACTGATTCCTGAAAACACACATTGTGTAAAAAATAATTGGCACCATAGGACACGATTTAGCATCTGATTGAGAACCCATGTTCTGTGCGGTGACTGAATGTGTTGGGTGTGTGTGGGGGGAGAGGGGTGGGGAGAGGGTGCAGCTTGTGGAGGCAGTAGAACCTGTTTATATATTTGATCCTGGAACCAGAGGACTGACTTGTTCTGTTGAAGAGAAAATATGTAGAGTTTTAGACAGGCATCGACGCCCCAATCGCTTCAGCACTGTGCCTGCTTAGGGAGGAAAATGCTGCTTAGCCTTTTTTCTCAGCTGTTAGTTGGGATGGGGACTGTAGGCCAGAGACTCGCTTGTATTTTGTGGCAGAAAACTATTCCCAAAGGTGGGATTTTAGGCAAGTGTTGGGCAGCTGTGTACCACTTAGAGCCCGAAGCTTTCTCAGGGTGAGCAGACAGCTCAGGAAGATGGCATCCTGCTGGGCGCGTTTTCTCAGGAAGCCCCCTTTCAGTGGAGGGATGCCGCATGCAGATATCCCCGTCTGTCCCCCTGCCCCATCTGGCCCTGATGGGCCTGTTTTATTGCATGTAATCTCAAGGGAAAACTGATTGGATAAGTGTTCAATTGCAAGGAATGGCAGACGTCAGATTTGCCATTTATATTGACCCAAGACCTGAATTTGGCCATGACACTCAACTAGCTGCAGATCTAGGAGCAAATTATCATACTGCTCCCTGCTCAGGTCCACAGAACTGTTGCGAGGATGAAATGAAATGCCCCTTGCTTTGTGTTTAGGGCAGTGCTTAGGGTAGGGAAGCAGTCATTACTTGCTCTTTGGGTTTATTGAAGGCACACACACTCAAACACAAACGCTTTTTGAGTGTTTATTGGAACCCTGATTTCCAGGAGTAGGACTTTGCCATTAGATTTCTGAGACCTTTCGCTGGCTTTTCCTTTCTGTCATGAACGTATATGATGGACCTCACTCCTGCTTTCACCACTTGGGGTTGTCAGTATAACTATTGAGTTTTACTTTCCCTATTGCCCTTCCTTTCCCTCCCCTCTCCTCCTCTCCCCTCCCCTCCCCTCCCCTCCCCTCCCCCCCCCCCCCTCCCCTCCCCTCTCCTCTTTTCCCTTCTCTCTCTCTCTCTCTCTCTCTCTCTCTCTCTCTCTCTCTTTATATATATATAAAATTATGATTCTTCCAATTGTAGTCAGCATTAAATAACCCTAGTTTAGTGAAGAACTGGTCCTTAATCTACAGCCCCCAATTTGAACTCCCATTTGTGTGAATATGGCTGACCTAACCAAACTAGTTTAGAAGGGATCTGACCCGGCTTTCCACTAGGAGCACTTTCCCAGCTCTGCCCAGCTTCAGTCTAATTTGTAAGTACCGTAGTTTGCCGTGTAAATAATTTAATGAGCCTGTTACATTTTTTAGGCATTGGTAGAGGACATCTGAAGATGATCAAATGTGACATTTGTGGTGGGTTGTCTTGTGAAGGAGGAAGTAAGGCAAAGATGAAACCACATGCTGTTGAATGACAAATTACCAAAAACTGCTTCTGCTTAATTTAGTAATAGTCTAACAGTTACAGACTTTCTACTTAGGAAGGTGAAAACTCATTCATTCAAAAACATATGAGTCCGGCGTGTGTCAGACCCAGTGGTGAGCCATAGTGGGCCAAGGTGGTGGAGAGCTCTGCCCAGGTGCATGCAGTAAGGGAGGATATTATCTGTAGATGAAGAAAACACAGTGAAATTGGCTAAAAGCTGTCTTACTTTTTATTAGCACCACTTGAGGCCAATTCTAAACATAGAATTGTTGCCCTGGCCAGGCCTCAGCTGGTTAGAGCATTGTTCCGGCACACCACGGCGGCAGGTTTGCTCCCCGCTCAGGGCACATACAGGAATCCACCAATGAATGCATGAGTAAATAAGAGCAAATCGATGTTTCTTTTCTCTCTCTCTCTCTTCCTCTCTTTCTCTCCTCTCTCCCTCCCTTTAAAATCTGTATAAAAGTAAATATGGAATTGATAGAGCGAAAAAATATCCCTCCTCCCCAGCCCAAGTGGCTCAGCCAGTCAGTGTGGCTCAGTGGTTAAGTGTCGACCTATGTACCAAGAGGTCCCCGGTTCGATTCCTGGTCAGGGCACATGCTCGGGTTGCCATGGTTGCGGGCTCAGTCCCTGCTAATGGGTGTGCAGGAGGGAGCCAATCGATGTTCTCTCTAATTGATGTTTCTATCTCTCTCTCCCCTTCCTTTCCTCTCTACAAAAAAAATATAATAAAAAAAAAAAATCCTAACTGCTTTGGCTCAGTGGATAGAGCATCGGCCTGGGTCTCAGGGTTTTTTTTATTGTTTTTTTTTAAAAAACATACTTTATTGATTTTTCACTGAGAGGGGACAGAGAGCTAGAAACATCGATGAGAGAGAATCATCGATCAGCTGCTTCCTGCACATCCCCCACTGGGGATGTGCCCACAACCAAGGCACATGCCCCTGCCCGGAATTGAACCCGGGACCTCTCAGCCTGCAGGCCGACGCTCTATCCACTGAGCCAAACCGGTCCCGGCTGGGACCCAGGTTTGATTCCAGCCAAGGGCACATGCCTGGGTTGCAGGCTCGATCCCCAGTTGGGAGCATGCAGGAGGCAGCTGATCAATGATTCTCTCTCATCATTGATGTTTCTATCTCTCTCTCTCTCCCTTTTCCTTCCTCTCTGAAATCAATAAAAAACATATTTTGAAAAAGTCAATTAAAATATGTGCCCTTAATAAATAAATATTTTTTTATTTTAGAAAATATATAAGTAAATGACAATGTAATTTTTTTAAATTAAAAAACACACACCAAAATACCCCCTCCTCACCAGGGCACACTACTTCTACCACCCCTCCCTCCCCACCTCTGGGAACACCACCCTACCAGATGCTGATTCAGGGCACAGATGTTCTGAAATACTGGCAAACCTAAAGATGTCCACTCCCACTTTACATATCAGGACACAGAAACCTATAGAGATGAACCGACTTGCCCTGTGCCACTCACCCAGGTCCTGGCAGAGCCTGGCTGCTGGGCACCCCCGCGGTGCTATTGCAGAGTGACCGGCTGCTCCTGGTGTGTCTGGAACTGTCCTAGAACACCTGAAGCAGCAGGTCACCCCCCCTGATGGTTAAGCCCATGTTGGTCTGGTCCCCAGCCAGGGCTGTTTCCACAATGAGAGTGGCCCCTGGGCCTCTCCCTGGTGAGGGAGGGAGGTGTGGGGAGGAGCTCACCTCCTGCCCCACTCTCCGTGTACCCCAGCCATGGCTTTTAGAAAGGGGGATGGAGGGGCCCCCCTGTGAGTGTCGGTTGGCGCTCCTGAGAGCGTAACTCATGGTGCAGGAGCCGGGCTGCATTTTCTCCTGAGCGTGTTGTCTGGCCTTGCTGACACCACACCCTGGTTTTGTTTCCCTCCCAGTTCATCCCGGGGTGGGTTAAGCACCCACACTATTTTTTTAAAAATGATCATTACATTTTATTCAAAAGTTTTAGAGGAAGAGTAGCAGAACTCAGAAAAGTTACCTACATTATTACAAAACAAAACAACACCCCACAAAGTTGGAGAACTTTAAAAAAAAAGAGAGAGCAAAGACCAAAATATCATTTCGTAAGATGATACCCTTTTAGTCTCTTAAAATGTCACAGAGAGCAGAGAGAAGGCTGAAGACCTGCGGGAGAAGAGCTGCATTTGTAAACTTGCTGAAGCATACATCCAGGCAGAAGGAACGAGGGGATGTCACTGTGGGCTCCACACCTAGAGGCTGCGTGCAGAAGGGATGGGGGGAGGAAACAAGAATAGACGCAGTGCAGGTGGTGGCTGTTAACCAGCCGTTATTTCTACGTGGGTTCAGGCAGTCGGGTGGTTTTCTGTAAACTGGAGGCTCTTTTATAGTTCGTGGTTCTGCTGAGCTTTACCGTCTGTAAAATGTGTTAGGCGCCTGTGGTTCATCGGAGAGTGCTGGGCTCCTGACGAAACACTGCAGCGGACTAGTATGTTTGGAGCTGAACAGAGGGATGTTAGGATATTCCAGTGATCTCACCTCTCTCAGAGGCAGGCTTTGCAGCCAGGTGTCTCGAAGCTGGCAGACCGGCTTGTTCGGGTCAGTGCCTGTGCTGTGCCCTCTGTCCCCCCATCTGCCCACACCTTGGCACAAAGTCAAGCCATGTGAGATCAGGTAGAGGGCACCAGATAGGACCATGGCTTATCACTCCTTTTAGCTGATCGCTCCCTTTTGCTCCATGCTCCCACGTCTTCTGTTTTCCTTGTCCTCTTGCTCAGACCCAACTCTGTCTTCAGATCCATGGTAGCATGGGCAAGCGGAATCTGTTGGTTCTTTGCCCCCTTACCTTTCAGTCCTGAGCCCTGGTAACCAGCTGTTCCTTTATTCCTCCCATTTCCCAGGACAGGAGTGAGTTTGAGACAAATCCACTTAGAAGGATGGTTCATGAGAGGTATCATCTCATACAGCTAATTTAATTTCTTAGTGTTTAAAAAATACTTTCATTGATTCCAGAGAGGAAATGAGAGGGAGAGAGGGATAGAAATATCAGTGATGAGAGAGAAACATTGATCAGCTGCCTCCTGCATCCCCCTCATCCACCACTAGGCATGGGGCCCATAACCTGGGCATGTGCCCTAACCTGGAATCCAACGGTGACCTCCTGGTTCAATAGGTTGATGCCGAACCATGGAGTCATGCTGGCTGGGCTAATTTATTAGTATTTAGAAAATATCTAATAAATAATGTAGAGTACATGTTCTTTCTGTTGTCAAAAATAACTTTACAGTTTTAGATTTCTTTCTTTTTTTCTGATTGGGAAGAAAAAATAGAATTGGTTACTAAGTGCCACAAGTGTAAAACACCGATTCATTGTGTGGCAAGCCGTTTCCCCTTGTTTGGAGTTGAAGATGAGATAAAAGTCTCGCATTCAAAGCAGAACCAAACCTGGCTATTCTTTCTCTGTATCAATCCTGATTCCATTTTCCCAGCCAATGTCTCAGTTTTTACTCAGGGGTCAAATCTAAGGAATTCCAGCCCTTTCAAATCATCGAAAGCTTTTCTGAATTGGATGCACTTAGCTGCTAGAAACATCTTACTGCCCTGTTTTAAAAGCCATCTACAAGTCTCAGGTAGCTGCTCTAAATGGGAACTGTTACGGTAAAGGGTATATGATGATATAGTTTGGAAGCTGGCACAGATTATGCTCCTCTTTGCAGCTGAAACTAAACGCACCCGGTGTTTACATTTGTAGGGAGAATAAGAAGGATGGTAGGAGAGTAGGGGAGAGAGTGACTGCCATGTGTGTACAACAAAAGGGAGCATAGAACCCCAACTTGGGCTGAAAATTCCATCTTTGTGGGACCCTCGTTTAGCCAATACTCTAATGGGTATTTGCTGTAAACCCAGCATTCAAATGTGCAACCATCACTTGCTTACAAACATTCTTAAGGAGTTGTTAGAAAAATACTTTCTCTTTGTAATGTAAACTTTTAGTCTGTATGTATAATATACATAAGAAACACACGCAAAGAACACTTCAATGTAGAGCTCATTGAATTATCACAACAAAGTGAATATAGCCATGTATCCACTAGTTGAGACCCAGCCCAAGAAGCATCACTGCTAGCCCAGAAGCTTCCTCCTTATCAGTTTCACCCATCTTTATAAATTAAGGGAAAAGTATTTGAAATGTGTAGATGAAAGGCAACTTGAACTTCTAATCTATGCAGCAAAACCGATTATCCCACTGGCGGACTTCGGTTCCTTTGGAGGAAAGCAGAAGCTCTGGTACTTGGCGCCACATGTGGGACAGTCTCCTCATTGTGTTGTTTGTGCACATGTTTAGATAAACAACATCTGATTAGTATTATATTTGGCTATAACATTTAATAAAGTAAAGGGGGTGTGAGAAAGTGAGAGAGAGAACCATAGTCAAAACACCCATTTTCTTTCCCACTTTAATTAGTGAAAATGTTTTATAAAGATAGGTTTTAATAAAGGGTAAAAAATACAGTGTCTTAATGTTCTTTTTAAGAAAACAAAACAAAAACACAACAAACTAAGGATGTTAAGCAGGGCATTAAGTGTTTAACTTTGTTGAAATGTTCTGTATCCTCTTCACTGAATGTAGAAAGAGAAGATTTGCAATTTGAGACAAGGGACTCAGAGCTGTCATATTCTTGGGATTTGAAAAAGCCATGTATTTTGAATGCTAAGTTTTATTTGCGATATGGGAATGCTGTATTTGTTTTGAAAATAATATTTTTAAGACTTGCCGTGCTTTATATTTTTATAATTATACTCACCTTAAAACATTACCTTTTCACCTGATTTAATCTAATCTTTTAATTCCTATGTAATACAAGTTTTCTTCTATTCCATCTTTAGATATATCTTGTTTTCTTCTTCAGGAATACCAATTATACATATGTGAGATTTCTTTAGTTTCCCTTTCTCACCCATCATCATCTCTATAATCATTTTTATATATTTTCCCAAGTGGTTTTATTAAATTTCCTCACATTTTATTAATTTTCTACCTGCTAGGTGTCCTGTTCACTCATATTTATTTTGTTCCTCTTCTTGTTGCTTTAATTTTTTTTAATCTTTCATTTTCATTTTACTGCCATCTCTGCTTACATTTTTTTTTTTCAGTTTTATAGTCACTTTTCAGAACCCTGGTATCACTTCTTTAACTTTTTTTGGTGGGTTTTTATTTATTTATTTGTTTATTTATTTATTTGAAAAGTGATTGTGTAGCCTGCAATTTCTTTAAAAACCTGTTTGAAGCCTCCATGTGTTCCTGTGAATGACTCCTTCTCATTAGCGTTCTGCTTCTTTTGATTTCACAATTTTTTGCATAGGTCTTGTGAGTTACTAATCATGCCTTTTAGGCCCCAAATGCAGAAAATATTGCATTACTTTCTGCTTATTGCTAGAAAGAGGGCACCTTAAAATAAGCCTGTTAAAATCTATTGTTTTTGGACTCACCTAGCCTAAGAGAATGGTTCTCTTGAAAAATACCATGTTTCATTGATAAAACCTTCAGTTTTTTAATACTACCAAATGGCCATGACGCTGCAGTTGAGGTACAGATTTTTCAGAGCTCTATGACAGCTGTAGGGGATGTGGTATAACAACATTCTTCCAAACTAAGCATGCTAGAGAGAATGGGGTTTTCACACTGGTTTTAAGTGGAATTGCTGGTGTTTACCCCAGTTTATTTTAAGTAATAACACAATAATGAAAGCTACCCTACCTCACCACTCCACTATCAGCTGAGGGGCTTTTTGGCTCAGCAGCTCCCACCACAAACACAGCAGGTTTTTCCCAGAAACCAGAACTGGATAAAACAGCCCCAGAACATGGCTGAATCCAAGTGCTCTGCTACTGTGGGACCTCAGGCCACTGACCCAACCTCTGGGCCTCGCCTGTAAAATGGGAATAACACTGCCGCCCAGCACACCGGGCACTTAGGAGCATTAAATAAATTAATTGTGATGAAATCTTAAACTGCCTGGTGCGTGGTGATCACTCAGTAAACATGGGTCAAAATGGCATTAGCCATTACTCTTCCTGAAGTGTCTGTCCCCATTCTAGAACAGCCTCAGCTTAACTAAGTCCCTCTCGAATCTTTGGCTCTTTAAAAAATGTGGTTAGCACATTTTGTTGACATATATACAATATATATCCTGCAGAATTATTTATATATATTAAGATATTTAAAAATTTTTTAAAGATATTTAAAAATATTTTAAGAGATTATGTTTTGTCCTCACTTGCTTTGAGGAAGGACTTCAGCCTCTGAATGGGGTGAAAACTGTGAAAAGCCAGTGAGAATAACAGGACCATATTTCCTGAGCTTCCCTTCCACCCCACCCCCCAAAAAAGAAAGAGAGAAAGAAAAAGAAAATAAAGATTCAGATATCTTGGTGTAATATTGTCTCAGCAGTTACCATTTGCTATTTTCTAATGTAATATAAAGTAATTACTTTTAACTTGTGTACTTTTAAATGTTTTGGTGTCTACAGGATTAGTAATGCTACAAAACAACTAGTATTCCGAAACAGATTGAACATTTAAAATTATGCAACCACTTCTTCCATTTTTAAGATCATTTAAAAACACTACCTAGTGTTATATGTCTTTAATCTCATATATATATATATATAAAACCCTAATATGCAAATAGATCAAATGGCGGAACATCCGAACAACCAGTTGCTATGATGTGTGCTGACCATCAGGGCTGTGCATGGAACATGGTGGGCATTGGCAGTAGGCAGCAGAGCGGGCATCGGCTGTGGTGGGATGGTGGAGCAGGTGAACAGAGGTGCCAGACCACAGCTGGTCGCTGTTATTATGGTGAGCCTCCGATGGTTAATACAAATTCTTTGCTCCCGCACTCGGTTGTCCTGCTGTCCTGCCAGGTACTTGCACCTGCTGCCAGTGCCCACACCTGCTGCTGGTGTTGGCCCCGCTCATACCTGCTGCCAGCACTGGAGCTGCCGCTCATACCCACTGTTGGTGCCCAGCGCCAGTCCCAATTGCTCAGTGCTGTCAGTGGGTGCGAATGGCGGCTGCCGACCCTGATCACCCCTCATGGGCACACCAGCTGCTGGCACTGGAGCCGCTGCTCATACCCACTGCTGGCACTGGCCCTGCTCGCACCCGCAGCCTGTGCCAGAGCTGCCGCTCGCACCCGCTGGTGTGAGCAGCTTACACTTTCTTCCAGCACCTGGCATTGGCCCCAATCACTGGGCACCATCAGTGGGTGCAAGTGGCAGCTGCCAGCCATGATAGCTCCTGAGAGCTTCTCCACCTCCCCCTGCTCCTGAGGGGCAACCGGGGCAGTAGCAGCCACTTGCACCCACTGATGGCACCAGCCCCACTCACATCCGCTGCTGGCACTGGCCCCAGTCACTCCATGCTGGCAGCGGGTGCGAGTGGAGCTGGTGCTGTCAGTGCATGGGAGTGGTGACAGTGTGAGCGGGGCTGCCAGCAGACGGCCCTGAGGGAGGGGCTGGGCAGGGGCTCAGAGAATGGGCCGAGACCTTTCTCTGTGCCTACCGCAGCCTCACGGCTTATAGTTCCTTTCAGCATGCACAAATTCCTGCACTGGGCCCCTAGTCAGGATATAATCCCATTGCAGAGAAAAAAAGCAACAATTTTTCATTTTCAGTTTCCTCTATCCACTTTCTTCCTGAGATGTGACCAGTGTTAGCAGTTGATATGTATATTCTTCCAGAACTTTTTCAATGAATTTACCCCCTCCACCATCACAGAAATATAAAGTTTAATGCATGAATAAGATACTCTAAATTCTGTTCTGAAACTTTTCTTTTTTCATGTAACATTATGTCTTCAAGATTTTATTGGGACAGACTGTCATATTACAGCAGGAAGGTTAGGGAGGGGTGGGGGAGATAAGAGATCAATCAAAGGACTTGTATGCATGCATATAAAGCATAACCAATGAACACAAAACACTGAGGGGTGAGGGCATGTATGGGAGTGGGGAGAGCATTGGTAATATATGTACACATATAATACCTTAATAAGAAAAACATGAAATAAAAAGAAAAGGTTTTATTGGGAAAGAGTGACTGCCATGCGTGTACACTTTGTTCTTTCTCATGTGATGGCACAGCGTCCCATTGTTTGAGCAGCTCCTTGTTCATTCAACTCTTTCACTGTAAATGCTATCTGTATAATAAAAACCCGGCGATCGCAGTGCCGTGACAACCAGAGACCGGTCACCAGGAGGTGCATGGGTGGGTCCCGCGGCAGCGCTGGCAGCCTGGGCTCTGGGTCCCTAGGCACCGGGGGAGGGGGGGGGGACTCTGGGACATGTGGCTCACGCAGTGGGCTGCTTGCGCACCATTTCATGCGTGCTGGGCCTCTAGTTAACGTTCTTGTGCAGACTTCTTTGTACTTTGGTGTATTTATCTAAACTAGCATATAGAGTTGCTGGGTCAGAAGATGTACAAAGTTAAACATTTAATAAATGCTGACAAAGCTTCATAAAGCAAATTATACCAGTTACCCACCCCCACCCCCAACACTGTATGGAAAACCTCCCCACCCTGACTTAACCTGCTGCAAATCTGATATAATTTTGATACTGCCCTACTCTGTAAAGAAAATGGCAGTTTTGACTGATGGGCTGACAGTAGGTTGAGACTCTGGCTAAGAAGGAAATTTCACAATATCTGCCATGAAAAAACATTTTGCCACTCTTTTTTTTTTTTTTTTTAAACTGAGAAATGGGAATAATAATAATAATAATAATAACATACAATGAGAAATTCATTCAAGTTTGTAATTTTGAACTTCATAGGAACTACTGTAATAATTTATTTAACAAACATATATTTTACATATTTACACCTTTTCCAACTCGTTGCCTTAGGTTTTCTTAGCTAACAGGAATGGTCAGTGCTTTGTTATATTCTCTTACATCAAATAAAAACCAGTTATAGGTATATTAAATTTTATTACCTTATGCAAGAAATCATGAAGGAGGAAAACATCTCTTTATATAAGGTTTCCTAATAACTTATTATCTAAGTTGTTACCTTAGAATTCAGCTATTCCAACAATAGGAAAATTTCCAATCAACAAGTCACCAAGTGACAAGTAACCAAGGTTCAACAAGTAACTAAGACCTGGAACTCCAGAGAAGATTTTAAATCTGGAACTAGTTTATATTCTTCTATAAAGGACAGCTGACTGCCCACTACATACTCTCTTTCAGTCATCTTTTTTTCTCATGCCTTTCTGCTTAGGAAAACGTTATGTTCTTATACCTGTAGAATGGTAGCTATTAATTTTTTTCACTTTTATGAAAATGTTTAAATATACAGAAAAGCTAAAAAATGGTGCCATGAACATTTTCATTCTCACCACCTAAAATTCTATGATTGTTAGTATTTTATCAGGTTTTTTCTTTTTTTCTTATGTACCAGGCAAAGTAAATTGCAGATATTACGACACATCATGCTTTATTATTTAAGCATACATCTATTGTCTAAGAATTAAGACATTCTAGGGAAGGTTTTAAAAAGTAACTTTTTGAAAATGAATTTTATGTTGTGAAAAAATTTTTTTCCATTTGTTTTTTACCTTACTAAATTGTATAGCTTCAAAGCTATAGAAAATGTATTGTTTATGGATTTGGTAAAATTGTAAGGTAAAAGGGGAGCTCATAAATTTAAATTTAATGAGTAAAATATATATATACGTGTGTGTATACATATGTGTATTATATATATAAATATATTAATATATTAAAACATAATAATATATTCACACATATACACATACAACACATAAGGTGTCCCCAAAAATGTATACACATTTTAATAGTTGATAGCTCAATTGATGTTTCTTTCTTCTCTTATGTATTTTGGTACACCCTGTGTATATACAGAAGTGATACTTTAGCCCTAGCAAATTTGGCTCAGTGAATAGAGTATCAGCTTGCCAACTGAAGCGTCCAGGGTTTGATTCCACCCAGGGGCACGTGCCCGGGTTGCGGGCTCAATCCCTGGTGTGGGACATGAGGGAGGCAGCCAGTTAGTGATTCTCTCTCATCGTTGATTTATTTGTTTATTTTTTTTACAGAGAGAGAAAGAGAAAGAGTTAGAAACATCGATGAGAGAGAATCATGGATCAGCTGCCTCCTGCACACCCTCCACTGAGGATGTGCCCGCAACCAATGTACATGCTCTTGACCTGAATCGAACCTGGGACCTTTCAGTCTGCAGGCCGACATTCTATCCACTGAGCCAAACCGATTTTGGCTCATCGTTGATGTTTCTCTCTCTCTCCCTTTCTGTTCTTCTCTGAAATCAATGAAAATATATTGGGGGGAGGGGAAGTGACACTTTAATGAAAAACATGTAGGCAATTATATGCAGTATTTATGCAGCATGATGGCTTTAAGCCTCCAAATCAGACATTTGGAGTAGTTACCTTCTCATAATGCAAGTCCTGACTCACTGTCATGCTGGCTAAGTGATAGCTCAATTGATGTTTCTTTCTTCTCTTGTGTATTTTGGTACACCCTGTGTATATACAGAAGTGCTTTGCAAATCTTTGCCTTAAGGTAAGATTTGCAAAGCATAAATAAATGAGACATATAAGTATGTTAGATAAATTGTCCCAATTGATGTGGCAGGGTTAAAATTATAAACTATAATCAACTTGTATTTACTATTACTATTAAGGCAAAGATTTGCAAAGCATAAATAAATGAGACATATAAGTATGTTAGATAAATTGTCCCAATTGATGTGGCAGGGTTAAAATTATAAACTATAATCAACTTGTATTTACTATTACTATTCCTATTTCTCAGGTACAGAAAGAGTAGCAAAAGATGTTAGTTAGCTCATCTCCCCAAACCAATTCTTGGACAGAAAAAAGGAATTTCTGCTTTTGCCACTTCATTAACTGTGCTCTTCTCTACAATGATCTCTCTCTCTTTCATCCTATTGACATCATCTTGCCCCTTGTCATTGATGGGAAGGAAACTGATAAAGAAAAAATATCAATAGATGCCTCTTATGGAAAAACTGGGAAACAGTAAATTCTGGTGTTTAATGAAAACAAACTCCCTCAAAGATGACCATTTGCAACTGTTTTCTGGAACTTTAAAACTGCATATACAAACATATATGAATATTCTTTATTAATGTTATTTAATACAAACTACGCTCTTTTGTACTCTTTCACTTCAGTGATTATGTCGAATTTTAACATATATTTCCACTAAGGAAAGTCTAATGTGATATGTAACTGAACTTTCAAATGTTTACCAATTCAGTATTTAAAAAAATGTCATCTTGCCGAAACCGGTTTGGCTCAGTGGTAGAGCGTCAGCCTGCGGACTGAAAGGTCCCAGGTTTGATTCCAGTCAAGGGCATGTACCTTGGTTGTGGGCACATCCCCAGTACGGGGTGTGCAGGAGACAGCTGATCGATGATTCTCTCTCATCGATGTTTCCAACTCTCTATCCCTCTCCCTTCCTCTCTGTAAAAAATCAATAATATATATATATATTTTTAAAATCTCATCTTTTTTTTAATCTTTATTTTTAACTGAAATTAATCACATTTTCATGTTTTAAAGCCATTTTCTTTGAAATTTTCTGTGACCTACTTGATGTTTGTGTCATTTTGGGGAGTATTTGTTGATTTAGAAAGGTTCTCTACACAGAAATAAATGAGCTACACTGTACTTTTCATGTATATTGTAAATATTTTCTTCTGTTTTTTTTTGTCTTTTAACTTTAATTATGATTTTTTTTCTGGGTTGAAGGTTTTAATTTACATGTGTTTTAAGTAACCACTGTTTTCCCTTCCAGAGTGCATTCCCTGAGCTAGTCAGTTCCATAGACAGCAACCCTCCTCCTACCTCCCTGATGGCTGTGAGCCTGCTGCCCACATTCTGAGAGCTGAGCTGTGAAATGGAGCTCAAGGTCCTATTTGGTTTGCAGATTTTCTCTCAGTCCTTTGGTTTTCAACCAGTGTGCTATACCTGACTATTTAGTTAGGGCACTGACCTCTTTTCCCTTAGATTGTCAAGTTAAAAAATGACCACAGCCAACACAATAGCTGTCTGGGTTGAATGAATAAAAATTAAAACTGTTTTTTCTTGTCAGATCAGCAAAATATCTCTGTATAAAAGGCTAATATGCAAAGTGTCCCCTCGGAAGTTCGTCCACTTGCTATGACGTGCGCTGACCACCAGGGGCAGTGCAGAATGAAGGAAGGCCCTGATTGGCTCTGATCGTCAGCCAGAACCAGGGACCCATCTGTGCATGAATTTTGTGCACCAGGCCTCTACTATAATATAATTTTTGGTGTGCCACAGAATTTTAGTAATTTGTTTATGCTTGCCATGAGATGAAAACGTTGAAAATGGCTGTCCTAATCCCATGTTTTGGTCACTGTACTTTATGTCCCAAAGGTCAGACCCTGTGTAACTTGGTCTTTCTGGGCATTAAACCCCCTTCCTCTGCTGGCGCTGGGGCGAGCAATCAGCTGGCTTCTAGCACCAAATCAGGAGCTCTGCCTATTCCTTATACAGACATTGGACCAGCCTTTCTGCTCCCCAACCTCCACATGTATCTGACACTGACAGTTCATGAACATTTGCGGCATTGTCTACTCCAGAGCCTCGCTGCTCACCATTTGGCCGGTCCCCAAACCCGCAGCCTCTGCCCACATCATCAAGGGAACTTGTTAGAAATGCAGCATTCAGTGCTCACTGCCGTCTTCATTGCAGTCCTCACCCCACTTTTCATCGCAGTCCTCACCCCATTCCTCACTGCAGTCCTCACCCCAGACTGCTGAACCAGTGTCAACAGGCTCAGGACCGCCAGGTGGCTCTTGTACATGAGGAAGTGTGGGGCATCCTTCTCTGACGTCCAACATTGGCAGGCAGTTAGGATTTGGTGGCCGCTCTTGAGTAGATCAGTCTTACCACTCT
The DNA here is from genome assembly GCF_014108245.1 of Pipistrellus kuhlii. NCBI lineage: Eukaryota > Metazoa > Chordata > Mammalia > Chiroptera > Vespertilionidae > Pipistrellus > Pipistrellus kuhlii. Next base: position 41,473,816 of record NW_023425573.1, on the reverse strand, counting down.
CTCTTCTGTTTTCCATCTTCCAAGATGTTGGGAGATACCTCTTATCTGTCATCATTGTCTTTTGTTCTTTTGGAAGTTTACCTCCTTTATTCTTCATAGTGATTTTACTGGAGTTTCAAGAGGCCTTAGAGATAAACACATTCACTCTTTCCTTGTATTTTATGTTTGTTTGTTTTTTAATATTTGAATTTTTTAAAAAATATATTTTATTGATATTTTACAGAGAGGAGGAAGAGAGAGAGATAGAGAGCTAGAAACGTCGATGAGAGAGAAACATCGACCAGCTGCCTCCTGCACACCCCCTAACGGGGATGTGCCCGCAACCAATGTACATGCCCTTGACCGGAATCGAACCTGGGACCTTTCAGTCTGCAGACCAACGCTCTACCACTGAGCCAAACCTGTTTAGGCAATATTTGAATTTTTGATCCATCTTGAATTAAGTTTGGTGTCAGATATGAAGAACTTCAACTTTAGTTACCCTCTTCTCCTCCAATTAACATGCTTTATTAAATGATCTATATATTTTCCTCTCTACTTTGAAATACTACTTCTGTCATATATCAAAGTTACTTTGCATTTGGCTGTTTTATTATTGCAACTTTATAATATCTCTTATTATCTGGTAGTACTAATTCCTCTTCATTTTTAGAAGTCAGTTTTAAAACTCTTGAGTTAAAATGAATGATTTCTATATTTTTCATTTATTTTAAGCTTCATTTTTATTCATTCCATTTTTATTTACTTATTCAGAGTGATAGGGTCTTCAACATGTTTTTATTTATAACAGATTTTTTTTAACTGTATGAAGTAGTTATACCTTTTCCATATATATATATATGTGTGTGTGTGTGTGTATGTGCACATATATGTATATATACATAAATATGTATATATACATATATAAATATACAAATGTATATTTATATATATTTATATACATATACATATATAAATATGTATATATACATATACATATTATATATATACATATACATAAATATATATGTATTTTTTTCCTTTTAGATTTTCATTTTTCTCACATATGGCAAATTTGAAGCCATCCTAGGGAACTCCATTTCTTCCCACCTTTCAAGAAGGGCACTGTGTAAACGAAACCTGCTAAATGCAGTAGGAAGTTTTACTGCCTGGATATGGTGTGATAGGCAGCTGCATGTTGCGATGACCTCTACCTAAGACAGATATTAAATGCTTGCTCAGCTCCTCACCAGCGGGCCAGCCCAGAGCACAGCTCTTGCATTTGAGTTCAGCTACCACCACTTATTGGAGCTGTGATTCTGGATAAGCTAAAGAATCTCCTAGATCCTGGGAGATGAAGATCACATTAACTTTTCAGATAATGAAGATTAGAGTTAATTGCAGTAAAGTGCTTAACTAAATCCCTGCCCCATAGTAGGTACTCAGCCAGTGCGTTCTGCCTCTTTAAACTGCTTCTTTAAACCTCAATATAGATGCGTATTTCAGAGTGCTTTAATCAACAGGAACATTAATTGCTTACTCAGACATGCTGTTAGAATAGAAATTTATATGGGAATCTGCCCCAGTGTTTTTGCCTTGTAGTACATAATTGAGTTTCATTTGTCCATACTAATAGAGAAGAGAGATGACATGAGAAAGTAACAGTAGATAATATCTTTAGCTTGGTAATTAATTTAATAATTACCTTTGCAAAGAAGAGTAATAGAATTTCATAGCTGGGAGAAAACTTTGAGATTGCAAAACCTCTTTAACTTTACAGTTGAGAAAACAGATCTTAGAGGGATAATGAGTCACCAGGATCACATACTGTTGCGAACTTAGTAGCTGAGTTACAGATATTATGGTAACTCCTAGTCCCCTGTTCTTTATTTGCCTCTTTCAGAGTACAGGGTGGGGCAAAAGTAGGTTTGCAGTTGTTCCTATGGAAAATAATGCAATCATTCATAATACAAGAATGAACTGTGTTTTGTGTCCTTATAACTGTAAACCTACTTTTGACCCACTCTGTATATTTGCTTAGGTGCATGTCCAAAGCCACCCATGTGCCTTGAGAGTTGATACCTGGGAACTCAGCCAAGTGCAAGATGAAGGATGCATGAGCTTGAAGAAACCAAAACACCTTTGAGCTTTTCCTCTCTCTGAGCTTTTTCAGAGACAGATACTCACCTGACTGAAAAACACAGCTGTAGCTGTGTGATGTTGGGTTGTGGGCCAGCAAAATTAGGGTGAGAAGCTAGCACTGGGGAGAGGCATTCTTAATAGAGTAGATATACATCTATCTAAGTCAGAATAAAAGGAAAAGTGGGAACCCTCAGAGAAACCAGAGGTGCTCAGGCACATTTATGCCTATATAGAATTCTTGCAGAGGGTATGGGTTCCATGTCAAAAGAGAGGCAAGAGAAAGGACCACATATATATCATGAGCCAAAAGCAAGTAGTTAGAAGGTTAGTCTCACAGGTAGCAAAAGCGTGTAGGAATGAAACATCATTCTCATAGAAGCTGAGCCCCTGAGCCCCACTCTGAGAGGTGCCTACGGGTGTGTGTGTGTGTGTGGGGGGCTGCTCTTGAGAGCTTGAGGTTTGAAAGAGAAGCAGTTACAAGCCATCAACAGGGAGCCAGCTTTGCCACGGACCAACTCTTTTTTTTGCCTTTGCTCAGAAGTTTCTTCGTTTCCTGGCCCAGTGGGATCAACTATAGCTGGTTGTGGTTTCTAGCTGTAAATGTCGAATGGACTGAATGAAATAATTTCTGAGTAATTCCTGAGCCATCATCTTTAGCTCTAAGTTCGAAGCTGACCTTTACAATTTCAGACAGCTCTTCAACTCGCATTGCTTTGCTTCATAATCCTGTACAAAAATTGCTTTTGAATTTAACGTAGAGAAATAAGTGCTTAATCTGTTACATAAATTAAGTAGGAATGACGTTGGAATCATGGCCAACCTGAAAAACCAGTAATTTTCCCCAAATATGGATTTACTTATTGCACTAATAAGCCATTCATATATAAGTATGAAGTCTGTTATCTTGGGTCTTGATGAGTTTGATATAGTACTAAGATGAATACATTTGATTTAGAAGTAGTTTCAGTGTAGAATTATTTCCCTTTAGGAAATTATATATTTAGGTAAAATTTTTGAATAAGTTTAGAGGAATCCTTAAAAACACTTCAAAGGCACTCAAAAATTCTGTTATGCAGGCCTTCGAATTCCAATAGATACGAACAGTTTGGATTTGTATAATATAATTCAAAGTTGGAGCACATAAATGCTGAAATAAATTATAACATTTAAACTTGAATCCTTGTGCTTTAGATACAAAATTAAGTGTTTTAAATTTAGACTTGAATCTTTTGCCGATTTTATGTTGACTTGACTGAAATGAGTGAAAATGAATGTTAACTACTCATTTGCTCACTAGATTTAAATAGTTAGGGTGGATTAGGTCAGTGGACTTGGAAGTTGGTGGGATAAAGCCACCAAAACACAAATGAGTGAGTCTGTGCCGTTGTTGAAGTAATTAGCTGAGTAGGCTTTGTGGCTGGACCTTTCAGTAACCCCTCACCATGGGTCTCTCACCTAATTCAGGAATGCCGGCTTCCCAGAAAGTGCATAGTGCAAGTGGTGCCTTCAGCTCCCCTTTTGTATGATGAGTCATATTCCGAGTGGTCTCTCTGTTCTGCTGTAATGCATAATTCATGCAAAAAAAAAATCTGATTTCAGCTGTGTCGACTTCAAAGGGCTGCAATCAGGCCTATATATCTGGAAGGATGTGTTCAGAGGAGAGTTTCTGTTTTTCATTTACACAACTGGAAAAATCAGACTATCTTTGATCAATTTAGTGGCAAGGAGCCGAAACCAGCTTTCTGATTTGCCAGCTTTATTTAAGCCTTTTGTTTTCCTTTGCATCTTAAGAAGCTCGAGGGGATGAAGGCTGTGTACATTTGACATAATTATTTTGTTTATCTTTGGAAGAGCTGATCTTTAAATTGAAGTAGGAATAAAAGTGTCTGATATTTGGAATAGCTGCTCACATATGAAGGTGTTTGTTTTTTCTTTTTTCTTATTGTAAAGTCTATCATAACCCAATAGATGATGAAATCATGGCTATTGCATAAACACTCAACCTAGTGTTTGTTGTCTGGACAGTGTAAGAAGTGTGAAGGCAGGAGAAAAGGAAAATTGTAATAAGTTAAAAAAGGCCCAATTCCTGGAGCAGTAGTGGTGGCTGCATTGTTGTTAATAGCTGGCATGGTGGTGGTGGTGTCAGATCAGTAATTATAGCCAATACATTATGGTTAATATTTATTGTAAATGTGCTACATGCCAGGCACTGTTTTGTTGAGCCTTATGTGGATTATCTTATTTAATCCTCACACAAACTCTGTGCAGTAGGCACTACTTTTCCTTCTGTTTTATGGGTGTGGCAACGAGGCCTATGCAGGTTCAACAGTTCACCCATGAACACAGAGCTGTTTCTTTGGTGTGAACAGTGGAGGCTCTATACCTTCGCTGGTTGGCTGATCTTAGGCTGGTAGCTGGTTACTCAGAGTTCTCTGAGCTCCAGCTTCCTCCTTTGCAAACTGTTCAGGGGAGTACAGAACCTGCCTCATAGGGTTATTGTGGCAGCTAAATTATATATATATATATATATATATATATATATATATATATATATATATATATAAACCCACTGTAAATTGGAAATATTGTGATTATCAAGAAAGGCCACCCCTTTGGAGAGAGAGACTTTGACTTCCTTTCACGGAGAAGACAGACATTTATATATGTTGGTTGAGAGTTGGCGATAGGTGTGAGTCTTCCTCCTGCCTTAGTGCCCTCCCATGAGTGTCCTCTCCTTGTATGGCAGAGAGACAGAGATGAAAAGATGAGGCTCTTCTACAGCCACTCCAGTGTCATGAGTATGAGGAGCACCCTGAACCAGGATTACTGAATCTTTGCTTCCAGACAATTTGGAGAAATGAAGGTCAGACTTAGGTCCATATTTAAAGACTTCTAGAATTATGGCTTTCAAACTTCACAGGGCATCAGTCACCTGGAGGACTTGTGTGAACAAATTGACCTCCCTCCTTACCCCCCCACCAAATTTCTGATTTAGTAGGTCTGGATTAGAATTATGTTTCTAACACATTCCCTGGTAATGCTGATGTTGCTGGTTCAGTGATCACACTTTGAGAACCACTGGTCTAGATATCTCTATTCAAAATATTGTGTCACTATGTTCAAAGCAAAGAGATATGAAAAGCACAATAAGGAGAAAATTCTATATGTTGTTTAACACAGCAGTTATGTTGTTGGTTTTACTAGGTTTTGTACACACATTAAGAAGCAGAGAAGAGCTTGGCCTGTGTGGTTCAGTGGTGCTGAGCATCGACCTATGAACTGGGAAGTCATGGTTTGATTCTCGGTCAGGGCATATGCCTAGGTTGTGAGCTTGATTCACAGTGTGGGACATGCAGGAGGCAGCCGATCAATGATTCTCTCTCATTATTGATACTTCTATCTATCTCTCTCCCTCTCTCTTTCTCTCTGAAATCAATTAAAAAAAGAAGCAGAGGAGAGAACAACTCTCCACTTTAACCATACCAGTAAGGGGCTAGGTCCTTTTGCAGACACATAATCCTAAATTTTCCTGAACCAGGCATTCTTCCTTGACAGCTAAAATGCTTAATTAACTTCTTGTTGATCACATTTTGGCAGAGAATGTATACTCACCTATTTTTCAAGGTATGTGTGTTTGTGTGTGTGTGTGTGTGTGTGTGTGTGTGTGTGTGTTTTCAGATAAGGAGAGTTACTGTCTTTCTATTCAGAATTTCTCTTTTTAAGGCCTGATAGGTTGGCATTTCCAGCCAAGTGGAGAGTGGTTGGTAGCTGGCCTGGCCTCAGCTTTAGGGGACTGTAAAAGAGGCTGTTTCCCACAGGCACAGCCTTGGGGCCTGAAATACTGCTTCATGATTACTCACAGTGGAAGAGAATGCCTTTTCTTTACGAAGATAAACAAGTGAGCAAGTAGGCATCTTGCAAGTTTAATAAATTCCACACAGTCCACTTAATGATTTTTTTTATTGTGGTTTCCAGAAATGAATTGCATCATAAATGTGAGGGATGCCTATATTGGTAAGATATTTTCGTCTCGTCTACTGCCTCATTTGTACAGTAGAGCTGAGTGTTTTGTTTTTCTTTAAGCAAATCACAGAATATATGTGAAAACACGTGAGGTGGAGGATGATGATTGTCCAGGTGTACTACTGGGTTCAGGCCTTCACTTTTCTCTGTTGTCATCTTATGCTTTCTCCTAAAACAATCAATCTGTCCCCTGGTTTTAATTATAACTGAAATTTTTGAATTGAAGATCTTGATCCATGTGTTTTGAACAATTGATGAATTCCTATTGTGGAAGTTTTCACCCGTTTGCATAATTATCTCCTCCTCTTTGTCCTTCTCCCCTCCTCTCTGCCATCCTCCCCTCTGTCTATCTGTCTCTCTCTCTCCTTTCCCTGTCGCCTTAAAAAAGTGACTGTTGAAGAAGGGGCAGTGGTGCCTGTAAGGCTATAATTTCTTAGTGATAATGTTTAGATAAAAAAATTGATTAAAAGGACATCTATTAGGTATAAACCCCAAAGCATTATTTCATCCTTATGGTGTAAGAGGCAGTGAGACGCATGATCTGTTTAATTCTGCTGTGAATCTTTATAAGTCTAGTAAAATTCTAAGAGGCTTATCTATGTACTGTTCAGCCTTATGCTTGCTTTATACATGCTTTCTCAAAACCTACATTTAGTTGCTTTTAAAATACGTTTTTTTCTCAAGCTTCTCATATGAATTCGCTCTTCTCCAATACAATTTTCTAAACCACCTAAACTGTAATTTTAGTGAGAATCTCATGCCATTGTTAAAGCCTATGAAATCATCTCTGTACACAGGGAACTTAACATATTTTCCAAACATATATTTTAAATATGTTATATATAATGTATATTAATTGCTGTCTTGCATTAATGTTGTCTCTCTCAGATGGTAAGTTCATAAAAAAAGCAAGGAGGGATATGATGATATATTTTGTAAATCACCAAGAAATATAGATTAATACTCTGGAAATGATATTATGAGGAATGAAGAAATAAGCACTGTAAGTACTTATGTTAATAGAGAGGGATTAAAGTTTAGGACAGGCAAGAAAAGGAGATTGGTTGAAATTAAGATATCCTTTTTGGCTTTATTTTGATGATTGTATATATGACGTACTTTTTCATCCTTTACTTTTAATCTATCAAGTCTTTATATTTTAAAATTGGGTTCCTTGTAGGCAGCATTTACTAGTAGTTAGTTCTTGTTACTTTGAAAAATTCTGATGTCTTTATATGGGTGTGTTAGATCACTTACATTTAGTATAATTATTGATATGATTGGATTTAGAAATGCCATTGTATTATTTGTTTTCTGTGTATCCTCTCTGCTATTTTGCAAGTTTAATAAATTCCACACAGTCCACTTAATGATTTTTTCTTCTCTTCAATAATTTGAATCTAACTTTTTAGTATTTCATTTTCATTTTTCTATCGGCTTTTTGGCTCTATCTCTTTGGGAAAAACTTGTCTGCTAAATGTTCAAGGGTGACATTATACATTCCTAAACTTTCATAGTCAATTTACTATTTATATTATACAACTTAGATGTAGAGACCTTTAATACCATATAGGCTCCTTTATCCTCTCCCATTCTTATGTTATACTCGTGATATGTATTATATCTACTTATACTGAAAACTTTATCAAGCAGTGGCATAATTTCTTCTTTCAACAATTAAACACACTTTCAAAAACTTGGGGGAAATAACCTTTTATATTTACGATGATAGTTGCCATTTCTGTAAATGTTCTTTAATTGGTGAAACTACACGTTTCTTTCTAGTATAATTTCCCTTCAGCCTGATGCACTTCCTTTAGCATTTCTTTTGGAGCAGGTCTGCTAAAAATGATTCTTTTAGTTTTCCTTTGTCTAAAAGCGGCATTATTTACCTGCCTTTCCTGAAAGATGTTATTAATGGATATACATTTCTATGTTAGTGATTTTTTTTTTAACACTTTGAAGATGTTTTTCCATTGTCTTCTGTCCTCTCTCATTTCTGATGAGAAATCTTCAGTCATTAAAATTATTCCTCTGTTTATAATGTGTGATTTTTCTGTATCTGCTGGGAATACTTTTCTTTTATCTTTGCTTTTAAGCAGTTGATTATGATGTGTCTAAGTGTGGTTTTTTTTTGAGCTTATCCTATTTTAAGTTTATGAAACTCTTACATTTATAAATATATTTTAATAATTGGGAAGTTCTGGCCATTATTGCTTCAAATAGTTTCTCTACCAGTCTTTTTCTCCTCTTATTCTAGAACAACATTGATAGGAATACAAGAAGCTAGCTTTTTTATTGATTTTAAAAAAAGGGGAGAGGAACTGGGATGAGGAAGGAGGCAGGGAGGCAGGATGGGGTGGTGGTGGTGGGGGAGAGAGAGAGAGAGAGAGAGAGAGAGAGAGAGAGAGAGAGAGAGAGAGAGAGGGAGAGAGGAAGAGAGAGAAGAGGAGAGGAGAGGAGAAGAGAGGAGAAGAGAGAAGAGAAAAGAGAGAAGAGAGAAGAGAGAGGCTTGTTGTTCCACTTATTTATGCATTCATTGGCTGATTCTTATATGTGCCCTGACCAGGATCAAAACCACAACCTTGGAGTATTGGGATGACACTCGAACCAACTGAGCTACTTGGCCAGGGCTTTGCTTATTTTTCTGAGGATCTTTTCTCTTATCAGGTTAGATAATTAACCGACTCTTCTAGTTCACTCTTTTGAAACTGTCATCTCTATTTTTTTATTGAGCCAGCCAGATACGATTTCCACTGGTTATTTTTCTGGTTTCTATTCCTTTGCTGAGAACTTCTATCTTTCCATTCATTCTATATTCTCATGGAGGATATGATAATGCCTATCATCTGGGTTATCTCAGGGTTGGAATCTGATTTTTTCTTTCTTTCTTGAGAATTGGTCATATTTTCCTAGTTCTTCGTATATGTTGGGTTGTGTTCTGGATATTATTTATGTCATGCTATGTAGGTTGGGGATTGCACAATGTTGTTTTTGCTGTTAAGAGTCACACTGCATTTCTGTCTCACCTTCTGTGGGTGCTGGTTCTGTTCTCAGGTCAGTTTTCAAAGCTTTTGTTCTGCTACTTCGGGTCTCAGACTTAGGTGCTACGTTTTTTTTTTTTTTTAGTTCACAAAGCTCTTTGATATGGTGCTTTGAGACTGTCCCGTGAATGCACAGCTCAGAGTGAGGCTGGGCATTGTGCCAGTTTCTGTATAGAGTTAGGGGATTCCCTTTTACGTCTTCTTTCTCTTCACGATTCCCCCCATACTCTGGTCTACAAGAACCCTTTTGCAGGTTTGTCCAGGACAGGGTGTCATTTGCAGGTTGAGTTGCTCATGCTGCTGCACCACTGCTCTGTTACTGTCGGTGAACTCTGCTGGGGTCCTGCCCCAGGGCAGAGCTGCCAGAATACAATAAATTAAAATTTAAAACTAGGTCCCTTTTGACTCTCCTTCCCCATTCACCTTTTTAGTTCACTTTTCAGAGACCTCAGCTGCTGCTTTTTGTGTTGTGTCCAGAGATCTTAGTTGTGAAAAGTAAGAGAGGCTGCAGTGTGCTCACTCTATCACAGAGGAGTGGAACTCCCTGCTCTTCTTTGTTTCTACTTCACAAAGGATCTTGCACCTCAAACAGGAGGATGCATGATGATAGTGAACAGGATGCCGTTATATTTCCCACAGAGCTACAAAGAAGATCCGTATTTTGCTAATAAAGGACTCTTCGGCATCAGGATGACTTAACGCAGTCATTTCCTTCCTGTCACTGTTTTGTAAGGTGCAGTTGTGTTAATAATACTCGTTGGAGGCAAGTCACGTTTTCTGAGAAGGAAAACTAAACTCTGGAAGGAATTGGGAGGTATAGAAGCAAACAATGCTCAAGAGATGAGGGAAGAAGCGTCCAGTTTGAGGGTAGTTGCCTGTCACACTGAGGTTGGGGTCTGTGTCCTGGCACCAGCGAATTGCCACTCTCACCTTCTTTGAAAGAAAATATGGTTAATACCTGTAGCAAAGAAGACTAGAGTAGTAAAAGAAAGTTAGGTCAAAAGTATTTAACATTAAGGTGTGATTCTGCCTTCCTTGAAATAGGACTATGAGACCATACTTGGCTGCAATTCAGCAAAAAGAGGATCTTCTAGTCTTTACTTTGGATTTATTCATCTTTGAGTGACAATTTTGGCCTTATAATATTTGACTTTAGGATGTGGCGAAAGCAACTCCTGTAATCCATCCTATCACTTATAGTAGCACATTTCCTTTATTCTACTTGATAAATGCTTATTGTAAATATTTTAAACATATAAGAAAGTTTACGGAGTAAAAAAAGTGAAAACTGACCCTTTAGGGGAAACTATTCTTAATGGTGTTTCAGGAATTTTCTAGTTTCTGTTATTGGGAGAACACATTTGAAATTATTCTATATTTAAAAACCTTTGTCCTGCCATTTAAGATAACTTCACAACCTAAAAGAACTTTCACCCTGTAACCATCACTTAAAAACTCTTCCTAAAGGCAATTTTGTTTAAATTTTAAAAAATCAGGATGGGAAACTAAGGGAGGATGTACAGTGAAGGTTAAAATTTCCTCTTATCCATCTTCTCATGTCCACTTCCTAGGGAGCCATTGGTGATATTACTCCTTTTTGTGTATTTCCAGAAATGTTTTATGTATAAGAATAGTTATCTTATAGGGAGCATATACTTTATCAGTTTTTATGCTCTTTTTTTCTGAATATGTAATTATTATTAGAATATAAAAAATCCATTTGTTTAACATATTTGTAAACATAATTCTTAATGACTACAAAATGTCTGTTCTCTTGAAATTGTGTTTTGGTTGCATTCCATTTTCCTTACAGCACTTTTAAGGTGAGGGAAAGTTGTTTTTAAAGTCAGTCCCAACAGGTTCTCAGATCTGTCATATCTGAAACATCTGACCTCTCCTAGCTATTTGGGTAAGTCAACTTGTAAAAACACCTGTCACGGTCCTTAGAATGAAGTCATTAAATATATGTTTATTCTTCTGCCTCCATTTCTTTAACCAGCTCCTCAGCTACCAGGACAGAGTCCCTGCAGACCAACAATGACAGGAATCAGCTTTAGATGAACGCCATTAACCAATATGCATCACAGTCTTACTGTGAACAGAGGGCTTTGTATTAAATGACCATTGTCAGAGCAATGGCATGTCTCCTGCATTTGACACAACACTCATGATAAATTCTTCAGCCTCTCATAGTGTCATGTACAGAGGGAATTAAAGTGATGTAATGCAAAAGGATTACAACACATGGGAAGAATCTAGAAGAAAACAGTTTGTTTTTAGGAACTAGGCAGATGTCAGGGACACCCAGACTAGGGATGAATCCTGCCCCTGGCCTTCACCTCTCCTCTGAACCAGAACTCCACAAAAAATGATCACACATCTTACTAGTTATTTGTCAGGGTTTTGTGAGGAACCAATGACAGCTCAGGGAAAGTGTCCAGCATCCTTTACCCTTCTATGTTGTGGTATCCCATCACTTCTCCATTGTAGTATTTCAGCCTGTAAGTAAATTGTCTTATATTGTCTGCTTTAAAAAAATAATAATTCTTTATTGATTAAGGTGTTACATATGTGTCCTTATTCCCCCATTATTTTCTGCTTTTTACCTACACTTCCCGGCTAGACGGTGAACTCTCCAGGGGGCAGAGAGAGAGAGGTCAATCTTGTTTCCCAATAGATTCCTCATGCTTCTCTTTGTTTCTTTTGTAGAGCCCAGTGGTTAAGAGTCTGAACGCTGGCCTCAGACAGCCTCAGCTCTTGTATTGATTCGTTCTTGGATCCAGGGCTAACTGTTTAACCTCTCTGTGCTTGTTCCCTCACCTGTAAAATGAGGGCGGGGGGGGGGGGGGGAGTAGGGCTTATCTTTTTGGGTTAGTATAAGGATTAGATAAGTTAATACTTAAATTCGAACATGTGTCTGATGTTATAAATGTGTGTTAAACTAAATAACAGTTGCTCAATACCTGCTAAATGAAACAGCGAGCGGGTCTTTTCAGCCATCTCGAGTGAGCAGGTGGAAGATGCACTCGCAGATGCTGCTTCCCTGGAATGTTGTCATCCTTCGCCTCCGTTCAGTCCCTGCTGGCCCTCATTTGGGAAAGCTAACCGAGAAACATCCTTATTATAGTTTGAGTCTCAGGTTTCTGAATTTTAGTCAAAGCCAATTGTGTTATTTTATTGATAGAACAGGAAACTGAATATAAAGGTATTTTATTTTGTCTAGCATTTAGTTATATCAAGCTTTTATCTTGTGTCTAGTAGCAGCTCTAGCTTTCAGAGGAATCCAGCATGATCAGAAAATACACATTTCACAAAGGAATTTCCTAGATTTAGCTTGAGGTTTTCACTAAAGCCATTACTAAAAGAAAAACTCCATTTTAAGTTTCATGGCTACTAAGTAGAGCTTGATGGCCCAGTCTAACTTTTTTTCTGACAATTTGCAACCATTGTTATCAACACTAGAGGCCTGATGCATGAAATTAGTGCAAGGGCCTCGGCCTTCGCCACCCAGCGGCTGCCTCGGCCCCCACTGCCACCTGAATGCTCTTTTCATTCTTCCTTTTCTTCCTGACCCTTGGTGGTGTGTGTGTCCACCAGCCATGCCCTGCACCGTTGCTCTTCCTTTTTGTAAGTACATGCTCTCTTGGTGCATTTTATTCTTTCTTTAGTTTCAACTATCTCTGGGCAGGGGTCACAGATCCTCACCTCCGTTTTGACATGCGAGCTCTTTGCTGGTTATATTTTATTAAAACCAGCTTCCTGTCCCCATTTCCCTTATGTGTGCTTCCATTCTTCTTGGCTCAAAATAGAGCCCATCCTGACACCTTTTTCTGCTCCAATGCTTTCCCAACCTGTTTTCAGATCTTACAGATCCTTTTTTAGAGTGTCTTTCAGGTTTATACTTTCTTTCCTCATAATAGAAATGCCACAACTCCAGCCTTACTGTCTGATTCTTGGATTCTGGCCACAGCCTCTCCTTGCTGGTGTGGCTTCCAGTGCCCTCCCCACTAGTCCTCTGGCACAGCAGTGACAATCTGTTCCGCAAGTATTCACTGAGTACTTCCTATGTGCCCGGCACTGCTGTGGGCTCTGGGGCTGTGAAACAGGCAGCAGCCTTGCCCTCAGCAGCGTACATTCCAGGAGCATAAGCAGAGTGAACTAAGTAAGTAGAGGAATCTGTATTTTTGGTGGTGTTTTTTTGTTTGTTTTTTAAAAATATATATTTTATTGATTTTTTACAGAGAGGAAGGGAGAGGGATAGAGAGCTAGAAACATCGATGAGAGAGAACCATCGACCAGCTGCCCCCTGCACACCCCCCATTGGGGATGTGCCCGCAACCAATGTACATGCCCTTGACTGGAATCGAACCCGGGACCCTTCAGTCTGCAGGCTGATGTTCTATCCACGGAGCCAAACTGTTTTTTGGCATGTTTGGTGGTGTTGGTGCTAAGAGGAGGGAAAAAGGCCGGGGAGAGGGTAAGGGATGCCAGATTGGAATGAGGCTTGCAGTTTCCAATGAGGTAGGGGTAACAAGAGAAGGTGACTTTTTAAAATTTATTTCTTCTTATTGAGATAAAATGTGTTCAACATCAAATTTTACCCTTTCAACCATTCTTAAGTGTATGATTCAGTGGCATTGACTACATTCACTTTGTTGTGCAATTATCTCCACAGTCCGTCTCCAGAACTTTGTCATCATCCCAAACTGGAACTCTGTCCCATTAAACAACTCTCCATTCACAACTCCCCCAACCCCTGCTAACCACAGTTCTACTTTATCCCATATGAAATGGACTATTTTGAGTTCCTTATCAGTGGAATCATATAATATTTGCTCTTCTGTGCCTGGCTTACTTAGCTTGAGTGCTTAGTGTTCATTCGTGCTATAGTGTATGCCACAATTTCATTTCTTTTTAAGTCTAAATAATATTCCATTGTATGGCATAAAACACATTTTGTTTATCCATTTATCTGTTGACAGACATTTAGATTTCCTCCTTTGGGCTCTTGTGACTCATGCTGCTGTGAACACGGGTGTACAGATATCTCTTGCAGACCCTGCTTTCACTCCTTTCGGGTATATAATGAGAGGTGGACTTGCTGGATCGTATGGCAGTTGTATATTTAAATTTTTGAGGAACTGCTGCATTATCTTTCACACTGGCTGTGCTCTTTTACGTTACCAAGAAGATGACTTCTGAGTGAAGACCTAGAGGAAGTGAGGGAGTGAGCCAGGAGACTGTCTGAGGGAGGACGTCTTCATGGAGGGAACTCCCTGTGCGAGGGCCCTAAGGCGGGAGCACGGCTGCCATACGGGGTAAGGAGGTCAGTGTAACTGAATGGCAGGAAGGTGAAAGAAGGTGAGGCCAGAAGGGAACAGGTGTCCAAATATATAGGCCACTGCAAAGACGCTGATGTTGCTCTCAGTGATGTGGAGAGCCCGCAGAAATTATATTATATTGATCTCTCTTAAATCCCACTATTGTCAGGTCAGGCCCCATTCTAAAAATCAGTAGGTAGGTTGATTCTATATTTGTTGGTGATCATGTTATGGTAGTTTATATAGGTCATACAATTAAGTAACAATCACGCGGGTTTCATTAGTCTCCAATTAGCATTTTAAAAGCTGGAATCTAAAGGGCTTTCTATTTTCTGTACAATATTTTTTTAATTAGCTTGCCATCGTGGAAGCTAAAGCATGCCAATTAAGCACTTATCCAATTATCAGAGCTTCAGAGCAAAGCAGTGGATCAGAAGTTCTTCATCTTAATTTTATGGGTTACTTTGAGAAAAACGAACGACGACGATTTGCAAAGTTTTAAAGCATTTAAGACACGTGCCTTCATTTAAAAGTCTCACATCACACTCTGCAGGAACTGAATTCTGCTCAGTGTGAGTGAGGTGTTTGCTAGCTTATATCAGTCCACGCTTTCTAACTATGCATTCAGGACTAACTCCAGACTCTAGGTATATGCCATTACTTTGCGTTACATCATATGGCCGGCGAATGATTCATTGGGTTGTTAGCCTGAGCAAGCCTTTCTGTATCAACATAATTAGGTCGTCGTTTTTTTTGTTTGTTTTGTTTTTTGTTTTTTTTTTTATAAAAGAAATAGGATATCACATAAAATTCACTCCATCCTTCATCTCCAGTCTCATTCCCCTGTCTCGTTCTATAGTTTAGCCAACATCATAAACTTAGTGCCTCTCTTTCTAGTCTGTTACTTATACTTTTGCACAGTTAGGTACACAGTCATGAATTAAATACAGTATTATTTTCTTAGCATTTTAAGCATTTACCTAAGTGTTATTAAATTTATCCCCAGAGAAACATAACCAATAGGAGGATAGGGAGATAGGTAGGTAGGTAAGTAGGTAGGTAGATTTACTGTAAGGAATTGGCTCATGTGATTATGGAGGCTGAGAAATCCTAAGACCTGTAGTTGGCAAGCTGGAGACCCAGAAGACATGGTGGTGTGAGTTCCAGTCTAACTTTGAGTCCAGAGCTAGAAGATCGATGTCCCAGCTTAAACACACACAGATGGAGAAAATGTACACAAGTGATATAGTTTTCGTTGTATGATCTGCTTTTCTGAGGTCCTCTTTGATATAGATCTAAGTTATTTGTTTTAATTGCTGTAGACAGTGAGTTTTATCAAAGGCAAGATTATTGCTAATAGAAAAATTAACTTCTGTACCGTACTCCTGTTTTGTGAACATAGTGCTATACATACGTACGTACTTACTTACTGAGGAGTGAATGTGTTTGAACATGTGGCAGAGGCTAAAGGAATAGCCTGCTCCAGCAAGTGGCTGTTGGTGGCACATTCTTTACAGGGTTCCTGCCAACAGGATGAGACACATCAGGACGGTAGAAATAGGGAGCCATTATTCCAGTCATTTCAGGTCTAATTTCTGCTTTTGAATAGCTCTGAATCCAAATGAGTCAGATTCACCGGATTCATGGAAGAGACTTCATGGGGACTCTAGGATCATTTGCTCCTAATTTTGCTGCTTCTGATGCTGTTAACAACTGACTTTTTAAAAAAAACTTGGTTCCAACTCCTCAAAAAAGACAGCCTGACTGGTAGGCCAAAATTATAGTAACTTTCATAAAGAATAAAGCAGTTGTTTCATTTAAAGCAGAGTTGAGCCAATTAGCATGTGAAGGTTCCCTATTATAAAGTTTCATTTCCATATTGACATCCTTCTCTTCAATTAAATACATTGGCTATGTTATAATAATGTTTTCCCCAGTGAATTAATTTTTAAATAATTAATTTTACGTGATTTTAAAACATAGAAAAGTTGTCAAATGAACAAAGGACTCTTATACCCCCAGATTCCCCATTTGTTAACATTTTCATGTATTCTCCATTGTGCGTGCTTGGTGTGTGATCATTAGTGTTTTTCTTAGCCTTACTTGAGCCAGCTGCTGACATGATATCCCATCCACTCAAAGCACTTCAGTGTGTGTTTCCTCCACACAGAGACTCTCTTCTCCATTGCCAGTATGCAGCACTCCAAGTCAGGAAGTGAGTGTTGGTACAACACTACCATTCATTACACAGTTTCTACATTATAAACTCAACAGTGCCTCTTTTTCCTTTATGGTCCAGGATCATATCCAGGAATGTTTATTGCATTTCATTTTCATGTCTCTTTAAATTCCTTCAGTTTGAAAGATTCCTCAGTCTTTCCCTATCCTTGACAGTTTTAAAGAGAGTTGGAAGTCTTTAATGATGGAGGATGTGGGAATTTCTAATATTTTTCCCTGACTGGTCTCACTTAATGCATTCTGAGTGGAATGACACAGAAGTGATTCTGCATTGCTCCCATCACATCAGATGCACAAGATGCCAACCTGTCCTGTCAACCTGGTGATGTTAACCTTGGTCACCTGGTCATGTGGCTGTATGCCAGGTTATTCATATTAAATTTGAAATTGACTAGTTATTTTGTTGAAAGGATTCTCAGAATTTTGCTGACATCTTGTTCTTCACCAAACTCCACCAACCAACATCCACTGACAACCATGCCTGAATAAACCACCTCTGTGACAGTTGCCCAATGATGCTTCTTATTTCCGTTATTCTTTCTACATTTATTGGCTTTCTGTTTTAAGAAAGCTGACTCTGTTATCTGTCCCCATCCATCCCATCTTTTCTTCCTTTATTCTGTAGGACAGTTCTTTTAGATTTATAACCATTAGATACTTCCAATTTGATGTTCTTGATATATGTGCCTTAAACACTCTAGCTTCTCTCCTGGCTTAAGCTCCATCCATGTACTCTTTCTTTAGATACCTAGTTGTCTCAAACCAGGATTCTGTCAAGTGATTTTAGACTTAGGGGCCATTTTTGTTCTTCAGGTGACTTTATATATCTCTTGCCTATTGTGGGTTGATGTCAGAATTTACTTTTAGATGGCAATTTAAGTGGTGATCTCATTTTCTTTATTGTGTGCAGACATACTGATCACAAGAATTTAGACCAATTCACTCTTGGTAGTCTTTCTTCTTTTTCATACCCTCAGCTGGTTATGCGCTGGCTTGACCAAATGCACACTTTTTTTGAACACAAATGCAAACATTTTAAACAGATTCATCACAAATGATATTTCTTAAGTTACTTTTTATAAAATGACAACAAAACCATGGAGAACAACAACCATATTTTCTCTTTTTATTGTAAATGCCCTAAGCTAAAAATCACTTTTAATTCCATCCTATTAAGTCAACTAGTTTCATTTTTAAACACATTCGTATATTTATAGCACTTATTTTTCACTTATATTCTCCCACATATATTTCAGTATCCATATTGGAAAATAATGGGTCTGTGAACCAGGTAACATTTAGAGAGAACAGTACTGACCAGATGGCCCAGCCTTTCACTAAGGAGCTCTGGTGCTGACAGAAGCTCAGTTCTGGCCTTCAGGATCTTCACCTACATTGGATGGTGGATGAAGGGTCTTCAGCTACCATGTTGGACGAAGTCATTTTTAGAGCTTCTGAGGCTAAATATATTCTAAATGGTGGAGGAGACTATGATGACAGATGAGTAACCTCCATTTGTAGAGTACACAGCTGTACTGATACACTTGAATGTAAAGACTGTTTTGAGGCCAGACCAGTCTTTCCTTCAGAGGACAACTGTGGTTAGGAGATCTGTGTTGTTTTAATTTTCCATACTGTTTATCTCTTTTTTCCCTCAAGTACAAAAATAGAGTACAATAGCAACATGCTCCCAAAATATCACATGAAAAATTGAGAAAAGAATGTTTTGTTTAATTTATCAACATAGGTGCAGTACTTGGTATTTTGTAATTATTGGTTAAAAAATATCAGCAATTATTTCTGTAAGTGAAAAGTTTGAAACATGAATTATGTTTTATGAGTAATAGTGGAAAGTAAAAAAAAAAAAAAAAAAAAGGTAGTTGTTTCACCAGCAGATTTATCCCTGAGCAGATTCAAGTAATTTATGTAAACATTTCCTCTATTTTAGTGTTTATCAAATGCACTTAGAATTTTTTTTTGTTCAAAATGTCTAGGACACATACACTATGAACTCAAGATAAACCTTGAGTCTGATAGTGTGTCTTCAAAGCAGCATTTTCAGCTCTTCTTATGAATTAATTCTTAAGTGGTTGAGACAACAGTTTTAGTGCTATATATTTTAATTAACAGAACATATAAGCTCATTAGAGGATAATTTGCTGACAAAACAACAGGAAAAAGTATAAAAATGGAAACTTAAGCTGTTATGTAAATTTAAAAAATAGAGATGAATGATAAATAGTGCCTGTCTCTTGGTAGCTTGAGAGTTTTGGGGGAATAGTAATAAGAACTTTTTTCTTTATTTTTAAAATTCTTTTTATATTATTTTTTTCAAAGTAAAATATGTGCATGGCTAAACAATTATGTACAGAAGAGCTTACTTATTATATAAAAGAATAATTTTTAGTTTTTTAAAAAATATTAATATATAAAAATTTTTTAAAAATAGTATAAATACCTATTCTCTTTGCATATATTCAACAATTAATACATTCCTAACATTTATATTATTATACATAATGTGTGATATATGTTAGATATATAATATCTGTTTAAATATATATAAAATGTGCATGCACATATATGCATTTTATATGTTTTTCTTGAATTTTTTAAGTTTTCTTAATCTTGAAAATAACTTGCATATTTCACTCCCGAATACTTCACCATGTTTTGCCTAAGAATAAAAATATTCTCCTCCTTCATAATCTCAATACCAGAAAACATATAAAATTAATAATTCTGTCATATCATCTAGTAACCAGTCCATATTAAAATTATCCAAATTGTCTCCTAAAAGCCTTTTTCTTAAACCTGTATTCTGTAAAAATTCCCACATATTTTTGGTTGTTGTAAAAGTAACCACTTTAAATTCTTTCAATTGTTTCTTAGGCGAATTGCCTCCACATCACTAATATGCTTATATAGGTACTTCTTAAATGATCAGTTGATACGACTATATTAACATCCTATTTTGATAGCTGAAAGTTTAACTTTTTAATGATTTCTCAATATGACCTTTCTACCTATGTGGTTTTTATTGTTATTTGTAGTTAAATCAATAATCAGTGTTTAGATTAACATCAGTATATAAGTATCTCTATATATAAAAGGCTGATAGGCTAAGTGTCTGACCATCCAACCAGTTGCTATGATGTGCCCTGACCACCAGGGGGCAAACAATGAAGGAGCTGCCATGAACGCATACTGGCTGGCACTATGGACCTGGTGCTGACAAACCAACACTTGGCTTCCCCCAAGTGGGACACAGGCCACGCCACCACCCCGGAGTAACACCCCACCAAATCACAGCCAATGCTGCCGAGACACCATGGTGCAAAATGTGGCCCAAAGCCCAGCCCAGCCCGGAAACAATGGCTGTGGGCGCCGGGTAATGACATCACATAGCAACGTCCAGCTTCCTCTCTCTAGCGTAGGGGTGTTGAACTCAATCAGAGAAGGGACCAAAATCTAAAATCCAGCCTAAATCGCGGGCCGAATGGTTTACTGAACAGTCATAAACTGTCATTGTGATGGAAATGCAGCGGAGTGCAGTGATGACAGCGCGGTGCGGGCCACATTGCAAGGCCTGGCGGGACGGATTTGGCCCGCGGGCCTTGAGTTTGACACATGTGCTCTAGCGACTAGACTCTTTAGAGTTTCTTCAGCCCAGTAATATGACTTGCTTTATAGCCAGGTACAAACATTTTATAGATTAACCAAATGTCTGTGAAGCGTTTTCATGTGCCTCATCTCATTTGACCCTCACAGAAGTCCTGGAGTAGGTAAATAGGAAACTCAGTGGAATCCTGCTGGAAAATGGAGATTTAGAAAGCTTAGAACCTTGACCTGATTGAAAAGAAGAAATGGTGGACCTTGAAAATGACTTCAGAATATAGTCAAACACTGCTGTAGTTAAATATTTTAACCTTTGTTCTTCCTGCATGATCTATAATAATAATCTGCTTCATGTTGATATTTAATGCTGTGTTGCTGACAATTACCTGAAAGAGAAATTGGGGTGCTTCACATGGCTGAAAAAAGTTTAGCTAAATCAGAAAGCAGGTCTAATTAAGCAAGTTAATTCTACATCTATAAAAGGCTAAGTGACTCATGCATGTGTAATACATATAAAGCTCTTGCTGGTGCCAATTACACGTGTGTGTTTTGATCTGTCATTGTCCATGCTAAATTTGGTTGACACTTCTATTATAGAGAAAGAGCGAATAGCAATATTAAAATATTTCTTCTCATTAATTTTTTTTCAATGTGCATGAGGCCACTAGTTATTCTGTAAAACTAAGAGCTATGGTTACTTTTCCTTTCTTGTTTAGCTTTTTCCTTTTTCCTGAAGTTTATGATTTTAACATTTATATTGCTTAATTTTTCTAACATTAGCATGGTCAACCTTTATTAAGGGCTTAACGTGCCAAGTAATTTCTAAGTGTTTTACATATATTGGCTAATTTAATCATCATAACAACCTATGACATAAGAATTATTACAGATGAAGAGAATGACGAATAGAATAAGCTAATTGTCTAAGTTCATATAAGTGCTAAGTGGTGGGATAGGAACATAGGCCACTTTTATATAGGGAACAACTTTGCTGTTCTTTCCACAGATTCAGAGTATTACATTTCTCAGTTCTCCCTTCTTCTTCCTGCTGCCCTCCATCCTCCAGTCCCAATCTCGACTAATTGGTTTTCTAGATCTGTTACAAAGCTCTTTTCTCTTTGCTCTCAATGCCTTGGGACCTTGGGTATGAGGTGGAGCAGCACCAGCAGTTGGGGAGTGAGAGAGGTAACAGTTCAATCAGAGATCATCTCGGACCAATAACTATCTTTACCTTCTCTTCCTCCCATCCCACTGTCCTCTACAAAGTGCTGTACCACAGATGGAAGATAGTCTGTGCTTTGTGTTGCATTGGTCATTCTCAAGCTCAATTTCTAAGAATAACGAGAAGGATAGCAACTTAGTGTTGTCATTTTCAGTTGTTAGACCATGTCCTTTGAGGAGTTTGGCAAAATTAAAATGTTTTTCTAAAAGCTTTTTGGCATTTCAGTTACTAACAGTCATAGTGTATCAAGCCAATTTTTAAAACCAGTATTTGCTCTCTCTGGCTTTAAAAAAAATTCCCAGAGAAATGTGTCATCCAAGAACTCTTGGAAAGATAGACCTGATTCCTCATATGGGGTGACTTCTTTCCTTTTTCCATCACTGCCAACTGTTATGAGATGATCTTCACCTCTGATATGGCTTATTTTTCTTAGATTTAATTGGATCAAACCATTTATAATAACTCATTTATTGATTATATGAGATTCTGGGTTGCGCAAAGGAAAATGGTACAGGACATATATAACTATTCAGTTATATCTGGGGGACTATATACACACATACACACACAGATGCAGACACACATTACATATTTTTTTCTTTTTTACTTGAAAATATGAGATATAGTTACAAATTGAAGTAGCTTTGGAAAATTTTTATTTATTGGGTAAGAATTGATTGTTTGCTATTGTGATCTTCAAAGGCACTGAAACAAGTATTATAGAATAGAGGAGAGTAATCTGCCTCTTGGGTTAGTGTGTGTGTGTGTGTGTGTGTGTGTGTGTGTTAGAAGAAAACAGCTTTTCAGTTAAATAAAAACAATAAGTTGTGGGAAGTGGAAATAAGTCTGTTTTTAGTAGAAATCAATTTCTTTAATTAATGAGAGAATGAGAGGAACTTCTAGAATAGTTATAGACCTAGAAGGGACCTGGTGAGTTCACCTAGTACAGTGGTTGGCAAACTCATTAGTCAACAGAGCCAAATATCAACAGTACAAAGATTGAAGTTTCTTTTGAGAGCCAAATTTTTTAAACTTAAACTTCTTCTAACACCATTTCTTCAAAATAGACTCACTCAGGCCGTGGTATTTTGTGGAAGAGCCACACTCAAGGGGCCAAAGAGCCGCATGTGGCTCTTGAGCTGCAGTTTGCCGACCACAGATCTAGTACCTTAGTTTCATAGTTGAAGGAATTGAGTTACAGTGAGGTAAGTGGATTGGCTAAAATACTACGACCTAGTTTGCAGATCTAGACCGAAATGAACCTAAGTTCCAGATCTGAGCTCCCTTCACCACCACAAGTGAACCCCAGAAATGTGTGTGTGTCTGTTCACACTTGCCTGTTGGTGGAAAAAGGTTTAAACCTCTTTCCAATTGAACTCTGACACTGGAAGCTGGACAATAGGAATAAAATGGAAATTTAGTATTTTAGACTTTCAAAAATAACCTTTGTAATTATTACTGCCATAACAAGAATTCATTTAATTATTTTACTGAATAGTTAAGTTGTCTATAGGTAAGCATTGCAGGAGCATGATTCTACAATTTATTATAATAGAGAAGTGACAATTATGTCTTTTTTGACATTGATATTTTCAACACACAGAAACATAATTGTATTACTTATGTTAATCATGTCTGTCTAAGCTGAGATATGAATTAACTTTTGCTTTTCTCCTTAAGTGTTGTTTTTTGATAGTTGAACGATGCAGTCACTGTGGGGAAAAATTTATGATATAAAAATTCGTTTAAATTACAGACTGTCTTGCACTAACATCTTTTAAAGCATTAGAATTCTAGTTACCAAGGTAAGGAGAATTGATGACAAAAGTGAGGACCACTCTAAGTTCCTTGCTAATCATTCAATATATAAAGATTTTCCACGAGGCTGGTTCTCATGCCTTTGTCTGGGAGCAAAGGACTAACTGGCCGTGTTAAAAAGACAGCTTGACAAATAACTCTAAGAGACATACTTGGAGCATTACTAGCAACAGGAGGAATGCAGGATTTTAGAAGTCAGCATCAGTAGATTCCAACTTGCTGGTGAAAGCGGGCTACTATTTTTAAAAGTGCATGTTATGCCAAGAAGAAAATCTGCAATGAGGTAATTTCGTTGGAGAAATTTGAACATAGCTAACATTCTCTTTACCTTTCAGAGATCCTGTCTCTGGTTTTTTTTTTTTTTTTTTTTTGGAGAAAACCCAACTCCTAAGATGTCTATCTCTTACAGTATAAAAATCACAGAAAAGAAATAAAGAACTAAAATTCTTTTTTCTTGGATAGTCTTTAAGTGGACCTGGAACCTCAGAATCTGGCAAAGTTTTGTATTGACCGCTTAAGCTGCATCTTGAAATAATAAACAATGGGTCAAATCTGTTTTCAGTAGTTTGGTCTTATTGCAGGTGTAGTTTCCAGAATATTCAAAACCACCTACATTTTCTTTGGGTAGAGGTTTGCCAGATGGTAGTGGGGCTATGGGGCTTGGCCCATGGGAAGACTGTAGGTCTGAGTTCTTTGAACCAGACTGACACAGCAAGGAATAAAGTCATAGAATGGAAGATAATTTTAGAGAACACTCAGGAGAGACACTCAGCTTCTGCAAGAACATGTCTAATGTCAGGCAGCTGAATAATCTTAATTGAACAGACTGTCAAAACTTCAGAGGGAAGGCAGGGGAGGGTGGGAGAGGGGTAAGAGATCAACCAAAGGACTTGTATCCATGCATATGAGCATGACCAATGGACACAGAATATAGGTAGGTAGGAACATACGCTGGGGTGCGGGAGTAGGTGGGGAGAGGTCAATGTGGGGAAAGGAGACACGTGATACCTTCACCAATAAAGAATTAAAAAAAATAATATGATTGTATAGACTATATAATATAGTGTTATTTTTATGTGAATAATAATTAGCTGCAAGTGCTGAAATAATGAACTGTTCAAGTGCTGTGTACATTCTTTCATTTAATCTCCTAATAGCCTTATAGAGCCAACTGTGTAGCAATTAAAGGCACAGACTCTGGAGGAAGACCATGTAAGTGAATCTCAGCTCCATATTTGTTTGCCATGTGCTTTGGGTCATCTTTATTTAATCCCTTTGGGTCATCTTCTTCGTTGGTAAAACGAGTATCTACCTTTCAGGGTTGTTTTAAAGATTAAGTGAATTAGTCTGTGTAAGGAGCTTGGGAGTACCTGGTCCAGAGCTATTGCAAACACTATTCCATTTTAGACAGAAAGTCAGATTTAAGTTGTTATTTGATATGTGACCTTATACTGGAAAGAGCTGTGGGTCAAAGACAACTCTGCCCACATCTGTTGTTCACCTTACACGTTCTGCTTCTCCCGTGTCAATAGCCCATTTCATTGCTGAGAAAACCTTGATCAAGTGCCACTTCTCATTGAATTCTGGCTTCTTTTACCTTTATACTCTTAATATCAGATCTATCAAAATGCAGTAATTTGTCCTCAAAGAGGAGAAAAAGAAAAAGTGCAAACTTGGGCTTTTTCTGCCTTTCTCATTACCATTGGCTAATGAGCTTTAATGTTTGATGGGGTTGTTTGGACTGTGGAAATCTTATGATTTGGAGAAAAGGAAGAAACGCCCAGTTTGGAAGTTTCTCATAAAGTCCAAATGAACGAGAACTGGGTTATTGTTTAGTCACTTCCTTTTCCTAGTAAAGGTCAAGCTCAGGAGGATGCTAGTCAAGGTCAGGAGCGTGCTTATAAACAGGAGTGGATGGGTTAGGTACTCTTGCTAGAGTGTAAAGGAGGAGGTTGAGGCCTTTGCTACCTCTTGTTTTTGGCTGTTGAGGTAAAAATGCCTCAAATGCCATGGAAAGGAACAGCCATAGGCACCTTTGTTTTGCTGTTAAAGATCCTGCAAAAATCTTCCTTGGAATTGGGTTTAATTTAAAAAACCCAGAAAGATTGTGGGAACGTGAGAGGTTACTCCCTTTTTGAGTATCTGCTGGAAGATAACCTCTAAAATTTTTTGGGGAAAGTGTTCTTTCCACTTTTTATTTGGCAGGCATAATCCAAGCAATGTAGGCACAAATGTCTTTTTTTTTTTTAATGCATCTTTTTATTGATTTCAGAGAGGAAGAGAGAGGGGGAGAGAGAGAGATGGAAAAATCACTGATGAGAATTATTGATCAGTTGCCTCTTGCACACCCCCTACTGGGGATTGAGCCCACAACCCGGGCATGTGCTCTTGATAGGAATTGAACCCGAAACCCTTCAGTCTGCAGACTGATCCTCTATCCACTGAGCCAAACCGGCTATGGCATCAATGACTTTTAATCTAAAGTGAAAATTAAGGTGTATATCCTTAATGCACTGACGTGGCACCATAGTGTGCTGTGACAATACAGCTGAGAAATTAATTCTTATGAACAATCCTGCAGTTTATTATTATTATTATTATTATTATTATTATTATTAATATTTGCTTTAAGAACACATAACTAGTTTAAAGGACATAAAAGGATGTGTCATAATTTAGTCATTGTTCATATGGTCATCGTTCACTCATTCTCCATTGGGAATCTAGTTTAGGGCCCAGATACGAAAGTTGAGCTGTCTTGGTCCTGCACTGTGCTACCACGTAATTAACTGTGCTATCTTTGGTTGTTTGGAGCTGCAGCACAATCAATTTTGGAGGGTGGGGAATACTTCTTTGGTTCCCCTTCTTAATAACAGCATAGGCCTGAATGTCATTTGAAATTACGGATGAAGTAATTTTAGAGCAAGATCATTATTAAAACACTTCCTCCAAGGATATGGAAACAGGGATCTCTGTTTCATAGTGAATGCTTAAATGACTTACTACATACTTTGTTGGAAACTAATATGTTTTTGTCTCTTTCTCTTCCTGCCTCTTACCCTTTTAAGATGCAAATCTGGGTACCCAGAGCTCTCCAATCTGTGTGACATAATCCCGGCTTTATCCAATGCCCCTCTGCCTGATTTCCTATGCCTGCATCTCTAAGGCCCTTGACCACTTAGTCTCTTTGTAGTCCCAGGGTTCTAGCTGTTGCTAAGCACTGACACGTTAAAAAGTGATCAGTTTATCTCCCTTGAAGAACTGATGTCTTTCTGAGTTTCTTTTTTTGGTCAGTGGAAGGGAGTGTCTTCTGAGACTGACTTCTTCTGAGACTGACTTTTCCTCTCAAATGCCATTGTGTGAGGTATTTTTCTCATACCTTCCCCACCTCCGACAGTTCCCAACTCTGGTGGCACAATGCTACTGAGTCATCAGTCTGTTGTAAAATGCTCCAGGGCATTGTGATGGGAAGCAGTGTTGGGACCACTGCAGAAAATGTTCATAAATATTCGTTAACTGATTAAACAATAGTTCTGTGTACATCCTAAACATGGGTTAAGGCTTTGGTGATGGTTGATATTTACTGGAACGCTGGCCTTAGTAGCATTTTTCAAATAGTTTTAGTGGCCACACATCATAAACCACAGAGTCTTGGCAATACCCTGCCACAAGGAGAAAAATGTATTTGGAAATGGGGAGAAGTTTTCTTTTCAAAAGGGATATGGTCTTAAGTTTTTTTAAAATGAAAAATAGACATTTATTACCCACTTTTAAATGATATACTGTAGATACATTTTGGGAAGATTTCCAAAATCTTTTTCTTCCTGCTAAATGAATATACTTTGTTTGCCCATGTTCATAAGAGCATTAAAATACTATTTCCTAGAGGCATGATTTCTATTTTCATTTGATCCTAAATCAAGTTGGACACAATTGGTTGGAGCTTAACTCTTCAGGGAAATAAATCCTATCTGGTAAACAAAATTTAAGAATAACAAGTTATACCATTGGAAAGCAGCTGAGAAGATCCTAATAGTTCCCCAAGCTGGGATCCCAGCCCAATAGAGTGGTAGCATATAAGTACATGTGCCAATTAACAGTCGGTATAGCGCAGTAGAGAAACTGAAGCCCTTATTTTGTCCCCATTGATTTGGTGCAAAATGGAGTTATACTTTTCTCTAATCGAGAGAGAGAGAATGTCTATCTCATAGGCCTGATACATTTGTCAAAAGGATCCAGAGAGATAAAGAGTGCAGTAGTGGCTTTGAAGGCAGGCAAATAACAGCTGGTAGAAGAGGAGGCGGGAGGCGGAGGAGGAAGGAGAGGGGAGGATGATAGTAACAGAACTTCAAGGGACGGTTCCAGAAAATGGCTGATGGGACTTCTTAGATGCACTGGAAAACGAGGCACTTCCAGACAGCGTGACGTGGGTTCTTCTCACTGAGTCAGGGGTGAGAGATGAGATGTTGTCATGCTAAGCTAATAAATGACATTAGTGAGACCAGAGTTTGAAAAGAATTGTGCTTGCAACTTGGGAGCTCTCCCAAGGAAGGCTTCCAAGCTCTGGGAGCCAAGAGATCACCCATCACTGCCAGGAACAATGGAAACATCTCAATTAAAAATGGAACAGCCTTCCGGAACCTTGGGACCTAAGGAGCTTCGCTGAGTGTAATTTTCTTTGAGGGGAAATGGAAGTTTATGATTTGTTAGAAGCAATTTTTCAAAAGTAAAAAATGAGGCATATAGAAGTTGTCCCTGCCTTCCCAGCTCCTTCAGGAAAAGCCAATTTGGGTAAGTGCATCTCTAAGTCACTGTGCTGGGCAGTGACTAATATGACTACAGCATTGGAGAATTTATTGTGATAATGATTTTGTGTGTGTGTGTGTGTGAGATTCCCTGCTTTGGACTCTTGTCATCAAATTCAAAATCTTGCAACTCTGTGTTCTAACTCAGAATGTTGGTCTTGAGTACTATAAAGGAGCCACAAACGTGTGGCAGTGACTCAGATTTTGAGATCTGTGTAAGGAGCACAGGTGACAGGGAACTGGGTGCAGGAACAGGCTTTGGTAAGATTTCTGTACAGTCCAGCTACTTCACTTAGGGCAAAGGATTTTTGACATTTATAAAGTATATTGTAAACCAGGTACTATTTAGAACTGCACATTAAAAACATTTTTCTATTTGTTACTGTGAGTCTAATCTCTCCTGAACAAACATTTCCTTGTTATTTAAAAAATAACTATTAGTATGCTGAATATATTAGCACTAAAGGCCCGGTGCATGAAATTCGTGTGGGGGGGTGTCCCTCAGCCCAGCCTGCACCCTCTCCAATCTGGGATCCTTTTTGTAATCCAGAACTTCTAAGCGCTCACCTGCCTGCCTGCCTGATGCCCCTAACTGCTCGCCTGCCTGCCTGATGCCCCTAACTGTTTCCCTGCATGCCTGATAGTCCTAACTGCTCTTTCCTCCTGGCCTAAATCCCCTCACAGCCCATCTGCTCTCCCTTCCTCTTTGTACCTTCAGATCCTGGCGCAGGAGTGCTGAGAGCTCTCCCTGATGCCCCACCCCCGACCTGACGCCCTCTCTGGGCTGGGCAGCATGGCCAGCCTGCACAGCCTCATGTCTCTGTGGCACAAGTCCCTGGCCTCCTTCCCGCCCACAAGCTCCTGTGCATGCGCAGCCTGTTGAATGTTCGTGACTGGGACACCACTAGGACCAATTAGCATATTACTTCTTTATATTTATAAATAAGTTGTCTTTCACATAAGTGAGGTATTTTGTTTGCAACAAAGGAGGGGTAGGTGGGAGACCAACACTGTGTACCATGGTAGCACGTGCCAGATTTTTGGAGAAGAGAGTGCGTGAGCCCTGGTCATCTAAGATCTCACTACCTGGGGATGGGGAGAAGACAAGTGATCAAATGACCTTAGTGATCTGTGGAGTAAGGACAGTGTCAGAGGTGCAAGTACAATGCTATTACATCAGGATTTGGAGAGAAGTGGAGAGGGTCAAGAAAATACTGGGAAAGGTAACATTTGAGATGGACACAGAAGTTTTCAGCAGGTGTTGACAGCAGCCTTTAGACATCTGCAAAGTTAAAAGCCTTGGGTTTGAATAACATGTGTCCCAGGAGAGTAGTCAGTGGTTAATAGCGGAAAGTGTTTGAAGCCCCAGTATGCTGTGGTGTGTGCTGCATTACTGCATTAGACATCAGCAAATGAATGGAAGTGTGATTGAATGTGTTCCGATTGCCAAGTGCAGTGCAGCGCTGAGTGTTTCTCCAAATAGATGACCTTCACCAGTGACCACATTCAACGTTTCTCTCCTCGGCGTTCTATTCATTCAAGGGCCACCCTGGACTGTATTTAAAATTGAACTTTGAACTCTTTGTGTGTTTCTGAGATCTGTTGCTTATAATCTTCGGGTGCAGGTTGTATTTTTTATGTAAAAGAAAGTGCTGAAGGACCCCAAGTCACAGCTCCAATTTTCTCAGTGTGATGTGATAATATGGTGCCATTGAATGAACAGTGGTGGGCTTCTAATGCTGGTGGTTTGCGTGGGCTGCTTTTTGAATGATGTTTAATAAACTGTAGCAGGTTATTTTTGGTACATTTGAACAGTCAGTGAACTAGTTTGTCTGCATGGAAAGACATTAATGAAATGAAGTGGTATTTGCGAAAGAAAGCTGTCTCCATCCAAATTGTCCAACACTGCTCCGTGCCGTGGTCAAACAGAGGCAAGACTGGAGACGCAGGTGGAGAGAGAACTGAGAGATCCAAGTGGCCTTTCAAAGACTGGTATTTGCAGAAGGAAAAAACAACAGTCTATGTAAGAAAAAGATGAAAAATAATACTATTTTTTATACTCAAGGGGTTCACTTGACATTAAGCCCAGTGAATGAAGGGGCTGCCAAAAACTGAGTGTTAATGTAGTTCCTTATGGTTGATATTTGATTCTAGAATGAGAAAGATGATGATTTTACTCTTTTCTGATTTATGAGATTTTATGCATGTGTAATATGTATGTAGTATATAGCATATTTTATGCATTTCTCTGTGAAATAGTTTAATATAGTTACATTGCCTTTATCACAACCTACAGAATATAATGTTTTCATATTTTACTCTATTATTATATGATTATTATGTATCTAAACTACATCTATGCTGTATCTGTCTGTGTCTTTATCTATGTAGACATTTTATCTGTGGGAACGAGGATTAGGAACTTCATAGCTGTTTTGAATGTCATAGGACTGTCACGTGGACGAACGGTTGTGATTTGTTATCTTTATTCCTCTTGGTAGGGAAGGCCCAGTTGATAGAGTTATGGGGAAGCGCTTGGGCTCCTTTCTAAGACAGAGTTTTCTGAGAGCACTGCCCCTAGGTGCAGTAGGCTGCTGTGGTGTAAGAGAATTCCTTGTTCATTCCTTTAAGACCAGGCTGTTCAAGTCTAGGCAAAGCCCTGGCTCCCAAGCTTTAGGGGAATCAGCGTTGCCTGGAAGGCTTGCTCAAACCCAGACTGCTGTATCCCACCCCCCGAACTGTTGATTTAGTAATGCTGGTGTGGGGCTTGAGAAATTGCATTTCTAACAACTTCTCAGGTGCTGCTGATGCTGCTGGTTGCTTTCAGAAGCATTGAGCTGAAATGTGCTTACTAAACAAGAAATCATTTGTGCATAGAAATCATTTGGGGATTTTTGTTAAAAAGGATTCAGTCGGTTCAGGCCTGAGAGTCTGCATGTTTGAAGTCTCTCAGATGACGCCGATGCTCCTGGTCCCTGGGGTGAGTAAACAGGGCTAATGAACCCATCAGGGATCGGGAGGCCTGAGGAAATGTAAACATCCAGTGGGGAGTTAGACCAGAGGATGCAACGCTGAGCTCCTGCAAAAATCATTTTATTTTGTAAATCCCCAGAGGTGACAAAAAAAAAATGTTGACTTTGGCTTAAAAATTATTTTACACGGTAAAAACCTTTGTCTTACAATGACCTCCATAATTACGAACATTTGTCTCACCCTTCTCTGAGGGCCTTTAAATAAGACCTTATTTAACTCACTCTACTTATAAAGTTTTTGCCCATCTGGGAAATGCCTCACTGAATCCACTACAGAACTTTTAATGAAAATGACCTATATGTTCTTTTATTTAATTGAGTTCTGATGTTTACTTGCAGATTTGGTTATTTTTCATAAATGCTCCCATTGAAGAATTTTGAGGTTTTAACCCCATTATGTCCACACACTGTACTTTCCAGCGATGCCACAGGGTTGTGGCCCTGGAAAGTGTAGAGTAAATCAAGAGATTACTAATCTTTTTAAAAACATAATGGTTCTATATGTATATGCTTGGATAATGCAAAGTTGCATCAAAAAATGCATGTTTCCTATCAAGAGCCAAGTGCGTATTTTATTATGTTTTCTCCTATTTACTCCTGTGTCTAAACTGTGTTTTTTCTTTGCTGCCTTTCGGAGTTGTCGCTACACCTCTTATTTGAGCTTTGATTCTAATCTCATGAGGTTGTATCACTTTTTAGGTAAGGTTTTCTGTCATTAGGGGATTTTCTCATAGAATCAAGAGCAGTTCTTAGACCTACTGGAAGTGCAAGATCCAGATCTCAAGAGAGAGAAGCTGATTATTAATAGCTCTTTAACCTTTGATCTGTTGTTTTTCTCATACAAAGGGAAGGAAAGCAGCATTTGCCTGCCTATTGCCAGAGACTTTACATCAGTGTTTCATTCGATTCTCAAAAGCCATATGATCCCAGTGTTGTAATTGCATCACAGGAAAACTGACTCAGGGTGGTGAAACATGAAGGTAATACCTCACAGCTAGTACATAAGAGGTCAAATCAGGATTGATTTGAACTCAGGACAGCTTGTCTGCTTAGCTTCTTTTTATATGCCAAGGCATCCTAAAAAAGTAGCAGATTCTTTGAAATGCAGATTTACCACATGTGAGCACCACAGCAGAAGGTTTTGAATGGGAAAGGGGGAAAATAAATGTCCCAGCCAATCAGTATCTCAGTATCTCTTTAGCTTTTTTTTTAAATATATATATTGATACACACACACACACACACACACACACACACACATATATATATGTATGTATATATATATATGTGTGTGTGTGTATATATATATATATATATATATATATTGATTTCAGAGAGGGAGAGAGAAATAGAAACATCATTGGTGAGAGAGAATCATTGATCATTTGCATCCTGCATGCCTCCTACTGGGAATTGAGCCCACAACCCAGACATGTGCCCTGACTGGGAATTGAGCCATGACCTCTTGGTTCATAGGATGATGCTCAGCCATTAAGCCAGGCGTCTTCAAACTACGGCCCGCGGGCCACATGCGGCCCGAAGAGGAGTCTGATCCGGCCCGCCAGGCTTTTTGGGCAGTGAGCGCAGCCGAGGTGTTACAGTAGGAATTAGTAGTTCATATAGTCTGGCCCTCCAGCTCTCTGAGGACCGTGATCTGGCCCCACTTTAAAAAGTTTGAGGACCCCTGAAGCCATGCAGGCCAGGCTCTCTTTAGCTTCTTATCCAGCAGCCACCAACAGACTATCAGCTGTATTATTGTACAACAGCCAAACAAAGATAGACTCCCAGTTAGAAGGATCATCCCAAAGTGAAAATTAGAGATTGGGTGAGTATTGTGCTGATCATTGAGCAATCTGCGCTCACCTATAATCCCCCACCCACTTCTAATTTTGTTTGTGGCATTGGGACCCAGGTCCTAAAAACCGCATTGCTTCTATGCCAGCACTATGGTGTCTGCCAAAATGGGGTCCTAGAGGGGGACTGCATGGCTGGAGGAGGGAGGCTGGAGAGGAAGACCGGATATACTCTTCCTGTTTACCTCCTTTCCTGAAAGGGTCACCTCTGCAGCAGATCTTCGGCAGGAGAGGTGGTTTGTTTTCAGCAGTTGATTTTGGTTTCTGACTGTCCCCAGCCTGGCCTCTCCTCCTTAGGTGTCTGGGTCCAGCTCTTTGGGGGGTCCCTTTCCAACTTCTACTCTCTGTTCCCTCACCTCTACCTAGGACTTCCTCTGTGACATCTCAAGGTTGCCTTTGTGTCTTTCAGTACTCCCAGACTAAATTGAATAGGTCCTGTTGAATTCTCTGTTTGGGGAGAGAGAGAGAGAGAGAGAGAGAGAGAGAGAGAGAGGGGGGGGGGGGGGGAGGGAGGGAGGGAGGGAGGGAGGGAGAGAGAGAGAGAGAGAGAGAGAGAGGCACTACTATTTGTAATACTTTAAACATTAAAAAAATAAATAAAAGATTCCTGGTGGGTTTTCCTGGTGAGATCCTTGGGGATCCATGCTGTCTTAGGGAAAACATCTCAGCCATGCTGCCCAAGCACAGTGCCCAGAACACATGCTGCCCAAGACTCACGCAGGGAGTGAGTTGGGCAGAAGTAGGACAGGAACTTGAAGGACTTGCAAAAGAATTTCTGGGCAAGTTTGTTAGGTTTATATTTTCACCGCACAAGCCAATCCTGGGATAGCTTGTCACATATGAGAGGAGATTAGGAAACAGCAGCCAACTGAGAGAAGCTGTGTATCCGGGATCAGCTTTGCCTCTAGGTTTGGGGATGACATTCTCTCTGGGCCTCTGTTTCCTCCCTTTCAACGTGTTAGTTAATACTAATATGAAGTCAAATGAAGTTAAGGCAGTGAGTACTTGTAAAAAGTATAGGCATTGAATTAAAGTAAACTGTTATGATGGTCAAATAAATATCATAATATTCTCATTAGACTCAATCAGGCATCTTCAAACTACGGCCCGCCGGCCACATGCGGCCCGCAGAGGAGTCTGATCCGGCCCGCCAGATTTTTTGGGCAGTGAGTGCAGCCGAGGTGTTACAGTAGGAATTAGTAGTTCATATAGTCCGGCCCTCCAGCTCTCTGAGGGACCGTGATCTGTCCCCCACTTTAAAAAGTTTGAGGACCCCTGCAAGGCCTTAGGTTTGTTTCAGCTCCAGGCCCAGGAAAGCAGCCAAACCAGACAGGCGACATTAGGATTAGCTGCATTGACTAATGACCACTTTGCCCAGTTGCCAACTAATTAGTAGAGAGCACAACCCTGAAAGGACACACCTGGAAAGCTAATGAATATTCTATTGGGATCCTCCCCTGAGACCTACAGATAAAAACCTTCAGGAGGAGGACCTAGTGTGGCTCTCTCTGTGGAGCACAATCTCGCCTTCCCCCACCCCTTTCTGCCTTGTCTCTCTCCCCCTATCTCTCTTCCTTTCTCCCTCTCTCTCCCCTTCTTTCCCTCTTCCTCTCCTTCTCCCCAGCTCCAATGGCCCTTCTTTTGCCTCTGCAACTATTCCCTGAGCTCACGAAGCACAACTGGCTTATGTCCTCTGCAGCTCACTTCTTCTACCTCTATGACTTCCTAAATAAACTTTCTCTTAGAGTTTGAATCTAGGCTCTGAATTTTTTCTTAGCCAGAACTCAAGTATGGAGTTACTGAACCAAGGCTGGGTCTGACTCCACTGATCGAACAACCTGGTGCTGTTTGTCCATTAACAGTTATGGGAAGAACATAAGATTGGCAAAAACTAATGAAAGAGCCAGAAACTCAAGAGTTTATTATGCCACTTGGTCCAGCCTCCTTCCTCCAAACCAAATTATTCTTTAGAAAGATCATTCAAAAATTTCCTTTGGGCATGAAACCTCCATGTACATTTCTTTGTAATTTCTTGTGAATCTATAATTATTTCAAAAAAGAAAAAAAAATTCCTCTGGTATCTTATTTTAGTGGGGTTTTTTGTTTGTTTTTTGTTGTTGTTTTTATCACACTTGAGTCAAAAGTCCTTCCTGCATTATCCTTTCTTGCTGGAATGTAAATCCATTTCCTCTTTCCTCAGCCCTCTGAAGAGATAATCCAGTCGGTAACCTCCTCAAACATTTGAAAGCACTGGTTAAGCCAGCCTGCGCTATTCCAGATCCTATAACCCTTTCTGCATCTGCTTTTTTATTTTCTAACTTTAAATTTTTTAATTTTTAGTATTTTAAGGAGTATTTCCTGAATCTAACTTAATTCTTTAAGGAAATGGAAGAGACCCTTAGCCAATAGCTGCTTTTGTTAATAATAATTGGCAGAAACTTTGTTGTTGTTAAAAATTCACAAGCAGCTCTCTAATAATTACAGCTACATCATAAATAGCTGTGGTAGCCGAAACCGGTTTGGCTCAATGGATAGAGCGTCGGCTTGGGGACTGAAAGGTCCCGGGTTCGATTCCGGTCAAGGGCATGTACCTTGGTTGCGGGCATATCCCCGGTAGGGGGTATGCAAGAGGCAGCTGATCGATGACTCTCTCTCATCGATGTTTCTAACTCTCTATCTCTCTCCCTTCCTCTCTGTACAAAATCAATAAAATATATTAAAAAAATAAATAAATAAATAAATAAATAGCTGTGGTAAAGAGGCCTGTCAGTCCAGTCTACTTCAACCTTATCGGAGGGCCAGATCAGAGACCTGGACGCCACCGATGCCAGAAACTGAGAGCTAAGATCCTTGGAAAGCACAGGCTGACCTGAGAAAGACAAAACTGTCTCCTTGCTATATTTCCGGGGTTGTGGAAAGAAATAAGCAAACTCTAGACTTGTGATATTTCACCATGAGATTATTACAACTATTTGAGAAAGACAGAATCTAGTTGTTAAAGACAAAGCTCCTAAGTCTAAGTATCTTTATTTTAACAATGAAAAATGTGCCCCTGAATATTGCATAAAATATGATATAAAGGGCATTAAATATATTTATAAGAAGAGAAACTGTAGCATGTAGTTTGAAAATACCCTTGTGGTTAGGAAAGTCTAAGACAGTACCACTAGGAGTAAACTGATTTTTTCAGAGCATTATGATGCTGAAAGTGAGGTCTGGGAGAGTTCCAAGCCCTCCTATAACCCATTAATCCTTTAATTCCATCACATTTGCCAGTTGCCTTACAATTCACAAGTGCTTTCATACTTCATCCCAGTCAGTCTTCAAATCGTCCCCAAGGGATAAGCAAACAGACTTTACTATCACTGTTTTACAAAAGAGGAAAATAGTTCATTCAATGTTTCAGTGACTTGAACTAAAAAACGACGGGATTCAGGTATATATTCATTACCCTGTTACTCTACTCCAAGAACTGCACTCTGCAAATACTTCTGACTGTTTGCACATGCCCATGGCCCTGTGTACATCTTTGATATCAGTACCAGGAGTTTCGTCCACTGGTGCCTCAAAACCACAAACAACCGGTGATGACTTTATGGAATTTCAAACAGCAATTCATAAAGGAGAGTATCATAAAGGTTTTCATTTAAGCTTATGATCTGCCAAGATACTAAAAATTCCCCCCCAGAAAAATTTTGACAGCCTAGCACCAATTTTAACACCAAACAAGACAGAATGAAACAGAATGAAGGAAGCACCCTTCACACACTGACAGGAAAGAGCATAATTACCAGTAGGAAAGCTGACTCTCAGCATCAGCAGAACCAGTTTCTCTACAATAAAATGTAAACGCTGGAGGATGGCATATGCGAAGCACTGAGCACAATGCCCGGAAGGAGCAAGACCTCAGGGACTGGCCTCCATCACCCTTCACAGTCCCACCCCATTATCACTGAAAGATTCCTCAGGTCTCAGCACAGACAAACTGCTTCACATCCAGGGGTCCTCAAACTTTTTAAAGTGGGGGCCAGATCACGGTCCCTCAGAGAGCTTGAGGGCCGGACTATATGAACTACTAATTCCTACTGTAACACCTCGGCTGCGCTCACTGCCCAAAAAACCTGGCGGGCCGGATCAGACTCCTCTGCGGGCTGCATGTGGCCCGAGGGCCGCAGTTTGAAGACGCCTGGATGTCTTCCATGAGTCAGAACCTCATTGTCCTGGGGGCTTAATGCTTCAAGGCTTCTCTTGTCCCTTTGTTTGTTCCCCCTGTAAGGGAGTCTAACCCAAGGACTAGGGGAGAGAAGGTCAGGGGAGGGTCTGAATCGCTTGACCAGTGATATGAAAGGTTAGGGGGTCTAAATCGCTTGACCAGTGATATGCAAGGGGAGGAAATGCTACCAAGGGGGCAAGGTCCTTGTTTTCCCAGTTTTGCCCTTTGGTATGTCCTAGGGACTTTCCACCCCAGTGACCTTCTGCTCTTCCCTGTGTCACAGCCTACCACGTAACACACTTCCCTCTGTGAGTGTGTGACCAGCACAGACTAGAAGTCCTCCTAATGTGTAAATGTCTGCTTCTTGTTATAAAAATTTAAGAGTAGCCAGTACTTATGGAATACTTTCCAGATGTTGAGCACCATGT
Organism: Pipistrellus kuhlii; assembly: GCF_014108245.1. Taxonomy (NCBI): domain Eukaryota; kingdom Metazoa; phylum Chordata; class Mammalia; order Chiroptera; family Vespertilionidae; genus Pipistrellus; species Pipistrellus kuhlii. The sequence continues at coordinate 41,436,080 of NW_023425573.1, read as the reverse complement.
TGTGAGGCTTATATTCATTCTGTCTGTTGCTCACACAACATTTGCAAAGTAGATTTTATTGTCTCCGTTTTATAATTGTGGTAACTAGGGTTCAGAAATATTGAGTAGCTTTCCAACACTGCAAGCTCAGAGCAGATCCACTAAGAGATTTTTTCTCTCTACTATATGATTCTACCCAGAAAACATCCATGTTTTGTTCTAGGAGGAGTAATTTTTTCTGCCTGCACACCAGTCTGCATACCACCTTCCCCTGTTCTTATCCCTTTTCAACGGGTCTCAAGAGGCCAATGATTTAGAAACATTTCCCAACATAAGACACAGTGTAATTATGTTTTTAATTTTACAGATAAGGAAATAGAAAAGTGCTATGGCATCTCTCCAGGCACAGACAGAAGCATTTTAAAATTCTCAAGCTATCTATTTAATGTTGGTAACATTTTTCTTGACGAAATTTCACCATAGTTTCATACCTGATGGAGCTCCCATTGACTTTGAATTTCATCATTTTCTTTACTTGACATGGTACTAAAGTGGCATTTTGTTTTTGTTGCCTTTATTAATCTCTCCCTTGTCTCAGTCACACTGAGATCCTTTGCTTGAATTGCCCCATGGAATTAGCTGAAATGCGGGTATCTTGGGGCTGTCTGTTCGGTTTTTGTGTCTTTTGAGATTTAGAATTTTACCTGGCATAGAGATCCTCCTGTTCATCTCTATTTCTAAAGATATTTACTTTTGGTATTAAAAGTTTGCAGGCTCATTTAAAAATGTTGAAAAATATAGAAAAGCATAAAAAAGAATGTTAAAATAAGCCACAGCCCTATTACCTGGCAATAGGCATGGTTCAGCTTTTAGTATTTATGCTTAGCTTTCATGTGTCAGCTGCACATCACTGAAATCAGGAAGCTTTGGTTATAAATAAATAACAAAGGCTTATTCAAGGTTCTTAGGATTTGCAAACCAGAAACACAACTAAGCAATACCCAGAGTATTTCAAAGAAGAAAGAAAAGCTAAGACTTCTTATAGCAAAGAGAAGAATCAGTTTCACATTCTTAGTCTCTGGATTAGTCTGAGATGGTGATCCCTTGAAAGACTCATGTCTGAAAACTGGATGTCAGGTGGTCTGGATACATGAACATTCTTTCCTTAGTCCTTCAGGCATAGAGGGTTACCTGGAGGTTTCATTATATCAGGCACTGAGGTAGGACTTGGAAGATCAAAAGTTCAAGTCTCCAGGCTAGGTAAACCAGGAATAGAATTATTTCCTCATGCCTCAACCTATTTAATTTTAGTAATTTAGCAGTTTGACTAGAGTGACTCAATTTTATGTCTTCATTCTATTCCTCATATGTCAGAAATGTGTGTATAAGTGATGATCATACTTCTGCGCATTTTTCCATGTCGTTAAATATGCAATGAAAGTATTTAAATGCTGTTTACCTTTAAGTAAATATAAAGCATACAAATGTACAAACTTAAAATAGCACAGAAAGGTATAGAATGTAAATTAATACACTTAACCCCAAAAGGTTATCACCATTAACAATTTTTTTTTTGTTTGCTACTCTTCCTGATAAAAGTGTTTCTAACTACACAAATGGGATATTACTCTTGTTCCGTATCTTACATTTTATATTTATTATTGTGTCTTAAAGCACAACAGATTTACCTCATTTTAACAACCTTATGGAATTCCATTGTATGGACGTACCATATTTCACATGTATCCTTCTGATAAACATCTGTTCTTTTTCTTTGTTTGTTTGTTATCTCAAGCAATCCTGCAGTAAACTTTATTGTTTTAAAATGCCCCAGTATATCTGGAGGGTATATTTCTAATAGGATATAAAACTAGTAATACCTATAAAAGCTTACACATTTTAACAGTTTGCTAAATACTGCTAAATTGCATTTCAAAGACTGATTACCTCTGTTTAGGGACCCAGAAACAATTTACCAGAGCAGCTGTTTCTCCTTACTCTTGCCAGCATTAGAATTTATCATTGGCCTTCTGGATGTGCCATCAACATCTCAATCACCTCCTTCCTCAGGGCCTCCACCCTTGACTACTGTTTTTTTCTAGAAGGTTCTTTCCCCAATTTTCTTACCTCCTTCAGGAGTCTTTTTACTTTCTCAGTGGCCTTCCCTGACCATTCTGTTAAATATTAAAAACTGCAACCCCATCCTTCTTAGCAGGCTTAATTTTTCTCTATAGTATTTTTCATTATCTGGAAAAACATACACCACTCTATTTTATTTTGTTTTTAATTATTTTTTTTTCAATTATAGTTGTCTATATTATTTTATATTAGTTTCAGGTGTAAAGCATAGTGTTTAGACATTTTTATAACTTATGAAGTGATTCCCCAGTAATCCTGGTGTCCATCTGGCACTGCACACAGTTATTACAATATTATTCCTTGTGCTGTACTTTATACCCTTGTGACTACTTTGTTTTTGTTTTTTTAAATATGTTTTATTTGATTTTTTTTTTTTTTTTTTTTTTTACAGAGCGTAAGAGAGAGGGATAGAGAGTTAGAAACATTGATGAGAGAGAAACATCGATCAGCTGCCTCCTGAATACCCCTTACTGGGTGATGTGCCCACAACCAAGGTACATGCCCTTGACCGGAATCAAACCTAGGACCCTTCAGTCCTCAGGCTGATGCTCTATCCACTGAGCCAAACTGGTCAGGGCCCCATGACTATTTTGTAACTGCCGATTGGTATTTCATAATCCCCTTGATATTTTTTCACCAAGACCTCCATCCCCCTTCCCATCTGGCAACCATCAGTTTGTTCTCTGTATCTCAGAGTCTGTTTATGTTCTGCTTGTTCATTTATTTTGTTGCTTAGATGCCACATGTAAGTGACATCATGTGGTGTTTGTCCTTCTTTGTCTGATGTATTTCACTTAGCAAAACACCCTCTAGCTCCCAGCATAGCACCACTTCATTTTTCATCTTCTTCCTCCTGACGTGCCAGCTCCATAAAAGCAGGCATTTTGTCACTGCTGCATCGCCAACACTTACAGCAGGGCTGAGGTATTACAGGTGCTCCGTGAGTCATTTGTTAGCGAACCATTAAGCTAGTTACCATTTTTTCCCTATAAGAAACATCGGTGCCTGAAAATCTTTTCATTTATGGCTTTTTTTCTTTGACAAGTTTCCTTAAATAAATTCATGAAAGTAGGAATGCTGAGTGAAAGTGTATGACCATATCACACATATTTAACAATACTTCTTTCATCAACTTACCTTTCATTATTTTAGGGAAAGGGGAAAATACGGTTTTTATGAATAGACTGTGTTAGGATTGACTCAGTCTACATCCTGTGTAAGCTATTTACTTTAAGTTTTAAGACCTTGAGCAGATCCCTTAACTTCTTTGAAATTTAGTTTATAATTCTGTAAAATGGGACTTTTATTTACTTCAAAGAGTTGTTGGGCTTTTTTTAAAAAAAAGTTTATTCTGCAAAGCACTTGACAATAGAAACTACTAACAAGTATCAGGTTTGCTGTCTCCATCTGGGTTTCTTTCCACTATTTGTTGTTTTTGTTTTTTTTGAAACAGTTTAATCTTAGATAAGACTGTAGAATACACAGTCATACACTCATGCCTATTCACTCAGGCACATTCACACATGTGTATCTAAACATGCACCCACATATTAGCTTTCGAAATCCAATCTATACTTTTCTTGTAAGTTTAAAAATTTTAATATTTACTGTGACCCTGGCCATGGCCTCCTATCGCTGATGAACATTGTATGGAAGTGCTGGTAATCAGACAAGAAATTGAATCAATCACTTCTCTCTACTCCTTCTTTAATGTTCACGTGTTCATACCATAGTTTTCCAATTATTTTTGAAAAGTGTAAGAAATGCTAGTGTTAGGGCTAAAAAGTCTCTGGCCAAGCTCCCAACTAAAGATGATTACATAGTATTAAGTCATTAGAACTGACACATACCCTGTGAACATTAATTTTCTTATTAATCTCCTTTCCCATGTTGTAAATGTGTTTGAGTGCAAGAATCACTTCCTGTTTTCTGTATGCTTATAGCCACACCACACCCCAGAGCTTACCTCAATACTGTGTGGCGGTGCCCAATTCCTGGTTAACAATAGAAATGCATATTGATCAATAGGATTTAAAAGTAGGGATATTTTAGGTGCTTTCTTTGCCTTTAAATTGGGACTAGTATTCCTCAAAGCTTGCATCCTTATGGTATTTACTTTCAAATAGGATGTTATACTACATGAAAGTACTTTATAGATGTTTGATCTTTTGAAGGTAGTACTGCTGCCTTTGATAAAAAAGTAATCGGGTGAGCATTTCCAGGTAGAGGTAGGTAATCTTCAAAGCTTGAAAATACATATTTTCTTTCAACTATTGTATTTGTAGGTACTCTACCCCACCATCCAATTTCTCGCTCTCTGTCTTTTAAGACAGCCTTTGTGAAAGACAGCTCTTCTGAACTTACTTCTGTCTGAGCCAGCATTGAGGGGGAAATATCCAGCTTTTCTCTAATGGACCATGACAATAGGTAGTTGTGTCTTGGTGTGTGCATGTTTTTTTTGTTTTGTTTTGTTTATTTATTTATTTATTTTGTGTGTGTGTGTGTGTGTGTGTGTGTGTGTGTGTGTGTTATGACTGATATACTTTTTGTTAGGAAAAGTGCTAGCAGTGATTCAAAAATTATTTGGAGAATATACACAAATAAAATTTCTGTCTTTTCCTATAATCAGGAGTACTATTAGGAAGATAAAAATTACATCCGTTCTTTCCTCTCATATGGGATTTGAAATTAATGTTTTCTGCCTATCTTATGAAATATTTTAAATCTTGGAAATTAAGTGTTTGCTGTCTGTACTAAGTAAGTTGAAAAGAAAATGCCTGGTGAGGTGTTTGTGCAACACAAGTTCTTGTCGCAGGGCAGCCTTGACTTTAGAGTCAATCGGAATTTTAGAAATGGCATCTAGGCCCAAATGACTAGGGAATAAAAATGCACAGAAAAGATAATCCCTTGACAATCCCTATCATTGAATTAGTTGATTTGGTCATTCACTCATCCATCGAATATTTATTGGGTGTCCGTAGTTTACTATGCATGCACATGAAAATATTCTATAACATAGTAACTTCCTTCAAAGAATTCATGTCTTGTACATCCATACCATGGAGCCATTTATTTATTTATTTTTAATATATTTTTTATTGATTTTACACAGAGAGGAATTGAGAGGGACAGAGAGTTAGAAACATCAATGAGAGAGAAACATCGACCAGCTGCCTCCTGCACCCCCCCCACTGGGGATGTGCCCGCAACCAAGGTACATGCCCTTGATTGGAATCGAACCCGAGACCTTTCAGTCTGCAGGCCGACGCTCTATCCACTGAGCCAAACCAGTTTCGGCCCATGGAGCCATTTAAACTGTAAAGTGCTTCAGTCTTTAAATTGATCCTGTTAAATTTATCTTTCATTTCTCTTACCATATCCTCAGACTTTGGGACTTATCCTGGCTAGTAAATCAAGCCAGGGAGTTGATAACAACATTGACCTTCCTGAGAAAGAAATATGCCGTCCTCTGCCTTCCCGTCTGCCCCCGCCCCACCCCATTTCCTTGAGGCAGAGAATCTCTCTGACCCTCTCTGCAAAGTGGGGGTGATGATCATCCTGCCTCACCTGGCCAGAGGAGATTAATGAGTTTGTGTTCTAGGCTCTGGAAATGTGGACTTCCACTGAGGCCCTTCATGCCTTCATGGAGGCCACACACTTGGATGAGGTCTACATAAGTTCATACCAACTACCCGGTGCTAAGGGTGGGCACAGTACCCTAGAGGGCTCGGGGGGTGAGTAGGGGAGCTGGAAGTTTTGGGTCCTGAGAGAAGGCCAAGTTTAGATGAGCAAGGACCCTGATAGCATGATGATGGTCATCATTACCATTAATTGTCCACATGAAGACACTTAAAAAAATTATTGTGGCAATATATCAAAAAGTAAAGATGGTGCCATTATTAACGATGCAAGGACAAGCAGACAGTGAGAGCAAACTGAGACAAGTGGTCACTCTCCATGATGCCCTTGTCATTTTCGGTTGCCTGTCTTGGTTCCTGCTCTCTTCTTTTTTTCTTGGTACTTTTAGAACTTGTTGGATGCACATGACTTGGCATAGCTTAGCTGAAATTGAGTGGCTTATGAGGCCCAGAAAAGCCCAGCTGTGTAAATGCTATGTTATGAAAATACACACGTGGCTACCATCAATGATTTTAGACAAAGACACTGCCTGACATCATGTTTAAACATGTTACATGTTTAACATTATGTGTAAACATGTGTTTGGATACACATACAATTTATATATTTATGTAAGTATTATAATTTTTTTACATAGGATATTAAGGCACAGGGAGATTAATTTCTGCAGGTAGGGCTCCATAGCCGGATAGTAGCAGAGACAATTTTCACTTAGTTTTTGGTCACTGCTTTAAAAATCTTTTTACTGAGCATGATATTTATTCAGTAACTTTGATTATTAAAAGGTAATGTTTGGTGATCAGGGGATGTGCTGCCTTTAAGATGCTACTGCATTCATTCTCAAAATTTAGGGAAGAGCCTTTAAAAAGTAGGTTGAAGCTTAAAAGTGACAGGGGAGATGTGTACAACGTGTTGATGTGCAATAGATACTGAAAATACCTTTTCGAATGCTTTTGCAAGTTGCTGGAAGAGTTTAGCAAAGGTGAAGAAGTTGTTTTTGAAGAGATTCTGTTGAGTGAATTTCTTGACTTAAATTTTTTTGTTTACTGTTCTATAATCTCATCAACAGTTGTTAAAAAGATGCTTCATCTAGGATTTACTCATGATCTATTTTGTACATTTACCACTTGCCAACATCAAATGAGTCTTGGTGATAATTTCATATTATATTGTTTCTAGAGGCCCAGTGCACAAAATTTGTGCACTCAGGAGGTGGGAGGTCCCTCAGCCTGGCCTGTGCCCTCTCTCAATCCAGGAGCCTTCAGGGGATGTCCAACTGCCGCAGACGGGAGAGGCTTGCCAACCATGATGAGCTCAGCTTCTGGCTATGTGGTGCTCGCCTTGTGGGAGCACACTGACCATCAGGGGGCAGCTCCTGTATTGAGCATCAGCCCCCTGGTTGTCAGTGCATGTCATAACAACTGGTCATTCTGCCATTGGGTCGAAACCAGCTCTCTAATATCCCCTGAGGGATTCTGGATTGTGAGAGGGAGCAGGCTAGGCCAAAGGACCCCAGAGTGGCCTTAGCATATCATTAGCATATTATGCTTTGACTGGTTGAATGTCAGACTGGACAACCAGACACTTAGCATATTAGGCTTTTATTATATAGGATATTTTATATTAGTAGAAAATGTTAAATGCCACAGTGAACAGAAACATTTACAGAGCCTTATTTCTTGAGTATTTAATACAAAACAATTCTTAATGTTGTAAGTGCTTTTTCTCTTTAAAAATGTTTCAGACACTCGTCACCATACCTTTGGGGCCCCGTGCCCTCTGCCAGCACTCTTTCAATACGCACTCACACATCAAGCATGGCCAGAACTGAAGCACTTCTTCCCATTCCTGACTTAGGCATTTGCTTAGGATGAAAACAGTGCAGTTGAGGCTTGCAATCATTCATGCTTTTCAACTTGTCTGGGATATCATGCTGTTTGACATCTGCATTACTTCTTATGAGAAAGAAGCAAATAACCAAAAAGTGAAAAAATTTAAGAAGCCATAAGGAATTGAGGCTGAATATAGAACACTCTGATTATAGAAATAAAACTGGACAATTTTATGACTGGGACAATCAAAAGCACACTCTCTACATGTGTAATCAGATGCTCAGTAAGCACTTCCTCATAGTCAAAATATGACTATTGCTAGTCAGGTATTAGTAAGAAGGCTATAAATTATGTCATTCCAAAATCATGGTTTGTTTTGTTTATATATTTTTCACTTATACACTAATTTTTTCAGTTGATCGTCTTTCTATCTGTTTAGTCTTATTAGAACTTAAGGATCAAGAGATTTAAATGTTTTATGGTACATTTAGACAATGGAATACTATGCAGCTATAAGAAAGAAGGATCTCTTATCCTTTGAGACAGATTGAGGGACCTGAAGAGTATTACACTAAACAAAATAAGCCTGTCAGAGAAAGACAAGTATCTTGTGATCTCATTTATATGTGGGATCTCATGAACAAAATGAACTGACTACAAAATAGATCCAGCGATATGGAAGCATGGTACAGACTGGCAAATCTCAGTGGGAAAGGTGGGGGAAGGGAAGATATTAACCAAAGAACTTCCATGTGTAACCCATGGACACAGGCAATAGTGCGCAAAGGTCTGGGGAGGCAGTGGAGTGGAGAAAAGGGGGTCATTGGTGGGGGAAAGGGAAACATTTATAATACTTTCAACAGTAAAAATAAAATTTAAAATGTAATAAATTGCAAAAAAATAGTTAAAGGATTTCTTTAAATTTTACTTTTTTATTTTTTTATTTTTACTATGACTGCTGGGGGGACAAAGGAAGAGAAAAACAGTTAAATCTGTTTTATAGTTACCAACCTTAGTGTTGGCAATATCCATCTATAAAATGCTATTTGGGATAAACTGAGTATCGTGTAACTGGTGACATTAAAAGCAGCTATAGAAAGAATGGCTTATGACTTGTCTTTTTTTTTTTTAGGTTTGTAGCCAAACCATGTGCGATAGCCCTCAACATTCAGACCAGTGGACCCCAGGCTGCCCAGCCCAATGCCATTCTGGAGAAGGTCTTCACTGCAATCACAAAGGTACGGCTCTCCTTTCCCGGGACTGTGATTGCAGTTCTCAGGCTGAAATCATCCAGTCCCTGCTCGCCTGGGTCTGAGAACGAACTGTTTATTGCCTCTCCTCACCCTGGAAGGTGTGCTCTCAGAAGGCTCACCGGCACCATGACCAGGCCAAAATGGGTAGAAATCGAGTAAACCTGAGAGACCAGTTGGTTTACTCTCAAGTCGACTTCAGAAGCTTGTCTGGGAAGAACAGGGTCAATTAGATAGTGGTTAGGCTAACCCTCTGTCTCTTTTAATTTCACGTGACATGAGACAGTATGTATAACAATTGCTTATAGCATCGTTCGTATGTTCTAGCGGTTGTGGTACATGAGGCAAGCAATCCTTGGAGGCTAGAGGAGTGGTGGCGTGGATGAAGGGAGAACACGGGTTATAGATTTCCTGTGCAGAAAATAGAAGAGACAGTCACTCTGTTGAGAGTTCAAGTCCAAAGTAGGAGTGGGAAGAGGAGGACAAGAAGGAGAATAGATGGGAAATATTGCCTCACCCTCTTCCAGCTATTTTCTCCTTAAGAGCAAAGGAGGAGGAGAAAGAAGTCCCAAACCCTCAATCTAAGGCCATGAAAAATTAAGCAAACCACAGCATCAAAATATTTTACTCTTACTCTTACATATCTCTCTGATCTTACTCTTAAATGGACCAAAAAAAAAAAAAAAAGAGAGAAAAAATACAGAAGAGTATCATTCTGTGAGAAATAGTGTATGTTTGAATAAAATGGTTAATTTGTGTGTTTGTGTAATACATGGTTCCCTCATTCATTTTCCTGGGAGACTTACTCGGGCTTTTAAGATGCGATTTGACGGTGTTAAGCAAATTTTTTCCCTTTTTTGGTATCTGTGTGGGTGACCATTTGTGTCATTTGTCTCTTGTCTTAATACTGTTAATTCAAATATTCAGACATTTTTGTTTATTTTATGGTCTTTGTTCCTGCCAAGATTCTCTAGGGTTTTTCCCTCTGTCCTTTTAAAAACGGTCTTTTCCCTGGAAAAATGGAAGAAGCAGGAGGTGTTGTTTTACGTCTCCACTAGGAAAGAGAGAAGAATGAATGGAATTTTAGGAACATTTTTTTGGTAGTCTTAGGTTGCCAGATTTTACCCTGAAAGGGCACATGTCATGCAGTTTTTAAAGGAAGAAAATATTAAGAAAACACTTGCATTTTCACTTACCCTATCAGTTTACTGCAGTGAAATACCTTTTTACCCCTAAATATGCAGTTATGCAGGTAGATATCAGGGTCACTTCTTAATGAGATTACAACATATTTTTTTATGAGTTTTCTACCTAAATGTGTGCCTCCCTTTAGAAATCCTGCCGTGGACATTTTATTCCCTTACCTTATGTTGTTTATGCTTACTGGGGAAATTTCCTCTGTAAAGGTAATTAAAGGAGTTTGCAGCCATGTTCACTGCTTTGGAGAATATTTGTTTGTAGCTAATTTTAATGATCATATTCTCTTAGTTTCCAAGGTGATTCTTTTGGAAGTTTTTCAATGATTAAAGCAGAGGCCTCATGTTAAATGCAGCAAAAGTTGTATGTAACTGTTTTTTTTTTTGAATTTGTTATAGTTCTTCGGTGTTATTTGTGATGTGAGGAAGGAATAGGTTGAGCAGCATGGAAGTAGCAGGACTTGGCGAGTTGAAACATGTTTATTTGTTTGAGTGATCATCCAGCATTCTGCCCTTGACAAGATGGTTCCAGGTCAAAGATATATACTATACACAGGGTGTCCCCCAAAATGTATTCACACTTTTAACAGCTCATAGCTCAGTTGGTGTTTCTTTCTTTTCAGATTTAACCCATCCTATATAATAAAAGGGTAACAGGCAAATTGACAGAATTACCAGGAATGACCGGTCGCTATGACATGCACTGACCACCAGGGGGCAGATGCTCAACACAGGAGCTGCCCCCTGGTGCTCACTGAGCTCCCACAGGGGGAGCTGCGCTCAGCCACAAGCTGGGCTGATGGCTGCAAGCACAGTGGTGGTGGTGGGAACCTTTCCCACCTCTGCAGCAGCACTAAGCCATCAGTTGGATATCCCCCAAAGGCTCCCTGGCTGCCAGAGGGATGTCTGACTGCCAGCTTAGGCCCAATCCTCCTGAGGGGTCCTGGACTTTAAGAGGGCGCAGGCGGGGCTGAGGGACCCCCCAGAATGCATGGATTTTTGTGCACCGGAACTCTAGTTGGAATATATAATTATTGAAAGTATGTGTATATATAAATATATCTTTTGGGAATTCTCCTGTATTCCAGCAGCCTCACTTTTCTAAGCACATCAATTCTTGAACCATTGAGCGAAGAATATAAATGTCACCTATGAAACTAGGTTTAATGATATCATATTACAATCCACTTTTGGTATGTCACGCTGTTTAAAATATTCTAGGGGCCCAGTGCACAAATCTGTGCACTTTCAAAGGAACTGTGGACCATGAGGCTGTGGTGGGCAGCGGGGCAGGACTTGGCCCAACCTCTGAGCCCCTGCTTGGCCCCTTCTGCCATTGCCCCCCATCCCCTGTCTGCTGGCAGCCCCACTCCCACTGCCACCACTCCCATGCGCAGATGGCACCTGTCCCGTCAATGGGTACGAGTGGCAGCTGCCAGCCCGGATCGCCTCTCAGGAGCAGAGGGAGGTGGAGAGGCCCTGAGGGGTGATCGGGGCTGGCAGCTGCCACTCGTACCCATTGACGGGACTGACAGCGCCGAGTGATCAGAGTCGGTGCCAGGTGCTGGCAGCGTGTGCAAACGATGCTGGTGCTGGCAGCAGGTGCAAGCACCAGGCAAGACGATGGTGTGAAGGAGCAAAGAATTTTCAGTAACCACCAGAGGCTAGCCCTCATGTCAATGACCGGCACCCTGCCTTGGTCTGGCACTCCCTCTTACCTGCTCCACCACCCCGCCATGGCCGATGCCTACCATGATCCACACTCTGCTGATGATGCCTGCCATGTTCTGCGCGTGCCCCCTTGTGGTCAGTACACACCATAGCGACCGGTTGTTCGGTTGTTTTGCCTATTTGTATATTAGGGTTTTATATATATAGATAGGCAAACTTCCTGTAATTTGTCCTCCCTCATTTACCTATTATACTTAATCCTCTTTTCTTTACTTCGCTTTTCCCTCTCAGTACTGGTTGTGATTATTAAAATTAACCTAGGTATTTCTGGTATAAAAATATCTCTGTAAGTCAGCAATTTTTATTTTTTTCTGTGAAGATGTTAAAAAAAGGGGGGGAGACCTACAAAGTACAATAAAAACAACACTAAAAATATATACAGACCCACAAAAAAGAAGGAAAATCTCACACACTTTATTTTTGGCAAACTAGGAGATATGTATCTTTAGATTTCAAAATATATATAAATGCTAACAAACAACAGTTGGGACTGAGCAGAAGCCAAGTAGCAGGAAATGAAAAGCATGAAGTGTGGATGGAGGGCCCAGTGGGGGTTGATTTCAGGAAAGCCTGCAAGAAAGACAGTTCTTGAAGGTAAGACAAAAGCTCTATCCACAGTGTTTGTACCACAAGGTACAGGAACTGGTGAGCGAGGCTGGCAGATGTCCTCCTGGACTCAGTTTAACTCAGAGAAATAGAGAGAGTACACAGAAGACCATGTGGAAGGCACTTTTTCAGGAGCCAGTCTACCTTGGTGGCAGCTAACCTGCAAAAGCACCCTCCTTGCTCCCCGTACTATCAGGAGCTAGTGGAGAAAATCCACCTCCCTCAGTGATGAGTAGTAAAGAAAGAACACACACAGCATCAAAGACAAGAAAAAGAATGTATAGTAACCCTTATTAATAAATAGTGTTACTAGAAAAATTAGGCCCCAGGGCAAATGAAAATTGTGATAAAATATTTCACCATAAATAATAATTTAAAAAAAGCAGTAACTCTTTGGAGGGAGACCACAAAAATAAAATACAACATCAAAAGAAAAAAAAATAACTGGTCAACGAAAGAGATGCAGTGTGAGCTGGTAGGTTCAGGAAAAAAGTACTAAGACTATCCCAGAAATGAAGACAAAATTGGAAAGAAAACAGGAATTGCTAGACAGTGCAGAAAATTCAACAAGAAACATGGGAGATAGGAATAATAACATTTAATTAAATAAAACAAAAATGAGCTGAAAATAATTAGATACATAGACCAAGCAGATCCAGCATCTGCATAATTGAAGTCCCTTAAGGAAAAAGCAAAGTAGAATAAATATTGGAAGATGTAATTCAATGAAATTATCCAAAAATAAATGGAGATTTATTTTAATATGTTAATGCAAATGTCACAAAAATTGACTCAAGAAGGTTAGCACTAAAACTTATATTAAAATTTTAGATTTGAAAAATAAAATAATTCTGGGGGGGGGGAGTGGAGAGGGTCAATGTGGAGGGCAGGGAGTGGACATCTGTAATACTTTCAACAATAAAGATAAATTTTGAAAATAAAGCCAATACTATTTATACAATCAAAAAAAAAAAAAAAGAATTAATTCTTTGATCAGCCAAACAAAAAATCACATCACTTATTTAGGGAAAAATATCAACATTACTTTAATTCTCTCTATAGCAACATTTCACAGACTAGCATTTTCAAGGAAAATGTGAACTAAGAATTTTATAGCCATGCAAATTGTTTTTACTGTGTAAAGGCTCAAGACAGATTTGAAAATGCAAAAATGTGGGGACTTGTTCCCAAGAGTCTTTTTTGAAGAAACTATCATAATCATTAATTTCAGCTGACCAATAGATAACTATAGGAATGTTAGCGAGTTTTGAATACATTTAAACTTTAGAACTAAGAAAGAAATGTGAGGAGTAGGATGACCGAACAGGCAAGGCGGGGCATAAAAATTATTTGCTCTCACAATGTAGAAGTGATAATAGAGAGAGGAAAGGGTGGGAGGCACAACATATTCACTAAATGCCTAATCTCTAATAGCTGAGAGGAAAAGCATATTAGTTTAAGCAGACAAATCAAGTAATCAAAGTACAAACATATTTAACAATACCAGAGTAAAACTCTAAGAGAAAGTTATTGACTTACGTTGGGTGGGGGAGGGAGAAGAAATACTATTTATATGAAATTATTATTAATTGAAAACAAATAGAAGAGTATTATAATAATATAATAATCATTAGAGCAAAAATTACCCCCTAAAAGGAAGGGGAATAAAATAAACCATATTTGGTTTGGTAAAATTTTAAAAATTTAACTATCAAAACAGAAAGCATAGTAATTGAGGGAACTGTAAGCAAACTTTCAGTTATATCAGTAAATGTAATTGGTTGACTCATCTAATAAAAGTAATTTAGGTTTAGGTCACAGAGCTTATGAGAGATACTTTGAAGTACAGTAATTACAAATATTGAAAATAAGAGTGTAATTAAAATTATATAGACAAATATAAATAATAGAAAGTAGGGTTTCTATTTTCATAGAAAAGTGGAATTAAGGACAGGAAGGATTAAATGAAATGAATAGTTGCTAAAGAATATAATTTAAAATGAAGATAAAATAATTATAAACATACATGCATTGAATACATTCATAAAAAAAATTGAAAAAATTTAATAAAATATTCTTGTTTGCCTTTGTGTCATGACAGATCAAGTGAATAAAATATAAAACAGAATATAGAAATTCTAATGAAATGTAATTAATGAGGAACAACTAAGGGGTACATTTAGAATACTCTGAATATAATCTATACTTTTTTAAAGTGTCTGTTAAATATTTACAAAATTTTATCTTTTATTGTATATAAAACTGTAATAAATTTTAAAATTAGGTAAAATTTAATAATAGTAGACACCAGAAAGCTGAAATCTTCTTGCTTTCTCAACTTTTTTTACACTTTTATTTTTATCTTTATTGTTGAAAGTATTACATATATCCCCTTTTTTTCTCCATTGACCCCTTATCAATTTCAGAATATTTAGAAAACAGTGATTATGAAAGCATTACTCACATATATAGGGTGTCCCAAAAATATATATACACAAACTTGGACTAGTTATAACGGCAGTGTTTATTAAAATTCATTTCATTTTCAAAATTGAGCTATCAGCTGTTAAAGTGTATGTACATTTTTTGAGGACACCCTGTATATACTATGCCAAAGCAGTGCTCAGATAAAAACTCATGTATATATAGTTAAACACTTACTTAGACATTAGGAAAAGAACAACAAAATAAATGACGGTAAGCAAAAGGAAGAAATTAATAAAGATAAATGCAGAAATGGCATTAGCATAACTATAGATAAGAAAATTAATCTGAAAGTACTTTGTCTAATTTTTTTATAGAAAGTCAGAGAACCCAGTTAAGAAAAAACAACAACAATAAATTTACAACATAATAATCAATGATTATAGACATGGAGGAAAATTTAAAAAAAGATACATTTCTATTAATGTGGCAAATAAAATGTGAAAACTTGGATAAAATTGAAGTTATTCTGGGAAAATAAAATTTAACAACTATAATTTATATGATATGTGAGTGTGTGTGTATGTAAATCAAAGAACTAAATTGCAAAAGAAGTACAGCCTCAGATGCTCTCAGAAAATAACACTCTCTCAAAGAGCAGAAAATTCCAATGCTATTTTCAATTATCCTAAAGCATAGAAAATTAAGAAAATTATCCAAATTCTTTTTGTGTGGCAATGAAACATTAATATCAAAGTTTCACAAAGATTTTATGAAATAATAAGATTAGAGGCCATTGTACTTATTAATATTGGTGAAAAATCCAAATTAAAAATTAGCAGATAAATTTAACTGCACATTAAAAAAAATTACTCATCATTGCCCAGAGGGTTTATTTTAGAGAATGCAAGGCCTTCCTTCCCTGAATTCAGTATTAAAAATCTATTTAAATAATATATCATATTAATTGATCTAAGGAGAAAAAAAAATACATGCTCATCTCTGTGGCTCCTGAAACCTAACATAGTTTTGATTAAAATAAAATTATCTAACTAGGGTGAGGAGTTTTCCTTTAATACCCCTGTATAGCAGGCCTACAGGCCCAGGTCTAGCCTCTTGCTTAATAAGAAACAGAAGGGTATTCCCACTAAACACCACCTGGAACAGATAAGGGTGTTTATAACCACTGTTTTACATTGTGCTAAGTTTTACATTTAATTAGCAAATAGATAAGAAAGAACATGAAGGCATAAAAATTAGAAAGGAGCCAATAAAGCTGTAGCAATGAGAAGATTTATTCATTCATTCAAGAAGTATTGAGGCCCTACTCTAGTCTAGGTACTAGTGAAAAACGAGACTAAAAATGTCCTTTGTTTACAGAGGTATCATTCTAGTGATATGCTATTATATGACCATATACCAGAAAAATTAGCCACAAACAAATGAAATGTTGGCATAAAAATTAGTAATCATATATACATGCAGACATTAAGCAGTCAGAAGATCTGAGGAAATTCCTTATTTATAATAGAAACCCAAAAAGATAACATCCCTAGGAATAAATGTAACAAGGATGTGCAAGGTACATGAGGAAATTTCAAACACTGTTGAAGGACACAAAAGACAAATTGAGTAAAGATGTCAATTCACTCGATGTTAATTTAAGAACTTGGTATGATCTCATTAAAAATACCAACTGATTTTCTTGTTTGACCATTTGTTTATATTTTGAAACTGAACGAGCCAATTCTAAAGTTCATATAAAAAAATAAAAAAAAGATTTCTGAGTAACCTAACTTCATATCCTTGTACAAACATAATAGAAAAATGGAAGAATAGATTCAATTTCTCCTGGAAAGAATGTGAACAATGGTATTGGCCTATCTGGGTGGCCATTTGGAAAGAAAGTTAGATTCACACCTCCCACTAGGATATACATATTCCAAATACACTAAGGATTGAATGTAAAAAGAAAAACTATAGATGTATTAGAATCAAGACAATGTGGGAGAATTTCTTGGACATTTAGAATAGGAAAGTCTTATCTAATTATGACCCAGATTCAGAGATTATAACAGAAATGATAGGAAAATTCAAATACATTAAAAAAAAACACACACACACCAAACTTCTGCAAGTAAAAAATACAAGCAAAAACTACACCATAAACTAACTATAATGACATATTGGAACAAAGTATGCAGCCAGTGGTGCACACAAAAGTTTAATGGAAGAAATTAAAGAATAATTAAAGAAATTCTATGGATCAATAAATAGAATACCTACAAATGAAGAAAAAATGGACAATTAATATGAAAAGACTGTACATAAAAATGAAATACAGGTGGCTTTTAAAACACATTAAAAGATGCTTCTCTCAGCAAAAGAGGAAATAAAATTTTAAAATATACCAAATTGCTACTTTTTATACGTCAGACTGGAAAATAATTAAGTCTGATGATATACTCTATTGATGAGGCTTTGGGAAATGAGCATGCCTGTTTGCATGAGATTGTTAGTTGGTGAAATTATTAATGAAGGGTTTTTTTCAATATTTAAACACATTGCAAATGCATAGACCCTTTGATTGCCAACATTCACTTCCAGGAATTTATACTCGTATATGAAATGGCCTGTAGAAAGTGACCCAGGACAAGGTTATTTATTGCAGCATTGTTCATAGTAGCGGAAGTTTGGAAGCTAACTAAATGGCCATTCATAGGGGAGTGGATAAGTAAATTATGGCATATTCTTAGTTCTACAAAGGAAAGAAGGTGTCCTTTATATTTTTACTAGAGGCCTGGTGCATGAAATTCGTGCATGGGGGGTGGGAAGCAGGTGTCTCTCATCCTGGACTGCACCCTTTCCAATCTGGGATCCCTTTCACAATTCAGGACCACTGGCTCCTAACCGCTCGCTTGCTTGCCTGCCTGCCTGCCTGATTGCCCCTTATTACTTCTGCCTGCCAGCCTGATCACCTCCTAACTGCTCTCCTGCTGGCCTGATTGACTCCTAACTGCTCCCCTGCTGGCCTGATCACCCTCCCAACTGCCCTCCCCTGCCAACCTGATTTCCTACAACTGCCCTCCCCTGCTGTGACCCACTTCTTCCCCATGAGGCTGCAGAGACACCAGGACTGGCTTCCTCCATGCCATGCAGAGCCCCAGGACCCCCAGGCCCTGCCTTTGCTGTGCGTGGCCATCTTGTGGCGATGTCACGCAAGTGCGTGACGCCACCAAGGCTTTTATTGTATAGGATAATGGACATATTCCAAGACACATTGTAAAGTGAAAAACCCAAAGTCCAGAATGATGTATGTAGTATGCAGCCATCTATATGACTGGCGGGGAGTGGGGGGGGGGGGAGGGAGAGGGGCAGTACGGGGAGGAGAGGTATAAGAATATATATTCAAATGTGCTTATATTTGCATAAAACAACACTGGAAAGAACCTGATTTAAAGACTGATCACCTGATAAGAAGTGAAGAGGAGGAACTGAGAGAGCAGGAACAAAGTAGGAAGGTGAAACTTTGAATAATTTTTAATTTGGGAACCATATGAGTGTTTTACCTAGTCAATAAACTTAGAATGTAAATTGAAATGAAAAATGAATTCTTTAGGAAAATGGTTGGTCCAATACATATTGTAGGCTGTAAATTTTTCTCTCCCAAACTTTTAAATTAAGTGAGATATAAAGGGAGAGTGGAGATGGTGTCAGGACTACTAATAAAGAACAGCTCATCGTACATGCCTTCCTGAAAGTTGGCGAATAACTTTTACAGATGTAAGCCCAGCACATTTTATAACTTCAGTCATAACACTGAGGCCACTGGCTGTGTTTCCTGTGTGTCTGACACCTAGAATTGATTGAGATGCTTTAAAGGGTGCTATGTGAAAATTCAACCCTCATAACTAGAGAGCAGAAAGCTGGTCACCCTGCCATCCCATTTGGGTGGATAAATAGCCCTTTTATTAAACGGGTGAGGAAACCGAGGCTCAGAGGGGTAGGTCCTTGGAGCGAGGAATTGAACCTCTTTCTGTCATCTCCTAATGTTCCAGAAATGTGTGAGACAATTATCATCCTGTGGCAAGCACAAGTAGCTTTTCTCCTCACCACATTTGTGTCTTCACGTTGTACATAGTCTTTGTAAAGGTTTTGATGGGGACTTGTAAACAGGAATGGCCAGGAAAATGAATAGAAGAGGAATGAAGAACAGAGGAGAGGGGAGAGAGAAAAAAGAAAAAAACATATTTTGTAGTGGAATTGGTCCCTCAGGCTAAAGCCAGCTATTTGGGGATTCTTCCAAGCTTTTTGTTATCCTGATATATGAAAATTGGGTCTAGCTTCCCCCCACCCCCTCCTCCTGAGAAAGGGAAATACTGAAATGATGCCTCTTTGCACATTCCCCTAAGGTCTCCTTTCCCTCTCTGCTGCAGAAGACTTTGTTGATGAACTTTGTTTGGAAACTCCTTTCCTTGAAGGCTAATGGAGCTGGCTCAGCCAGGTGGCTGTCCCACTGCATCTTCATTGCTGCTAAGAAGTGCAAGCATTAGAGCAAGATTCGTATTTTCCAATGCTGTTTCACAGTGAATAACTTAGCTTGTCCTAAGTGTTTTTTTGTTTGTTTGTTTGTTTGTTTGTTTTTTACGTTCACACTGCAACAGAAGGCCTACGTCCTCAGTGGTAAATACGGAAATCTCAGTGGCAGATAGTATATATATATTTTTTAAAACCTCAATTGTAGACAAAGGCATGTCTCTTTTTGGTGACGATGGAAATGATTTTCCTGGCACCTTGTTTCACAGCATCCTGATGAGAAGAGATTGGAAGGCCTCTCCAAGCAGCTGGACTGGGATGTCCGCAGCATCCAGCGCTGGTTTAGACAAAGACGCAACCAGGAGAAGCCAAGCACACTGACGAGGTTCTGTGAGAGCATGTAAGTTGCTGTTTTTCTTTTTGAAAGAACAATCTGCATAGTAACCCAAACCACCCCTGAGGTGAAAAGTAAAGGCTTGGTCCAGGCTCCTGTGGCCCCTAAAAAGCCATCTGGTGGGGGAAATAGTCCATGAAAAACTGGGAGGATAGTTGGTACACGTTTGTGGTTTCCACGTTGGATGCAGTAAATGAAGTTGGCTTCTGCACGGAGTTTCTTCTACAACGTAGGCATATTACAGGACCTACGATGGAATTTTCAGTCAGCCACTTGAAACATAGCCCTAAAAATCTTTACATTTATGGTTTGAATTTTAATAGAGTAGACTTTGTCATGGTGTTCTTTCCACTGATAAAGCTGAGATACTAGGATATATTATCAGAGGGTCACACTGATGACCTATATTCCTGGAGGTTGAAGAAATGGCTGTATTATATTCTTGGGTGAGTTTAAGGAAGCATTGCTGGAAGGTGGGGCATGGAAGGGAAGTCTCTTCTGTTTCAGAAGTGGGAAGTTTATGGTGTGTAAATTGTATCTCAAGGAAGCTGTTAAAAATGATAGACGAGCCAGCGAGAACTCTTCTAGCACAGGGATATTTTGAAGTAGTGACACTCAATACATGTATCTGCAGGAAAGTCAGAGGAAGGAATATTGAAGCCTTGAGCACATCCCCCACAAAGGAGTATTCTGCCTCATTGTTCTAGTTGGTTTTCTCCTCTGGGAGGCATGGGACCTGTGTCTCACCATTCTTTCCTTTCTTTGGGAGCTTCTTCCTGACACCTGGTCATTTAGCAGAAGTGCTGGCAGTGTGGCTCCCTCCATTGCAGGCTCTTTCTATTTGAGGTTAAAGTTATATTTTCAGGTCTGCCCCAAAAGTGTTTTAGCAATTGTAATCTAAAGCTTAAAGGGAAACCTCATCTTCTAGGAGAACAAGTAAGAGGCAGAATAATGTCGTAAATCCTAGGGCTGGATAAATATGGGGTGCATTAACAGGGTCTTCAGGAGGTCAGAATATTTATAAAACATGGAAAAACAGCCTCGTAGATACAATCTGCAAAGCCCTTCCTGTAATTGAAGTTAGTGGCAGATTATGGAGGAAGGATTTATGCATCTGGGCTCTTGCTCAGAAGCTGGGATTGCTTCCTAGCCTGGTCCTGCCAGTACCCAAAGGTCTGCATCCTAGAACTGCAGGTCTGAGTAGGGGCGAAGTGGGGTCTCAGCCCATGCCCACACACTGAAGCACAGGTGCCATCTGTTCCAGCTCCCACTAACTTACTTGGTAACTCTGTGCGAACCCTTTCTACATTCTTCTATGTCTATATCAGTGTGTGTAGGAAGCAGTCATCTGGATCCTGTTAAAGTGCAGATTCTGACTCAGTCATCTGGGATGGCAGCTGAGAGTACACTGTTAGCAAATTCCCAGGCCATGATGCTGGTCCATGGATCACTTTGACAAGCAAAGCTCAAGGTTATACCAATGTCTATGTCTTCTCCCTAAATTCAACTGGTTCTTACCTGCATACCACAATCCCCAGGATGATTACTGTTACAATTAGTTAAAAATATTTCAATTAGTTAAAAATATTATTATATTTAAATTGTTTTTCTTGAAATATTAATGCTTATTGCATGTAAATGGCTAATTATTTTGTATCTACAATCTAGTAATAGATTTATTTTGTATATTCTAAAAAACCCCAAAAAACTTAATGTATCTGTTTTAAATTAAAAAAGGAAAAAGAAAACATTATGCTAAAGGAAAGAAACTAGTCACAGAAGGCCACATATTGTATGATTCCATTTAAAAAAATGTCTAGAACCAGCAAATCACTAAGACAGAAATCATATCAGTGGTTGCCAGTGGCAAGGATGGAGAGTTGGAAAGTGACAGCTGACAAGTACAGGGTTTCTTTTTGGGGTGATAAAAATGTTCTGGAATTAGCCTAGCTGGTGTGGCTCAGTGGTTGGGCATTGACCTATGAACCAAGAGGTCCTTGGTTCAATTCCTGGTCAGAGCACATGCCTGGAGTTGCAGGCTCAATCCCTAAGGCAGGGCATGGAGGAGGCAGCCAATGGATGTTTGTCTCTCAATAATGTTTCTATCTCTCCCTCTCTCTTTAAAATCAATAAAAACATTTTTAAAAATGTTCTGGAATTAAAAAAAAAATTATAAATGACTGCTAGAGGCATGGCAATGTTAAGGCACAATGTGGGGGTTGGAGTGCATAAAGGTATCAAATTTGATCTTTTCCCTTGGGTAGCTTATTTATAATAGTGTCATGTAAAATGTAACTTCTCAATCTGTGAGAGTCAAGACAGCTATTAAAAAAATAAACACACACAGATATATGTGCTAAATGATTGTATGCACAGTCAGTAGCTAAAGATTAAAAGATAAAGATCAGTTGTGGGTTAGAGCACACACAAGGGTTGCAGGGACTAGAACTGAGTCATTACCAGTGGCCTTTGACCCTATTGCAGAAGACTGTTGATGAACTTTGTTTTGAAACTTCTCCCTTGCCCTCTAGGTTGACAATAGATTCTCTTGCCTTTCTGAGGACTTTTGTTTGCATCATTTATTCTCTTATTTTCCTTATGGTCTTTAATGAGCCACTTCTTCAGATTCAGTCTTCAATCTCTTATTTCCCTTTTTCTACCTTCCATCCTTTGTGTAAAAGGAGTTCTTTTCTCCCACAACTTCTTCCAAAGTCATGTGTCCAGTGCAAATGTTTCTTCTGAGCCACCGTCATCCGGCAACTCTGATTTGCTTCTACTCCTGACTTCTCTTTTTCTCCTATTCTTATATGCTTCTATTCTATTATAGTCTAGAAACAAACTAACCAGCCCTAGAGATCCATTAGTTCTTTGTAAAGCCACTGCAATGGCTGCAGACCTGATGGGTCTCATAAATCCCATTATTTATCTGATACGCTTGTTTGCTGCAATTCTTTTTTTAAATATTTTCCTAAAATACTATTTATCTTCATGTCTTGCTGCTTTAAAACCTTAATGATTTTTCTGCAACTATAGGATCAATATTAGGCTCCTGAGCCTGATATAATCTGGCATTCATCTGTTTGATTTTAGTTACCCAGATGACCCCTTTCTCCCAGAGGGCTATGTTTCCATTGTCCATACTTTGTTCATTCCTGCCTTGGTTTGCTCCATGCTCCTGACTGGGAACCTCTACCTTCCTCTGCCTCACTCATTTACCCCATACCCATTCTTCAAAGCCCAGGCCCTCTCAGAAATGCATTGTGACTGTTGGGTCTGGAGGGAGCGCTCCTTCTTCTGAATTCTTAGTCCTTATTGGAAGAACTAGTCACTTAATACCTAGTCTCATGTTTACTTATGTGGTTATTTATCTTTTCATAGCTTGTCTATATAGTCTCACCCTAATTATATCATATGTGCTCCTTGAGGGCACAAGAACCACATCTTGTTTTTCTTGCATTCTTCTCTGCCTTTACCACAACATGTAGACGCTGCTGAATCAATACTTGTTGAATGACTCTATGTTCCGATGACATTGTTTTGGAAGAATTTGCTGATCTAAGTTGGCATACTGCCCGTACCCCCAATGAAGAGTGCCTAATTACCTTAAATTTATCTGGGGATTATTACTGAACTACGGAATGCTACAAGCCAATCTCAAAAGCAGAAACCAGTGGGAAAGAATGGGATAGCAAAGAAGTACATTTAGATAGCACCATGGAAAAT
The DNA here is from genome assembly GCF_014108245.1 of Pipistrellus kuhlii. Classification (NCBI taxonomy): domain Eukaryota; kingdom Metazoa; phylum Chordata; class Mammalia; order Chiroptera; family Vespertilionidae; genus Pipistrellus; species Pipistrellus kuhlii. Next base: position 41,412,631 of record NW_023425573.1, on the reverse strand, counting down.
AAAACAGAATTATATTGTTCTGTGCATGCACACATGTATGTCACAGTTATTTACTCACCACTTTAAAAAATAATCTGGGAAAGTCATCTTAACCAGGGATGCACTTCATAATCACCTGGTAAGCTTTCCAAAATAGGAACACATGCCCGGGCTCCACACCAGCATGTCTGATTAAGTGTGGGGACTCAGGTGGGGTCTGGACATGCATATCTTAGGAGAAATATCCTGAATACTGATGACACACATCTCAGGTTAAGAAGCACTAATCTCTGAGAAGAGATGACTGCTGTTCAAATCTACTAAACAAGCAAGACAACACAACTTTGGAGCTTATAGATCTAGGGCCCCAATGGGAAGATTCTGTAGGTTTTTGTTTTTTGTTATGTAACTACTACTTTAGAAACCACAGCATCCCTCCAGGGGAATTGTATTTCATCTGTCAGCAGCATAGAATGCACCAAGATGCATGCCAAACAGTGCTTATAACCATCTGCTGGCATGTCCAATTTTGGGCACACCCATTTAACGCAGAAGGACTGAGTAGGAGAAGCTGTTCAGCAAGTAATGTGTTGAAACATTGACATGGTATTTTTTTTTTTTCTTCATGCTGATGTCAGTCATTTACAGCTGTGGTTTTTTTTTAGTGAATATTTCTTCCAGAAGCATTTCAATCTTTATTGGAAATTGAAACAGATTTTTCAGGAGGGAGTAAAGATTTATAAGTCATGTGAGACATTTTAGGAGAAACTGGCTCTGAATGGGAGCCATTTAACTGGGGGATCAGGCTTTGAGGCTTCACCTTCCTCCTCTAACAATATCTAGATAACATAAAGGTAAATATCTGAAATGAAGATATCTGCAGGGCAACACAGGAATGGGCAGAGATAAATTTCCAGAATAAAATGCTTTTCTCTCAATTGTGCCCATTATTTTTGCATATTGTGCAGTAGATTTAATCGCACATATCTGGGAGTAAATATTATGTGTGGCTTTCATTTCAGCAGTCTCTATTTGATTGGACAGATAAATCTCCCACATGATAACCTGAAAACGTAGAAGAAGGAATAGTCATGCTTCACAGATTAGTGATAATTTATTTGGATTGAAGTTTGATCCGTGCTATAAGATGCGGATCCAAAATTGTCTTTTGTTTAGGAATTTCATTTTAGACTTGATGCTGATTAAAATTATCCCCAAATGCTTTTGTATCTGTATGCTTCTGTTAGTGGTAGCACAATGACCAAAATCTGGGAACCTTTTGAAATTGTGTCTTCATTTCTGCAAAGAAGGACTGTGCTCTTCTTAATTTGTGATTCCATTGAACTCAGCATGAGAAATGAGTGGCTTCACCAGTTGCCTTCATGCCACCAATTCGGTCACTGCTTTTATTTGTTAGCTGTTTTATTTGGACAAATCAGCAGTGCTGTCTGTGACTTCAATACGAAAGTGGAGCCTGATAATTGAGGGGTGAAAAGGATCGGGACTGTACAGGAAGCAACAAGATGAGTCTTACATCCTTTATTTCAGATCAGTCTTTGATCTGAGGAAATTGTCTGGTTTTGATAACTCAGTCACCTGTTTGAAAAAAAAAAATCAACTGCATATTTTTAAACTGCTTTAGAATTGTCTATATTCCGCACTAGTGATGGACAAAATTTCCCAAAAACAATTCAGTTTTGATTATTTTCTTCATTAGATCATGACGTGAGCATCTTTTACAAAGTTCACCATCACAGTCATGCTGGAGATTGATGTGGTTTCAGAACAAAAGAATAAGAAAAGCGATGTCTTCATTGTATCAGTACTGGGACACACGATCGGCAGTGTGTCGATGCTGATCATAAGTCTGAAAAAACATTCATCGTAAATTTGGGGACAACCACTTAGGTCTTGAATAGTATCAGGTTGAGTTGTTTTGTTGCTATGAGGGTGGTGATTAATTTTCATTAATACAAAATCATTCCTAGGTTGGTGAACAATTTCCATCATCCAAAGTACATAGTTACTCTGGCCTCATTATTGTTCAGATGTGGTGCTGAAGGCTATTCTTGACTATTTCCAGGGGTTTTAAATCGGTGGGTTGTAGCCAGATCAGTTTTGACATTGGAACAGGAGTCAGGGAACTTTTCCTGCAAATGGCCAGAAAGGAAATATATTAGGCCACACGAGCCTGGTGACAATTACAACTCTGCAAATGTGCATGGCTGGTTTTCAATAAAACTTTATTTATGGATCCTGAAGTTTGAAGTCATCATTTTCAAGTGACATGAAGCATTATTCTTAATTTTTTCTCCCAGCAATTTAAACATTTTACAACTATTCTTAACTCACGGGCTGTACAAAAACAGATGGCTTTGGCTGCCGAGCCATCATTTGCTAAGTGCTTTAGGATTGCAGTAATATGAACAGTTGCTTCAGAGTTTCAAGAAAGAGAATGTGTTCTTGTAGCACTAGCACAGTAAGCCATTGCTCAGAGTGTTGCCATGTAATAGAAGCATTATGACAGTTCTGTAATTAGTGTGCCCCATCTCTAATATTCCTGAGACATGGTGCCTTAATGCAGTTTCATTTGGCTCAATCAAGCCCTCCCAGAACTTATTAGTATTCTTAGGCAGTGTCGCTCTCACTACAAACGTTATGAAGATTGATGAACCCGACTATAGGCAGTCTATTCTTTTGCCTTGAATAAGCTCTTAAAACCTTTCTCCCTCTTTCCCACTCCAGACCTACCATCTGTAGCAAGTTAACTCGGATTTTCCAATTAAATCAAGCCTCTCGCAGTCCTTGATGGCATATGGCTGGGCCTCTAATCCATGTGTACTGGCTAATTAAGGAAAACATAGTTTTTCTAAAAATATCAGAGAGGCTGTACTTTGGTCAAGCTGGCTGCATACTCAGTATTGTTGGTCAGTTTTCTTTAAATATTCGTTTCTTAAGGCTCTGTAGCCCGGCAGTCCGAGTTCCAATAGTTTTGTCCAACATGGAGTTGGAGAGTGATGAAAAGGACAGAGGATAGCCCTGGCCAGGTGGCTCAGTTGGTTGGAATGTCGTCCTGTACACCAAAAGGTTGTAGGTTCAGTTCCAGTCAGGGTACATACCAAGGTTGCAGGGTCAATCCCCAGTCGGGGCATATGTGGGATGCAGTTTCTCTCTCACATCGATGTTTCTCTCTCTCCCATCCTTCCTCTCTCTCTAAAATTAATAAACATCTGCAGGTGAGGATGAAAGAGAGAGAGAAAAAGAAAGGATAGAGTAAATTGAAGAATAACTGAATTTATTTAGGCCTAATATTCTTATTTAATTCTCGTCTGCCATATTTTGAATTTATACATAATTTCTCTTTGTTGTTTAATCTATTTTAAAAGTTATTATTTAGGACAAAATTATGAAAATAATTTTAATCAACTTTGATTATAGGAGATATATAAAATGTTTGTAAAATTTAGAGAAAAATCCTCCAAAGCCAACCAAGCAGAAATTAATACTTTAACCTTTTCTACTTATACAGGATTGTAGTCAACATATGTCCCCACACAAATACACATACATGCTCTGTATCTAAGTTTGGTGCCTGCCCTTCTCGAGACTTTTTTTTTTTATAGAACCCACCTCATCAGAGTGTCTGAAGAGGTCTATAGAAACATTATGTTTTATGCTTTGTCTTCTGGATCCATAAGTCTCTATTCTCTGAGTGGCAGTACAGTCAGTTGTGCTATTATATGATGTATACATTCCACAAAATTGCATAACAAAACAAAACAACACATGGCTTATGAGAAAAATGAGTCAGGATACAACATTCAAAAACTTCATCAGTGACATTTAAAAAAGAGTTAGGAACCTAGTAAAAACAGGAGTATAGTGTTACACAAGTTAAATGATTAAAAAATAGAGTTTACCTTAAAAAAAACAACAAAAAAATTTCTGATCTTTGCTTGTAAGTTGCTGTTAGACATTAGTTTGCTAGGGCTGCCATAACTAAATCCCACAGATGGGGAGGCTTAAACAACAGGAATTTGTTTCTCACAGTCTAGAATAGGGGTGTCGAACTCAATCAGAGAAGGGGCCAAAATCTAAAATCCAGCCTAAATCGTGGGCCGAATGGTTTACTGAACAGTCATAAACTGTCATTGTGATGGAAACGCAGCGGAGTGCAGTGATGACAGCGCGGTGCTGGCCACATTGCAAGGCCTGGCGGGACGGATTTGGCCCGAGGGCCTTGTGTTTGACACATGTGGTCTAGAAGCTGGAAATTCAAAATCAATGTATCACAGGGTTAGTTTCTCTTGACGCTTTTCTCATTGGCCACCTTCTCCCTGTGTCCTCACATAGTTTTTGCTCTGTGCATGCTCACCCTTGTTGTCCTTCTCATAAGGACACCAATCATATTGGACTAAGTCCCCAAACTTAGAATCTCATTTAACCTCAGTTGCTTCCATAAAGGCCCCATTTTTAAATACAATCACATAGGACTTCAGGGCTTCCATGTATGGACGTTGGGAGACACAATTCTGTCTATAACAGTACTGGAAGGGTTACAGCTCATAATTTCTATGAAGCGGAGAAAGGAAGACGATCCAACATTGGAGAGCAAGTTGTGACACCAGATGGGTGTGGCTCGTAGCACGTGTGAATTGAGGTGGCTTGGAGATGTTTGAGAGGGGTGTGTGTGTTTTGTGTATTCCTGCACTGCTCGGGTTGACTCAGTGTAGTTCTCTGCAGTTACCTAGAGCTTCTGGCAGATGAAATCACATACAAGCAATTATGAAATTCTTGTTATACTCACATAACACTGGAAGACATTCATGGTTTCACAACAAGCTTTGCAGGCGAGAATGGAACAGGGTAGTGGTGTGGTGGGGGAGCTCTGGAGCCTGGCAGTCCGAGTATCAGTCTTCTCTCTGGGAAAAACCTCTGGGGTATTTGGGACAGATATTTGCCCCCCCCCCCCCCCCCGTTTCAGTTTCTTTCTTTGTGAAATGGGGAGGTAGTCATTGTAGAGTTGCCATCTATGCAGTGTAGGAAAATGTGTGGCACACACAGGGGTGATGAATGTTAGGTACTGTCAACACCATCACACAGCCAGTTGTTAGTCAAGCTGGTGTAACAGGAGCAGCAGCCAAGAGCTAGTATTGTGTCAAAACCGTGCCCTGGCAGTGTGGCCCCCCCATAGGCACACTACCTGCCACAGGCAGCTCCGGTGTTTGTCATTTTGGGAGGAGAGATCCAAGGAGAACAGGTTCTCAATTTTAGATGAAGCTCTTTTTTTCTCTGGAACCCCAACGAGACAGAACCACGTGACCTTGGGGCGGGTGGGGTCACAGGGCTGTTAACGTGGGTTTTACTTACACACAAGAAAAAGATGCCAATCCCGTCTGAGTTCAGAGGGCCAGAGCCCTGGGCTTGCTGTTGTGCAGCGACGTGATAGAAGTGGGCGAGAAAGGGTGTCCCACGTCAGCAGGGACCCGTGCCCACTGTGCCGGCAGAGGCCAGGGTTTTTGAGGCATCACGTGAGAAATGTCAGAACACACAGTGAATGTCTTTGAGCCACCGTGGTTTAACATTTGCCAGGTTTGCCCTAACTGGTTTGGCTCAGTGGACAGAGCATTGGCCTGCGGACTCAAGAGTCCCAGGTTCTATTCCAGCCAGGGCCATGTATCTTGGTTGTGGGCACATACCCAGTAGGGAGTGTGCAGGAGGCGGCTGATCGATGTTTCTATCACTCTCCCTTCCTCTCTGTAAAAAAATCAATAAAATATATTTAATAAAAAAAATTGCCAGGTGATTCTGAGGAGGACACAGCTTCCCTCTGCCAGGAGGGAAAGGGAGCAAAGCGTGGAGTCCAGCATGGCTGGCTTCAGTAGAGCCACCTGTGCTAGAGCCAGGACAGTCTGATCAGCTGTGGGAGGGGCCAGAGTGGGAACTTGAGTTAAATGTAATATTTACTGGTTACCTCCTATGTGTTAAAGAGGCAACTGACCTTGAACAAATTTGAGGCTGGGAATCAAATGCACCTGGTTCATGTCTTGGCTCAAGCTATAGTACCCTTAGAGAGTAATTTAACTTTGCTAGGTCCCAGGGGCCTCCTCTGTAAAGGACAAATGACTCTTCCTCACAAGGTCATTTGGGAATTAAATGAGGGTTACATAGAATGTGGGTCTCTCCATGCCTGAGGCTGCAAAGTTGAATAAACAACTGTTTCTGACCTTGGACTCACAAGGGCAATTGATTCTCCTTATTAGTAAAGCTGGTCAAAACGTTGGATAGGGAGCTGTATAACCTGTGATACTTAGGTGATGTGACTTATGTCTAAGGCCTTTTCCTTATTGCCCTAGCCATGGAGCTTTCTGGGTCTTGTATCTTAATGTGCCATCCAGGGCACTAAATTTAGATAGTCGAGAAGGAAACACTTTGTTGCTTCCTCTTGGAAATCTGGTCCAGGTTGCTCTCTCTTTCTGTCCTTCTCTTTCCTCTGCCTCCTGCTGTTCCAGGGCCAGGGATTCTGCTTCCCTCTGGCTGTTTGCCCTCCTGTGATTAGCTCATGGCGGCTACATCCCTTGGCCAGGGGCAGACAGGAGCCCTAAGAGAATCCTCAGCCATTACTAATTTGACTGTAATTGTTTTAAAAGTTGGTGCAATGCACATGAACCCTGATGTTGAAATATAGTACCTACTCATTTGAGGGGTGAATGTTTGTGTATAAGGTGGTGGTAGTGGAGGGTGGGCATGTGGACAAAGTAGCAGGAGGCCCAGCCATTTCCCCTTTGGGAAGATTTGAGCAGATTCCAAGTGACTATTGGGGAAGTAGATCTTTGGGGTTTCTCTGTAGGCCTCCCCAAATTTAAATTCATTAGCATATGGGAAACTTAACTAAATACAATTAAGGCCAATTGCTTTCATTTTAAATGCAAGTCAAGCTGCTGGCAATGTCCATTGGGCTGTCTTGACTTGAGAGAATTTAAGAATTGTAGAAAAATGACTTTTAAGCCCACCTGGTGTGGCTCAGTGCCTGAGCATCGACCTATGAACCAGGAAATCAATGTTTGATTCCACATGCCTAGGTTGCAGGCTCGATGGGGGGCGTGCAGAAGGCGGCCGATCTTCCATTGTTGATATTTCTCTCTCTCTCTCTCCCTTTCCCTTCCTCTCTGAAATAAATAAAAAATATATTAAAAATTAAAAATATATTAAATGTGGACAGTATTTCTTATTTGGCCTATATACCATCTCATAGCAATCGCTATGTAGAATAGAGATTTTCAACTGGGGTCCACAAGAATTTTTAAAGTAAATAGTCAGGCAGTACCTGACTGTTTAGTCAGGGGCCCTGACCTCTTTTCCCTTAGGTTGTCAAAACAAAAAATTGACAACAGCAACACAACAATAGCCGTCCAGTGTGAATGAATCAAAATTATATCTATTTTTTTTTGCCCAAACAGCAAAAACATATTTTCGGTGTGCAGTAGAATTTTAGTAATTAGTTTATGTGTGTTGTGAGATGAAAAGGTTGAGGTTTGCTGATGTGGGAAGTTAATGATACTGTTTTTTGGAGACTACATTACAAGTGAGGTGATGGAGCACCGTGACATGCAGGTGAGCAGCAGAGTTGGCATTAAAGATTAGTGCACGAGTCTTGGACATTTCACTTAATACTTCAGGGTTCTGATAATATCTGTACCCCTTGTATTTAGCCACAGATATAGTGACATTTTGTATTTTCATCTTACATATAATGACATAACATTAGGGTTTCTTGTGATGTGCTGGACATGGAATGCTGGTGGGAGAATTAGATCCTAAGCAAGAAGGGGAAAACGGTGTTTACTGAGGTTATGTTGTATTCCGGATACGGTAATAGGACCTTTGTAGTTGATCCTCATTGCCAATGTTTGTAGTATGCTAAGTATTTAACACCTTTCGTACCCATGGAGACACCGAGGCAAAGAGAGATGGCATAACAACCCATGTCACACAGCTAGTAAGTGACAGAGTTGGGATTTGTACCCAAATCTGCCTAAATCTGGAGGCCTGTGTTATTTTAGCAGCACAGTGTTAGAGAAAGCTCATGAACATGGTATATTCCCACATTCAGGGCAAATATGGAAAGGGCGCTCTTTGGTGTTTTTTTGCACATCCTGGTCTCCTTTCTGTCTCTTGTTCCCCTGCAGTTTATGAGGGACAAGGATTCAATGTCGTGGCTTTCTCCTTGGCACACTGATTGCACTTTGAGTCATTCTCTACTAGTGCACTCGGAGACTTGCTATTTTTCACTCTTTGGATCTCTCTCTCTGCTCTAAGCTGTCCACTGCCTTGGCTGCTGGGACTGTCGTCTTCATCTTCTCTTCCCCACGGCTCAGCACAGTGCTGGTGCTCTGTAAACCCCAATAACTGTCTACTGAATGAATCAATTATTTGGATTAAGGACTGGATTGAACCTCTAGGGGCAAGAGGACTGAGTTTAATTAGAAGAAGCTCGTTTATTGTCTTTGAAATAGTCTTGGGAAGATTGAGGTGGGGAGGAAGGGCTTTCTGGAGGAGGAGGCACAGCGGTGTTTTTAGGGATGATTACATTGGCCAGGAGGAGAAAGACAGTGCGGTTGCCAGAGGCTCTCCAGGGAGTGGGAGTTGCCTGGGGAGAATGGTGGGTTTGAGGAACCTCAGTCAGCAGGACGGGTGGCCAGGAGAGGAAAAGCCGAGAGGTAGGTGAACTTGTTGCCAATCAAAGGCCCTGGGCATTTCTCCCCACCCTCTCCTCTCTGCATAGTTAGAGCCATCTGACCTGCTCTAAAATGTCCTCATTTTGCCTGCTTTCACAAAAACTCCATCTTTACCGACTGCTTGGCTTATTTAAGAATGGAATTGTGTTCTATTATCAGTGCCTCATACCAATGTCTGACTAAATTTGAACGCTTTCATTCTTTTGTTAGAAAAAACACTTGCTCATTGAACATAAATCTCTCACATAATAGAGATGATTCTGTGCAGGCACCTTCCTTGTGTGGTCTGCCTTCCAAATGTTATCGTATCTACTAAAAAGGATAATTCAGTGCATTGAATTGGCATGATGACCTCCTCCTCTTTATTCCCTACCCCCCACTCAAACATGCAAAAATTAAACATCCAAAGGAAAAAGAAAGAAATCGAAGTTAAATTCTCGCCTCCCTATTGGCTACACCAACTGGTGTCATATTTAAAAAAAAAAATTACATCAGGGCGTGAGACCCATGCTGGTATTAGGCCATCCACTTGGCCTCTGCAGTCAAGGTCCAGCTTTGAAAAACAAGCAAACCAGGGCACACAGTCAGGAAAGACTGTCCCAAAAAATCCAGAAAAAAGTCATGCACCCACAGGACTTGATTCAGTTCAAATTCCCAAATGGTGATGGAGGACCTTTATGTCGCAGGGGTAAGTGCGGAGGGATTTAAAGGTAAAAAGAACAAAATGGCTGTTCCCTGGTGCTCTTTAAAGGAGAGAAAGACACAAGGACTTAGAAAAAAGCTCTAGGCGCATCTAGGTGTCCTTGGTGACAAGGATGAGTCATCGTATTGTAATGAATTCTTATGGGCTAGCAAACTGAATTTTAGATAAACAGATCTAAGAATTGGTCAGTGTAGAGAACTTCTTGTAGATTATTTCCATGATGGATGTGGGGGGCAGAATTTATTTGGAAGTTTATAAAATATTGAATTTTGTTTGTGGAATTTTTATCTTCAGGAGAACATTGTGTATCTGGTGCTGTCCATGGAATAACAAGTGACCATGTTGAAATGGGATTGTGCCAGACCTTCCTAAGAGGAAGCATGTACCATGAAGCTTCACTGTGTTTGTGTCCTGGGTGCTAGTAAGAGTCACCAGGCCTGCACATTCTTTACTTGTGATGGCCCTTATTTGGTGCTTCTTCTCTGTAGAACCTTGCTTTCACCCGGAGCCATTATTGATCTTTCTTTCAGGTCTCCTTTCCTTCTCTGTGGTTAGAAGAATAGGATGGGAATGGGTGAGGGGCTATAGCAGCGTTAGGTGGAAGTGCTTTTCAGCTTACATCAGGTCCAACCCAGTGATCTGAAGGTTGGGATACTGTTTTCAGGAAAAGTAAATTCTCAATGTATGGGGAATGTGGTACATATCATGCTTTGTGAAATAAGGTTGAGAGGCTTAAACCTGTACCTGCAGCACTAGTTGGTAGGCCCATGCAGATCTCAAGAAGTAGCCAAGTACAGCATTTCCTCTAGTATTGTTCTTTATATGTGTTTTTCAGTGGAAACTCTTGTTGTTTTTTTGTTTTCTTTTTATTATTCATTAAGATTATAGTTTTCATCTATTTTCTCTCCCATTATTTATTTTAGTGGTAGAAATGTGTCCATCTTGAACTGATTTCGGTAGTTATTGATTTTCTGAAATAGGACTTGAACCTGTGGGCATGATTTCAATTTGATTCATTCAAAATAAAATATTGTTTTATAATGAGTTGTCAAGAGTTCACATGAAACCTAGCTTAACTCCTGGAGTATTAGAATCTAAAGCTCCTCTTGCTACATGATTCACAATGTTTTTATTTCTGTTTTTTCTTCTCCCAGAATTTATGTGGTTCAGTTAACATTTTTTTGAGTATTTACTACATGCTGGGTTTTATATCAGATACTACATGGAAATATAGAACTATATTTGATGGATAAACAACACTATTTCCTTACCCTCTAAAACTTAGTTTCCTTATCGGTAAAACTGAGCTAATAATCTAAAAAACATGATAGAATGAAATAAAATAATTCCCATAAAGCAGCTGGAATATGACAAACACATAGTAAGAACTCAAGAAAAAATTTTGATTGATTTGAATTTCTATATATTAGAGGCTGACAAAATGGATTGAATTTCCCTACCTAGTCAAGTATTATTTCCAGTTTTCTTAATACTCTAGGGGACTGCATTGCCATTATGCATTTTTTCTAGGTTTTATTTCCCAAATCTGAAGATGTAATTATTTGGTAGGTTTGAGGTGATGGCTTTTGTTGGAGGAAATAAAACTCGTTATTTAAATGTTTTCTTTCTTGCTTTAATAATATGGTTCTTTTGGAGGTCATTGAGAGCATAGCTTTCTGGCTTTCTGACTTTTAAAGTGGCATGTAATTTGTGACCACAATTTTATATGTCCAGATGCAGAATAAGGCCCTTGTAGTGAAACTAGAAGGTTTATATCTTAGGCAAAGAAGTCGGGGCTCACAGGACGCAGTGGGCATGAGAGGATAGAGCTGGCCCCTTATTTTTATATGTGTTTTTTCAGTGGAAACTCTTGGTTTTTGTTTACTTTTCATTATTCATTAAGATTATTTCTTTTCATTATTCATTAAGACCCTCATGCCCACTTGCTTAAGGCATGGATCAAAATAGTATTTCAGAATTAAAAGGGGGTCACAGAGTTGTTGTGAACATGTAAGGCACTCGTGCTTTTCAAGCACTTTCATAAATAGTAGCACTTATGCTGATGATCTTCAGTAGTAGCACTGTAATTATCACTAAGGCAAAGCAGGACCATCCCTGTGTAGACTCACTTCTTGAGGAAGTTCTAGTGTTTCCTAAGAATTTTATGAGAATCTATAAATATTGACTTCTTTTTGGCCTATCCCATTAGGTGGAGGTACCATGCTAGACTCCCCCTCTTGGCCTTTGCTTATCTGTCACCTCCCCGTCCCAGCTTCCCATCCCCAACCTAGAATGCCCTTTCCCCAGCCAGCTCATCTATTTGATGAATATATGATCTCAGTTCACCTCCATTTGGCAACTTGGGAACATTTATTGAATGACTAATTCATGTCAGGTACTGTGCTTAGTGTCTAGTTGAGAGCAAACCTGGAAACTGATCATAATAACCGGTGTGGTCTCATGTACTCATTGAAGGAGGCATCATACTCCTATTCTCCTTCCCCAAGTAGAACTGACAGTTTCCATTTTTGTGTACCTATTTCATAATAATGATAATAGTTCATTGCTCTTATTTATGTTTCTTTTTACCAGATAGTCTATAAGCTTCTTTAGGGCAAAGAGTTCATATTTCCTATGAATAACCAGCAGTTGGATTGTGTCTATGCATAGAAGGTGCCCAATTAATGTTTTTAGAATGAGTGAACCCATATTTTAGGGCTAATGATCTTCCAGAGATTATTGCCATGTCTTTTTCTTCATGTATTGCCCAAATATATTTTGAGTGCCTCCTGTGCCAGGCAGTCCTGTAAGACATTTCAATGGGGAGGAGACAATAGGCAAGTAAGGAACATATATAGGATATTAGTTGGCATGAAGTATCATGGAAGAAAATTAAGCTGAATGTAAGATCAGGAGTGTGTGTGGGTCTGAGCATTTAGAGGTTGTCAGGCAGTCATTTCTGAGAAGGTGACATTTGAGGCAAGGCCTGAGGGAGGTGAGAAAACCTCCTTCAGCAGAGGAGCAGCTAAATATGAATAGGGAGTCTATGGACAAGGCTGCAGATGTAAATGTGGCAGTTGTCAGTGAATAGATGGTATTTAGAGTCCTGAGACTGTGAGGTCAGGATAAATACAGAAGACATCCAGGGTCTGAGCCTAGAGGCATGTTCCTGTTTGAGATGGCGGAGCTGAAGAGGAACTCATGAAGGAGATTGCAGGAGGGACCAGTGAGAAGGAAGAAGCCAAGAGAAGGTATTAATGATCCACTGTGTCAAACATTACTCACGGATTGTGCAAGTTGAGGAGTGAGAAGTGACCGTTGAATTTGGTCATTGGTGTCACAAAAGTCATGGGTGTCTTTGACAGCAGGTTGAATGGAGTGGTAGGGTGATACCTCAATCTAAGAAGCCCAAGAGAAAATGCTAGAAGAAAAATTATAATACGGGGGACTCTCAAGAAGTTTGTTGTAAAAGGGTAGTTCAGAGAAAGAGGGTATTCCTTGGAGAAAGAATGTGGGATTAAATATTTTTTTAAGAAGGGGAAAATTATGAAATATTTGTATGCTAATAAGAGTGATCCAGTGGAGAGGGAGAAATTGAGGCTGTGAGAGAGGGAACAGATGACAAAAGCCATGTCCTCATCTAATCAGGAGGAGCTGGGATGTGGTGCACACAGACCAGCTGCTTTAGTTAGGAGCATGAGCGGTTCATTGGTGGTAACAGGAGGGAAGCCATATCTGGACAAGGGTGCAGGCATGTAGAGTCCTGTCGAGAGCTCATGGCAAGTCAAGAGATTATCTCTCTCATCTCAATGAAATTGGAAAAAGGGTCATCAGCGGAGAATAAGGGGGAAGGCAGAGATACTGGAATTTTGAAGAGAGAGGAGAAAGTAAGAAATGGTTGTCTGGAAGTGCCTTTATTAATTTCTCTGTGTGGAATGTGTACCTGTGTGTGGGGTGAGGCATCAGTAGTTTGCCTTTTCTAGGAATGAAGAGGGTTGGTGTCAGAGGCGTGTGGCCCTCCACTGGTGCTCCTCTTCCAGTCCAAAAGCCTGCTGGGCTGGGACAAGCCTTCACAGTGCAGTGACTGGCTACTTGAATGGAAAATTGGGTTGAAAGCAGACTTGAGAAGGTTAGAGCTCTTGGTACAGCTTTAAGGTAGGCATTTATCAGGCCAGACTGTGGAACTGGTTTTAACCAATGTTCTGGGTTGAATGACTGTGGCCTTCCAAGATTCCAGTGTTGAATTCCTAACCCTCAATGGGATGGTATTTGGAGGTGGGGCCTTTAGGTGCTAATTAAGTTTAGATGTTGTTGTTGGGGGTGTGGGTTCTGCATGATGGGACCAGTAGCCTTATAAGGAGAGGAAGACAGGCACTAGAGCTTTCTCTCTTCTCTGCGCTCACACTGAGAAGTCATGTGAGCACACAGCGAGATGGTGGCCACCTGCAAGCCAGGAAGAGGGCCCTGAACAGAACCTGTACCTGCTGACACTTTGATCTCAGACTTTCCAGCCTCAAGAACTGTGAGAAATAATTGTTGAGTAAGCCACCCAAGTCTACTTTATTATAGCAGCCTAAGACAACCAAGGAACTACTCATTCTTTATCATTTTTCCACTCATTGTTTACAGGAGCTCTTTCCTAGGGGAGGGAGGGCAAGTCACTTATGCCCTTTAGTCAGCCTGTAACTATACAGACACTCAGAGACCAAACCGGACCCGCGGAGCCCATTTGGCATGCCCACCTTTAAGGAAAATGCCCCATCTTGATAAGGGACGCCTCTGTCTTTCAGTTCATTATCCTGTGAGCTGCTGAGGCAGTACATTCTTATTAAATTGGATGATGTTCCATTCCATCCTCCCTTCTCTCCTAAGAAATTCTGTGCCACATGCTGAAGATTTTAAGCTGCCATATGGATTTCTCTTGAGCTTTGAATGATTTGGTGCATTAGGTATTTTTAATTTATGCTTTTAATTTTAAGAAACACATCCAGATATGCCTGCAGCCAGCCAGTTTTCTAAATCTGCATATAAATATGAAATAAGAGAAACAGAAAAAAAAGAAAGAAAGCAGTATATATTTTTTTTTTTCTTTGCCAGTTTTTTCTCTTCATACTTTGCACACTGTATCTTCATTAAGTGTCTTAGGTCAGAGTTCCTTCCTTTAAAAATAAGGAGTTTATTAGGAAGATAATCAAGTAAGTAAATAAAAAAGGGAGGTATTAACATAAAATCCCATTAGTATAAATTTTTGACATTTAAAAAAGTAATCCTATGCTCTGATAATGATATCAAATAAAACACTTTTATCCCTACAATTATTAAATGTTTAATTAAATATATGTAAGATAAAATTTAATGGCTCGATTCAAAGCAAAGACATATATAAATATAATAAAGTTTTAATTTTAAGAGTTGCAAATAACAATTATTTTAGTTACTGTTAACTTTTAATAAGGAAATATAAACATAAGCACAAAAGAAGAAAGAATAGTGTAATGAATTCCTATGTATCCATCATACAGGCTCTCCAATGATATACATTCGGCCATCTCTTTATATTTCTTAAACTGAAAGTTATAAAGACTTTTTTTTAAAACAAACAAACAAACAAACAAACAAATAAATCGTTAATAGGGTATGTGGATTACAAGCTAATTTATATGCTTAATATGCTTTAGGATGGAGCCTCCAAATTAGAGACTAAGGCAAAGGTTGTGACATGGCCCTGAGCCTTAATTCTCATGGTCTCAAGTTCACAGGGCTCACCAGAGAGGAAGGAAGAGGGAGAGGGAGAGGGAAAGGGGGAGGGAGAAGGGGAGGGAGAAGGGGAGGGAGAGGGAGGGAGAGAAAGAGAGAGAGAGAGACATCAACGATGGGAGAGAATCATTGATTGACTACCTCCTGCAGGCCCCACACTGGGAATGGAACCAACAACCTGGGCAAGTGTCCTGACCAGGAATCTAACGGTGACCTCCTGGTTCATAGGTCAATGCTCAACCACTGGGCTCACCAGTACTTGTTTAGTCCCTTCTTGCATGTTAGAGATAACTGCTTCGAGTTCTCTGTACTTGCTTTCCCGGGGCCTTCCATATCCTCTTTTTCTCTGCTTTTGATTCTTACTCATGTCATTGAAGTTCAGCTTGGGTTCCCTGTCCTCTGAGATTTCCTCTCATCACCCCATCCCTTACCTGGCACAGGTATACCCACAAGGAGTGCCCGTAAGAGCATTGCCTCTCTCCCCATCTCTGCTCTGGAGTTAAATGTACAAGTAAATGGGTCATCCTGGCCTGCAGAGCTGTGCATCGTCTGGCTCTTGGCTGTCTCCCTCTCTGACTTCATTCCTCTCACTCTGCTCCAGTGACATCAATATGTTCTCTGCGTGCCAAGCTCATCTCTGCCGACAGGCCCTTGCATTTGCTGTCTTCTCTTGCTGGAATGTTCTGTCCCACAGTGGTGACTCAACAGGAGTAAAATCCTTCCTGACCACAACAGTGCTTCTCTTTCCAAGAAATACACGCCATTTCACTTTTGTGATAGTCATTTTCTTACTTTTACTTTCAGTCTTACCATTAAACATGTGTTTCAAAACAACATAATTTAGTTTTGCCTATTTTTATTTTTTTTACTGAATTTATTGGGGTGACATCCTACCGTGTTTCCCCGAAAATAATATATCCTCCGAAAATAAGACCTACTTACAGGTTTTATCCCCCGAAAATGAGGCCTCCCCCCCCCCCAGGCTAAATATGAGAGATTTGGTCCACTGATTCTGAAAGAAATGGAGTCACAAGAAAATCACCAGGAAATTCAGGAATTGGATTGTTATGATGATGTTCAGAAGATGATGACATGATTGACATTGAATAAAAGAGTAAATTCTTGATACTGTAGGATTCACAGTTTGTCTGGTTTGTGTTGACAACTACCGTACTACCATACCGTATACGGGTAATAAGTTTCCTTTATTTTCATTTAACAATAAATGTGTACCGTATTCTTCTTCATGGAAAAATAAGACATCCCCTGAAAATAAGACCTAGTGCATCTTTGGGAGCAAAAATTAATATAAGACACTGTCTTATTTTTGGGGAAACAGGGTATATAATAAAAGGCTAATATACAAGTTGTCCCCTTGACTGACTGGAATTTGACCAAGGGACAAGGCCATCTGGCTAACCGCCCATGGCCCCTCTCCCCAGCTGGCCCTGCCCCTGATTGACCCTCTTCACCCTCATCAGGGTGGGCCTGCTGGACCCCACCTGTGTACGAATTCGTGCACCAGGCCTCTAGTTGGTTAATAAAATTATATAAGTTTAAGGGTTACAATTTTATAATACATCATCTGTATATTGTATTGTGTATTCACCACCCCAAGTCATGTTTCTTTCCAACACCATTTACATCCCCTTTCCCTTCTCCTACCCCATTCTCTCTGGTAATAACCATACTGTTGTCTGTAGTTGAGGTTGGGTTTTTTTGTTTAATCCCTTCCCGTTTCCATCCAGCCCCCCTCTTTCCTATTCTCTGACAGCTATGAGTCTGTTCCTATTTTGTGTTCTTATTTTGTTCATTAGATTCCAAACATAAGTGAAATCATATTCAAAACAACATAGTTTATTTAGCTTTGCCTATTTTATTTCTAAACTTAATATGAGTAAAATCCTACTGTAGTGTCTTTTGTGCATTGCTTCTTTGCTCAGCCATGAGCTTCTAAGGTATATCCTTGCTGATCTGTGTAGCAGTATGTGTACTTGGCAGTGGTGCTTTCATTTTCAACACTTTGTGCTATTTCACGATATAAATGTACTACAATATATTTATCTCTTCTACCATTGTTACATATTTAGGTTGTTTCCAGGTTGGGGCTGAAATAAGAAATAATGCTATGAATATTTTTGTGTACATGATTGTCACGAGTTTCTCTATTGAATAACTAGTTGGAGAATTTGGGTGCAGACAGGATCACCATAATTAATGTTCCAACTAGGACAATTTTGTGCAAGACAAATGCTAAACTTGACAGGACACAAGGAAACTTAAGTATAACCTGGAATTATCCCTGGAAAAATGAAATATGTGGTCCTGTATTAAAAACATTTTTTTTTCAAACTTATAGTGTTTATCTGTTTTCTAACAGGACCCCCACTAGACAAGTATAAGAGTTTCTGCTGCTTAGAATTCTCTAATTTCATATTATTTACCATTCTTGTGATTTTAATTTGCATTTCTCATTGATAATGATACTGCATTGTGAAGTGTCTGCTTTTTTCTAATATATTTCAAAACATAAAATTATTTCTTATCTTGGCTTTAGCTACATACCATCATTTTTAATATTTGTATTTTATTACTACTTTATAGAAAATATTTTTGGTTCTCTAGCATATTTTTTCTTTGACTCAATAATTACTTAGAAATGTGTTTTTGATCTCCAAATATCTGGGGATTTTACAGTTATGTTAAATTATTTCTTACTTGTATTAAAAGATCATCCTCTGTATGATTTTTCACCTTACAAATATGCTGAGTTTTCTTTAAAGTCCAGTATATGGTCAGTATTTATGAAAGGTCTCTGTATGCTTCAAAAACTGGGAATTTCCTAATTATTGTTAATAGTGTTGTGCATATTTCCATTTGGTGAAGATTTTAATCATGATCCTCAAATCTATATTTTTACTGAATTTTAAAATCTCATTATTTCAGTTACTGAGAAAAATCTTTAAACTCTCATTATGATTATGGATTTTTCTGTTTTTTAAAATTATGTTTTATAATTCTGTCAATTATTGCATTAGAAATATTTTAGAGTGTACAATTAGGTTAATGCACATTTAAAATTATAATGACTTCTTGGAACTGAATGTTGTATTAATATGAAGTGATTCTCATGATATCTAATAAATAATGCTTTCTACCTCAGAGTCAGTTTTGTCTCAGTAATATAGCAACACCAGTTTTATTTTATTGGTTATTTGCATAGCATATCATTTTCCAAATTTTTGTTCATTCCTTTTGCATTCTTGTATTGTAGATGTGTAGATAACATATGCTTAGATTTCATTTTAATTCAGTCTTAAAAAATTTTTCTCTTTCTACTGGATCATAGCTCATAGACATTTGATATCATTTCTTTTAAATACTTTTATTTATCCATCTTAGTTTGTGCTTTCTGTTGTCCTATTTTAAAAAATTTCCCCTCCTTTCTTGACTTCTGAATGCATTGTTTTCATGATCCCATTTTTCCTCCTGGTTTTAAAATTATAGACTCAATTTTTAATTACTTTGGTTTTTATTCAAGAAGTTATAGTGTGTATACTTAATTTATCAATATCAAGTGCTAATCCCTCTTTTACCCTTTCCTCATAAAATCTGAGATGTTTAGAATAATTTATCTCCATATACCCACTGATGACTTAATGCTTTTTTTTTGTCATGCCTTTTATTCTACATGTATAGTTTAATCTTAAAGACTTTATTAACCTTAAAAAACATAGAGTCAGTGTTCTTTCAGATTTTCAGACATATTAAACATATATATATATATATATATATATATATATATATATATATATATCCCATATGGAATTACTTGTTTTGTCTGAATCTTGAGGCTTGGTAGGGATGAAATCTCTTAATTTTTGTTGTCTTAAAGTGAATGTATTTTCCCCTCAGTCTTGAAAGATTTTTTCTAAGTAGAGAATACTAGATAGGCAGTTATTTTCTTTCAGCACATAGACGATATTTTTCTGTCTTATTGCTTACATTGTTGCTATAGAGCAGTTGGCAGTAAGCCTATTATTCTTTTGAAGATAATGCCTGTTTTTTTCTTTGTACACTTCAAAATCTTTCTTAGTTTTTGTCTGCCAGTATTTTCAGTATGCTATCTATAAGTACAGTTCTTTTTCTTTTCTTTCTTTCGTTCTTTTTTTTTTTAATCTCAAGAGCTTCTGGGCCTTTCTAATCTATAGATTGCTATCTTTCATCAGTTCTGGGAAATTCTCAGCCATTACCTCTTCAAATATTGCCTCTTCCCTACCCTATTTTCTCCTTCCGTAACTATAATTAAATGTATTTTAGGCCATCTCACTCCATTTTCAAAGTGTCTTAACTTCTATTCCATTGTTTCTGCCTCTGGCTGTATATTATATAGCATCTGACTTATCTTCCAAATCACTACTTCTCTTTTAACCCTTTATAATTTAATTTCTTCTTTCTTATTTGGTTATATTTCTTATTTGTAGAAGTTGTATGTGGTCCGTTTAAAACCAGCATGGTTACTTTATAGAGTTTCTGATTCTCTGTGGATACATTTTACCTGGTCTTTCATTTTTGGACATAGAATAAGCATAGCTGTTCTGTAATCTGTATTAGAGATTTCCAATATTTGTGGATATTTTACTGATTCTGACTCATGGGACCTTTTTCCACATGAGCTTTAATTGTGTGCTCCTCTTGGTTCTTTAAAAAAAAATTGGGCCTAGGAAGAAGATGCCTTTCTCCAGAGAGTTCATGCTTATGCTCCCGTCAAACATTTTTAGATACTACCATTCCAGAATCACCTTAACCCAAGCCCATGGTTGCCTCAGTAAATTTAGGTAACTATCACAATTATGGGTCTTTGACTACAACATCCATGACGTTTTTAAATTTTCTTTTTATTTCCCCTAGTAGGGGCCTGATGCACGGAATTTGTGCAAGGAGTTTGGCACTCACAGCCTCTTTGCAATCCCTTGCAGCCTCAGCCAGTCCTTGCAGACCTGGCTTCATCAGGAAAGTCGACTAGATGGTCATTCTGTTTGGTCTAATTAGCATATTAGCTCTTTATTATATAGTATTGTTTTTAGTACCAAGGCAAAAGCAACCGTCCCTGCAGCTCCCCAAAGTTAATGGTAGAAATTGGGTTTATATATGGTTTACACCTATCCTATTGTTGTAATCCTTTGAGTTCCCAGCTTAATGTGGACAGTGTCCCTTATAACATCCCCTACTTTGGGTGGGCTCCTGTGCCGTGACGTTTCCCGCCTTTCTTTTAGGAGGCCGCCAGGACAGAAGCCCACATGTGCTGGCTGCGGCAGATGCCCTGTTTCCCTTAGTCCTAATAGCGTCTCACTATCATGTCACCTCTGATGCTTCCCGGGATTTTTCTTTAGCTGAGCAATTTAATTGTTTTTAGTAATTATGACTATTGGTTTGAGTAGCCAAGTCTGCTATTTCTGAGGAAGGGAATATTAATATATCATCTCCTGAAAAAAAATTGTGGGCTATGCATACAAAGGTTTGGAATGTGGCAGGTAAAGTATTTTAAACGCTAGTATTTTTACCAACTTGTATTTTATATGATATATCATTTTAATGTTGATGGGAAGTTAAACAAGGTCAATTTGGCCTTGTATCCAGTGTGACTCCCAATTTTAGCTGCAGCAGTTTCTTTTTCTTTTTTAATGTATTTTATTGATTTTTTACAGAGAGGAAGAGAGAGGGATAGAGAGTTAGAAACACCTATGAGAATCATCGAACAGCTGCCTCTTGCACGCCCCCCACTGGGGATGTGCCCGCAACCAAGGTACATGCCCTTGACTGGAATCGAACCTGGAGCCTTTCATTCCGTAGACCGATCCTCTATCCACTGAGCCAGACCAGTTTCAGCTGCAGCAGGTTCTTAAAACGGCATATAACAGCTTTCCTAATGAGCTAAGGCCCGAGGGCCAAATCCGTCCCGCCAGGCATTGCAATGTGGCCCGCACCGCGCTGTCATCACTGCACTCCGCTGCGTTTCTATCACGATGACAGTTTATGACTGTTCAGTAAACCATTCGGCCCGCGATTTAGGCTGGATTTTAGATTTTGGCCCCTTCTCTGATTGAGTTCGACACCCCTAAGCTAGAGAAATAGCCATCGTTGCTAAGTACCCACAGGGTGCAGGTACGGTATTAGAGAGATCCTGGAGAGCATGGCCTTTCAGAGATAGGGGAGACATAGGTCGGCCTGAATTGTTTCCTGGTGTGTACTAGGCAGTGCTTGACAAAAAGATATCTATCTACTGTATACCAGAAAACAGTGTAGGTAAGGCTTGCACTCACAAAGCAACGCACAGATAAATGCTAATTTAATCAGATATTAGCCGATTTGGAGAATGCTAGTTATATGCAGCACATGTTGATTAAATTAGCAGTGTTAGCAGAAAATCTCTCTTATAGGACAGGAATCTCTAGTACAGTTTTGAACCTTAGATTTGTACCTTAATGACAGTGTGGCATGTAGATTGATTGAGACATGGAGGGAAGTCGAGGCAGGTATGAATAAGTAGTGTACGGGGATGAACAAACATGCCCTTTTGACTCCACCAGGAAAAGGATTGAGAAATGAACCTGCTAAGAAAGATGTGAGAAAAGAAAACTTTTTAGTTCTGACATTCAAGGAACTAATTGCCCCCTGTCTGGATGGGGGCAAAACCCAACTGCTGCCAGTTCTTCAGCCAACCACAGAATTTGTTTAGTTTTTTTTTTTCTTTTTCTTTTGACCTCGAGGAAAGGGCTGTGGTTTAATCAAATACCATGACCTGAGACCACTTGGGTGGTCTCCCTGGGCCTTAGACCCTCACAGAACAGTTCAAAAACACCAAACCTTAACATTGTCAGGGTTGTTTTAACTTCGGGAAAATGAGAATGAAGTAAAACTGTCAGAGGACTGGATTGCCTAGCCTTTATAGCTCGTTGAAAGGCTACAAGGTCAATTTCTTCATGTAATTTTACTTGCTCTCTCACGCTGATGTATCGTTGTTTGTCATGCACGGATATAGAATGCATTCTCTCATTCAGTAGAATGAATGGAGACTTTGTGCTGAGGGTTTTCCCAAGCATTGTCAGTATTCTCTCTTTGGTAATTATTTTAACAGGCTTTGCCATCCTGGTCTGACCTTTTGCCATCATGATAGCATATAACATTTAATAAATAACTATTATGTGTCAGGATCTCTACTTGTGTCATCTTATTTAATCCTCACAATACTCCCATTGGGTAAATGGGTTTAACTCACTTCGGAAAACTCAAGTAGTTTGCATATAAGCAGGTCCTCGAATAACATCATTTGGTTATAACACTGATGAGACACCGTAGGAACTTAGCGCTTGTTTATGTCAATCGGCTTCATTATTTATCTTTTAACTTAAAGTCGCAGAAAATATTGATGACCTTGAGGACTAGCTGTATTTATAATAAAACTAGAGGCCTGGTGCACAAAATTTGTGCACAGGTAGGGTCCCTAGGTCTGGCCAGCGATCAGGGCCGATTGGGGCCTTCCTTTGTTCCACACCATCCCCTGGAGGTCAGCCCACATCATAGTGAGCGATCAAACTCCTGGTCAACCAAACTCCAGGGGGGGCAATTTACATATTAGCCTTTTATATAGATAGATGTACAATGGGAGTCAGAACCTGTGTATGACTGACCCATGTTTCTTCTTCCTCACAACCACTGAGATTGTAATTTTAAAAGTGAATTTTAATGAAGCTTAATTCCTAAGTAATTTCCACCAAAGTTGCCTTAAGGGTTGACCTTCTCTAAAAATGTGGGTATTGCTGATTTTTCTTTTATTGTGGACTCACAGACCTACTAGCTACTCCCAGTGAGTTGCAATGAGATTGTATCTTTAAAAGAAAATGCTTTGGATAGGTCTTTCAGCTCCCATGTTTTTGGTGTTTGTGGTAGAGATACCAGATCCTTCTCAGTTGTTTTTTCCCCCTAATATGTTCACAGAAGAACTTCATAGTGAGCCTGCATGTGTGGTGTGCGTGAGAGTGATTAAATTTGGCCACATTTCTTATTTTTAAACAATTTCCCCCTTTCACTGGGACCTCTCCCCTAACAATGGTCCTATCAGCTCTTCAGTTTATTGGAATGACTCTGTCAGAATAGATAATGCTGTGATATTAGTCACTTGGGGTTGAGTAATACTATTTGAATTTAAATCTAATCACATACTTCAAGACATTTCATTGAAGTTGGGAGGTGCTAATTGGCAATTCACCATGGAGAATTTGGGGCGATGCCTTTCCTTTTTTCTAATTCCCCCCCCCCCCCCCCAAGGACATTAACAAAAACAGCTGCAAGAATTCTTGTGGGGTTTTTGTTTTTGTTTTATGGCATAAAATAAAGTGGTTAAGAGCAGGGCTTAGATTATTTTCCTTTGAAATGGTTGGAGGAAGTAGAAAATACATACCTAAATCTCTAGATTAATGGCTGCATTCATTGCCAGTCTTTGGAACGCCCTAAATGGAAGAGACTGTCAGAAAGAGTTGCCAAGATTTCAACTCCTGTCTTAAGAACATAACAAAAACAAGAGGCAAATCTATCTCTGCTGTGCTACCAAGGGTGGTTGATTCATGGTCGTGAACGTGCAAGTGGTCTGTGTTCTTTGACCCATTTCAGGAAACTCACTTCTCACTGCCTCTCTGGGACCCAGCCATTAATAACAGTGAGACACACACTCACAGGATGCTGAGCACACAGCACCTGCCTGAGTCTGGGGCCCCAGGCGTCTTCAAACTACGGCCCGCGGGCCACATGCGGCCCGCAGAGGAGTCTGATCCGGCCCGCCAGGTTTTTTGGGCAGTGAGCGCAGCCGAGGTGTTACAGTAGGAATTAGTAGTTCATATAGTCTGGCCCTCCAGCTCTCTGAGGGACCGTGATCTGGCCCCCACTTTAAAAAGTTTGAGGACCCCTGGTCTGGGCGGTGAGGCTGAGATAATATTCTTGCTCACTCCCCTTATTATGGTGTTATTTCCTTTTATTCCATACATATTCGTAAGCACCTGTTGTGCGCTGGACAATAGGGGCAGGAGAGACAGTGGTGGGCAAGACACAGTGTTGACCCTAAAGGAACTCATGTTCTATAGTCATCTCCAATCAGTGTCTTGCCTCTGAAAAGTGTGGCCTGTGGCTAAGTGCCCAGACTGTGCAGTCAGTCAGACCTGGATTCAAGGACTCTACTTATTAGATGCATGACATTGGCCAAGCACTTTTGCCTCAGTTAGACTCCCTTTCTGCATCTACAATGTGGGTGCAAGGCAGGTCATGCTGGTAAGGGGGTTTCACAGTGGCCGTGGCATAACCAGGCTCTCTGGATGCGAACCATCTCTGCTGTGGTTGTGGTCATTGTGAGGACTATATTCTGGCTTCTGAGTTTGTGGAAAAGGAAACCTGGTTGAAGTTAATTGGAAGAAAGTGGCTGCTGGCATTCCAGGGGGAACAACCAGAGGCTCATAAACACTTCCACCTCCGGGGAAGAAGGTAAGGCCCAGCCTTTGCAAATGGGGAATGGTATGTCTCCCTGCATAACTTCCTTCCCCTTCCAGGCATTATTTTAATTTGACTTCTTTTAAGGTGTAAATGTTGGGTAGTTAGAAAGGGAAACACACAGTGCATTTCACTCTGGATCTTCCACCATGTTAAGCATAGCTGTGCTGGGCCAGGGAGCCCAAATGGGGAGAAACAAGTAGCTCTTTGTTGAAGACACATGGGTATTGGGTAATCCTCTTACATACTTAGCCCAGAGAAAAAGCTGAAGAATGGCAGTTATATCCTTCAATGTATCCTGAGTAGCATAGCTTGTTAGTGGCAGATTAAGATAC
The DNA here is from genome assembly GCF_014108245.1 of Pipistrellus kuhlii. Lineage (NCBI taxonomy): Eukaryota > Metazoa > Chordata > Mammalia > Chiroptera > Vespertilionidae > Pipistrellus > Pipistrellus kuhlii. The sequence continues at coordinate 41,387,582 of NW_023425573.1, read as the reverse complement.
TTAAGAGAGAGAGGGGAAAAGGGAAGGAGAGGGAGAAGGAGAGGAAGAGAGAAGCTTACCAAGCATGCTGCTATCTTTTAGATATTCAAAGACTTAGGATTCAAGAAAATCAAGAAAATCAACATTGCTTCCCTTTGCCCATTACAAAACACTTTAAAAAATGATTTGTACAAAATATCCCTCATTTATTTATTTGACAAAAGCCATTCTATTTCGGTGGAAATTGAAAGATTAAGGATAATTGCAAACCAAGTTTTTCAACAATATATAAAACTTCTAAGGGAAGTTTTAGAAGGTTGTTTGGACTTCAGCTTATTTAGCTAACATATTTAATTTGTTAACATCTTGGAGGGAGATTGTATCATTATCTCAATTTGAAAGAAGAGGAAACAGGAATAGAAGTGGCAACTAGTAAGTAGTGGAGCTGGGATGTGATCCCAGGCAATCTGGTTTTGGAGCCTGAGATCCTACTACCCTGCTATCATAGCCTCTCTCATTATCCAGTCATTGCAGCAAATTAAAATAATAAAGTGTTTGTGATAACAACTGAGCTTCAGTACCATGCATGTCTTAGAATTAATCTTTGATAAATTTGGTGTTTTTCCTTCCAGACTTGGGTGTACATGGGTGTATTTATGTATTTATACTATAGGCCCAGTGCACAAATTCGTGCACGAGGGTGAATGTGAGGGAGGGACCATAGGAGGTTGGCTGGCAGGTCCCATTCTAGTTGGGTAGAGGTGCTAAGGTAGCAGCAAGCAAAGACTGCAGACAGAGTGCCCCCAAATGGCCTGAACACCAGCTATGCTCTGGGGTGGAAATACAACTCTACCTCGCTGCTTATACTCAGGCTGCCTCCCTCTCCCCAGGGTGGAGTTGCTGATAGACAGACAAGTTGTCTCTCCTATCTCAGCCGTACATTTTCTCGGAGCCCCGCCCCCATGCATGATAGGTAGCTGATTTCAGCCAATAGTGGCACACCACTGTAAGAGCACTAGCCAATCAGTGGTTGGTAGCCCGGAAAGGCACAAGGCTGAGCTAGAAGTGGCTGATGGGGGCAGAAGGGTGCGGTGGCAGAGGTAAGATGGTGGTGGTGCTTACTTTAAGTCTTTGTAGTTAGGTGGCTGCCTTGCCCCTTCTGTCTCCTCCAAGCTGCTAATTCTGCCTCTATCAGTGTCAGAGTCACTTTCTTCCTACAGGCTTCCCAGATCCAGATTCTCCGGTGTCCAGAGCCTTAGCCAGGGGGAGGGATGATGGAAGGTTGCCTGTGGGAGCTCACTGACCACTAGGGGGCAGCTCCTGCATTGAGCATCTGTCCCCTGGGGTCAGTGAGTTATAGCAACCGGTTGTTCTGGTTGTTCAGATGTAGAGGTTGCTTAGGCTTTTATATTTATACTAGAGGCCCAGTACATGAAATTTGTGCACTTGGGGGGTCCCTCAGTCTGGCCTGTGCCCTTTAACAGTCTGGAACCCCGAGGGATGTTTAGGCCTCTCCCCCTGGCTTTTCCACGTCGTCATGTGCCCCCGGGGAGAGGATATAAGCCATCAGTTGGACATTCTTAGTGCTGCTGTAGAGGCGGGAGAGGCTCTCCTCACCGCCACTGTTCTTGCCAGCCATGAGTCTGGCTTCTGGCTGAGTGGCACTTTCCCTGTGAGAACACACTGACCACTAGGGGACAGCTCCTGCATTAAGCATCTGCCCCCTGGTGGTCATTGTGCATCATAGCGACTGGTGGTTCTGCCATTCAGTCAATTTGCATATTAGCCTTTTATGCTACGGGATCAGGCCAAAACCAGCTCTCTGACATCCTCCAAAGGGTCCTGGGTTGTGAGAGGGTGCAGGCCGGACCAAGGGACCCCACCAGTGCATGATCAAGACTGGAGAGGGATGTGGGAGGTTGGCCAGCCAGGGAGGGACCATGGGAGGGCTCCAGGTCATGTCCGGCCTGTCTTGCTCAGTCCTGATTGGCTGGACCCCAGCAGCAAACTAACCTACTGGTTGGAGCATCTGCCCCTGGTGATCAGTGCAAATCACAGCAAGTGGTTGAGCGGCCTTAGCATATCATTATGCTTAGCATATTACGCTTTGATTGATTGAATAGATGACTGGACACTTAGCATCTTAGGCTTTTATTATATAGGATAAATACATACATAATTTTTAAAAGGGTTACTCTGGCTGAATGGCTCAGTTGTTTAGAGCATCATCTCATACACCAAAAGGTTGCGAGTTTGATTCCTGGTCAGGGCACATACCTAGGTTGTTGGTTCAATCCCTGGTCTGGGCGCATTAGGGAGGCAACTAATCTATGTTTCTTTCTCACATTGATGTGTTTTTCTCTCTGTCTCAAATCAATAAATATATCCTTTGGTGTGGATTAAAAAATATAAATAAATAAATAAATAAATAAATAGCTTTATGCTTTGCATTTCGTTCTGCCAACTTTATTTATTAAAGACATCTGCCCAGGTCAGAACTTATCGATGTGCCTCATCCTGACTGCTGACTGCATTTGGCAGATACTTAATTTATTAATCATTTCTTTAATGGTATAACCATTGGGAGAGTGTGCTTCAAGACAGCATTCTTATGTGCATATTTCATATTAATTATGTTTTTACTTTATTTATTTTATTTTATTTTTTTTATTTTATTTTATTTTTTTTTCAGATTAAGCTCCCCAAAATGAAATTTCTGGGTTAAAATGTATATCATTTTATGTGAGGCCTAGATTTAAAAGCTGACTCACACAGACATGAGTTGAAAGAAGACCTAGCCAGATGAAAGACCTTGGCTGCCTGAAATGTGTTAACCAAGTACAGTCCCAGGGAGAGAACTCCAGGCTGAGCAGATGACTGGAACTGAGATTGGGAGAGGTTCCAGCTTCAGGGAGTCCACCAGATCAGCTACATATGTGACCCCGTGCATTTGTTCAGATCACCAAGAGCTTTCTTGCTGTGAAATTTCTTTCACCTGAGCAACTGAAAGAGGTCATGGTCATAGTTAAAAGAGACAGAAGAGTGAAGACTTCCTGTCGTTAGGGTGTGGCTTCATTTGACATTTTTGGCATTTCCATATTAAGTTGAGTAATTTAAATAGACTATCATATAAGTAACTAGAGGCCCAGTGCATGAAATTTTCGTGCACTGGTGGGGAGAGAGGTGTCCTCTCAGCCCAGCCTGCACCCTCTGGCAGTCCCGGGACCCTCGCTCCGTACTGTCTGCCTGCAGCAGACGTGGGGAAGGCTCCTGCCTGTGAGGTAGCTCTGAGGAGCAACAAGAGCCTGGCTTCTGGCTGAGCAGTGCTCCCCCTGTGGGAGCACACTGACTACCAGGGGGCAGCTCCTGTGTTGAGTGAAACATCATAGTGACTGGTCATCCTGCTGTTGGATCAATTTGCATATTAGGGTTTTATTAAATAGGATGGGCTGTGTGGTGGACAATTTCTCTAGAGTAGGGGTGTCGAACTCAATCAGAGAAGGGGCCAAAATCTAAAATCCAGCCTAAATCGCGGGCCGAATGGTTTACTGAACAGTCATAAACTGTCATTGTGATGGAAACGCAGCGGAGTGCAGTGATGACAGCGCAGTGCGGGCCACATTGCAAGGCCTGGCGGGACGGATTTGGCCCGCGGGCCTTGTGTTTGACACGTGCTCTAGAGGGAGTCCCTGACATTCAGTGGAGAATCCTACTAGGTTAGCATTCTCACATGAGACTTCTGGGACAGGATGGAAACCTCTCACTGTTGGCCCGGCCCTCCAGGGGATGTTATGAGGACTGCGGATGCCAGGAATCAGGATTCGGAGGAGAAGCCAGGCCGCCCATGCCTGAGCGCCTGTACAGCCAAGTCGTTTCACGGTTGCCATTAGGAAAGTTTGCTGGATCCAGTTTCTGTGGCTCTCAGCAGGGGAAGCATAATACAGGAGGATAAGGAGCAGATGTTTTTACACGCAGCGCTTCTGAATAATTTCACTCCCAACTCCTGACAGTCAGGTGGTGAGATGTTCCGGAGAACATTTTCAGTCGGAAGAGAGGATTTATTGTTTAGCCCGAGACTTCAGCCTGCATTTCCCTTTCATGTGCCTTCTGCGTGAGCGTTCTTAGACCAAGGTTAAATTAAATGTTGAGGCACTCTGGGCACTTCCAAATCAATGAACCAGAGACAAACCTATAAATGCTGTAATTGCATCCATTTATTTCTCTCTTTACTCTTTTTCTTAGCTCCTGTTATCTCCTGGCATTGGATTATTTATAATACCGACTTGGGCTGATTTGAGTGACATAGCATTAAAATGTTAGCTTACATTTAATAAGAGGCTGGTGGTACTTAGGAAGGGTAGCTCTCATTTAACATAATTACCAGATATACTGCAGCATATAAATTTTAATGGTTTGAATTGATGTCATCTTCACCTTTTTGTTATACAAACATTAAATAACATCTCCTAATGTTTGACTCAAGGATGTTGCCTTATAGTTGGCAAAACAGTGTGCTGCTGTTTGCACAGTTATTTAAGATTCCTGGAGAAGATTAAAGAGAATTTATTGTTTTTTTCTTTTGGGCAGGCTTTCTTATTCAACTTAAGTAGATTTAAGGGGCCTCATATTTTCTTCTAGATACAATGGAAAGGTGCCTAAAATAGCAAGACTTTTAAAGTTATTATTATGAGGTGCTGGCTGGATAGCTCAGTTAGTTAGCGTGTCATCCAATACATCAAGGTTGCAGGTTTGATACCTGGATGGGGTGCATACAAGAAACAACCTATGAACATATTAATCAGAGGAATAGCAAATCAATGTCTCTCTCTCCCCCTTTCCTTCGGCTCAAATCAATAAACATTTTTTAAAAGTTTTATTATGAGAGCTGCCGCAAAATTCAGTATTTGCTAAGTTTTCACACAGCTGGTTAATAGACTTGGATTCTAGTCACGAGTCACAAAAGAAAGAAACTCAGTTTGTTGAAAAATTAGTGGTTTTGGATTTAATTGAGGGTATTTGCTTAATTGCTGATCACAGAGTCATGCAAAACTATACCTTAATAAGCTGGAGATAAGATGATGTGGGGGGAATTCGGGTTCTTCAGCCAGTTTATACCTGATTTCCAGCCTCCCTCCAGCATGCTTTAAGGAAATGCAGATGGATAGCTTCCACAGATCACAACGAGGATGGAAAAATGTGAGGCAAAAGGAAAAATTCACATTGCAGTCCAGTGCCGTTTTATCTGGCCTTGATCCATTCAGTAGTTGTTTCAGGGCCCTGTCCCTGTTAGTACACAAAACTTGTAGTTAATAGCAAATGTTTTAGAGTTACTACAGCTTTTTTTTGCTGTTTGTTTATTTAGGATTTGTTTGCTCAATTAGAATCTTTGAGTGTGAGAACTTTTTTCTCACAGCAAAAGTGATAGTCTGCCTGGTCCCTTTGAAATAAAATGGCTCTCATCCTCTTTCTTTGCTTTTTCTTTTTTTATTTAATTAATTTTTATTGATTTTTGTTTTTTACAGAGAAGAAAAAGAGGGATAGAGAGTTAGAAACACCAATGAGAGAGAATCATCGGTCAGCTGCCTCTTGCATACCCCCTATTGGGGATATGCCCACAACCAAGGTACATGCCCTTGACCGAATCAAACCCCGGGCTTTTCAGTCCACAGGCTGACGCTGTATCCATTGAGCCAAACCAGTTTCGGCTCTTTGCTATTTCTTGAACTCTAATAACTGAGCATTGAATTCAGTATTCTAACTAACCACTGACTCACTTTCACACTACTGGAAAATTAGCTTTTATTTTACTTTTTCATTTGGCAGATACCATAGATGGGCTAAGGTAGAAGGCAGGTCCAGTTCCCAATAATAAGATAAAACATGTTTTGGGACCAGTGGACTATATAAACCTTTGGTGGTGGAATAATAGCACACATACGGAATATTAACAACTGGTATGTTTATTTAGAAGTAATGTTTTTCCTACTCACTGTCATGAACCAATTTATTCAAAGCCTGCATTTTTGACATCTTGTCTTTAACTTTGCTGGATTTGATGGCTACAGTATAATCTCTTCACTAAGTCGCATATAAATCTCTTCCATCTAAATTGCATGAACTTTCATGTTTTTGAAGTTATTTCTAAACATTATGAAGTTATTTCTAAATTTTATTTTAGGCCCTCGCACACAATTCAGACTTATTTTGGGCCCTCTATCTATCGGTGTAATATATTAAAGATCTCCAAAATGTAACCATTTTCTGAACTGTTTTTAAAAGAGATTTTTAAAAAGCTTGTTTATAGTGGTATCTAATATGATAATTATGAGGTCACAACCCTATAATCACTAAGTTTATTAAATTTCTTTGCTTCCTTAAAATAGCTGATTTCATCAGCTGACCTTTTTAAGCATCCCAAACTATCATGAGATTGTTGCAGATTTGATTGTCTTCATCCAGAGAATACTTCTTTGTTCAAAATAAAGTACTTGAGAGAGTATTCTATGACTAAGAGACTGTGTAATATATAAGAAAATATATGGCAATTCTCTCTTATGAAGAGAGAGAATAGTTCTTAGTATATATGACATAGTAATTAACCAAAGGGTTTTCCTCTTTTTTGCACATCTAACAAAATTGATAATTTTTTGTTATCTATTCATGTATGTTTTTTAAAGGTGAAAAAAGCAGTTGCAAAAATATGTGATTTATGGAAGAATAGGGAATTTAAGTAGACTAATGATTATCATATGGTGCTTGTATAACCTTAATAGTTAATAAGTTGTAATCCAAGAATAAAATGCCATTATGGAATATAAAACTACAGAACTAATGGAGAAAAAGGACTCCATCCCCTAACCAGTAGAGAAAGAAAAACTAATTACCTCTTACAAGATGTTCATTAAGCTCCACTTCTCCAAAGTAGATCTAGCTCTTGACCTTTTCTATCTTAATTTCCATGTAAAGTGGTGTCAAGTATTGTGGCGATATGACAGGAAAATGAGCACAAAATCTGAGCATTTTCTTAGGGCAATCCGGTAAATTGGGAAGAGGAGGCCAATATAGGACAAGAGTCTTACTGAAATGACCACAATTAATTCTCCTCGCTTGAGATCTGTTTTGGCTTTTAGCAAGAGAAACACGTGTCAGAAGATGCTGAGAGAGCAAGTGGGCAGGTTGTGATAACAGTTAATTTGACACTTGAATAGCTCTGCAATTTTCAAGGAACTTGTGTGAGTGTTATTTAATTCCGTTGTCACAACAACCTGTGGTATGGATTAAGGAGTTAGAGGGATTCCCTCCTCTTCCTTGTCCTCTGTTTTCTTTCTAACATTTAAGGAAAGTGAGGGTTTGAGAGGTTATGTAAATTGACCAGGTCACCATGTAGAAGATGGGAAACAGGAAACAGGCCACTTCTCTGGGTATAGGAAAAATAGTGGTGCCATTGCACTGTGTGTGTGTGTGTGTGTGTGTGTGTGTGTGTGTGTGTGTATGTGAGTGTGTATGTGTGTGTTTATCCCCTGAAATCCTATTTCTCACTTATTCCTTCTAGGGACATGTGAAACAGAGTTAGGAATGTGCTTTACAGGTGATTATCATAGAAATGCTCCCTTCCTCTCCCCCCCCCCCCCAGTCATTACTTTGTGAAGAAGGGCAGTAAATTCTCATCCTTTCACATTTTCCTCTCTGCCTGTTTACTCTTGCCAGCAATAAGAATGCAGCTACACTGAAGAACAAAGAAGACATCCGTATATTTTAAAATGAACATCGTCAGAGTAAATCCAACTGTGAACTGCCAGAGTTTGCTATCTCATTCTGAAAGGCTTCTGAATTTAAGTAGTTTAATAATTACCCCCTCCCCACATGTTTTAGGTTAAAAAACATTTTTTCTCTAGAAATAATATTGGGAAAAAGGCCTTTTGCTGACGTTCGTTTGAGATCTGTGTAACATTTCTTTGAAATCTTTATATGTAGTTTTATATATATATTTGAAAAATTTTATATAGTTTGAAGACCATATGAAAACTTTTAGACCATAAAGTACCACTTTATTAAAACATTGTCTTTAACGTCACAGGCGCAACCTGGTTGACAGGTGTGGATGAATTAGACTAAAGTCATAAGTATTTATTGCATTCTCAGTATGAACACGAAGTGAAGCTGGACATAGAATTAAGCTCTTTCCCTTTAAGGGAGTTAACACGCTGGTAGTAAACATAAAAGAACAAAAGTAACTTCGGGGCATATAAATAAATGCAAAAGGAGAAATAGAAAGGAGCCCTTCCCTGGTTCAGAGGGTGTGCACACATCAGGTTGGGAATGTCAGGACCAGCCTCACAGTTTGGCGTGGGCGCTAGAGGAAGCATGGGGATAATGGAAATTTCCACTGGAGAAAAAAGATCAAAGACATGGAAGCAGGGAAGTATAGGGTGTATTTGGGAAACCAGGACTGACTTCAGAATGGCAGGAAGAAAATAGAGGAGTTGATGGTGAACATGGCACTTTCCAAGGGTAATGCATGTATTTGTGACCATTAGGTGAATTTTGATTTTCTTGGGAATTAGGGTGAACATTTCTTTTCCTTCAAATTTTTTTAAAAGAAGGAGGAAAAAGCTAGCTGTTTTTTTGAACTTAGAGATATTTAAGCTATGTGAACAAAATACTACCTACATTGACTGCTGGTACACTGCTTCTACTGCATCAAACTCAGTTTGACAGAGAGGTAAGTCTCTGTTGTGTTTTGACCACTCTCCTTTTATCCAGAACCTTCTTGCTACCAAGGACTCAGCCTGCAGGAGAGACACAGAAATATCTGGCTCTTGCCCTGTTTCCTCTAGCCAGTCCTCTATTATCCTTTAAAGATATACTTTCACATTTCTTATGAATTAGTTTAGCAAGAGTTTTAATACTTGATGATGTTTTATTTGACATATGGCTTGAATACAGGGATATTTGCATCTTTATAGCCAATTACTCTTTATCCAAGGGTTTTACTTTTAGTTTTATCTCTAGTAGTAGAATTTTCAAATACTGGCAACATATATGTGGGGATTTGGAACCAGAATGGGCTTTGGAGTCAGAGTCACTTGGCATAAAAACCTGGCTTCCCCTCAAATGAGGCTTTCTGAGACCTCCTTGTCTTGTGAGTTAGTGATGCTCACCTCATTGGGTTGAGCATAACATGCACATAAAAGACTTCAATGCGTCCTAGCGTCCCTTCCCCTTTCTCCTTCCCCTTCTCAGCGAGAACTTTAGAAATGACAGTGGTGTCTGCTGAGTCATGTAAACGTATCCAGCTTCTCACCCTGCAATTAGGAAATGACCACGCTTCTCTTTGAACAGGAAACCCTCCAAGTCTGCATTGTTGCTCCTGATCATGTGTCCCCTCAACTTCCAAGGGTTTCTACTCCTCAGCCACTGGACATCACACTCCTTCTTTGAAACACAAAGGCACCTTGATGGCACTGAGATAGAAATACTCTATGTCTTTCTGAGTGGTGCTTATTTGTATATTTCTTCCATTTCACTTCTTGACTGGAGGTTCTAGACTTACACTCCTTGTAGGCATCTTGCCATTCCCTTTGTTACCTAATACAGTGCCCTGTGTTCATTAATCTGGGGGTTGAATTAAATTAATCGGATGCCTTTGTAATGCTCCCATATTAACAGTATCCAAGACTAGTTCTTACTTTTCCGTGCCATGAGGCAAAGTTAGCCACCACCCCATCTGTTTACCAATATACTGCAAAACGTCTTCAACGTGTCTAGAAACATCCCACCCCAACAGACCTCGGGGATGGATTTCCTCTTCTCTCCAGAGCAAATGTGGAATTATTACCATGGAATCCGAGGCTGCTCTATCAGTTTCTGCACACTCCCTGCCACCCAGTACTTATTACACTTCAGCCTACGCCCTGTGATTCAGCCAGGCAGATTGGCTAGATGTACACTCCTTAACAAAGGTGTATAAAAATATCCATTGTCAGCTGACATAACAGGTGGCTTTCTTTACCATCTAGAATTCCATAAAAAAGTGTTGGCACAGTCTCCCACATAAGGTCACGGACCTAATCTGGGAAGCAATATTGAGCCAGCCCCAGTACCACTGTGAGTCTCAATACATCTCATCTCTTTCTTTCCTTGATGTTCACTCATGCTTTCAATTAAAGTTAATGTGCATTTATTATCAGTGTTGCATGTTCATTTGCTGGTTGCTTGTTGATCTCTGCTTTTTGAAGACGAAGACCAGTGGTGAATTCTCATTAAACAGTCTCCTGTACTTGTTAGTGTTCATATACTCCAGCCCTCCCATGTTATAGGGGAGGAAGTTGAAACTTCTCAGGCAGACACTAATTTCTGAGTCTTAATGGGGTACATTTCAAAAACAAATTTAACTCACAGGCCTTATGTTTGCATGCAAATTTGAGCTTGAAAATACAGGAGTAGAATATTTTTAAATGGCTTCTAGAAAAGGCAGCACAGATCAAGTAAATAAAATTTATTGCCCTTTTAAACCACAAAGTCATAAATATTGTAAATGAAATGCTGAACCAATCAAGCTGATTTAGACAGGGTTCCGGGACAAAGTCAGGATGCTGTGTACATATTTTGATAGTAATGGTAAAATTAAAGAATGTGGTGGTCACAAATACCAAGGGTATTGCATAATGTGAATATTGCTTGGTTCCTTTTTTAAAATGTCATTTTAAAAATATAAGGAAATAAATTTTCACAACCTATTTCAGATCAAGTCACATATAAAAAAAATCAGTTTAGCAAAAAATAAAGACCGTAGAGGTATTTAATTAATTTATCTCTGAGTGCAACTAAGAAAAAGATACTTGAATTTTCTGCCTGCTATAGTATTTTGTATCCTATAATTTTGGTATCTTCACAAAATGCGTAAGTGCTAAAATAATATTGATCCATTGCTAGAAGCAATAACTTTAAATCCAATTCTTTATAGCTTCAATAAATTTTTAAAAATCACCGAGATCAACCTGCCTACGTGTATAGACTTTTTACAGAGGAACATGTAGTCGGATGACATTTTGGGTCACCCAGAATTATGCAGTGCTAGCATTCAGAGTTTAATTTAAGAATTCAGATATGTGTGTGTGTTTTTTTTTCAGGGAACAGAGAAGAATAAATAATTAGAATCTATGCATGCATTGTGGTTATTGGATATGAATTAATTTGAATTCATTAATCTCATCAGTTAGCATCAATGACAGGGAAAAATCTGACCTAGTGAAGTTCAGGGTTTTGGTTATCTGTATGTGCAACAAGAAATGGAGTTTGGGATTTTGCCTTGGTTGTCTCCTTTTGGGACTTGGACAATATGTGACTCCCAGCTCCAGCTTCTCAAACCTTAACAGGTTAGCATTAAAGAAAAATAATTTCCTATCATACTATGTTTCCATTTCTGTCACATAGATACTGAAAGAGGAATGTCTGGGCCATGTGGTAAATTTAGGTTTAAATTTCTAAGAAACTATCAAACTGGTTTTCAAAGTGTCTATACCATTTTGTATTTCCACCAGCAATGTATGAGGGTTCATTTCTCTACAGTCTGGAAAGCGCTTGGTATTATCTTTTTTATTATAGCCATTCTAGTAGGAACAAAGTGGTATTTCATTGTGGTTTTTAATTATTATTTCTCTCATGAATAATGAGATTATCTTTTCATATGATTATTGGCCATTCATGTATTTTTAGTGAAATATGTGTTCAGAGCTTTTGACCATTTTAATGGGTTTCTCTTCTATTGTTGAGACTTAAGAATTCTTTATATATCATGGGTGCAAATTCTTTATCAGATATATGACTTGCAAACATTTTCTTCCAGTCTGTGGCTTTGTGTCTTTTCTTAATGGTGTCTTTTGAAGGGCAATGAATCTTGAAACATAAATTATGAATTCTTGACATGGAATTAGTTTCCAATAGTTTTCTTCAATTTAATTTTTTTACCCACGCTGAGTTTTGTAGGACCTTGAGGAGCTGCTGCAATAATAAATCAGTGGTTGGGTTGGTGAGAGTGTCACCCCTTTGGGAGGTTTTAATATTTTATATGCTTACAGCGAGCACTAGTGCTAGAGCTCGCTCTAGCCAGCCCTATGTTTACCCCATGCCCATATCTGTTTACTTCACTGTTCCTATTTAGGGTATGGCTAGCAAGGGTGACTTCAAGTAGAAAAAGTTATCGTGGATGGTTGGTTTCATCCTGAGGATAGTCTAAAGGTTTCACTCTTTCAAGTCCAGGAATAGGACTGCTCCTTTTTTATTTCTCTCCTTCTCTTTGCCTCCTCCAACACTCATCCCTTTAAAACTTTTGTTTTCCTCCCAAGACTAGCCTTTATGATGTTAAAAAAAAAAAAAAAAAAAAAAGGACGGGGGGCGGGGGGGGTGGAGGGGGGAGAGAGAATAAAGGAGAAAACTGAACATAAAAGTCCCTGGAAGCAATTAGGTGGCCCTATTAGCCAGCGGCTGGGTTGTATTGCTACTGGTGAGCTCAGGCAAGTTGCTTGATATTTCTGTAGTTCCTTCCACATCTCTAAAATGGGAGTAATAACAGTATCTACTTGTGAGGATTCATGAATTAGAGCATGTGAAGTGTTGAGAAGTGTATGTGTTGGTAATGACTCAGTAAGCGTTAGCAATTCTTCCTCTTGTTATTGTTAAGGGATAGGCACAGCTTTAGTATCAGACATCCTGGATGACAACTTGAGTTTGGTTCCCTGCTCCTCTATTACATAGTATCGATATTCCAGGAAAATTGTAAATACGTGCTATTTTTATCATTTGAATTGTTTTCTTATTATCATATGTCGTCATTTATGAGATGCTTTGAGTGAACAATTTGCTTCAGTGACTCTAATTCTAAATTTCTTACTTTTTGCCTCTACACATTTCCCATTCCCTTATTCCTTTCTTTACACATTTTCAAACTTAAAAAGCCCATGATCAAGACTTTGACAATGTGATAATTTTGTATTAAATATTTCTGATTGTTTCTCAGAGTGTGAACATTGATATATCTTTACTAATATTTTTATTTAGAAAGGAAATGGAAATATAAGAATATAGTTATTTTTTCTTTAATCCTCACCCAAGGATATGTTTATTGATTTTATGGACAGAGAGGAAGAGAGAGAGGGATGTAGGGAGAGAGGGAGAGAGAGGGAGGGAGGGAGGGAGGGAGGAAGGGAGGGAGGGAGAAAGAAAGAAAGAAAGAGAAAGAAAGAGAAGACACTGAGAATTGAACCTGTGATCTTTAGTGTATAGGACAACACTCCAACCTATCAAGCCACCTGGCTGCAGCAAGAATATACTTACTCTTAAATTCTTGACATATTCAAACATTCTGGTAAATGTTTATGTAAAGAATTTTTTATCCCCAAGTTCTTTTCTGGCTCTGAAAGATATAAGAATGGGCTGTGCCACCCCCAGCTTCCATCCCCATGAGCTCTTCTTTCACTATTCCACCAACAGTGAAGCGATTTCCAGAATCTTACTATCGTCCCTTTCCCTTGTGTTGTAGCCACTGATGCCCTGTCCATTTCTTCTTCCCTGTTTTACTGCAAAAGACTTCAGAGGATTTGGACATTCGGGAAACTACTGGGCCCAATGGGAATTTCTCTTAGGTCTGTATTCTCCTGATCCTCTGTATTCACCCCACCACTCCTTCACCGCAGCTCACCCAGGGAGGGAACAGGGTGTGACACCATCTCCTTAACAAGAACACCAGACCTGATGGCAGGAGACTGAGCTTTCCAGGCACTTTTCCCTAGTGACAGTCAGGCATGATGACCTTGACAAAGAGGTTACCATCCGGATATTGTCACAAGCTGGGAGCGTGGACAAGAGAAGATGAATGACTTCTTAGAACAGAGGAGGCTTCCTTAGGTTCGCAGCTGTAGCCCATCAAGAAACAGCTCCATAGCCGAAGCCGGTTTGGCTCAGTGGTAGAGCGTCGGGTTGCAGACTGAAAGGTCCCAGGTTCGATTCCGGTCAAGGGCATGTACCTTGGTTGCAGGCACATCCCCAGTAGGGGTGTGCAAGAGGCAGCTGATCGATGTTTCTCTCTCATTGACGTTTCTGGTTTTCTATCTCTCTCCCTTCCTCTCTGTAAAAAATCAATAAAATATATATATTAAAAAAAAAAAAAAGAAAGAAAGAAACAGCTCCATAGATCAGCTCCTGAAAGAAGGGACCTTGACTTATTCATATTTACAACCCCAGCATCTACTAATAGGTCTCAGCAATTAATAAATTCCCAATATATCGTACTTAGTGAATGGCCATCTGTTTGCTCGCATAATTACAAATAGAATTTCTTTGTTTGATTTCTATCCGTTTTTGTTGGGTGGACAGTTTCCAAGAACTGAGCCAGAGTTCATAAGGCCATTAGAAAATAAGGGTGAAATTTTACCCATGTGAATTCCATGCCCCGGGAAAGCAGAGAATTCCATCCTGGCTTGTTCCTGCGGCTTTGAGAGTGAGATTAGGAATAGAACCTCCCACCCATCTCTGCCACATACAAAAGTAAAAAGCTCAAATCAAAGATTGTGAACTAGTGGCTCCCAGTTGAACCCAGCCTGCAAGAAGTATTTTGCTTGGCCTGTATAATGGTTTATTTTTAATTGAGTTAATTGCCAACATTTATTTTAAAAAATAGGTTTCATGTAAAATATCTAAAATATCAAATTGCTGGCTTTCTCTGAAAAATGGGAAAAACCTGAGTTTGAGTTTGCATTCTTCCTTGACATTTGACTGGGTCTTATTTCAATGGGGGCATTGAAATGGCCACAGCCCCCAGCACCGCCTGTCACGTTGCCAGCTGGAGGCTGAGTGCCATTCGCCATCCATCCAGTACTCAGAGCTAAGCCTCCTGTTCTGCCCCTCCTGCCTGTTCCCCACAGGACTTAAGTTTTCAGCTCATTGTTTAGAGTCTTTGGGTTTAAAGGTTCTAGATGATGACCTTGAAGATTAGATACTTAATTTTGTGGCTATCAAATATCTGAATGCAAAGGAGTTTAAGAACCATGAATAAACATAACTCATTTTGTTCACCTGCATGTTCTCAGTGGTTGATTTCTTCATGTATCATCTCTAATTTATAAGCCACGTTGCCATGGAAATTCATAGCTGTACTTTTCACTTCTGAGCTCTACTAAGTCTCATTCTTGACATCTCCAGAGCCCCTTGTACAATGTGCAGATATAATGTAGTAGCAATCTCAAATGGCTTTGTAACATTAAATATTAAATAACTTCAAAACTGCAAACAAGGGAAAAATCAGAAGTCAACCAAATCCTGACACATGAATTTAATAAGTACCAACAGAGAGTCTCTCATTTACATGACCTACTGCTTAATTGCTTTAGTAGAGTGAAGGCCTTCTCCACACTTGCATCTTCTTCAAATCTAACATGAAATAGCTGTCCTTGAGTCATGCTATAGTTTAAGTCTCTCCAACCTTGGGCCCTGCCTATCATACAGTTAATTATAAAACCTAGTTCAGGAGCCATGTATTGAGTGCCTGACATATACCGGCTATATTAAAGTAGTAATTACAGCCCTGGCCAGGTGGCTCAGTTTATTGGAGTGTAATCTGTACACAGCCTTCCTATGCTAGTCCTGGGTAGATCTAAAGGTTGTGGGTTTGATTCCAGGTCCAGAGGCATACAGAAGGCAACCAATGGATGTTTCTCTCTTACATTGATGTTTCTCTGTCACATCCATGTGTCTCTATGCCTTATTCTCTCCCTGTAAATCAATAAAAACATACCCTTGGGTGAGGGTTTAAAAAAATAATAATGATAGTTGAATTACTAAACACCTGTCATGGTGAACACCTGAAATGCTATTGTGTACACTTTATAAGTTTCATTTCATTTAATCTTCACTCCAACCCTTTGAAGTAGGCGTTATTATCTTCATTTTATAGATGAGGCGATAGAGGCACAGGGAGTGCCCCAAATCACCCAGATGGAGTGAAACTGTAAATACAGTGTTCCCACCCAGGCCCTGTGAACACAGCCACCCTGTGTTAACCCTGGGTGGATCTAAGATGCAGATTTATCGTACAGTGCCAAAAGGCTAACTGGTTGTTGGTCACATAAAAGATAACTGGAATGTAGATTATCTCCATATTAGAACAGTATATTCATGGGGAAAGATATTGCTGCCTTGGGAAGTGGAGACCAGAGAAGACTTCAGAAAGATCGTGATAAGTGGAGTTAGATAAAGAAGGGGAAAAGTATTAAGAGAAAAGAAAGGTATGAGCAAAGGTCCCGAGGCATAAACATAAATGGTTTATTCAGGAGATGGAAGGCAGCTCTGACACCTGGGTGATAATATTTGTAGACAGAACATGGGGACAACTAAGTATTCATTATTTTCAAACTTAGGCATAAGTTAAGTTTAAAACAAAAAGATATCATCAACATAGTATGTTGGATCAGGAATGAAATTTGTCAAGTCGCCTTAAAGAGGTGATTCTAGGCTTGGTTGGGGCAACATTTGATTAGCTTCCCCAGTTAAGGAAAGGATGGGAGCACAGCGATGCTCTAGGTCCCCCATCGTAGAGGACCTCTGAGGGGCAGGGTGGCTGCGGGTATTAAAGTACTGGGGAAAAGGAGTGCTGTCTTACGGAATGGTAAGACTTGTTCTTTGATGAAAGTGCCTTAGGCCCATCTCAAGATCACCTCTTCTTGTTCTGTTGCTATGTTTTGCAATCAGTCGCTTGAATATACTCTGGATTTCTGTATAGATTTGCCTGTAGAAATAGAAACTCTCATTCGTGCCAAATAAAATATTCTGGACTGAGCTGCTATTCTCTTTCTTATGACTTAAGTTAATCAGTTGTTATCCTGGCTTAAATATGTGTCCGTGGAGCTCAGCAAAGCCCAGCCCACCCTTTGAGAGAAAGATGAAAGCTACATGTGCTGGATTGGAGCAGAGGCTGATGGGATGGAGCAAAGGGAATACATGAAAGGACTATTCCCAAGGTGGAACCTGAGATCTGATGACTGATTAGAGATAGGGGTTTGGAGGAGGAGGACTCGAGAGTAGGAAACTGAGTGAATAATAATGTCTTTGACAGGCATGGAAGGCAGAAAAAGAGTGGATTTCTGGAAGAAAGGTCACAAACATTTGGTTTTGGATTTTCAGTCCAAGGTGCCTTTGTTGGTGAAGACTCCGGCGTTTGGGTATCCAGGGTTATGAAAGCAGGTTAGACACAGCATACAGTGAGTGGGTGAGTTCCCGTAGAGGGAGCATGGGGAGTGAGGGAGCTGAGGTGGGAACCCTGGGGATCACTGACATCAGAGAAGAGCAAGGTGTCTGTGCAAGAGGCAGGAGAGACAAAAGAGGGAAAGAGCAAAGGAGCTGGGATTCAAGCAAAAAACAAATGGCCAGTTTGTCAAATTTTGCAGGATGAAAGTGTGGCTCAGACTTTGAAGTGTGTTTAAAGAGTCCTTCGAGGTCTGATTGCTTCCTCAGAAGAGAGACTTGAACTTACCCAAGATCACCCTGGGAGCATCAGATGATGATCACAATGCTTCCTGATTGGCATCTTGCGCTTAGCCCATTGTTTCATGCTGCTTATTGTTTTCTAAGTACAGCAGGTCCTCAAATAACATCACTTCATCATTGTTTTGTTATAATGATGACATGCTGTAAAAACTTAGCTCTTATTTATATCAATTAGCCTATGGTAAAATTGGTATAATTATACATCATTTTGCTTTAAGTTGCAGAACCTATCAACAGTGTTAAGTGAGGACTTACTGTATAAGCTTTACAGTTAGTATGTGATTCTTGCTGGTATGAGACATCATGATGCTACTTTAAAGTGGGCAGCTCAGCACAGCTGGCATGGCTCAGTGGTTGAGCATCGATCTAGGGACCAGGAGGTCAGGTTCTGATTCATGATCCGGGCACATGCCCTGGTTGCGAGCTCAGTCCCCAATGTGGGGCTTGCAGGAGGCATCCAATCAAAGACCCTCTCATCATTAAAGTTTCTCTCTCTCTCTCTCCCTCTGCCTTCCTCTCTAAAATCAATAAAAATATATTAAATAAATTAATTAAATAAAATGGGAAGCTCAGAAGCAGTTAAGATCTTGTTCCCCAGCACATGTCATCGTTTTGGCTCAAATAAACTCTTCTAAAAATTTTTTTTTAAATAATGAAAAATTTAAAAGTTAAGTGGGCAGCTCAGTCTCATTAGGTACTCATGCTTATAGTGAAAAGTGGGTCCTTGCTATTTAGAACATGCTGCAGTATGAATATAGCTGGTAAGTAGGAAACACATTGCTCTTTCAATCAGCATTAACTCAACATGCCTTCAGCTAGTCAAGAATTGCATTGTGTGTGTTGTAACTGAATTCAATTTTATGAGATAGTTATTCTCTTATGAAAAAGTGTGCGTTGTCTGACTTTTTTGGTGAAACCCTCAATGATGACAATTGTCAGTATGATTATGCCCCTTTCTTTGTAAGAGGAAGGAGTAAGAACATCATCTTCCCAAATAGTAGCTATTAGAGCAGAAACCTATGTACCTGTATATTTTTTTCCAGTGGAAAATCCTTGATATTTATGGATTTAATTTATTTACACATGTATACACGTGTGTGTGTACATACATATATACATACATATGCATACCTAAGTTTTTACATCTACATTAGGGGTGTCGAACTCAATCAGAGAAGGGGCCAAAATCTAAAATCCAGCCTAAATCGCGGGCCAAATGGCTTACTGAACAGTCATAAACTGTCATTGTGATGAAAACGCAGCGGAGTGCAGTGATGACAGCGCGGTGCGGGCCACATTGCAAGGCCTGGCGGGACGGATTTGGCCCGCGGGCCTTGTGTTTGACACATGTGATCTACATGTACACAGACAACTGAAAATTCCAGGAGGAGAGTATGGTGGTGAACCAGCTGAAGGAGCTGTGGCGTGATAAGAGATGGGTGGGTATAGCCGGAAAAAAGGTTTAGAAAAAATAGCCCAGGAGGCAAGACATGATTTTAAATGTTTGCATTATGAGACTGGTATGCTTGGTCCCCATTTTCAGATGAGGAAACTCAAGAAATTTTATACTAGTCACTAGAGGCCTGGTGCATGAAATTCATGCACAAGGGCTGAGGGGTTCCTCAACCTGACCCACACCCTCTCGCAATCTGGGACCTCTTGGGGGATGTCTGACTGCCGGGTTGTTGGACATCCTCTCGAAATCTGGGACTGCTGGCTCCTAACTGCTCACCTGCCTGCCTGCCTGATATGTCTCTAACTACTCACCTGCCTGACTGATCACCCCTAACTGCTCACCTGCCTGCCTACTTGCCCCTGCCTCTGCCTCGGCTTCATCTGGAAGGACCTCTGGAATGACATCCAGAGGGTCATTCGGCTGTCCAGTCTAATTAGCATATTAAGCTTTTATTATTATAGATAGGCAGGATTTAGGGAAAAGTGAAGGTCTGCACCCATATCTCTGTACAAGGTTTGCTACTCAGTCTCACGTCCATTTCCGATATACAAAATGGAACCTGTGGCAGAAAACTGACACCAAACAGGACAGCAGAAAGGGAGAGAGTAATTTCTGTCTTAAGCTCAAAAGTACATACATTTTTGAAAACCTAAGTACTGTGAGATCCTTGTTTCCTGATTCCCATGCAATCACAGCATCCTGCTGAACAAATAACTCTTTGTCTTCAGTCTGCTTTCAGATAAGAAAAAACAAATTACATAGCGACTAGGAAAGCACTTGATGTTCAGGG
This sequence comes from Pipistrellus kuhlii, assembly GCF_014108245.1. Taxonomy (NCBI): domain Eukaryota; kingdom Metazoa; phylum Chordata; class Mammalia; order Chiroptera; family Vespertilionidae; genus Pipistrellus; species Pipistrellus kuhlii. The sequence continues at coordinate 41,367,819 of NW_023425573.1, read as the reverse complement.
GACATTTAACATTCTTTTGACCTAGTAACTGATAATAAATATTTGGCTGCTTTTGCCTCAACCACACACTTAAGAATTGGGACATCTGCAGATGCAGGCTCCAGAGAGATGTTCACTGAATTTATTTTTTGGCAACAGAGAAGAAATTTTGGGTTTATTTTCCTTTTCCCTTACCTAATTGAAAAAAGGGCCCCTTATTTTTTTTTTCTGATTTCCACAATTTGAGTATAAATGGACTTGAAGCTCACAATCATAAGCTTGGTCTATATTCAGGGGACTTCAGAGAGCAATGAGGTAGTTGATAGGCAGAATGACCTAACAGAAGTATAATTTGTGGACCTTGCTTTTGAGCAATGTATTTTAAGTAGACTATCGGGAGATTAGGGCTGGTGATAGACTGACAGATACCGGTGATGCCAAATTCTACCTGTCTGGGTGCTTGAGAGGAGAGAATAGGATGGACCTCAATAAAGAATTAAAGAAAGAATCAATACATGGACAAAGCCTAAAAAGACCCCATATCCAAAATTAAAGTAGTTAATTTGAAGTAGTTAAATTGAAGAAGCTGAGCACAATAGATTAGAACTAAGTATAAAATGCATATGATATCTGAAACACTTCCAAAGGCAATTTAGCCTTAGATGCATGAATGTAATGATAAGAAAAGAATAAGATTAATTATGATACTTAGAAAGGGATGCTTTAGGTCGATAGCATAAAGAACAAGTCATGCATGGTTTCTAGATGCGAGAGAAGGAAAAGACATAGCCACTTAATATGTTTTTAGTGAACATATTTTTTATTCACACTGTCCTTTATAATACAATTTTAAATGCAGGGACTAATATAACAAAGACACACTCAGCTCTATCTTATCCTGTTTTAAAGGGCTAAAATATTACCAAACCAATTGAAGCTTCCTGAATACCCCTTCTTGGTCTCCCCTATCTTCTAGAGGTAATCTTTATCCTGAATTTGGGGGTTATATTTCCTTTTTATTTTTATGCTACATGTATTTATATGCGTATGTGCATATGTGTGTGTGTGTGTGTGTGTGTGTGTGCGTGTATTCATGAGATATAGCATTGTTTTGCATATGACCAAACTTCACATAAGTACTTAGTCAATTTTTTAAATCAGTGATTTAGTGAAGACTGTTTGGCTCAACTAAAGTTCACAGTTGACCTGAGAATGAACAGGTTTTACTTAGCTCCAACCTCAGCAACTTTGCTTTGATGTCTGTTGCTTCTCAGAGAAACACCCCAGCCTTCAGCAAATGAGGAAAACTGTTTGTAATCACAGAGTTAATTATTGATGGAGATAGAAATAGTTCAGGAAATGTTTACTCTGGGACTGAAATGCAAGTCTGTATATTCCTTGCATGGATGAAGAGCATGTTTTCCCCTAGAGTATTTCATCGGACTCCTACTCTAATGGAAGTTTAAAAGCTAAACTTGGGAATTTAGATTACATGTCTGATTTTCTAAAAGAATTTTTCATTTCTTATGCATGTTTTGAACAGAATAGTTGTTAAAATTATTTTATGTGCTATTTTGCTTAAAATTAACTTAAAATTTATTGAATGAAGGGCGCACTCATACCTTTAGTAAAAATTCAGATGTCAATTTAGGATCTATGTCACACACACACACACACACACACACACACACACACACACGACTGTTTGCAACCCAAAGAGGCCTGTGCCTGTAATCAAATAGGAGATTTTTAAAATATGAGATAAAGAGGTAAGGAACACAACATTAGAGAATAGCGGTGATTTTCATGTGGCAACACTTAGACAAGGTGACTTCATGGAATAACTAGCATTTGACATAAATCCCGAGGGAGGAGTAGTGTTTTAGCAGGTATAGAGAATGAGTGGCTAAGACAGAGAAGGGCCCCCTGGGTAATTACTGTTGACTTTAGTTGACAAGCGCACTTTGGTTTCAACTGCCCTGGTATTGAGAAAAAGAACCAGTGCAGTCCTTCCTATTTCCAGCTTTGCAAACAGCCAGTTTCCATGCAACAGGACAGAGACTCTTAGGAGGCAGTGCCCGTGAATGTTTCCTCGATTGGAAACACCATTTTAGCTGAGTGCATTGTCTTTAATTTTCAGGTGTATCAAATCGGGAAGAGGCAACATAGCCTCATGGTGAAGAGCCAGGATCCTGGGACCAAACTGCCTAGTTTCCAGTCCTGGCTCTCGCTCACCCTTGCTACCTAGGTGACTTTTATCAAATTGGTAAACTGCTCTGCATTTGTTTTCTCACCTGAACAACCACAAAAAGAGCAATAATGACAATAGTGCCGACCTTGTTGTGTGGAACAGTTGCACTAAATGATTTCCTAAAGCACTACAGCTTAGACTAGCATAGAAGACGCTCCAAAATGTCAGTAAAATGCCCCTTGTGCTCACCCTGCTCTCTCTAGAATGTTTTCTGAGTTGAGTTCAGGGGTCACTCTGGATGTGTTCCCCTTGCTGCCACTTTATTTAGAAATCGGGGTCCCTGTACAATTTGGGTGACGTCTAGCAGCAAGATGTAAGACCTCAGCTCTCTAATTTCCTGCTTTTTTTACAGTGCATTTTATTCGTCTTGATTTAAACAAAGAGCTGTTTCAGCTTTGTTGTGCAAGGACAATAAACCAAATTCTGTGGGAGGGAGTTTTTACTACCTTTCATTTAATTCCTCAGGTTGGATGGATAGAAAAGGTTTCCATGTCCAAACAAATGCAGTGGGAACACACCGGCTTCTCTAAGTCCAGAGTGCCCTTAACGTCTGTGGAATCTGAGAGGAGGCATTGGGTTCAGTGCTATGCTTGTGTCCTGGTTTTGCCACCTAGCAGCAGTGTGGGTTTGGGCGAACTAATCCTTCGGTCTCTGTTCCCAGTGGAGCGGCAGTTTTCAGCCCGAGTGCTGTAGGAAACATACTCTCGTGCCCCAGGAATTTTTTAATCATATGGTACCTGACTGTTTAGTTAGGGGCTCTGACTTTTTCCCTTAGATTGTCAAATTAAAAAGTGACAACAGCCAACATCACAATCGCTGTGCAGTGTGAATGAATCAAAATTATATCTATTTTTTTTTTTTTGGTCATATTGGCAAGAAATACATTTTTGGGTGTGCCACAAATTAGTGATTAGTTTATGCGTGCCATGAGATTAAAAAGGTTGAAAATCGCTTCAGTGGAGGTTCCTCCCTTGCAGAGTCCTTTCCTCGTCTGGAGTCTTTCTGGGATTGCATGGTGCTTTCTCACTCGTGTGGGATCGAATGAACAAAATAAACCGATAAACCTCCACCAACGGCTCAGGATCCCGCTGCTCCTTCTGCTAACCAGACGGATCTTCTGCTTCTCAGGCTCCAGAATGGGTGGTTGTTCCCATTCCTGTTTGCTGCGTCCTTATGAGTTTACTAGCGGTCCGATGCACACATTCATGCGTGGGTAAGGCCCCTACACCTGGCCTGCGAGCAGGGTCATCTTCCCCAGCTGTGGGCAGCCGGCCCCGCCCCCCCCCCCCCCCCCCCCCCAGTTCCCCGTTCACCATGGGGTCATCGGAGCCTGCCAGCAAGGTTGAAGAATCGGAAGGTTGGTTGTTGCTGCCCGCTCGCTGGCCCAATCCTCCGCCACCAGTTGTCCTCTGTGTGTGGGGCGACTGGCAGGGTGGGGACCCTGATCTGCCGTTTCCCACCTCTGCCACCACCCATCCTCTAGTTCCCCCATTCCCCCATGGGGCGATTGAGTGCTGGGGGCAGCTCCTGCATTGAGCGTCTGCCCCCTGGTGATCAGTGTGCATCATAGCGACTGGTCGTTCTGCCATTCTGTTGATTTGCATATTACCCTTTTATTATATAGGATGCTTTCTTAACAAAATTCCTCTTCTGCCTGCTTAGTGCTACATTCATAGGGGCCCAAAGGTAAATGCATGCATTCAATTTGCATCTTTAACCAGGAGTCATCTTTACATTTTTAAAGGAACATTCTTTTTTTAAAAAAGCTTTATTGTTGAAAGTATTACATATGTCTCCCTTTTTACCCCTTTGACTTCTTCTAGCCCGCCCCTGGCCCCCAACCCCAGGCCTTCACCACCCTATGGTTTGTGATCACTTACCCTTTGAGACAGCATGAAGGGACCTGGAGAGTGTTATGCTAAGCGAAATAAGCCAGTCAGAGAAAGGCAAGTGTCACATGATCTCACTCACTCCTGTGTGGAATCTAATAAACTGATGAACAAAATAGATCCAGAGACACAGAAGCATGAATCAGACTGTCGAATCTGAGAGGGAAGGTAGGGGTGGTTGGGAAGAGATCAACAAAAGAATTTGTATGTGTATATGCATAATCCATGGATAAAGGAATATTCTTTAACTATATTTTTTGTTATAACAACTGTGTCTTTCAAAATTTCTCTGTAAAATAATAAATTTAATGGTTCCCAATGGACACAAAACTCTTGAGAGGGAGGGTATGAATGGGGGAGGGGGGCAATGGTAAGATATATACATAGATAATAAATTTAAAAAAATCTTTAAAAAATAATAATGGTTCCTTTCTTCATCCCCTGTTTTTATTAATATGTGAGGATTTATTTTTCATTGTTGTTGTTACATATTATATATTAAATTATTCCTTAAGAACAATAGTATTTAATTTGACAGTGAAATATAGGGCAATTATTTATGTTGCTAATAATAGTACATAGTCCTTTTATCCTAAAGTTATATTTTTGGAATGCTTAATTTTTATTTGTATACTAGTGGCTTGGAATTGGCCTAAGTTTTTTAAGGAAAGGTTAATGAGTTATGAATTTTCAGAGCCTTTAAATATGGAAGGCTATTTTTCATTTTCCTTTACAAGTGAAAGACAGTTTGGTTGACAATAGCTTTCTTTAACGGAATATTCTCTTTCTTCTGTAACTTAGTAATACACAGGAGAAATTTAAGTGCAACTGGACATTTGTTCCATTCATGATGACTCATTTTCATTTGATTTGTGTGTTGACTTGTTTTCATGCCTGAATACTAAAGGGCTTTTAATTAATTTTAATTATAGGATTCAAAATTTTTGTCAGAAGGTGGCTTTGAATTGTATATTGTTTGAAATACAATTTAGTCTTTTTTCAGTTTTTAAAAATTGTGTCTCTGATTATTCTATTTCAGATCTTCACTTGTGTTTTCTCAGAAACAACTGTCATTAGACAGGTTTTTCTGATCCTTCATCTGTTAGTGTTCTTTCGCCTATTGGTTCTTTTCTCCAGCCTAATGTGGGTGTTTATCTTTTACGTAAATTATTTAATTTTACATAGCATGTATCTACTTCCCCCCACCCAAGTGGGTAAAAATTCTGTCTCTTCATTTTTAGTTTCTTTATTTCACCTGCAATCTCTTTTTATCTTACCCATCAGTCCTTATTGATTTATAGTTTTCCATTTTCATTTTTCAGGGACATATCTTCTTGTATCATATTAACAATGCCAAATACTTTTTAAAAATTTACATCTGATTAGTCTAAGAAGTCATTTTTAGGAGATAGTCCTTCCTTTGAATTTTTAGCATCTCTTTTCTTTCCATAATTACTTATGCAATACTTCTTAATAGACCCATGATGATTTATGTTATTTTCATTATTCCTTCATTTGGAAATACCCACCTAGACCTGCTCACAGAAAGGGTGCCTGGGTTGCTCTTGGCCTCACTCTCTGTCCTTTATTCACCAGTAATAGTCCCTTTCTTAAATCTGTAGCAGGTTATAGATTCTGCTACATTTTTGATAAATTCGAAGAGTTTAAGCAACGATCTCCAATGTCTTGTTCACTGTTACCCTGTATATGGATTATATAAGACTCTAATACCCAGAATGCAATGCCTCCGTATCATCTTGTCCATAAATCTGTTTTTCTGCAGGATACTAAAGTACTTCACTTTCCTCACACTCATTGTTTGAAAGTAGCAGTCACTCCTTGATGGGATGGTGGGAGTTTCCTGCTTCTTCACAAAGCATCATGCAGGACAGAGAGCTGACTAGGTTTCTGAGTGATACATATTTTTGTATTTCTGTATGAGATGGCAGAAAGTGGAGAAAGGAAGATTTTCCTCCCCCCTTCAAGTTTCATAGCTTGTTTTTTGTTTCCTTTTATTACATTTTTAATATCTAATTTATTTTTTCTGCTGTAAATGTTTTTTCTCTGATTTTTGGAATAGGTCAAAGGTTATCCCCTCCTTTTTGTGGTTAGATACTTTTGTGGGAGGTAGGGAGAGGCTTTCGGGGGGCTGGGTAGCTAGACACCTTTTAAAACTTTAACTTGTATGAAATGACACAATTTTTAAAAAGTACTTTCTGCATGTGGCAAAATGCTTGAAAAATTTGCTTTCTGCAGACATTTTATGCAAATAAACTTTTCCTTGTAAATATTCATCACAAGTTGTTATTCAGATGATGAAGGCATCTGTGTTTCTGTAATAGAAACTATGTCTTATGAAAAATGGGTCATTTTTTGCAATGAAATAAAAATGTAGATACATATGTTATTGTAGGAATTCCAATGATTTCCATAAAATTTTAATTTTACATAAAAACTGCCTTGTCACTGCCTATTAATAAGTTTTAGAGCTGAAGCAGCTGTTATAAATTATTTTATCAAGGAGTTGCAAATTCAGTTGCCTTTAGGGGCCAGAAAAGTGACCTGCAGATTCATGAAATAGGTTGGATTAATATAAAAGGGATTGAGAGTGACTAGAGAGAAGTGGGGGATTACTTCTGCTATCAAATCCTTGGGCCACCAGTATAACATGAAAAGCAGTATAATACAAACCTACTCTTCCATTATAGAGATAGATCTGAAGTCAAAGGATATTAATAGATCTGTCCAAAGTTTGGAGACTATGTGTCTTAACCAGAACCAGCTACATAATTTGCAGGGCCCCATGCAAAATAAAATGGGATTAAGAATTTCAGTGGTGATTAAGAATTTCAAGATAGTAACCACAAAGCATTAAATCAAGCCTGGGACCCTATGTGACTTGTACAATTACATGCCCTTGAAGCCATCCCTGAAGTTCTAAGCTCTTCTCTAAGTGTGAATTCTGACCTTAATTTCAGAATGCTTAGAGACTCTGATACATTTCTGATAAAACTCTGGGGATACCAGTGTCTTTATTGGGTCTTACTCTGTCTTTTATTTTAAGGTAACTGTCATTTCTTCCAGAAAATTTTGTCTATAACTTGAATCACCTCCTAAAATAACCTTTTCCTTTTCACCTTATTTGAAATCTTTATACAGCTTGCAAACACAAAAAGCAATTTGCCTCCTGACAAATTGAAGTTGACTAGTAACTTTCTCCTTTGAGTTAATTTACTAGTTATAACTTGAAGTACCTTTAACACCATTAATAACATAACCTAAGGAATGCTATTTAATGAAATCTAGCCAGCTTTTAAGGATAAGCTATTCATACCCAGAAAACATACGAAATAAAATTTTGGGAATTGAGTACTAGCGTAAGAGTTTTGTTTCATTTGAGCTTCAGTTAAGGCAAGTTAATATCTGAATCAGAATTCAAAAATATCTTATGTAGCTTCATATTGTTGAAATATATCCCTTCATGGACGATTAACAAGAGGTCATTCACATGGGGGGAAAAGACAATGAGCAAATGGGCAAATACATTAACTAAGTGAAAGGAAATTTAAGTTATGAATATAATTACTAATATTTAAAACATTTGCGGTAAGCTATGCACATGAGTGTATATGTTCAGCTAGCATTGAAATTGCTCAGTAAGTTTAATCTCGGTTTGGGGCAGGGGTGGAGATGGGGGTAGCAAATTTCACGGATTTTTTCACTCATGTATATCAGTATATGCTGTGAAATATAAAAACTGAATGTCATAGAATTTTTTTAACCTTCTACAGGTGGAGATTTTCATTTTACCTTTACGTATTTACCTATGGAGTCCGGTTCCTGAAAAAGGTATGGTCTGCCAAGTTACTTTACATAATTCTTATGTAACTGTAAGCCTAGATCTCGTTTTTGTTTCTTGTTTTTTCTTTTTCTTTTCTGTATGACAGTTGTAATATTTTAAACAATCATAACAGGTTCCCTATGAATTGCTTGTACATTTTTCTTTGACTTACAAAAATATTTGCAGTTTATTATTCATAATAAGTAATTTTTAGGCAGATTCCTAACATACTTTTGTAAATAATTTGTTTTTTCGGTGAAAAGGTGTTGCTAAGTCCTGTAACCACTCTCGTTGTTATTTATTGCTGGTGGTCTTAAGAGCCTTATAAAAATCCATCTGAGGCTTGAAAGAAGTTAGTTTACACATCATCACACAACTTGAAAAAAAAATCAGTTGTAATGTGAATTATCATTGTAGTCCTCACCAAAAGAAATTATTTTTTAATGTCTTTATGGTTATTAACAGTATAACATCAACTGCTGGTGGGAAATTCAGTTCCTTTCATAGATTGTGTTTCCCCTACAGCTTTGCAATTCGTGCATCTTTGAAAGCAATTTCCTGAGGCTGCCATAGTCTTCTTGGTTATTTCGATGCTTAATGTCACTATGAACATTTAGGCTGCTTATTAAAATAAAAATTCATGAAGATTCATCTTCTTATAGTCATGCATATATAAACAGTAGTGATATTTTTTTGCAAAAGATGGGGAATTATTTTTAAATATTTTATATTATTAACCTTTATAGTTATATCAAACTTATCTTTATTTAATTAAAAATTTTTTCCAAATTAGGGCATTGTGCCAAGTAGTATGCCTTATTAGTAAATTTTCATGTAAATATTGATGTGGAAATTGCAAATACATTTTTATTTTAAATATCTAAGTTATAAGATATTGTCTGTCTGTGGCAAATTCTATTTTAAAGAGTGGCTGTTTTCAATATCATGTTTTCCTAAAAGAAATATTCTTTTTACTTGCTGTATTCTCCTTTAGCAACTACACTTATTTTTCACTTACGAAGATCACATGCCTCAGAAGCCATTTGAATAGATTTAAAAGGGTGAGCTTCATTCTGCAGGCTGTCTGAGCATGAAGAAATTCTCAACTTAGATAAATAAATATGGTGGAAACTGCTTATTTTGGAACCATACTGTTCTCTTTTTCAAACTTACTTATTTAGTGAAGAAAAAAAAAAAAGGAAAGAATGGCTGTAGAGCTTTTATGCTTACAAGTTTATTACCTTTAGAGAGGAAGTAGCTTTGCATGAAATTTTAGCTGACATGGCAGAGCTGGGCTTCATGAGAACGCCGCCTTGCTAGCTGAGGTGAAGGTTTGGAATTCATGTTGGGTTCTGTTGGTGAAGGGCTTTGATGAACAAGAGAAAATTCTGAGAGCCAAGAGCCCTTTTTCTGCCCTTTCCCCCAGATCTGTAGGACATACAGCCAGCCTACCATTTGTCATCAGAACAGCAAACACTTTGACACTTCACTCTGTTCCTAAACAAACTAAATGGGACAAGAATATTTTAAATCGCCAAGTCCTCAGTGGTTCCATAGAAGGCTGGAAGAGGCCCTGTCAATAGAATATTGTTTTGAAAATGGTTTTTCCTTAAACTAAACAGTTCTCTTTCAAGTGGTCCCTAAAACGCTTAAGAATGAGAAAAAAAACTAGATGTTCTTCTTTGTGTTGAATGACTTGTATTTTAATACTCTTTAAGATGCAGTCAAATGTGGATGAACTGTATTGTTTATAGAAAAATGCACATAGAATCCACGTGACTGAACTCGCGGTGGAGGACTTCATAAGCCATCTTGTCCAACCCTCTTACTTCACAGCGGAGGAAGCAGAAGCCCCGAGAGATGGGTGGCCTCATGAGGTCAAAAAGTTCATTTATTAAAATGAAACTGAAATGAAACACACTGCTCTCTCTTATTCCGGTATTTCCCCCCCCCCCCCCCCCTTCACCAGTCTGCCCTAATCTCAGCAGGATTTCAAGTGATTTTCTTCTCCGGTTAAGTTAGCAAAATTGACCTAATGTAGCCTGTTGTTTCTATTATAGAACTTTAAATACTTTAATGGATATTGAAAATATATTTCTATTCACTTTCTTGGAGTGGACAATATATTTGTCCATCTATCCTGAGGGAGAAAATTACCATGCAGGCAGCAGCAGAAAAAAATCTAAAGAAGGTAATGAAAATTTTCACAATACACTAAATGTTAAAAAAAAAAAATACCATGGTAGTGGACCAATATTAAGAGGTGAGAGATCACAGCTGCTTCTTACTTCTGGCATCAAAAATATGGATTATTACATGGGCTGTCAGAAACCTGACTGGGCAGCTTACACAGCCTTTAGGCAATTTTCTTCTGCCTTTAGGTCAAATGAGCCTGATACATACCATTTTCTAGGGTGGATTAAATAACTTTAAGAAAGCTTTTTATCCTGAAATTCTATAATTCAGTTAAAAAGATATTTCTCAAACACAAAATACCATGATCCTACAGTAATGGACAGAGAATCCTAAAAAATAAAAGCAAACAAAAAATTAATAAAAATTGGAAAACCATAGAACTGTAGATATAAAAGTGGTACATATGATCTAAATACCTTATTTTATAGATGAGGCATGAGGTATCTCTAGTGTAAGAATAGCTTCGATTTTCTCTTCCATGCTGAAATATATTCAGGATAAATACTAAAGTTTTATCAAATGCTGTTAACTTTTCCCAATTAGAATTGGCTTAATCCTATAGGAAGAATACTAGTATACATATTTCTCTGAGATTTTAGTAGAATTTCAACATGTAAATATAACTGACTTAAGTGCCCTTCATTTTAAAATATTTTTTTTTTGTATTTAGAAATAAGGCAGTTAAGAATTTTTTTAATACATATAAAGTAGGGTTATGTAAGTAAACATTTGTACTGTCTTAGTCTTGGGAAGACTAAGACACATTTAATCTCTTCTTCTCAGGAGACATGAAGAAGAGATTAAATGTGGAAGAATTTGATTAGGGGGAATGTCATGAGAGAAAAATGTGGAAGAGGGAGGTTAACTAGAAGAGCTTTTGACTACAATACGAGACTGGCCCTGAGTGTAGAAGACAGGGAAGGAAGGGAAGAGGTTGGGTGAAGCTCTAGGCCTGATGCCTTTCTGAGTAAGGCCATTGGGAAGCCCTGGAGCCACAGTTGACCAACAAAAGAGACTTGTGCCTTCCAGAAATGGGCTTGTCTTTAGAATTCCTGTCCAGCCTGGTCTTCATGCAAATGTAGCTGTGGATTTTGTAGCATAGCAGCTGGGCCCTGGGTTAATTATAATCCCAACCATCCAAGATCCAAGAGCACATCCATGATTGCCATGTATGCTTAAAAAAAAAAAAAAAAATTCCAGCTATTCCGAGCATAGTCAAAGGATATGCCATGAAATAAGACCCTATATATTAGAAATTCTGTTTTCATATATAGGATGCCTAGAAGCATAGAGAACTATTCATCTGTCATACTTTTTTTTGTTGCATTTGACTTATGGGTGGCCTTAATCTTCATTATGTCATAGTTCTTCTAGTTGATGTGTAAATGTGTCTTTGGAGTAATACACAGGCTGACTTCCCACATGAGTTGGGTAACCATACAAGCTGTCTTATGGTTAATTCCCCCACATTTTCAGATACCTTCTAGAGTATGTATGTTTATTTATATAAAATCAGCAAAATGTTTTTGTAGTTTCATGCTGACATACAAAGGAATGAGCCTCATTTATAGTGATGTGATATTGCTCAGGTGTGCATATGTTATATGTTGCCTTTGCTTTAGTTTCTTAGCTTAGAGCTTCCTGTATTGACAGCACTAAATTTGGTCATGGAAGAAGACTCTAGAAAGCATTGGTCTTACAGACATGTTAGTGAACTGTTAAGTAATATTATTGCAACATTAGTAGGAAATATAATTGAAGATAAGCCTTGCTCAATAGTCTGTTCCCATAATTGCTAGACACAAGTGATATTTGCCTATTGATATAATTGGTAGAGACAAGTACTTTTATAAAAGAAGACCCAGGATTACTTCAAGTGATCTGAAATCCTACCACACAGTGTGTTCAGACAAATTAACACATTTTTCTAGGTCCTAAAAGAAACCACAGGTCAAGTTTTTTAAACACAGAGAAAGCCACCTCTCGTTTACTATTACCTTCCTTCTCATTGGTAAATTAAAGTTTGTGTTGGGTGGAGTACTATAAATAGTTTTCTTTGAGTTCCTTTACATATATATATTCTTAAATATTGTGTCACAGGAATGCAATGCAAACATATGTGCAACTGGGACTTAGGTAAATATTTTTTCTTATAATCTACAGGTTAGGCTAATGTATTTCCAACTTTTTTGACTACATGGTGCATTTTATATTACAATCCATTTTGTACAAATGCATGTACACAATTAAAATATAGCATTTAATCAAAATGTACTTAACCTCTGTATCAGTCAGTGTTCCATCAGGAGACACAGGAGTTCTTTTAGGAGTGACTATAATATGCAGAATTATTAACCATAGGAAAACCACCATGACTGTGTCAGTCTAAGTAATTGATCTGCTGACGGTTTGCTAGCAGTCTGTGATAAGGAGCTTGACCTGAATGTAAATCAGCTCACTGCTTCTTTTTTTGAGAAAGTCTACCTGTGAAGAAAAGTCGGCTGAATGACACAGTGTGCTTAGTGGAGGTTAATTCACATTCTGGTGAAGCAATAGCTAACATTTCAAGGACTAGCTCTGTGTGTGCGTGACACTTTGATTAGCGCTGAACTGAAATATTACTGCAGTGTGTCCTGTCAGGAAGAAGCTCCCTCTCTGAGGACCTGGGGCGTGTAGGGAGAAGGTTGGGTTGTCAGAACCTAGAAGCTTGAAGTAGTCAGACAAGACCTCTGAGGAGAGAAGCTGACCAGGTGGAGTCTGTGAGGGACCACGGGGAGTCAGTGAGGCTGGTTCTGGAAATGAGGAAAACCACACACTGCAGTAGAATGAACTGCCACTGCAGAGATGAGGATGCATTGCTGGGGGAGGGGGAGTGAACAGGAACAGGGAGCAGGACAGAAAGGATACATGGAGGGCCCTTAAGAAGGCCTCAGAAGACCAAGCTGTTAATCAGATTTATGCCCATAGGCAAGTAAGTCATTTAATCTCTCTGGGATGTCATTGCTGCATCTCCAAAATCAGCCATGTGGACTAACATAGCATTTTCTAAACTCATACTCTGTAATTCAGTGAAGAATAACTAATCATTATGGTAAACTGATACAACCTATTTAGAAAGCAACATGGTTTTTTAGAATAATAAACGTAAGTATGTTCATATATTATGCCTCAGCAGTTCAACTCCTATGAATTTATTCTGAAAAGAATTGTACAGAACTGAAAAAAATACATTGTAAAATTATTTACTACAATTTAATATATATACATATATCCTATATAATAAAGAAGCAATATGCAAATTAACCCTCACACCCTCACAAGAGGGCTGCTTATGACCAGGCCAGCAGAGTGGTTACTGAGGGATGACCAAACAACTGAACAAGCAGGCTGCATGGATCGACCAGGCTGGCAGACCAGGCTGGCAGGGGGGCAGTAAGGGGTGACCAGGCAGGCAGATGAGCAATTAGGAGCCAGCGGCCCAGGATTGTGAGAGGGATCAGGCCTAAACCGGCAGTCGGACATCCCCTGAGGGGTCCCAGATTGGAGGGGGTGCAGGCTGGGCTGAGGGGGACCCTCCCTCATGCACGGATTTTATGCACTGGGTCTCTCTCTCTCTCTCTCTCTCTCTCTCTCTCTCTCTCTCTCTCTCTCTCTCTCTATATATATATATATATATATATATATATATATATATATATATAAAAGCATAATATGCAAATTGGTCGGATGACGGAACAACCGATTGCAATGACGCATGCTGACTACCAGAGAGCAGATGCTCAACACAGGAGCTGCCCAGCTGCAGGTGGGTGGTAAGCAGCAAGGGGTCCCAGACTGCAAGAGCCCCAGGCTGCAAGAGGGATGTATGCCAAAGGGTCCCGGACTACAAGAGGGTACAGGCCAGGTTGAGGGCCCACTCCCCACCCCTGGAGCACATGAATTTAGTGCACTGGGCCTCTAGCATATCTATAGCCATATATATATATATATATATATATATATATATATATATCCATAAATATGAAATAACAAATTGTAGATATGAAATAACAAATCCAAAACAGAATTTAAAACACTCTTACTGTATAATATTGGTAGAATTATTTAAATTATTACTATAAGAATGACAAAATAACATGCAAACACTTAATATAATAGCATAAATAACTATATTATTTATAGTCTTAATAAAATGTGTAGTATAACTTTACATGAAAATAAACAACAAACTCTTGTATATGTTGCTGTGATAATCAGTTATTTGGATTAATGGAAGGCAATAGGTAAATATGAAAAGATTCCTTTTAGAAAGGCAGAACTGTGGATAATTGTTTTCTCAAAAATGTGTTTACTACTTTCTCTTCTATTAAGTAATGAACCTTAAAATGTAGGAATTAGAACTGAAATGACTGCATAAATTTAAGTATACTTGGGTCATGAAAGAGCTTCAGTTGCATCTTCTAAAAAGGAGAAAAAAATTTTAAGTTAAATTCCATGTAATTTAGCTGTTTTGACTCAGTGAATACAATGTCGACCTGCAGACTGGAGGGTCCCAGGTTCAATTCCAGTCAAGGGTACATGCCAGGGTTGTGGGCTTCATTCACAGTAAAGGGCATGCAGGAGGCAGCCGATCAACGATTCTCTCTCATCCTTTATGTTTCTATCTTTTCCTCTCCTTTCCTCTCTGAAATCAATAAAAATATATATTTTTTAAAAAATTCCATGTATATGGCTAAAAAAAACAAACAGAAGTTTTGTTAGATAAATCCTACTGTTCAATTTTGTCTGGTTTCACTGACCTAATCTCTGAATTTCTCTCAGGGGTTCCCTTTACTGATCGTAGTATTGCTTAGAATGCCCTGGAACAGCATATGCTTTCTAAGGAGCTTTTTTGAGTCTCTGTGGGGATTCTGGTAAGATTCAAGCTCTATTTTCATAGCAGGTTTACATGGCCTATGTTAGATAATAACTTGAAATTCTTTATTCCATATAGCATTTAAAAAACTTTTCTTCCAGTGAGTCCCACCTCTTTGGAATTGAGATAATGTCTTGGAAACATGAGTGGCTTAATGCACAGCTGGGATGAAATTTTGAAACACTAATAATTATAATGGTGATAGCTAGCTGGGACTGAGCACCCACTATAGGCCAGGCATTGTGTTGATCACTAAGCATTCATTTCTCATGGGCTGCTTGATGTAACTCCTTATTAATGAAGAAACAAAAGGTTAACAAAGGATCAGTAATTTGCCCAAAGTCATAGAACTTGTCCGTGGGAGGCTGAGATTTAAATCCATGTATTTTGAGCAAATGGCCTACTTGTATGGAGGCTTCATTACTGACTCAGTAGATCTCTTGGACTGATCAGGGTTGACCAGGTAACAAGGAAAAGCAAAGGCTGTCTTGTAACTATATTTATTTTAAGACCACAGAGTTAAACTTAGTGATGATATTCAAAAGGCCTAAATTAAACACTCAATTTTGCTTATTTACCTACTTTCAAATGAAGTCACTTTGACAAAGCCAAGAATCTGTGGCTTGCTACATTCACAGTATTTTTGCATTTCATCAGAAACTATCTGCTAGTTTTCAGACTGGGTATAAATGTCCCTTTTTAGGCAACCCAATGTAATTATGCAACACAATTTTCTTCTTCTTTATATCATACATATTTACTTCCTACAGTGTGACTAGCAAACCATTAATATACTCTTCACGGTAAGAAGCTGATTTGGACACCTCAGTATTTTCTACATTTCAGGGAATGTTTATTGTCTAGGATAAATTAAAACTTGTTCAGATGGTAAAACCTTCCATCAACTGAGGTTATACCTTATAGTGTTTCACTTAATGAAATGCAATAATTTAATTTTGGTTGTGTAAAATGTTCTCTAAAAAAGCACTGAGAAGCCTTTTACCCAGTTGTCTTCGCTTTGTGTTCTGGCTTGAACGAATGACATTCACACCAACGGCTTTCTCCAGATGGTGAAGTAGAAGGAATTTAGGATTTACAGGAGTTCATGAAGCTGAAATGGATTTTTGTGGGAGGAAAGGTACTTGTGTCAACTTGCAAGTACTGGCGGTGACTGCTGCCTTACTGAGTGATACTTGCTCTATGTAATTATTTATACAAGGGTTTGTGGATTTGTTGCTTGGTCAAACCATGAGTCTTATCTTTCAGCTCACTTAATAAAATATCAACTTTGTAAAAACTCTAGAAATAAAAAACAAAAACTACATTTCACAGGCTACTAAAATAACACTGATTTAAAATATGACATTCATTATTAGACAGCCCCCTACAGGCATAAACTTATATGTCTCAAAAGTTTAGAGCTGAACTTGACAATGAAAACATTGCTCCTCGTTTATTTGCTGTAACAAAACTAATGCTACAGGCTTCCTTTGGCTCAGGCCAGCGCCTAAGAACTGAATTGCTTTGGTACTCTTCTCTCATTTCCATGGGGAATAGAATCTAGTCACTCTCAGAAATGTTCAAGTAATCTGACATGAAATTTAACATGTATTAAATATTTGATAAACATTCGTATATCAAAATCTGTACCTGCATTAGCTGAATCATCATCTGATACCTGAAGAAAATTCCTTTTTTGAATTCAACAAGGAAAGCACTATTCTCATTAAGTTCTGTTTTAATAAAGTCTGAGTTAATAAATGACTTTCACAAACAATGGTCATCATCCTTATCAACAATAATGAAACCAATCAGATGATCTTTGCTTAAAAACAACTGCTTTCTGGGAAAATTAGTGAGACGTTCTACTTCTCTTTTTGAAATTGGTGTTTTTCCCTTCTTGAAAGGTCCAGTCTTGTCTGTGTGTGTTTGGAGTGGGGTGGGAGGACTTAAGACTTCTATTTGGTGTGGTGTGGAGTGGAGCAGTGGGTGTTCCCACCTGACCAGCTCATGCTCTGATTATGGCTCCATGTGTAGCTTCAAGAAACTAGTTCAGAGAGCTTTTGGATACTGGGTCAGCTAGACTCAGGTAGAAGCTGAGACAAATGGTTTTGTCTTTTTTGGTTTTGCCCCCTTCTCCTGTATTAATGCACATGAGAATAAGCCTGTTGCTAGAGGCCACTGCTGTCATTGTTTAGGATTTTTGTGTGCAAAACCTGCTAATACCAGTCACCATGGAATGACTGTTCCAACACTGAGAGAAAATGGCTCTTTTGTTCTCAAGTAATTCAGGCTTCCATAAGGTAGTAAACAATGAAAATGGTAAAATAATTGTTTTCAGGCAAAATTAATTTATAGTGCTAGAGGTAGTTCTATAAGGTGAGGGAGTAGTCAGGAGAAAGCCTACTAGAGTGCTGGAAATCTAGCTCTTGATCTGGGTGCTAGTGACATAGTGTACACATATGTAGACATGCAATGTAGGTATATACACATGTATTATAGATATGCATCATATTCCTGTGCACTTAGATTTGTGCACTTTATTATATGCAGGTTATATTTCAATTAAAAATAATAAAACCTGATAATGGTTTCTGATAATTCTGTAGCTGCCATATAAGCAGTCACTACATGTTGTTGAGTGGAAATGTGGCCACAAGACATTTGAGGAGCAAAAGCTATTATTTAAAGGGTGTTCCATTCATACCACTTCTAAGAGCTTCTGTTTATTACTGATGGGCGATACTAAACTCTGTTCATTCTTTCATTTGGTATCTGGAGCACCTACCCTATGACAGGGACCATGCTAAGTATAAAACTGTTAGGAAGGCAGTCTGAATCTCTGAGCCAATGCTGTTCTTCCCTTCCTTGGGAATCAGTAACATAGGAATTTAATTCAATTTGGTTAACATGTATTAAACATATGCCATGCCAAAACATAGTGGCAGAGAGGATGAGGGAAGGCATTGTTCTGCCTTTAAAGATCTTACCTAATAATAGACAAACGTGTAAATTGATTGTACCTCCATTATGCCCACCAGCAAATCAGGATATGCAGGCACAGAGCGAAGACTGAAGACTGAAGGCTCCTCCCAAGGCTGGAGCCAAGCCTGAAGGCTGCAGACTTGGCTCCACTGAAGGCTCCTCCTGTGGCCAGAGCCAAGCCTGAAGGCTGCAGGCTTGACACCGCTGTGGCCTGGGTCCCGGGTGCTGGAGGAAAACTGGTGCTGGCAGCCAGGGGAAGGAACATCCATTGCACGAATCTTTGTGCAACGTAGGACTTAAAATTTCTCTATAAATATTTATGAGATGAGACTTTGTTATAAATGGTACAAGTGCAAGGTTCTTGCCCAGCTGGCTTGGCTCAGTGGTTGAGCATAGACCTATGAACCAGGAGGTCATGGTTTGATTCCCAGTCAGGGCACGTGCCTGGGTTGCCGGCTTGATTGATCCCCAATGTGGAGCATACAGGAGGCAACCAATCAGTGATTCTCTCTCATCATTGGTGTTTCTGTCTCTCCCTCTCTGAAATCAATAAAAGTAAAATAAATAAATAAATAAATAAATAAATTGTTTTTTAATTAATGCTTTCCCTGAACTAATAGATAGTTGAATTCTGGTCCAACTTAAGTGATTAGTACATTTTATGTGATTAGTACATACAATTGTATGATTGGTACATCCTCTTATATGATTAGTCTATCCAACCAGATCTACCCTTAGAATATTAATTATGAATAGTTGATTGGATGTTACCAGCATTTTTTGTCTTATTTTTAAAAGAGCATATGTGTGTGCATTACCCACGCATACAGTATGGTTAGTAAAGCTGTGGTGACTGATACTCGGGGTCTCACTGCTAGGAGGTGACTGAAGGATGTTTCGGGATATTTAAGGGATTCCATTACTGCAGTGTTAGCAGTGTAATCAGAGCATCACATTGATTCTCAGGCCCCCAAATTGAAAGATCAGGTATCCCCTCTTCTTTACAGTATAAGGTGTCTTTGTGGAATAATAAAAATTGAAAAGTGGAGTATAACCAGTTTCCCTTACTGCCCAGGATAGATTCAAGGCCCATTTGCTCAAGGCCATTCATTGGTAATATTCTGGGAATTGTCTCTAGTGATTTGGATACTAGGGGACATGAGTCACCACAGCATAAGCAAACATAATCTGTTCTCCCAGGAAATAGTCCTGTTGTGAGCCTCTCCTTTGTGGATGTGTGTTCCTCTTCACAGCAGATCCTTCATTAGGGGGTTAAATATAAAAGATAAAATATCATCACACAGAGTTCCTTAATAGGAACATGGTGTTCATCACAAGCAGAAAAATTTAGTTGGCTCCAGCTATTCAATACAAAGGTGTGGGTAATAACTAGACTGCAATGCTCTGTGAGTGTGCGTGCCTACACACACACACACATCATGGGTATATGAAGTATGAATCAAGAAATAGTTCTTGTTCCTAATCATGGCTCCTCTCACCCTCACCTCAGTTGTTTTCTTAAACTAGCAGTTAAAGCTGTAAAAAAATTAGTAAAGTGGAACTTTGCCAATTATCCCGACTTCATATGAATTATGAAAAAAGAGCCATGTAAAAACAAAATTAGAATACTGTGGATACAATTTGACTTGGGTCCTCTTGATCTAATTGACAAGATCCTAGATATGAAAATGATTTCCCACTTGACTTTTCTTGTTAACCAGGCCTTTAAATTCAGAGAATGGACTCCTCTAACTTCTAAGTAGTGCAAAAAGTATTGATAAGTGTTGTCAACAAAGGCAGGCAAAGTTCTGATGGCCAAATAATAGATTACCACATAATAAAATTCTGATTACTATAAAGAAAAACACAGCCCTATAGATACTTAGGTAACTTATACAGCCGATGGAAGTGTAGAATTTAAAAGTATAGTTTAGCTTTTGATACTGGTTGATTATTATGATAATCCCTTATCAAGATGTGGCATTCATTCATTCAATAAATAGATGTCCATGCTATGAAAATTGGCTTTTTAAAAAGTTAGGTATTATATGATAATATTATGTAAAAGTTGTACCTAACAGCCATTTTTAAGTATCATGTTGGAAATGCTATTCTCTTAATCTTTTTTAAAAAATTATTAATTCATTTTTAGAGAGAGAGGTAGGGAGAGGGAGAAGGAGAGAAGGTGCATGGGATGTTGCCCAACCAACTGAGCCACACTGGCCAGGGCTGTTCTCTGTTTCTTATAAGTTCTTCCTGACATACATTTGAATTTTTTTTAATTGCAATTACTATAACATTGGAGTTTTCATCCTCATGTGCTCAATTTGGCAATTCTAGGCCAAGAAACTGATAGAAGTACAGAACGGATTTCTTCTGAATAATAGAGAAATTGGCATTGTCAGACAAAGTACTAATTTATAGCTCCTATAACTTTAACTCTATTTTGCCTGCTATGAAAAAAATTTTTTATGTTGTAGTTAACACCATTGAATGTGCTCAGACTTGACTGTTGCAGGCTCAAACTTTTAAGCATAGATAACATAAATTTTCCTTTGGTAATAGCTTCTGCTTTTGTTATTTTAAGACTTAAAATTTTGTGTATGCTGGAGTATATTTGGAAAGTCCTTGCTGTTTCTCAAAATTTTTCCCCTCATAGCCTTTGTTTCAAAGAAGTGATATTCTATTAGAACATTTTATCCTTTTAAAATGCATGAAATCCTGTTGATTACCAAGGTCTAAAAGAAAATGTTCCAGGAGTACTCAAACTTGAATGTGCCTGAGAATCACCCAGAAGGCTTGTGAAATCAGAGATGGCTGGGCTTTCCCCCAGAGCCTCGGATTCAGCAGGTCTGGATGAGGCCTTAGAATTTGCATTACCAACAAGTACCAGGGTAGTGATGATGGCAGTGCCGATCCAGAGATCTCATTTTGAGAACTGCTGTGTTATCGTGTGGTGCACAGAAATGCTAAATGCTCACTTACCATGTGCATTCATTTTCTGTGGCTTCTGTAGCAAGTTACTACACACTCAGTGGCTTAAAACAACACAAATGTATTCTATTACAATTGGGAAGGTCAGAAGTCTAAAATCAGTGTCACTGGGTTAAAGTCAAGGTTCAGATAGGGATGGTTCCTTCAGGAGGCTCTAGGGCTTTTCAGTTCCCAGGGGCTGCCTGTATTCCTTGGCTTGTGGCCCCTTCTTTCATCTTCAGAGTTCACCTCTCTAATTTCTGCTTCTGCTATCAGAAGGCCTTCTCCTTTTCTGTAGTCAAGTCTTCCTCTCTATTCATTTTATAAGGACACCTGTGATTATAGCTAGGACCCATCTGGATAAAGCAGAATCATTTTCCCGCCTCAGCATCCTTATCTTAATCACATCTGCAACTTGCTTTTGCCATATAAGGTAACATTCACAAATGTCAGGGATTAGGTCTTGAATATCTTCAGAGCTAATTATTTAGTCTACCATACTGTGAAAATCTTCTACTCATCTTTCCAGGAGGCGTTCAATAGTATATCCAGAGAGAAGTGCCACTTGGCACATTTAAAGTTGAGTCATTTTGCATCGCCTCTCATATGAAGCTGGAGATGATTGGCAGGTGGTAACACATCTGCTTCTGCAGCAAATGTTCATGTTATTCTAGTATCATAAAAATCATGGGAAAATAATTAAATTCTATATCAACATTTTGATTTTAATTAAGAACTGGGATAGCATGAAATCTGGAGTTTTCCATGAAAGTACCACATATCCCTTTAAGAGCTTACAGACTAATGCAAGATACAACTTGCTCACAAGTACATATGATGCCAGGCAGCACATGGTAAAAGTCCTGTAATGGCGGTACACACACACCTCAGATTAGAGAAGGGGGAGGGAGAATTTTTGCCAAGGTGCTCCACAAAGACCTGAACTAATCATGTGGTATTGAGGTTGAAAGATGCAGGAAGAGGCTTCAACTGATGATAGTGACCAAGGAAGTAAAGGAAGAGCATTGTCTGGAAAGAACAGACACAGTAGGTTGGAACTTGAGGGGAGCTGTGTGTTTAGGGATAGAAGAGGTGAGACAGCAAGTATGATGATGAGAGGCAGTGGGGCAGATGGACATGGGCCATGATTGCCAGATCAAGAATTTAACTTCTAAACAGGAAGCAAAGAGAAGAGAGAATTAAGAGATGACAGGTGACTGAACTAGAGCTGGAGGAAGGCCAGCTGTTTCCAGTGTAAGGAATGAATTAGAAGAAGCCAAAACTGGAGGCGGGAGCCCTGTCGTGGCCACCGCAGCAGTCCCCATGGCCATTGTGCCTGCACTGCCCACTGGCTGGTGAGCACTGGCCTGGTGTGTCCGTGTGGAGGTCCCTGTCAGGACCGCCGAAGAAAGGTGGCAGGAGGTCAGCTGTCGACAGATAAAAGTATTTCCTGCCTGTTATGAAAGCTTACTCAGTACCAAAGAGTTAGTGTTGAATTTAAAAAAAAGAGAAGAGGAGGCAGGCAGAATGTTCCTAGTGTTTTTAAAAGTGACTTCTAAAAAGGGGGAAAGAAAAAGTGAAACTTTAAAAGAGATGTCTTCTGTTCCTTTTCCAGAAAAATGACTTTTTACCTGCCTGCCTACCGCAATGTGGCTCTTTCTATTATGCTCTTTTCCCACAGAGGTAGGAAGCACTTTTAAAAAAATGTATTTAGAGTCACTAACTCAGCAGAAGGGAGGGGGAAAAAATCAAAAGATACTCATGTTTCTATGAAGATAGTGAATACTTTTTGCGGGGGAGACGAAGCTGCTTTAAAAAAAAAAGTTATGCTTAGTGCATAATACAAATAATTTAAAAATATATTTTAGTTCTGTGATATTTAGAGACAAGGAAGCAGCTGGCTGTTAGGGAATGAGAAAGAAGGGCACACAGCCACGGCAGCTGCGTGCTTCCTCAGCCTCCTGCCCCCTCAGCCTCCTGCCCTGTGCTGCTCTGTGCATTGTGGTATTTTATCGATCTTCTCCCTCGTTCTCTGAGGTCTGTGCAATTACCCTACTTAAGAGAAAGGAAACAGTCTCCTAGAGGTTAAGTAACTCTTAAGTGGCTTCAGCCCCAGGTTGTGTGATTCTGTGCCCACATTTGTCACTGTTAAATGACCTCTCTTAGTAAAAATACTCCATCTCCATGATCAGTCAGATCCCCAAAAAGCAAACCTATTTATTCATTGAATGCTACTATGTCTTCATGTGAATCTCGTATGGCAAGAAAGAATGGAAGAAAAGGGATAAAATGCAAGAATATTTTTAGTTATAATTAGATAAGCATTGGTTTTCAGAAATCCTATTTTTATATTTTTCAATGGAGAAAAGTTTTTAAACTTCCTATGCTAAAAAGTAGAACATTTCACTTTGTAACGAGAAAGATCTGCTTTCCTCCTCTGATGACAACTCTGCCAGGGGTGGACATAAGTGACCTCACCCCTTCCTGATCTGGCTAATTTCTGTGGGCTACATGTCTTTGTTCCAGCTTCAACTCCCTTTCCGTTCCCTTCATCTTCCTCTTCCTTTCCTCCCTCTGGATGTCCATCCTAAGTCTCTGCCTCTCCCACGCCACAACACGCCTCGCCCCACAGTAGACCCTGGGGAGTTTGATTGCTATACTCACCCCAGGGTACCCATGTGCTTCCCCATCCTTACTTTAAGCACCTCTAGGTCAGTTTGTGAACATAAATGATAAAGAGTTGTAGAACCAGATCTGCTATTTGTCCACGATGTAGAAGAGGTTACACTGATGGCTAAATCATGTTTAATAAGGTACAATAAAAAAAAAATGAGACCATTCAAGTTAGAGAAGGGGGAAAAAAGCAATAGGAAAGTAAACATTATTTAAATTTTTAAAAAGGAAGCTGCTGCCCCACATACTAATATTTTGTTTGTAGTTGCTTACTTGCTCCAAGTGTAATTCTGATGTTAGGAAAGGAGATGGTAAGGGACAAAGAAACACTTGTCCACTTGGGTAGGGTAAGATGCATCCTGAGTTTCCATTTTCCATCCTGCAGACATTGGAGTTGGTGGGAGGGAGAGGACAGAGGTCTCAATGCCAAGAAATGTCCAGCAGGCCCAGTAAAGAGCTCTCTACTCTATTGTCATGTCCATCTGTACCATCAAGTCATTGACAGAGCAGGTTAGTTTATTCCTACAGCCTTCTCTTCTGCTCCAAACACTGAGACTGGCCCATCAGTTGTCATTGCTTTTGCATTTCTCTGGCCCTACCAACAAATAGCAAAGCCTCCTTAAATGAAATAGCCTGACTTCTGAAGCACTTACCTCACCACCAGTTTAATTCACAGAAAGATCTTGGGGAAATGTAAAGTAAATTCTCCCCTATTATCTAGTTATTACATTCCAGAGGCAGGATCTGGTTGCTTTTGTCTACTTCATCTGACTTCCAGTGATTTTTATATGAGGGTTTGCCAGAATTCTACTTAGTAGGTCTGTGCTGATAGCATAGTGCATTAGTGTGGCCCTTCAGTTATCATAAACATCTCTTCCATAGGATTTCTGTTCAATTTTGAGTATGCAATTTTTTTGTTTATCCTGCTTCCAAATAGTCACCTTTGTAAAAGCATCAAGAATTACATATTGCCTCATATCTCAAGTATCATTCTTCTTGAGTAACAGAGTAAAAAAAAATTCCTTCTTCTCTTGAGATAGTGTGGATTAGGTGGAGGGGCTGGGTGGGCAGACTGGAATGAGGAGTAAGTAGCATGAGGAGATTGGGTGGTGAGAGAAAGGGGAGTGGGGATACCGGGGAGAGAAAGTTTCCCTTTGTATTGGAATGAAGAAGTCTTCTTGGAAGGCAAGTGTTTAATCTGTGTTGTAATTTTTCTTAAATGATGAGAATTAGACTTACTAGCTACCTTATATGTAGCAATACTGAGATGACTGAAGAGGAGTTTGACTTGTGGTATTTTACAGCGATGCTGTTGCAGTGGTGCGCTGTGGATAGCAGTCTCAGCTCTATTTTTACCTGGGTTTTTGTGTCTTATGAAGATAGCACTCCTCTTCCTCCTCTTAAGGACAATCTGTTAGGGCCAAATAATGTGTGTCTCCTCCAGAGTGGTCATTCTATTCATGTTGGCTATCTCCTCCCTAGCCTTTGGAACAATAATAAATTAGTTCTGTCAATTAAAGGGAAAAAGAAAGAAGAAAATAATTTACTTAGTGTTTTTAAAGTGACTTTAATCTGATTCAGGTCTAACACATATAAGCCCTGGTTCTGTTTCCAAATATGTGTCTTTTTTTATTGATTGAGTTTAAATTTTCATTTATTTATTTTTATTGTTAAAAGTATTACAGTTATTCTTTTTTTCTTTTTTAAAGAGAGAAAGAGAGAAAGGGAGGGAGGGAGGGAGGGAGGGAGGGAGGGAGGGAGGGAGGGAGAGAGAGAGAGAGAGAGAGAGAGAGAGAGAGAGAGAGAGAGAGAGAGAGAGAGAAAAGAGAGAAAGTATTTAAGCATTCATTGGTTGATTCTTGTATGTGCCCTGGGCATATCAGGACGACACTCTAATCAATTGTGCTATCTGACCAGGGTCTGTGTGTTTTGTTTACCTATCTGTAAATGTTCTGGTCTATTTAAACTTAAAGTTTAAATAGATACAAAAATATAAGAATGGTTAAAAAATAACAATTAACAATTTGAAATTTTTTCCCCTTTTATTTTAACCACAACCTGTTTATCAGGCATACAGACTCAGGATTTAGAAATCATTAATGAGTTATACAGTTTACTAAATATGCTGGAGTTTCCTTTGAAAAATAAAGGCCCTGATTTCAGATAATGGTGGCATGAATGAATCTCTAATGGTCAACTAATAAGTTAGTAAGTAAATTAACCTGCAGCTTTTGAAAATAAATGTATTAGGGTTATTCATAAACTTGCTCCTGTCATTAGCTAGTTTTGATTTTTAGAGGCAGTGTTTTGATCATCTACCTTAATGGAGGCAAAAATCCAGAGTTGAACTGGTATCAGAAAGAAAAATTTTCAGATTAATAAAGCTACAAAAACAAAGTAGGAGAAAACTAATA
Organism: Pipistrellus kuhlii; assembly: GCF_014108245.1. Taxonomy (NCBI): domain Eukaryota; kingdom Metazoa; phylum Chordata; class Mammalia; order Chiroptera; family Vespertilionidae; genus Pipistrellus; species Pipistrellus kuhlii. Next base: position 41,341,703 of record NW_023425573.1, on the reverse strand, counting down.
TTTTTTTTACATAAGCAACAACAAAAAAATCCTGGGAAATGACTCTTCCTTCATTCTCCCCAAGCTATGCACCCAGGGAGCCTCTTGCGTCTGACTTAACAGGAATCAGGCTCTCCCTCCTGCTCTGTCTCACAAAAACACAGACACATACTACTTCACATTCATTCAGTTTTGCTCCTTGTAAGAGTAAATGAAAAGTCATATTGGAAAGATAACTAGAACACATGCTTTAATTCTGTGGCCAGGTGACTGTTGTCTTTTTCCAGTTGATAAAAACAGTAACCATAGACATCTTTGTCCAACAACATATGACCTTGTGTTGTACATTTGGATACATGGAGTGCATAATATGGACATGAAGTCTGTTTTCTCTGAAAGTAACGGGGCAATAGCATAATTAGGTTATTAGAAGTAAGGCAGTTGTGAAAAAATGTTCTTAACAATGTTGTCACTAGAATTAAAGAAAATCATTTAAAGGTTTGCAAGTCCCTTGGAAGCATAATGGAATACACTAAATGCTCTGTTTGTAAATGACTGTTTTTCCAATAAAATCCTGAAGGGAAGAGATTTGGACCCCAGGATGCACCCCAGTGGGCTCACCACAGCTACTGCTTTCAATGGTTGCTCCACTTCTATTGATGGGATACACTTTTCTACTAGATAAGTCCGACCCCAGTAATGACCATCCTGCTTGCACCATGGAGCTGTACATAAAACAAGCGCATTCATGTACAAGTGGATTTTACTCCTGGTCTTCTTTGAAGGAGAATATTTTAAAACCTTGTCTTAAAAGTATGTGTCCTGAGGACCTTTTGTGGTATACTACACTAGTTTAATTACATTAGCTCCTTATGAATTATTGTTTTCAATGATTTCTTAAGTCCTTAGGTTTACCAAGTTCATGACCGTTTTTAAATCTTTATCAATGTTATTTTGGTTCCCCTCGTTTTTATCACTAATCTAGGACAAATCTTCTGTAGACTACTGCAGCAGAGACATGATATCCGATGCCAGCAAAGCTAACCACAGTAAAATTCTGCCAAAAACCCAGTAAGCCAATTGCAACTTTCAAATCCCAGTCTTAGCAGTATGCCCTGGTACATGGAAACTAGCTCTCTTTAATAAATAGTTAGAAAATTGTCTGCTTGGAAATGGTTGTCAGATGACCCCTTCTGCCATCACGTTAATGTTGGAAAGAAAAAATACTGGCATGAGATGATTCCCATTATCAGCCATTCTGTAATGGGCCTCTCTCCATATATCTTTCTAATGAATTTTAAATTTGAAAACCTTTGGTTTTCAGTTACTAAGCACTTAAACTCTAACTCGGATTCTTTATGCATCTCAGGAACCAAAAAACATCAGAGTCAAAAGAAAGAATATACAAGTTGATTTAGTAATATCATATAAAGTATAATGTAAAATGATTTGATTGGATTTTGTTTGTAGTCATGGGCATAGGTGTTGCTTAAATCAAGGTTATAGGTGCCTGTCTGTCATGAAGGTATGAGAGCTGGCTATATGGTTTTTTAAATGTATGCAATAACTCAAAGGCAAGACATATAGAAGCATGTGGATGAATCATGGTAGCCACACTAATGCAAAACCAGCTCTAAGTAAGCATACCCTGGCCATCAGTGCTGGCATTTTATGTAAAAGTATATTTTATGTCAGGACATTTTTGAGTTTTGTTTCTTGAAGATTAGTGATGATCCCAATGCATAGCTCATGCTTTAATAGAACACATTTACTTCTACCAAGTACCAACAGCGCATTCTTACTGATAATCTCAAGAATTATGTGGTAAATGAAAGATCTGAAGGCCAACACGGTTGATGCCATCATGATCTCTTCTTCACACAGTCTTGGCACAACCAAGTTTTGAAGCTAAGCCTACTTATCCGAAATTGGATGTAACATGCTGTAGAATGCAGTCATGCAAACACCTTAATAATAAACACAACGTGCATTTTTGCCTCCAAGGGGGAAGTACCATCTTTGCTTGTGGGCTTCTTATTGAATTTTAATCTTCTCAAGGTTCATGGATCTGTCTTCGCAAAGAGATCTCAGAAGGTTAGGAAGAGAGAGTATGCCATTTTGGTGGTAATCATTGATTCAAATATGGTAATGGCCTGCATCCTGAATTGACTTGTGTGCAAAATGAGAAATATGTGAAAGTTTTAAAGTGATAAATGCACATTCAGGAGTTGCCAACATTCTCAGGTGTCTGGGTTTGGAATGGAGTTAGGATTCTGGATAGTATGTGCTACCTACATAGGTGGGTTTTTATGATACGTCTTAATTCCTCTGGTGTTGGATTTCTCCTTCCTTTGCAGCAGGTGAAAAACCTGGACTTATGATTATACGTCCACTAGAGGCCTGTTGCATGATATTCGTGCAAGAATAGGCCTTCCTTCCCCTGGCTTCACTCCCACTCGCCTGGGAGCTGGCACGTCCCCACTCCTACTGGGAACCAGCAAGTCCCGGCTCCCTGGCTGCCCAGAGCTGGCAAGTCCCCGCTCCCAGCTCGCCTGGGAGCCAGCAAGTCCCCACTCCTTGGCTGCCCTGGAGCCAGCACCTCCTCGCTCCTGAGTCGCCAAGAGTCAGCAAGTCCTCTCTTCTGTCTGGGGCACCTCTCCAGTAGCTCCCTCTACTGCCCACCCCCTCCTCTCATAGCAGGCTTCACTCTGCTCCATGCCTGCATATGCAAATTAACCTCCATATTTGTTGGGTTAATTTACATTCTCACTCTGATGGTTAATTTGCATGTTTTTCTTTTATTAGGTAAGATAAAAAAATATGAACTGTCTCAATCTGGACAAAAAAAAAATGTTTTCAAAATTGATTAAATGTAGAATCAGAAGAAAAATCAAAGGTGCATAAAATCAAAGTTCAGAAAGTAATACTGAAGAGACAAAATTCCAAGAGTTCCTGCTAGCTAAATGATGGCTATTTCGCCTGTCCCCGTTTTACCTGTTGCAGGACAGGTAACAGTACTTAACTTGTAAATGCTTGTATGGCTTATCATAATATTGTGAACTTTTAGAAAAAATCAGTGTACTCTTTTATATTGCATACATTAACATATTGAACGAGAATTTTTATCCTCATTATACCATTTTCACTACTTCCCAGTTTACACTTGGTCCTTTGTGGTAATTGAATGTACTTTCCCAATCGCAATGTCAGGACATTGGCAGAGGCTTGGACAGGTTGCTAATTTCCCTAGAGAAACTATTCTGAGCCTAGCCATGCTGGACAAGCTGTATCAGAAACCAGTGTTTATGCTTAGAGGAGATGGAAATTTTGATAAGTAAATGCCTTCTCATTCCATCACTTCAGTAACTATTATTAAAGTTCCAACAGGCTATGGTTTGTTTGATATGTTCAGAAAGAGCAAATTGGTAATTGTGATTCAAAAAGAACAAATTGGTAGTTGTGAAATAGAGGACAAAAGGAAAAACAATTGGGGGAGAGGGGTATTGCCTTCTGAATGTTTCCATGAATGGTTAGCAGGACCGATGAGAGGAAAATAAACAATTTGCTTTTACTAGTAGAGTTCTTTGACCTCCCTATTTTCACCCTCATTTTTTCTCTCATTGGTATTGACCTCATACCTAGCTTCCTGGGAACAGGAAAACATTTTTTATTTCCTAATCAAAACTAGGGACACATAAATTGACAAAAAATTGTACGTTTCTTTTTTTTAATCCTCATGTTTTTATTAATTTGAGAGAAAGAAAGAGAAACAATGATATGAAAGAGAAACATCGATTGGTTGCCACCCATATGTGCCCCGGACCAGGGATCAAACCCGTAACCTAGGTGTGTGCTCTGACCAGAAATTGAACTTGCAACCTTTTGATGTATGGAATGACAGTCCAACTAATTAACCTGACCAAGGCAAAGAACTATGCTTTTTTTTTTTTTTTTTTTTTTTAGAGCAAAAGGCATTCTATTTTGGGAAGTATAATTGTGATATCAGTATGTTGGGATTTTGAAGACATTTTGGTAGTTTACAAAATACTAGGGCAGAATTTTTGATCACTTAAAATATTAAGAAAACCTTAGGTGTGTAATCTCTGCAACTAGGCATCTAGTCTTCCCTAAATCTTCTATTAAAACTTTCTTAAGGGCCTTGTTTTGGCTGTATATAAGGAAGGCTATGACCCCTATATGATGGTGGCTGATAATAGTTTGTATTATTCTTCCTAGGACAATTGGCTTTTCTTTTCTCTCTCTCTTTTTTTAAGTAAGTGGATGGTGTTATTCTTAAGAAATGTATCCTTCACAATGAGTGGGGTTTCCAACTTGGTCAGTAAGCATGTGGGAAATACCATGTGTATTGTTGGCTACCATTCTTTCGAAAGTAGCTGTGTGAGGCCCTCTCAGGCAGTGACTCGTCAGTGGCTCATGTCTTTGGGAGAACCGTCTGTCAGATGAGGTGTGCAGGTTTAGGGGGAAGAAATCCATGCTGCCATGGCTGGGAGTTTCTCATATGCTGTAAGAACTGTAACATAAATTATCACAATGAAAAGCACTCCCCTTTGGTTTTTGTCCTATCTTTCTTTGACCTCAGGGAGAATTTCAAAACAAATAGTTGTGATGGAGAACTAACCAAATAATGTGTGTGGAACTTGCCTTTGATATAGATTATGTTTTAAAATAACAGTGCCTTTTTAATCTTTAAAAATACTTTCGTAGCCAACTCCATCTTTATTTAGGATAGGGGTGTCGAACTCAATCAGAGAAGGGGCCAAAATCTAAAATCCAGCCTAAATCGCGGGCCGAATGGTTTACTGAACAGTCATAAACTGTCACTGTGATGGAAACGCAGCGGAGTGCAGTGATGACAGCGCAGTGCGGGCCACATTGCAAGGCCTGGCGGGACGGATTTGGCCCGCGGGCCTTGTGTTTGACACATGTGATTTAGGAAGTAATAAACATGTTTCATTTTAAGTTAGAATATAGGGAGTATGGGAGTGAGGCTATGATTTCCCCATCTACTCACCAGTCCAGAGAAAAATCAGGTACCTGCAATCCATTCGGCTTAATAAACAGCTATTGAAGACTTGCTGTATGCCAAACACTGCTGGTGTTAGGTATATAGAGATTAAAAACAAAAACAAAAACAAAATCCATATAATCTCCGCCCTCCAACTCCGAGAAATTTAGTCTGATAGGGCAGATCAGCTCATCTGACTTGTTATGTATTTGTAAGGTCGTTGTAACTCATTGCACTTACTTTCCAATTATAGATTTGCTTTTTCCTTTTCGCATAAATTTATGTTACATGCAAATGTAATAGCCCCTGCTTGCTTGGCAAATTACAAATGTAGATTACTCAGACCAAGCTTCACAAAGTGCCACTGGGCTTTGACACCGTGCTCCCAGACCCCTGTTAGATTTTTAAATCCCTCAAAGAAATCCGGCAGGAACGGTGTGGGAGGCTGAGTACAGGGATCCGCTATGGACTGGGCTGCACTAACAGAACAAGACCATGTGTGCTCTTACATAGACCTGCATAGCATGTCATAGGAGGCAGAGCTGGAGACGTGCTCTCCTTTTAGAGCAATTAGACATTTCTAGGGGCCATTTTCTGATGCCTCTGCATCTTGGTATGATGCGATTAGTAACTGAATCTAAGCCCTCCCCTGACGCCCGTCACTCCCAGCCCTGCAACCCAAAGATAGGGAACAAGCTTTCCTTTACATGACATTAATGTTAGTATTTAAGGGCCTAAATCTTGCAAGAAAGTAGAGCTATTCGATAGTAAGCCTTTATCATTGTGCAGTGGCTGATTGGTAACTTTGAGCTGATGGGACTAATATGGGGTATAAAACAACACCACGGTTAAGAGCCTGTCTCCCTGGGTTGGAGTCTTGGTTCTATCATTTACTAGATGTGTGACATGTTACAAATTACTCAACTTATCTGTGAAATTAGATGATAATTGGATCTACTTAAGAGTCTTATTATAAGAATTAAATAGCATAGCTTGATCCATAGTTTACTTTTAATATAAATACTTATATAAACAAAATATAAATAGCTGTGCCACAGGTTATCTCTTTAAGGGTCCTGGAATGGATTTCAGAGAAGTAGATTTGAGCTGCACCCTGTAGTAGAACTGAGGCCTCCATTATTACCTTCATCTTGGTGTGATGGAATATACTCATCACATTTTATAAACAACAACCTGGCATGGTTTCCGATTACTCCCTTTTGTCGGGTGGAAGGTGATCCTCTGGCCCCTGCTCCGTGCTAGGCTCCTATCTTTCTTCAGAAGGAGCTGTTTGATGGGGCACCGAAGTCTCGCACTACTGGCAAGGACCGCAGTCCACAGTTTGGCCATGCCCAGTGTCCTGGTGAGAGGCTGGGTGAGAGGAAATGTAAAAACGAATGTGTAAAAGCTGCATGGATTGTGTGTCTGCCTTTCTGCCTGGTGCTGTGCTAAAACAGGTGCAGATATTCACTTATTTCTCACAAATTCCTACGGAACAGGTGAGGAAACTGAGGTACAAGAAAAGTCAAGTAATTTGACCAAGTTCTTACAGTAACAACAAACTTTAGGGTGGAGCCCTGCTGTTAAGAAGGGAGGGAGTCCTGCGCCTTTGGAATGAACGGGCCCTCTTCAGAAACGCTTTGGTGTTTGTCCTTTGGTGTGTTGCCCTCAGCTTCTGCTGGGAGCCATTGTGAGAAGAGGTCACGTGAAGCCTGTCATTGTGCATGTTATGAGGATAATATGAGAAAATTCTGTGTGGCACAATGTCTTCTTTGTGAAGACCCCTAGGAGAAATTTCTCTCCGTTCTTCATAAAGAGAGTTGGTAAACTCCCTGAGCAAATTAGTCTGCTTTTATTTCCTGGATGCTGTCAACTTCCCCCTTTTAGCTCCTCACTAGAACGCTGGCAATCAGATTTGTAGCCCACCTTTGCTTTGTCATTATGGCTTTGTTAACCTGGTGCCAATTTGTCACTACCTTTGCTTTGCCTTTTATTTCATTTCATGTTGACAAAGTCATTTTTTAAATCCCTATTATACATGCACATGAAAAAAAAAAAGTTCAAATAGTATAGAAGACCATAAAAATGAAAAATCTCCTTCCCTCTCCCTCACATCAATTCCCACCCTGGGTTTTAAATTGCTTTTTGAATATGTGGAAGATACTTTATGCATAAACTGCATGTATCTGCATTATTTAAGATAATAAAATTGTGCTAGTATACCTTGTTCATCACATTTTTTTTTTAAATTTCCATTCTAGCTAGAGATGTGTAAACAAGAAAGGTTAGTACTAACCCCCACTCACCATTTCCCATCTCTCCAAATATGTAAAGCAAGGTCCCTTATCTTAATTATAATACTGTCTTACCATTTTATCTTTTTTTTAATCACCTAAACTGTGAACTGGTAATGTCCCTGATGACTGGCACAGTAAGCATTTAATATGCAATTAAGGCAGTCACCCAAACAAGTGAGCATCTAGATGAAGAAGTGAAGGCCATTCTTTTTGTATAGAACATTCTATAAAAGAGCCACAAAGGAACCCGAATATTACATTGTGACACAAAGTCAAGAAAACAGGCTTTTCTCTATTTAATAGAGGAGAATATTAAGATGGAAAAGTGGTCTGCTTGGGGTGAGCATATACTTTCATTACTAATAAAACAGCAAGGGACCAAGTCCTTACATGACTGTGAAATATAAATGAAAAATCTGCACGTGTGTGCATGGCTGGCTGGGAAATTCACTCAGCAAAACATTCACCACGTCCACTGAACAGCCTCCATGTGCGGGTCACTGGTTTGGGTCTGAGGCCACTACAGTCAAGTCATAGTTTCTGCTTTAACGGCATCTACAGAGAGAGTATCTAGAGCTAGCTTAACCCTTCTCCTCGTTCCTCCCCACCCCCCACCTTCCAAATAAAGGAGATTTGAGAGAGCCTTCTACCTTTCTATTCCAACACCATGCCTGGGCAGTTATCATCTCATAAGTGTTTTCCCCAACATTCTAAGAATTTCTTCTTTTTATGAGTTCCCCGGTAATGCTTTCTCCTATAACTAATAATACCCTGTCACATGAAGCTTGTTTTCCTGAGGTGTGGGATTGAAACACAATCTAAAAACATTTGTCTAAATGCTTTTAGACTGTGTTCCAACCTCGGTACAAAATATAAAACAGCTCTGACCTGTGGCTCAGTGGCTAGAGCATTAGCCAGTACACAGAAAGGCCACAGGTTTAATTCCTGGTCAAGGGCATATACCTGGGTTGCAGGTTCAATTCCTGGTCTGGGTCAGGGTGAGTGTGGCAGGCAACGAATCGATGTGACTCATTCACATCCATGTCTCTCTCTCCCTCTTTCACCTTCCCTCTCCTCCCTCCCTTTCCCTCTTTCTAAAAATTAATGGAAAACATATCCATGGATGAGGATTAACAAAAAAAGAAATAAAAAGAAAAGAAAAATAAATAAAACAAACATGTGGTTTAAAAAATTGGTTTATAATATATTTTGACCACTATATTGTCTCTGACTTTTCAAATATGTCTGGGAATTGGATGTCTTTAAATAGCTAGATCTTCTCTGTGAGAAAAACAAACAAACAATGGCAATACTGTCATTATCTTTGGGTATCCTTTTTGTCCAAAGATTTCACCGTCTGTTGCTATCCAATTGTCTTTTTCTATTATTTTCTTTCTGCTTTAGCTTGATTCTGAATCCTTTTGAAAGAAAAAAATTATCTCTCTTTTTAAAATAGGTAAGTTTGTTGCACTATGGAGAGAAAATATACAGCAATTGCAAACTTGGCCACCTCTCCTAGAGTATATGCTTTGGATCCCTTGAAATTTGGCATTTAAACATGGTCTCCTGATTTTCATGTAAGTGCAGACAATAAATCTGTAAAGGTTCTTATCTGGAGTGGGGGTTGGGGGCTTCGGGTCATCTACAGTGAGGACATCAGCATTTCTTGGGTACCTGCTTCCTGGGTGGATGCAGGTGTGACTCCAGAAAAGAAGAGAAAAATGAGAAATCAACTTAAATCCAAGTATAGTTGTCTCATAACAATGAATAACATACTTAAAAAAAACCCGCTTATTTAGACTTGCTATCATTGATGTTCTTAATTATATATTTAAATGAAATGAGGATAAAGAAATCATTTCAATTAAACATGAACGATTTCCTACTAGAGTACCACCTGGAGAATTATGTTGTCAATTAATTATAAGTAATTGCCCAAGTGCGGAATGTGCCGTTTGTAGACGGGCTGTAATTTACAAGTCGCAGGCAGGGAGTGGGAGGGGCACAGTGGTCCACAGTTTCCATCTCGGACAAAGCCTCTTTCTCATTGGAGGTTTGGGGAGGCACTTACATTCCTTAGCTCTTGCTTATATTTCCTCCAGTTATTCTCGGGAGTGCAGAGGGCTATTGTTTCCCCAGAGCACATTCAATCCTGACATTTTCACTCCTCAGATTTAGAACTAGATTTTGTCTTTTTTGGTGTTTTCTGTGCTGGCAATGTAAAGTTATCAGGGTATTTAGCTGAGAATCACCAGCACCTTTGAAAACCAGAATCCCTGTGGAGGACCAAGTACACCAAGTAACAAGATACAGAAGTATTAATGCTGCAGGCTTGCCTCCCTCTGGGCCATGCGGTTGGGCTCCTTTTTTTTCTGACTTTTTTTTTTTTTTTTTTTTTTTTTGGTATTAGATTGCTAAGGATCAAAGGATAGTTCTTTAGACTACTTTTACCAGAAAAATTATGTAAATTGATTGGCTTTCAGATAATAGGGTTATTTCTTTTAACCAAGACTACGCATTCTGTTTTGTAATAACACAGCTGGCAAAGCATCAGGACCGACCGTTACAATAACTGAGTCCCCAGTAATAATTATTTTCAGCTGAGACCCTTGAGCCCTGGTGTACCATTCAGTACTCTCTATTAAAAAAAAAAAAAATTACTACACTCAATTTCTCATGTTCCTATAAACCTGGCTTTTGTTCTTATTTTCGCTAATTAGAATATTCTTTTCCTTAGCTTTAGAAAATCATTTTGGAGCCAATACATTTCATATAATTTGTTACCTTTCATATTATTTTAGATGATTGCTGGATTTCACACAATTACTTCTTTCGGCTAGTACCATTAAAGAACAAATGAACTGGTGGAAGAGCAGCACTGGTGAAAGGCTGGCCACAGGGCTGGGTCTGAAGGGAGCAGCCGCACTAGCAAGAACCCTGGAAATAAGGCCAAACTCTGTGAGCTGGGGTCCTCCAGCCCAGGCTCCTACGGAGCAGGGAATAGTTGTATTATAAAATCCTTGGAGTCTCCTGCCGAACGTGTTGACACCATTGACCTTAAGCAGATAGGCAGCCAGGTATTTCTGCAGCAAAATGGGTTTATTTGGGAACAACAAAGAATAACAATTCAGGCCTAGCCTGTTTGGCTCAGTGGATAGAGCATTGTTTTGCAGACTAAATGGTCCCGGGTTTGATCAGTTGCAGGCTTGATCCCCCGTACCCAGTCTGGTGCATGCAGGATCAACCAATCCATGTGTCTCTCTCACACTGATCTTTCTCTTTCTTTGTCTCTTTTTATCCCTTCCACTCTCTCTAAAAATCAATGGGAAAATATCCTCAGGTCAGGATTAACAACAACAAAAAAAGAAGAATTCAGAACTGCAGTCTAATGGTGAACCATGTGCAAGTCCCAAGAAAGAAGGGGAATGCTCTTTTATGGGCTTTTGTAAAGGAAGAGCCCATTGGAGGAAACTGAAAGTTGGAAGTATAATGGCTTTTCATTGGCTGAGCAGTGGCAGTTTCCCATTGGCTGAGCTTGTTACTGGATGGGAAGGAATCTTTTCTGTTCTCCTGCTGAGGTGGTGGAATATCACTTTCTGTATGAAATGCAAGGTGCATGTCCCCCTGTTGGGATCAGTAGTGTGCCTTGAGTGACACCTGTGGGAGAGCTCTTGCCTATTGTCCCTCTCTGCATGGAAAAATGTAAGCTCTGGGAGGCAGGTACCTGTGTGTGTTCCCTGCTCTATGCTGTGTATCTATAACAGTGACCCCAACAATACAGTGGGTGCCCAACAGATTCTCACTAAAATGAAATAAGAGAGATTGTGTCACTTGTTCTGAATGATGTATTATGCTATATTGTTTTTCAAGCTGCTTATTTTTCTAACTGTTAACAAAGTACTGTTCTGAATTAGTTATTAAATGACTTCAAGGTTTTAAGGTAATGTTCTCTTTTTTAAAAAATTAACAGACTATATATTTTTAGCACTGTCTGAGGTTTGGAGAAAATTGAACAGAAGGTGCCGAGTTCCTTTATGCCCTCGTTTCTCCCCTTCTCTCACACTTCCCTGTTCCTGACATTTTACGTTAGTGTGGTACTTTTGTTGATCTATAGTTTACATTATAATTCATTCTTGGTGTTGTACATTTCATAGGTTTGACAAATGTGTAGTGGCATGGATCCATTATAGTATTGTATAGATAATATTTTTACTACCCTAAAAGGCCTCTGTGATATCGGATTTATCCCTCACCCCCTAATCCTGGTAACTACTGATTTTTTTTTACTTTCTCCATAATTTCGTTTTTTGCTAGAATGTCATATAGTTGGAAACATACAGTATGTAGCCTTCTCAAATTGTTTTTTTTCTCTTACCAATATGAATTTAAGGTTCCTCCTCTTATTGTGGCTCGATAGCTCACTTTAAAAAAATCACTGTGCAGTATTCCCATTATATGGGTGTACCACAGTTTATCCATTCACCTATTGCAATCTTGGTTTCTTCCATATTTTGACAATTATAAATAAAGCTGTTCTAGACATTTGTGTACTGATTCTTGTGAGAACTTAAGTTTTTATTTTATTTGAGTAAATACCAAGGAGGGTGATTGCAGGGTCATATAATATTCATTTTGTGTCTTTATAATGAGAAGCAGTTTGAAGAAGGAATGAGTGCGTGTTGCTATATGTTTCCTCCTTCAGACTCTTCCCTTGAAAAGAGAAGATGCTATACATAAAAGATCTGAAACATACATAAAATATGAATAAGTTATTCCACAAGGGCTCAACTCAGTTCTCATGCTGTTAGTACTTCATAATATTATACCATATCACATTAATTAAAAGGCATCTTACACATTCAAATCTTTGTTAATTTTCAGCAAAAATAAGAATATGTGTGTAGAGGGCCGCCTGGGAAGGCACATGGGTATTTCTTTAAATTGTCAACCGAATCTGAGACAACTGGCAGAGCAGTGTCCTGGATATACATTTCCCTAAGATGGAGGACAGTGTAATCAGTTTGGCCTTCATATCAGCCCAGGTGTCACCAGGGGCAGGACTAGATATATAAATCCAGGAATGCTAGGGTCTCCTTTGATCCTATAAAAATAAACACACTGCGTGAGCAGTCATACCGTAGTCCTGCCTCTCCTTCAGAGAGAACGATGGCCCACCCAGCTCCCAGCTTTTAAATCCATTTCTGTGTCTTCTTTCTTGCTATTATTTCTCAATCCCTGGCTGCCTCCACTTAGAACTGGTTCGTTCATCTCTCTTTCCATGCTGGATGCGGAAAAGGGAGATCCCCCCCATGTTTGGCCCCCGCCTCATCAGGCCCCCACAATGTATTATAGAAAGCTGGCAAAAATATTCACATGGGACAGAGTGAGGCACCTCTGTTTTCTGTGCCACAGCATGACATTATTTTCTTTTATTACAAGTCGGAGAAGGTAAGCAGTATATTTCTGGGTAAGGACTTGCTGTGTTTAACCAATGGTACTATCCAAGCCACATGTGTCAAACACAAGGCCCGCAGGCCAAATCCATCCCGCCAGGCCTTGCAATGTGGCCCGCACCGCGCTGTCATCACTGCACTTCGCTGCGTTTCCATCACAATGACAGTTTATGACTGTTCAGTAAACCATTCGGCCCGCGATTTAGGCTGGATTTTAGATTTTGGCCCCTTCTCTGATTGAGTTCGACACCCCTAATCCAAGCTGTCCTTCAAGCCGAGAACCCCCGGACCTTATCCAACTGCACTTTGCCCAGGTCTGAGGCACAGCTGAGGGTGAACAAATGCTGCAGCACATCTCTGTTCTGTGGACTGTTTTGTGAGGTGGCCGCTGTGTTCAGTGGTTTGAAGATGATTCCTATTGTGCTCATCTTTATCTAGCCCAGCCCTGCCTCTTGAGTATCCAAGGCTTTTCTCCTGCCTTCCTTTACCAAAGGTGAGCTATCGATTAAACATTCCTGATGTATTTTGCTGCATGAAATGAAAGCATCAGAGACTTGAGAGTGTATTTGTTCTCTCTTTTCTTTGTCTAAAATTGCCCTACTTGTGCCAGCTATTTGGCAAATTTTTTTCTATCCTTTTCTTATCCTGTTTCTGCAGATAAAAAGTCACAATGCTATTATTCACCCCGCCCTGACAACTCCGAGTCATCATTGATTCCTCCCTGTGTTCCAGATAAGGAAAACAGAAGAAGCAAAAACACAGCGGCTTGGTGTGCGAGCCTCTGTTAGTTTCATATGCATTGGAGGACTCATCTGCTTTGATGGGTTAGAGCCACGATAAGAGATAGAGCCCTCAAATAGTTCTGTCTAGAGTGGGAGGCATTGTTATATTTGCAGTGGGTACATGTTATGAAAGAAATATGCATTGGCTTCTATGAGCTTGTGTGGGGGAAACTGTAAACAGTTACGTGTGACTGGAGCATGAGGTTTATGTTTGTGTTTGGTTGGGCCTTGTGGGCAGAAAGATAGAGATGTTAGAAGGCCAGTCCAAAAAGTCTGGTTGAAATCAGGTTTGAAAGTTGCCTTGAAATCATAAGGAGCCCGGACTGTATTGAGTAGTCAGTGTGGAGTTAGTGAATGTTTTGGTATGTGTTTTTAACAGTCTGGATTCCCAAACTGTTTTCTAACTTTCTCCAGGACTTTGCATTTGTATCCCATAGGCATCTCAAAAGTGCTTCAAGGTTAAAGCCAAACTCATTGTCTTCCCTCCCCCTCTCCTCCTCCTCATAGTTCCCCCTTCTTATTGATGAACATCACCATCTACAGTAACTAACCAAGCCAGAGATCTTGGGGAGATCACTTCCCCTTTATTCCTCACCCCATGATCAACAAGACAGCATATGCCATTGATTCTTTCTATGACATGGCACTCTAGTTTATCTCCATTTTCAGTTCTAATATTTTATCAAAGTTAATGCCATTAAATCACACTAATTACTTTTTACTTGAAGAGATAAAGCAAATTATTATGCGTTATTGCTTTAGCATATGAAGCTGAAACTTTATTAAATCATTGTAATAAGCTTGGAGTTGTGCAAATGCAATATGCTTTTTAAGGATATTGTTAACAAAATCAGTGTATTAGGAATTCATAAGATTGTTACTACATGCATTTGAAATCTCACCTTGACTTCATATGTTCTTTGGTGTTCCTCTCTATTATATTAATCAGGACTAGGTTTGGAGCATATAGCAATAATAATAATAATAATAATAATAATAATAATAAATGGCTTAACTAAGAAAAAAGTTTATTTCTCATGTAAAGTAAGTATGGAGGGAGGCAGTTGGAGTCTGGCTTGATGGCTCCATTGTGTCATTAAGGATACAGGGACAGTCTATCTTTCACAGCTTCCATCACTATGCACAGCTTCCACCTTCAAGATTATTTGCTGTTATAAAATGGCTCCTGGAGCTCCACCCATCACATCAATGAAACAATGCCCCCAAATAAGGAATAGTGGACAGGTAGACAGTTGCTCAGCAGCTGAGCCATCTCTCATTATGTAGCTTTTATGGACACCCCACACCACTTTTACCAGTATTTTTTATCCTGGTCAAGCATATTGAAGAATTAAGTATTCATCATCTGGTGTCTTAAAGAGTAAAAACATAGCTTCAGAGTTCTGTATGATGTCTCCAATCAATTAATTTCTGTGTTGCTCATTTTGTTGTCTTTTGCTATTACAATACTAGAAGTTTGGTGCATGAAATTCATGCACGGAATGGGGAATCCCTCAGCTCGGCTCGCACCCTCTCCCAGTCCGGAC
The DNA here is from genome assembly GCF_014108245.1 of Pipistrellus kuhlii. Classification (NCBI taxonomy): domain Eukaryota; kingdom Metazoa; phylum Chordata; class Mammalia; order Chiroptera; family Vespertilionidae; genus Pipistrellus; species Pipistrellus kuhlii. The sequence goes on along the minus strand of NW_023425573.1, from coordinate 41,326,619 downwards.
CCCTTGAGGAATGTCCACCTGCCAGCTTAGGTCCGATTCTCCATGGGGATCAGGCGAAGCCAGTAGTAGGACATCCCTTTCACAGTCTGGGACCTTTTGCTCTTTACCACCCTCCTGCTTGCTGCTCCTTACCACTCAGTTTGTTGCTCCTTAGTGCTGCCGCCACAGAGATGGGAGAGGCTCCCGCCATTGCCACTGTGTTCACCAACTATGAGCCTAGCTTCTGGCTGAGCAGCGCTCCCCTTGTGGGAGTGCACTGACAACCAGGGGGCAGCTCCTGCATTGAGTATCTGCCCCCTGGTGGTCAGTGCATATCAGAGCGACCAATTATTCTTGTTCTGCCGTAATGGTGGCTTAGGCTTTTATTATATATGCTAGAGGCCCGGTGCATAAAATTTGTGCATGGGATGGGAGCCTCAGCCCAGCCTGCACCTTGATCCTGAGGATCAGACCTAAACCGGCAGTTGGACATCCCCCTTACAGTCCTGAACAACTGGCTCCTAATCACTCACCTGACTGCCAGCCTGGTTGCCCCTAACTGCTCCCCCCCCCCCCCCATTGACCTGGTCACCTCTTAGTGCCATCCATGCCAGCCTGGTTGCCTCTAACTGCCCCCCCTGCTGGCCTGGTTGCCCCCAACTGCCCTTCATGCTGGCCTAGTTACCCCTCATGCCTCCCTCCCGGCCCCCTGCCAGCCTGGTTGCCCCACACAGCCTGCTGTTCAGGCTCTTGGTCATCCCTCACTAACCCCCCTGCTGGCCTGGTCAACGACAGCCATCTTTTGAGGGTGTGATGGTCAATTTTCATATTACCTTTTTATTATATAGGATGTTGTGATTAGGGTAATCTAGGGACTTCCATTTCTATGATGTTTATATATATTTTTTTTAAATATATTTTATTGATTTTGTACAGAGAGGAAGGGAGAGAGAGAGTCAGAAACATCGATGAGAGAGAGTCATCGATCAGCTGCCTCTTGCACACCCCCTACTGGGGATATGCCCGCAACCAAGGCACATGCCCCTGACCGGAATCGAACTCGGGACTCTTCAGTCCCCAAGCCGACGCTCTATCCATTGAGCCAAACCGGTCTCGGCATATGATGTTTATATTCGATATTTTTAAAATTCTTGCCTCTATTTAGCTTCAGTTTCATAAAACCTGGTACAATGATCATCATGGCCATTTCATAGAGCAGAGAATTGAAACAGAAAGTCACACAATTTTTTTCACTTTACAACATGTCAGTTTAAATGTGGAAGTAGGTCCATGCATTAAAACCAGCAAATTTATCTACACTGGTTTTTCCCTTTTCATTCTCCACTTGCCAGCTCTCCTCTTCTAGGTCTTATTACCCCTCATCTCAGTTCTCTTTCCAGGAATTCATAAGTGGAGTTAGCAAGAACCACACCTACGGATGCAACTTATTACTGACAAATGACACATGAACTGGTATTTTGAACACACAGGTGTTCAAAACATAGGTGTTTCACCTCTTGAAAGCAGAGGTGAAGTTATTGTCAATTAAAATCAGTGTCAATCCCTTCTACTCTTATTCCTGTCTGCTCTTTTGTTGTTGCAGGCATACTTTATTTACATGTAAATAAAGGTAGAAGCTAATGTAGTCAAGACAGACAAGTAAAACTTCTAGTGACAGGTGATTTCCTTCAGGTTTTTGCTCAAAAATCACCACTTGAGTGACAGCTTCCATGGCAACCTTTATTAATGTCTTCTCCCCATTACAACTTCTGACATTTCGTATTCCTTTTCCTACTGGATTTTCTCTCCTTAACCTTCACCACATGTAACATACTGTTTACTTTTGCTTATGTTTCTTGTTTTTTTGGCAGTTTTCTCCACTAGAAAATAAGTCTGTCGGGGTGGTGATTTTCTGTTGTTTTATTCACTCCTAAATCCCTAGAACATGGCTTGCCACACAGCAGGTGCTGGATAAATGAATTTTATTGCATGTTAAGAAGAGTATATTAGGAATTTAATTGTTCCAGCATTCAGTTTATTTTTGTACCACTTGTTTAAGTGGTATCATTTAAGTAAGTATAATTTGAAGCTAAGGAAATCCTTGGTTCAGCTGACCTTCTAGTTCTTCCTTGTTACTATTGGAATTTATTACAAATGCCAGTTTTCCCTACATTTTGACAGTTTTTGATTACTTCCTGTTTCAACTAAATGAAAATTTTCTTCTCTTTGGATATCACATAATCACAGTCAGTCTCATTTTAAAATAGCTTGATATTACAAATTTAATCCTGGGTTAAATTTTGTTCAGTGGAACAGTAACTACATTATAATACAATTCTGTTGTATTACAAGAATGTATGTTATTTCTATTTAAAACTAATGGTATCTGAAAACGAGGCAATTCTTTCCAGATGTATGTTCGAGAATCAGAAGGTAAATTAATGAATTCTTACTTAGTTTGTTTTGTAAAACATGTATTTATAGAATTGGTCACTGATAATACTGAAGCACTCCAAATTGAGCCATCCCTATGGAGTTGAAAATATATGTATAATAGCAAAGCCTCTTCAATTAGAGTATCTTAGATACTCAAGTTGAAGAACAAAAATATGACTGTCATTTAGCTTAAAGGACAATTACACCTTAGCTCCATGTGAATTTTCTAGCTAATACTTCCCAATGATAACAGTATGTCTTCCCCGCTCAACTGCTAATATTGTTTGTACTGGAGCAAGTAAAATATCATTTTCTGTGGCTCTTTTCATTTAAAGATTACCTTGTGCATATCTCCTGAGTAAACTGAAGTCATGAAGTCATTTGTATACCTTAGTCTGGAGACTGATGGCCTCAGGTTGATTCAATGTCATGGCCTTTCAACACTGCCAATAAATACCCTTGTTTTTCACTTGTTTGCACGGCAAGTTCTGTAATTGATAGTGTATGTGCCTGAAGAGTTAGGTATTTGTGCAAGTAATAAGTATAAGCCCATGAGAGCAAACTATAAGAGAGTAAACATTGATGGGTTAATATTGTGGACATCAGTGAACTCAGACATTCGTTAGGTGTTGAGATAAACAAAGCAAAGAAGCATTTAAAAGACACAACAGGAGATCAAAAGGAACCTGGTTCTACTTGCATAGAGAGGTTGGTTGTACTTGGCTGTCTTGCTTTTGCTTCCTGGTAAATAGATAATTTTAGATTATGTTTTCAATATCGTGCCAATTTCATTAATCACCCCATCTTTCTGTCTCATTGATTCTAAGAGCTCTCTTCATGGAGAGGGCGGCTTTGTCTTATACTCAGCAAACTACTTCTAAATTGCTGGTGTGGCCCTTGATGTAATTCAGTTTCATTCATCTAATCTAATTACATTTTATAGCTCCTCCCCCCAAAAAGTGAGTACACACTTTTGGAAGATCAGAAGATGAGAAGGCATGAAGACAGGCTTCATTAAAATCAGACACTACTGATCAAAACTTAACTGCATTGAGATCAATTCCTTCTTTGTAATTAACTCAGCAACTCCAAGGATAATTTCTCTATCCTAATTAGAAGATAAACAATATATAAAGATGTACCACTAACTCAAAGGGTACAGTTTGATCATTTGTGCTATTAGTATTGAGCAATGGTAAACTGACTTGTGAGTTCCCTTCTGAATTTTAATATATGAAAGTGATTGTAATGGAAAAGGTAATTATTTTCCTAAAGTAAAATATCAAATTTTCATCAGTGTTGAATTTAGAAAATTTGATTATTTAATACCAAACACAATATAAAACTTGAGCCTCACAGATAGAAGACCCATTGGAAAGCAATTACTCACTTTATGACTTTTACTCAAACATCATAAAATTGGGCAAAATTAGCTTTTTATTATACTGATTACTATTAATGCTCTAATTGGCTTGAATAAGGGTGACTTAATTTTGTCAGTGATTCAGAAAATTAAATTGCAGGGGGGTAACTAAAATCCTTTCACAAAGAGGAAAAAGGGGGATCTCCCTCTGCTGTTGGATTTCCATTTGTGGGGTGTCAGAGTCTGCAACATGATCAGAGCATGGGCAACTAGGAACTTGTCTTTTGGGAGGGGGGAAAAAAAGGAGGCAAAGAGGTTGGTGAAATGAAAGATTGAAGTGATCATAGGAATTATTCAGCTCAACTCCTAATTTCACACATGATCAACCAGATGGATGAATTGACTTACCCACTGTCACCCCACTGGTTAGTGGTAGAATGAGGCCGGCAGCAGGCTCTTCTGTCCCTTCTGATTCCTTCTTCTCTATCTTGTGTTCTCTCAGTAATTGCAGGGATTGGGAGTTTATGGAACTTCGGTTTCTCTACTTCTAGATTCTCCTGCCTTTCATAAAAGTGGTGTTCTCTATTTATATAATTGAACATTTGCAGGTATTTGGCTGCTTTGCAAGTCTCTGATTTCTGCATTTTCCTGCAACATTATCAAATAAAAATAGCACAATACAGTTTTTTCTTCAAACATATTCACTCATGGAAATAATGCGTCTTCCATGGCCATATATTGCCACAGCTAGATAAAAGATTTAGGAGTTTTGGAAACATAAAACTGTTCATTCATAATATATTTGGATTCATGATTCATATAATATTGTTGTAGGATTTTTGGATATAACACACAGATATGGTGGCAAGATAACATTAAAAAAGCAAGTCAAACTTCATACATAGGAAAAATCAATCCTAAAGTTCACAACATTTTTAAATGAGAGAGAGCGAACTATGGCTTTTCACCATTTTCTTATGTAGTTCTTTTAAATTGTTCTCAGAAAAATTATTTTTAAGTAGGTAGAACCTTGCGTGAGGTCAACTCATTTAAAGAAATGATGACTTATAAAAATCTTGAAGGTCTCTTAGCCTGTATGGTCTCAAAGGGCAACCCTCATTCTCTTCCCATCGTTTGGAATGATTGATTAAACATTGGGTATCCCCACCTTGGTAAAAAGAGTCTTCCCACCTTCAACCTGATGCAATTCTATGGTTTGGGATTTTTGGGACTAATTTTGGTGTGTGTTAAAGTCTGGAAAAGGTAGTGGAGGGAATGCATCAAATTGAGTAGCAGATATAGTTGATATGTCCTTGCACGGAACTCATTTCCTGAGAACCAAGGCTCTTCCCATTGTGTGTATCTGTTGCCATATGAGCCTTGAATTGGTCAGAAGAGCACTAAACTGCAGTTATGTAGCAAAGAGACCCAGAAGCACTGTGGCTTAATGAACAAAGAAGTTTATTTCTGCTTCATGGAACAGCCCAAATATGAGTAGCCTAGGTCAGTAGGGCACATCTGCTCCATGTGGTCTTTGGAGACTTGCTTCATTTCACTTTGTTGATTTGCTATCCGCAGTGGAGTGGTTCTCAAATTCTTTGGTTTTAGGAATCCTTTACACTTGTAACAGTTATACAGGATTTTAAAGATCTTTTGTTTTTATTAGTCATGTCTATCAGTATTAATTGTTTTAGAAATTAAAACTGATAAATTTTAAAAACATTTATTCGCTTATTCACAAATAGCAAGAATAAATCATTATGTAACACAAATAACATTTTAAGAAAAACATATTTTATAAAACAAAAGTGAGAAATTTTTGCAATGCTTATTTTTGCAATCCTTCCTAATATCTGGTTTTAATGGAGGAAATCTGGATTCTCATTCCTGCTTCTACAACCAATCGATTGTATGTGGGGTATTTGAGGGGGGAAGGAGGTGTGAGGGTTGAAATATATGAAGAAAACCACAAAGACATGAACGTGGAAATGGCAAAAATATCCTAATAGTATTTTTCAGAATCCTATAGATATTTTTCTTTAATACAAAACTTGATAAGAAGCAATTTCTTTAATGTCAGTGAACTTTTTGTACTTGGTTACATTCACATCCATTGATTTATCATTCCCCTTTGCTCAGGCATGATTATTTAATTTCAGGAATTGGTCATTTGGGAATTATTTGTTCACTGAGTTTCACAGGCCTTTCAAATGTTGACACATGTCATTATAAATATCAAAAACATATTTTTTTAATGTTTTACACTGATATCCTCAGAAAAGTTTTTGACTAATGGGAGGCTGTTAAGCATATATGTATTTTCTAGAATACTATTTGCTTGAAAGCTTGAATTGTATCATCAACAAAAAAAAATTTATTATTTTTTTATTGATTAAGATGTTACATATGTGTCCTTATTCCCCCATTATTCCCCCATCCCCCTCACTCATGCCCTTAACCCCCTGGTCAACAAATATTTTCATTTGACTTTTTTGAAGTGACAATCTCAGTTGTTCATTTTTAAGAAAATGTCTACAAATACTCAATTCAAAATAACAAGCCTTTGTGATTAAAAAAAAAAAAATCCAAGTGTTTACTCACATATTATTCTGAGTTCCTTGTTTTGTTTTTTCATGTTGTCTCCGCTGTCATATCACTTCTTCTTTCTGTCTTAAGTGAACGTTAAAGATAGGAATGAGAAGACCATCCTGTATGTGGCAATGACCCTTCTCCATTCCTGGTGGGGCTCGTGCCTTCTGGGAGGCTGTGTGGCACCAGCAGCACATGAGTCCTTGTGAGGAACACAGAAAACTCTTCAGGCAGACCTGGGTTAGTTGCTCACTGGAGCAACAGTACGCAGCCTAGCTCTTTGGAATAGCTCCTGTTTTCATAGGATTAAAAGCGAAGACTCTCTCTGTATATCCAGATGTGTAAGTTTGGGGATTTTATGATGGAATTCTCCCTTTCCTCTCTCATCTGGCTCCAGCCCCAGATTGGCTCTCTTTCTTTCTGCTTTTGACAAAACTATATCCTGTTCATGAAAAGCAGCTATTTGATTTGAAAATATTGTGCAGGGATTAATGACTTACACAGCTAGTACAGGGTTGAGAGAAGCTTGAATTCTCTGCCTCCTAAGGTCTATTCTCCTCATAGCATTTGTGAAGTTTACAGTGAGCATGTCACACAGCGAAGCAAGAACTGACAAGTGACAAGAACTGACAAGAACTGTCTAGCATTATGCCTGACAGCAAGACGGAGCCCAATTACCACACGTTTACTTCTTCATACCTTGCCTCTTTATGCTGATCCATATTGTTCTTATTCACCTGTATTCTGCTGCTTTTTGTGTGCCTAGAACTCTCCTTAAACATTGATAATTGGTTAAAATAATACCAAAAAATATATAAAATCACAATGACACATAATAGCCACTTTTTGAACATTGAGAACTATTTTATGGATTACTCCCTTTTCAAAGAAGCTGGAGTTCATTGGGGAAGAAGACCTACAAAAGGCTGCACAAAACGGTTTCAGGAAGCAGGAGGCCTACAGACTAGTGCCTGGGAGGTTGATCAGGAGGCATCGAGGCTGAAGGGTAGAGATGACAGGTGGCACGCAGACAAGAAAACCTAGGAGTTAAGGCACATGGATGGGGATCAGTGGACAGCAAGGCACCTGGCCTGGAGCGAGCAGGGGATCCTTACTGGGAAGAGTGGACTTAATCTTGCATGGTCACCAGAGACCAAGCCATCCTCCAGGAGCATAGACAGCATCAGATGAGAAAGAGGAAGAGGCATTTTTTAAATCCTCTCAAGGAAATGATGATTAGGAAAAGTGATGTTGTTGGAAATAAGACATGGCTTCTGAAAGATAGGAATGCCCATGCTCTTCTATCTGGCAGTTCCTCCTCACTTTCTGCTTGGGTGTCCTTTTGGCTTCAGCTAAAATGATACCTCCTGGCAGAGCCTTCCCCCCCACACCTCACTCTCCACGACTGGGCTGGGTGTCTTTTTGTGTACAGCTTCTCTTCATCCTGTGGATACCTTGCTGTATCATATAATTGTTTGGATTACCCAGGAGATGGCAAATTCTCTGAAAATGGAGAACTTGTCTTATTGCATCTTCATGCTTAGCAGGATTCCTAATTCATGGTAGCGACTCAATAAATACTTGAAAGAGCGAATGAGTGACTAAGGAGCATCCTATCTAATGAAATACTAATATGCAAATTAACTGTCACTTTGTGATAAAGATAGTGGTGCCCACAGCCAATAAGGAGGGAATATGCAAATTGATGCAACAAAGATGGAGTCGTTGGCTAGAGCCATGATGTCAGCCGGAGCAGGTGGGAGGCCAGACAAAGCCATAGTGGCAGAGCCAAGGCAGAGGTGGTTAGGGGCAATCAGGCCAGAAGGGGAGGGTAGTTGGGATGATCAGGCCAGCAGTGGGGAAAGTTAGGGCTGAATAGGCTGGGGGGGGGGGGGGCAATTAGGAATGAGCAGGCCAGCAGGGGGGACAGTTGGGAGCAATCAGGGTAACAAGGGCGGGCAGTTGGGGGTGAGAAGGCTGGTGTGGGGCAGTTGGGGGTGAGCAGGCTGTAGGCAGAGTGGTTAGGGGCAATCAGGCAGGCAGGCAGGTGAGTGGTTAGGAGACAGCAGTCCCAGATTGTGAGAGGGATATCTGTCTGCCAGTTTAGTCGGGCCTAACCCAGCAGTCAGATATCCCCTGAGAGGTTGGGTTCCAGATTGGAGAGGGTACAGACCTAGCTGAGGGACACACCCCCCATGCATGAATTTCATGCACTGGCCCACTAGTGCAATAATATTAGCACAAAGATATTAGGACCTAGTTGATTTATAATAAAAGTGGTAAGGAAAAGGAGACCTTCAAAATAAGAGTAAGTGGATGGGAGGCAAAATAGTTGCTCACCGAATAATGAATGCAAGATTTATTCTAGATTATCTGCTCATCTTATTATTTCCTCATGCTACTTTCTCTTAATTGAGAATTCAGAATTAAATTATTAATGATTTGTTTATACTTTAAATGTCACTGTCAATATGTAAGTACTCTGAAGGCAGCTATTTCATATACTAGCTTTTAGTTTAAAGTTAATTAGAATTCTTGAATAATTTGAGTGTAACAATATATTATTAATGCTATTAGTCTTGCTTGTGAACAGAAAGTAAATGTGTGTGTGTTTTTTAATGAGATCTATTAAAAGTAAATGAACTTTGGCTTTTTATGATTTTAATAAGACCTATTCATTGCAGAAGAAATATAGTTATAATTACTTGTGTAATCTAATAATGACATATAAACATTTAAGGGGAAAAAAAGAATTACCCGAGATAATCATTACTTATACATAATCGCTAAGTAACTTTTGGTAAATATTGCCAGGCATTTTTCATGCACACATTTGGGGTGTGTGTGTGTGTGTGTGTGTGTGTCTGTCTGTCTGTCTGTCCGTGTGTCTGTGGTGTGTGTCTAAATGTATGCCCACTTATAATAAGGTACACTCTTTATTCTGCATGCAATCTAATTGTAACCTAAAATGTGCATATGCCTGTTGCATGTTGTTAGCCCATCTGATGTGGTAGAACGTTCCACGCACCTCTGACAGTATCCCACCTCAGGTATAAGCTGTGCTATATCTCTGTTCCCACTTTTCCCAAAGCCACAAGGTCACCTAAACACATGAGGGTACAACCTAGAAATATGGAGCCATCCATTAATACTGAAACCTCAGTCAGTGAGGGGTCATAGGATAAATGCCCAGCCTCCCCGCCCCTCTTCCCAGCCCTGTGTTAGGAGAGTTGTAAGTGGAACTGAGATGCCTGCAGCAGTAATCAGTGTGGTCCTGAAAACCACAATGGATCATCTCCCTCGTCTGCCTTACTTTCTCCTTTTCTCTCTTCTGTTTCCTGGGATCACCTCTCAGATCACAACCTGCATCCATACCCTCGTCTCAGGATCTGCATATTAGAAAGAGTAACTTTTGTAATTTATTATAATTTCTCTAATCTTTTAACAAATTTTGTGCTTCTTAATAGCAGCTCTCATGGGCTTCATTCCCAAATTTTACTCCCTCTCTCTCTCTCTGTCATTCTCACTATTTTTCCCTCCTTCTATGCCTTTCACCTCATCTTTTTCTTGTCTCTTTCCTTCATCTGTTTCCTTTCTCCCTAATTTCTGTTCTAAACATGAAATGGATTGATCAGTCCATTCTGCTTTGCAGTGATTCTCCCTAGGTGTGGAGGAGAGTCCACATCTGAATCAGTAAGCACGTGCTAACCTCCCATTATTGAAGTTAGATTTGCTTGAATTTGCATTCTTAGAAAAAAGAATTATAGTGTAAATCCATGCACAAATGCCTTTATAGATAGGTCTGATTAGTTTTTTTTACAATCAGTGTTGGGTCAAAGGATATGCAGAATTTAAAGATTAAACTACTCCTTAGAAAGGTTATTAAATTTGTAGAGTAGTATTTAAATTTGTAGATTCGTATTTAAATTTGTAGATTCTATACACTGCTGACTTCTGTGTGCCAAATTCTTTAATTTTTTTCCAGACATGGATAAAAATATCTGTGATATATTTGCATATGTTTTTGATGACATATTTTTGTCTGTTGTGTTTCCTGTTTATTATTCTTCTCCCCATTTTTCTCATTGGGTGTTTTGATATTTTAATAAACTTTTGTGAGCTCTTTGCATATTAGAAATAGTAACTTCAGTAACATATTATAATTTCTTTAATCTTTTGACTAATTTTGTGCTTCTTAAAAGCAGCTCTCATTGGCTTCATTCCCAAATTTTACTCCCTCACTCTGTCTTTCTCCCTGTGTTGACATTCTCAGCATTTTCCCCCTCCTTCTAGGCCTTTCCCCTCATCCCTCATTTTTTCTCATCTCTTTCCTTCATCTGTTTCCTTTCTCCCTAATTTCTGCTCTAATCATGAAATGGATTGATCAGTCCATTCTACTTTGCAGTGATTCTCCTGGGTGTAGAAGAGAGTCCATATCTGAATCAGTGGGAGAGTTGGTTTTTTTAAGATTCCTGTTACTCAGACTCTTGATAATCACAGTCACAGTTAGTTAAGGGTGTGTGTGTGTGTGTGTGTGTGTGTGTGTGTGTGTAATCTCTTAGCTAAGCAGGGGCAGAAAAAATTGGGAATCACTGGCTGGCATGTCTTAGAAGACATGGAAATGCGACTCACATTTCTCTTCTCTTTGTTCCTATGATTAAACCTACAAAGACCCTGTGCCCTCAAGGCTCATCTTCAGGAAACTCCTATTTATGTATGCTTGGCAGCTCAGCAAATTACTTTCTAAATTGATTGCTGAATATGCTGAAGGCATCTGCTTGACCAGGTCTAGAGGACCAGCATCTTTTTTAAAAGCCCAATCAATAGGAAAGACTGCTATCTATATAATGCCTCAGGGTCAGGTCCAAATTATATTTGCACATCAGGGGAGCTTTCAAAGCTCAGGCAGATGCCAGAGGCCTCCATGGAGGAGTCATCGGTCTGCATTGTAGATTTATAGTCACATTTCTACTGATTCAGGAAAGGAGGAAAGGATACTATTGCATCCTGGGAGCACTCTGGGCCTTTCCCCTCATCCAGCTCACCACTGACCAGCAACATCTTTAGGCTTCATTCTTTTCAATTTATATATCAAATTTTAAACTCACAACATATGAAATATTTCTTTGCATTCTGAGTTCTTTTACAAGGTGCATTAAATATTATTTTGAATGAATTTAAATTACACTCATTTATTTAAATCTATAGTTAAATGTTTCTGAAAGGAATTTTCAATGTAATAACATTATTAATATAAGTATTAACATGAAAGTTACACACATAAAAGCAAAAATAGCAAAGTTGTTGAAAGACAATGCCAGTTGCTATGACTGAGCTATAGAATTAGATTTCAGCTTCCAAAATCAAGGCAGAAAGATAGTAGGGTAACATAATTCTCACTTGGTAAGAGGAAGCATACCTTGGACTACATTTAAAAGGAAGAATATCATATGGAACTTACCCATTTGACTTAAAGTAATTTAGTGCTAACCTTTCTAATAAACCCATTGCAGACATGAAAGCATTTTTTCTCTTGTTTATTTCTTACAATAAACCCTAGATAGAATCAATTCGAAGGAAAAAGTTGATATACCTACATTGATACATCATTATCACCCAAAGTTCATAGTTTATATTAGGGTTCACTCTTAGTGTCTCACACTCTATGCTTGGACAACACTGCCTTGAATTCGGTGATAATTCATCATCATGATAGGAGGTATGGAAACTGAAAGGTAGATTTTTAAAACTGTTACTTTTCAGAAGTATGTAAAATGAAACTAAAAAAGCAAGCGCAAACCTATCTAATGCTAGATGGTAAAGTGAACTGTTCAGATCTGACCTATTTTTTGTTCCCTATGAAACCTCTATAGCACTGCTGATTAAAAGAAGAAACTACCGTAGGTAAAAGAACAGATTTACTGACACTTAAAAAAGCTTCTTTACCCTAACCGGTTTGGCTCAGCTGATAGAGCGTTGGCCTGCGGACTGAAGGGTCCCAGGTTCGATGCCGGTCAAGGGCATGTACCTTGGTTGTGGGCACATCCCCAGTAGGAGATGTGCAGGAGGCAGCTATCGATGTTTCTCAGTTATAGATGTTTCTAGTTCTCTATCCCTCTCCCTCTCTGTAAGAAATCAATAAATTATATATTTTAAAAAGTCATGGAATAAATAGCACTCAACTTTTATGTATATGGTCAAAATGCAAAGGAAGGTGGCAGGGTGACCACCAGCAGTGTGTCTGACCTCCATCCTGGTGCTGCTGTTGGCTTTGCCCAGAGTAAGAATAGCCCCAGAAGCCTTCCACAGGACACCATTATTGATTGATACCCTTGTTGCCAAGTTGTGTCTCGCGTGCTGTGTCTGGGAGCAGATGTGCATGAGATAATGAAAAATCCCATTATACATTGCAGTTTCGGTGGAGAATGATGGAAGTCATTTCAACTTTCCTGTGTTCTGGTCCTAGTCTTGCTCAGATCCTTTATAAGTCTTCTTAGATTGAAATTAGTTGATGTGTAGTTTAATAGCTATTAAGCACCATTTATTAAGCCTTGTCTCATGATGCTGTGTGAGTCAGCTCAGAATGCCATAACAAAATACCACAGACTGGGTGGCTGAAAGAACAGAAATGTGCTTCTCATGGTTCTGGAAGTTAGAAATTCCAAATGGAGGTCCTGCAGAGTTTGGTTTCTGGTGGGAGCTCCCCTCCTGACATGCCGCCTTCTCACTGCAGCAGGTACGTGGACTTTCCTCTGAGCGCCAGGAGAGGAAATCTGCGTGATTGGATTATGGGAGAGTTAACAAGATTATGTGCTCTCTGGAGGATGGTTACACCTCAGAAGGGTCTGGGAAAGAGGATTACTCTGGCATTTCAAAGGAGTGTTAACCTAGATGCCCAGGAACAGTGGGCAGGGCTGCTTAAGGCAGAGGTAAACCTTTTATAGGCCATCTGGAACTCCTCAGTTGGGAATTTAGGATTAGATCATTTTATGAGGTTAATTCCAGTCACTGAAATTGTAAGATTTATTAGCCCTTTTCTTATTCCCATCCTCATCCTCACTGGTACTGGGGGAAAGGATATGTGTTGCTTTGAGGGAGGCAGGCACATGATCACACTATAGAGGGCAGCAACCCTGATCTTATAGGATCTGGGACGAAATAAGGAGGTTAGGTCAGTACAAATAACACCTGACACCAAGCTTTCAGTGACATTTTGAGATGCATAAACACATATGGATTGGATTAGTGATTGTGTTCCTTAAAAATGAACAAATGTGTATAGATATATATCAAAATGTATATGGATGCGTACCACAAAGTGCTATAGCTATAGATCAGAGATGCAAAAGAATTAGAAACTTACGACAAAAATATGAGAAAGTTTGTGTTGGTATCATTGGATTATTCAGCAGTCTGTTTAAATCTTCACTAACTCCTCCCTGTTCATTACAAATGTGTTGAATCTGTGTGTACAATTAGATGTCCTATCTGCTTATACAATGTTGTAAACCAAGTATGTCAAACTCAAAGGCTAACAGGTGCCCAATAAACAAGGTTTAAGTACATGTGGGCCACAAAAAAACAAAAGCTTCAATTTTCATAGAAACGTAGGTTTATTTTGATAGAGACATGCTGAATACAAAGGGCTGAAATAAATGAGTAATTCTATCTAATAAAAGAGTAAAATGCTAATTGACCATCACTCTAAGACCCAAGATGGCCACCCCATATAATCAAAGATGGCTGCCCCCATGTGGACACAAGATGGCCTGGAGGGGAGGGCAGTTGTGGGCAGTTGGGAGAGACCAGACCAGCAAGGTAGGGCAGTTGGGGGGTGGGCAGTTAGGGGGGACCAGGCCTGCAGGGGACCAGGCCTTCAGGGGAAGGCAGTTGGGGGGACCAGGCCAGCAGGGAGGTCAGTTAGGGGTGACTGGGACAGTGGAGGAGGACAGTTGGGGGCCAGGTCTGTTGGGGAGGGCAGTTGTGGGCAATCAGGCCAGCAGGGAGGGCAGTTGGGGGGGGGGGGGTAGACACCAGGCCTGCAGGGGAGGGAAGTGGGGGGGGGGCAGGCCTACAGGGGAGGGCAGTTAGGGGGGACCAGGCAAAGGCAGGTGAGAGGTTGGGAGCCAGCAGTCCTGGATTGTGAGAAAGATGTCCCAGATTGGAGAGGGTGCAGGCTGGGCTGAAACACACCTATCCCTCCCCCCTAATTCCCCCTTCCCGTGCATGAATTTTGTGCATTGGGACTCTAGTCATTAACATAAAATAATAGATCATTTTAATAAATTTTTTTTAACATTAACTTACTAAAAAAACAAAAAAAAAACATTAACTTACTAGACACTGAATAACTGCACAAATTAATAAGCATAATGCAAATAAACTATTTTTCTTGTTCTCCAAAAGTGAAATATTTCCTGTTGCGCACACCAAACAAGTCAGTCCAAGACTAATGACGTGGCAATTGGCTGCTAAAATTTCGCTGCTAGTGTTAGTGGAGAGAAATGGTGCGCCTGTGCATAAGGCACATAAGGGAAATGAATGCAACACGATTATAGTAGTCAGTAGTCATTAGCGAACATTGTAGTTCGTTATTCTTAATTATCTATGACAGGATATTGTAAAAATTTAAGTTACAAAAAATTTATTAAAACGTTTCTTACATACCGTTATATTGGCTAGGCCACAAAAATATTTGTTGTGGGCTGCATGCAGCTGGGAATTTGACATGCTTGCTGTAAACCAAGTAATTGCTGTGAAGTCAAGAATGATTGTTTTTGCCGAAACTGGTTTGGCTCAGTGGTAGAGCGTTGGTCTGTGGACTGAAAGGTCCCAGGTTCGATTCCGGTCAAGGGCATGTACATTGGTTGCGGGCACATCCCCAGTAGGGTGTGTGCAGGAGGCAGCTGGTCGATGTTTCTCTCTCATCAACATTTCTAGCTCTCTATCTCTCTCTCCCTTCCTCTCTATAAAAAATCAATAAAAAATATATTTAAAAAAAAAAAAGAATGATTGTTTTGTCTTTATGACTTTGACCAGGAGTCAGGGGGTGGAGTGTGCCCAAAGGGCTAATTCCTTTAGGCCTGGAATTAGTCTGAGGTGTCCTACTGAAATGCCTGCCTGTTACTAAGCCTTGTTTAAGGCATGGAACAATTGGTTAATAGCATTTTGTAAACATTGGATTGGAGGAGTTTTAGGGTACATTGTTCATTGATAACAATAAGGTTGATGATTTGCATCTGGTTTAGAAGGGCCCTGCTGCTGAGGCTCATTACATAGCAGGAATGTCTCTCTGTGACCAGCAAAGTATTAAGCACCAGCTAGGACTCTATCCCAGAAGTAGCCGGAAATAATACCAGTTGAGTATAGATTACCCAGGGAGAATATGTGATGGGATACTAATTGCTTTAATATAGTATTCTTGCTGGGACCGGTTTGGCTCAATGGATAGAGCGTCAGCTTGGGGACTGAAGGGCCCCGGGTTCGATTCCGGTCAAGGGCATGTACCTTGGTTGCGGGCATATCCCCAGTGGGGGGTGTGCAAGAGGCAGCTGATCGATGACTCTCTCTCATCGATGTTTCTAACTCTCTATCTCTCTCCCTTCCTCTCTGTACAAAAATCAATAAAATATATTTTAAAAAAATATATAGTATTCTTAAGTCCTTCAGTTCTCACAGCAGTAGGTTATTGAAATATCCAAATATTGCAGGTTGGTGGAAGGACCTGTCATAAATATATCATGCTGCTTCTTTTCCAAAATATGTAAAAATATGTTTCTTTGTCATTTTTTTTTAGACACCCTGGTTGTGGAATACAAGACACTGCTGGTACAACTACCCCTATCAGGTAAGGAGCCATTGCTGTCTGGGTTTTTGTACACATACAGTGTCTTCCTTCGGTGAGTTTTCTGATTTAGGCAGGTCCATTAGGTTGGGCAGCCGCCTGGCTTTTTGGTCCCCTGCCCCCACCCCTGTGGCTTGATGCTACATGTGGCCTAGTGTGGGAAGTAGTTTGTGTTCTAAGTGAAGCTCAGAATCGGAGCTTAATTGCTTTAGCAGATGGAGTAAGTATGGAAAGGTGCGTTTGCTGGAGAGCAAGATACAATCAGTTCAGCAGGTGGATGGTTTCTGTTTCTAACAGTTGATCTGCTTTTAATTACTGAGGAAAGGCTGACGAAAGCCCAGGCCTGTCTCGGGACCGAGTGGGATAAGCTTGTGTGGAGCTGTAGCAGGCCTGCTGACTCCAGTTCATGGTGTGGCTTAGGCGTAGCCTCTCAGTATGTGAATCAAGCACCATCTCCTTGAGCACAGAAGAAATGGGCATGTACCATTACACATAGCCACACACACACACACACACACACACACTCACACTCACTCACTCACTCACCTCACTCACAGAAGAAAAAAAAGATAATTGAAAATGAGATGTGATTAGAATCGTATTCCAGAAAGGGAGTATTTCAGATTCCTGCCCACTGATGTACCTTTGCCTCTGTCCATGAATTCAGAAACATTAGCGTGTCTGCTAGTTCTTAGATCAGTTACTATTTGAATATCAAAGTTGGGACTTCTCTAGAAATTTCTTGCTGAAAAGTTTCTAGATTGATTGGGATATGAAACAAATTCAACCAGGTATTTTGGTGATGCAGTAAGGAGACATACATTATGAGAAGCATCTTGGATATTTGAGTTGGGATTTGTTAGGGATGAATTTTGGGGCACATAAGGTTAATGGGGAACAGGTATGCCCTGTGTCTTCTCTGTCACCCACAGTGTCTGAACGGGGTGGGAACTGGTGTTGGATACTCCTTGGGCAAATTCAAGGTTAGGGACATGTTGAAATGCATTTCTATCTCTTTCGTGTAGTTTATTCAGAATAAAAAAATAATGTAAATAAGCATAACATGGTGCGAGAGAGCTGAGTATTTCAGGGTCGTTTCATAGAGACTAAAGCAACATTGAAACCCAGTCGCCCTTGAACACAATTGTAATTCCCAGGCCCAACTGCTGTTTTACTATCTTAAATACTTGGAATATTGTCATTTACAGCTCCCCTTGTGCCCTGTAATGGTACACTGATTGGAAAAAACCCTCTATATCTAGAATTCTATTTATAAAAACCCATCAAAGCCTTCCAGGAACCTTAACTCGACTGCTGGCGTGGCAGCTGCTCTAATGCACTGCATTTATGAGGTAAATTCCGCCCCGTGAACAGCACTGAGACAAATTCCAGATGAAACGTAATACCCACTCTTCTTCATAACTGTAATGTGATCTGAAATAACTTTCACATTAATGGCGGGAGCTGAGCAATTGCTTATTTCTGAGAAAACGACTTGCTAGAGCAGTGGCTCAAAATGTTGCTGCAGACTGTTTCACAGATAGAACTATAGATTCCACCTGATAATGTGAGGGTCTGTCTGGTATATACAATTATGTTTATATAAAATGAAAAGCTTCTTTAGAAGGAAAGATACCATATGTGGGGATTCAGATTAAGATTGTCTTCTTCTGATAAGACATCATTGCTTATTAATGAATAATTTGGCAATTAACTCCCAAAATCTAGGACCAGTTCATAATCTCTCATGGAAAGAGTGGTCATTCTCTCTCTCTCTCTCTCTCTCTCTCTCTCTCTCTCTCTCTCTCTCTCTCTCTCTTTCTCTCTCTCTCTCTCTCTCTCTCTCTCTCTCTCTATATATATATATATATATATATATATATATAAATTTCAGAGAGGTAGGGGGAGGGAGAGAGATAGAAACATCAATGATGAGAGAGAATCATTGATTGGCTGCCTCCTGTACCCCCCTTCCCCAACTGGGGATCCACCCTGCAACCTGGTATTTGCCCTTGCCCGGAATTGAATCTGAGACCCTTTAGTCCACAGTCCAACACTCTGACCATTGAGCCAAACCAGCTAGGATCAGTGTTCATTCTTGATACTTTCCTTGCTTTATTTTTATGTTTGTGGGGGAAAAACATTAAACAGCAAATAATTATTATGCATGTAATTATAGTGTTGTGTGGATAAATATATTTACATAAATATATAGGTTATAGTTCAGAGGCAGTCTCATGCCTTAAGAGCACTTTTTTAAATGTATATATTTTTATTGATTTCAGAGAGGAAGGAAGAGGAAGAGAGAGAGAGAAATGTCAATGATGAGAAGAATCATTGATCAGGTGCCTCCCGCACTCCCCACACTGGGAATTGAACCTGAAACCTGGACATGTGCTCTGACCAGAAATCGAATCTTGACCTCCTGGTTCTTAGGTCAACACTCAACCCCTGAGCCATGCTGGTCCTGCTAAAGAGTACTTTTAAAAATGAGCCATACTCATGAAACAGATTTATTGTGTCTTTAGCACATATATTACATAAATAATTGAACAGATTTTTAGGTGAGAAATGGTCTATTTCAGTTTTATTAAGGATACACTGCTCCTTATGTCTGTATATTACATACATAATGGTTTTTATATACATGTGTGTATTTTAAGTTTAAAATAATGCAAAGTTGCCCTCTGTTGGCCCTTGTATAGTTTGTCATAAAGAGCACAAGTGGGGAGGGGAAGCCCTAGTGGCTATCACAAGCCCTCTCTCAATGTGAGGCCTGGGGTCAGCCTCCATACCTGAATTAACTGGCAGCAATTCCCTGTGACTATACAATTTAGAAAATGATAGTGTTAACCTCATAGGGCTTTTAAGAGCATCAAGGATATTATCGCATGGGTAAGCTCTGTCAACTGCAAATGACTCCACAACTATAGCAGTTATTCTAATATGATGCTCTCTTATGAACTCCGCAATTTCTAGAGTGCTCTCACTTGTCCTTATAGCCCACTGGGGCATTTTCCCAGATGGAGATGCAATAAGAAAGTGACTCTCATTAAAACTGACATTTAATCTTGGCTCCAAGGGTCCTAAAGCCAGCACTTAATTTTTTTTTACTTCATTGCCATACTTCTGACCTGAGTAGCCATCTCTCATTGAGAATAACTCCAGTTTTAAATATATATATATATATATATATATATATATATATATATATATATGTATATTTCCAAGAGGAAAGGAGAGTGAGAGAGATAGAAACATCAATAATGAGAAGAATCATTCATTGGCTGCCTCCTGTACAACCCCCACTGGGAATGGAGCCTGCAACCCGGGCATGTGACCTGACCAGTAATCGAACCATGACTTCCTGATTCATGGGTCGATGCTCAACCACTAAGCCACACCGGTCAGGCGCAAATACCTTCAATTTTAAAAGGCCACTTCCAGGGTGGTGCTGAACTTGATAAACACACAGATGCCCAGAGCTTAGGATTGCTGGTGGGGAGAGTATCCTGTCCTCTCTGTGCTCTGTTGCCAAAGGTCAGTGAGTGGGACAAGATGCCTATGCGTAAAGTCAGCAGAGTTGGTGGTTGAGTGAGTGCCAGCTTCTCATAAAAGTGATTTGTTTTGCTTCTCTTGGTTTACAGAGCATTTAAGTTGCCATTGTATTTACCATCTGCACTATTACTAGGTGTGTAGATATATTTGTGTGACGAGCTTCAAAAGTCTTTGATTCATTCTGGTAAAGTAAGACATTTCATTACACTTCAACAAACAAGAATAACTTTTTGAAAATGTGTTTGTTGTTTTAAAAAACAAAGAACACTTTCGTTTTGTGTTTATGGAGTTATGTGCAGAAGAAATATTCTTGCATTCTGCTGCCTCTGATCTTCTGGACCTGTGAGGCAGATAGAACAGGTGCCACCTCCTTTTACAGTAAATTAAGTAAGGCCCAAGTGTTTTCCTACGAAGCTGCGGAGGTGGGACTTGACCTCAGATTTCCTGGCTGGATGCCTAGCCCAGCATCTCTTGGCAGCTTCCTTGTCCCTCTGATCTTTTAAGAAATGCTTTTGCATTGCCTTTTGTTGACATTCTCAGGGTAATGAAAGAAAGATCTGATTAATGCAGAACTGGGAACGAGGCCTCAGTGACATGCGTTGTCCTCCAGGTTCTGTCACCTCCCTCCCTGTGCCTGTGCCATGGAATCTCACGGCAGTTAGCCAGGGTATTCTTTTGTTGTGTGCACTGGAATATATATTTTAGGTCGCCTGAGGAATCTTACATTCACATCAAAGAAGCATACATGCTATTGTTGAAGTAAACAGTGAATCGATACCAAACATTCATCCTGACTGACCCTTTTCTTGGTTGGAGATAAAACTAATGCCATCAGGCTGCAGAGTAGAGGGATTAGGGGCAAGCTTCAGAGCCCCCCTTTATCCACAAAGGGAGGGGGGCTATAATTTGTGGGGGCAAAAGACCATGTCACTTTTCAGCACTGAGCTTGAGAGGTTTGGGACACAAATGGGGTTTCCTATTAACTATTAATCTTCCTTTCTTTTTTTTTTTCCTTTGATCCTCAGCCACTCACAACGGACCTTCACTACTATTATATCCTGGAGCTGTCGTTTTATTGGTCTTTAATGTTTTCCCAGTTCACTGATATCAAAAGAAAGGTAAGTGGGGTTCTGTTGTAAAGTGCCTGCAGACAGGTGTCTTTAATGGGCCCTGGCAGCGGGGTGGAGAGCCACGGGCACTCCCCGCTGTTTTCTCAGCAGCGCTAGGCTAGTCCAGCTTTCTGCTTGGATACATAAAGTCCTCTATCTTTGTTTGTGCTGTTTTGTTCCCCTTGTCTCTTAGCTCTTCCCTGGTGTTCTTTTCTCTATGAAAATATTAATATATAGCAATGAGTCCCGAGAGCAGTAATTTCTCTCAGTCTGATTTACAAGTCCTTCTGTTCTCCAGATTAAGTAAAGAAGAAAACTTTTATTTGTCGCTCTCGGGAGAGACTAAGATCTCCGTGTTCGAGCCCTACAGAATGAAATTTTTCTCCAATTTAAGGGCTAACTGACATGAAAAGATGTCATGAAAAGGCAACATCCTAAATGAACTGTGATCTGGGTTTCACCCCTCCTTCCGCCGGCGTCTGTGGAGGGCACTCTTGACCCCCTGAGCGTTAAGCCCGCTCATTCTACTTCTCATCGCACGAGCCTCTGGACATGTGGCACTTTCGATTTTTCGCTGCTTGTTTTTCATAATGCCATGGTCTCCAGATTTCCATATTTGGATCGTTCCTTCGAAGCTGTGTTTGCTGGTCTGCATCTCAGTGCCCTTGCTCCACACACTTGTGTGCTCCAGAGCAGCGGTAGCCAACTTTTTGGACCTCACGGACCACCGATGGTCTGCAGGCCACCGGTTGGCGACCACTGCTCCGGAGTACACTCCTTCCATGGACCCACAGCAGTCGTTTACTTAGCTGGCAAAAGGTGGTGTTTTGTGTGGCTACGCAGCCTTAATGTGGTGTATGTCCTCTGATTCTCAGAAGTGGGTGGTCCCTGTAAGGGCTAAGGCTTAGGTGTAGCGGGTAACTCATTGACACTCATAACTTGTGGTTCCCTTACTCCTTGCACCAAACTTGCCGGGCCAGTTTCTGGGGACGTTTAAAGATCCTATAAGGACAGAATCCCAATTAGATATCCTCGTCTTACATGAGGAGCCTTCTTCATTCATGTAGTCAGAACTTGTAGTCTTATTATCTCCTGTGTGCCAGGCTCATTGTATATTTTACTTATTTAGTTTTTAAATCTTTAGTGAAAATATAAAAGATAAAATTTATCATCTTAACCATTTTACATGTACAGTTCAGTACTGTTACATACATTCACGTTGTTGTGCAACCAGTTTCCAACATTCTTTTCAGCTTGCAAAACCGAAACTCTATATCCATTAAACAATAATTTCTCATTCTCTTCCCCCTCCCCGCAACCCAAGCTCCTGGCAACCACCATTTTACTTTCTGTTGCTATGAATTTGACTGCTCTAGGGACCTCATAAAAGTGAAATTAGACCATATTTGTCCTTTGGTGGTGGGCTTATTTCACTTAGCCTAATGTCCTTAGGGTCATCCATGTTGTAGCATGCATCAGAATTTCCTTCCTTTTTAAGAACAAATAATATGCATTTTCTTTTCTTTCGAGGAACAAAACATGAGTATAACAAAGAAGAACGTTTAAATATTCTTCCTATTTTGTAGTTAAGAAAATTTATGTACAGTAAGTTTATGTACATTCTTCAAGGTTGTGCAATTTGGGAATGAATTTCAGCCCAAGTTGATCAAGGAAAGTACTGTGATTCCTTCTTAGATTAGACAGGTACACAGTTTTTGCATTGTCTTGCCTTGCCATGCTCCTGACATCAAAGGTTGTAATTTTCAGCTCTTTGTCATTGTATTGGTTTTTCTTTTGCTCAGTGAGAATTAGGGGTACCAACTAGAGTCCAAGAGATTTCAAGACTGACTGTCCATGGCTTCCAGTAGCCTAGTCCTAGTGAGATATGTCTGCACTAAAAGTCACCAAGCCCCTCTGCTTGCTTGAGCTTTCTCATCACACATTTACTGTGTCTTTTCAGTGAGCCAAGAGCTGGATAATTCTTATTTCATGTGCAAAATGGGAATTTGGCCACTACCAGACTATTACTCAGCACAGGTTTTAATAAGGAAGGCTTTCTCTCTGTTGACATCTCTCATTAGTGAGTTGTAGCCCTCGCTTTTTTTCCTTTGTATCTTGCTGTCACTGCAGTTCTTAGTGGCTCCTTCCTCATTACCTTACCCCTTGGAGGGTCTGCCATTCCAGGCAGCAGCAAGGATTTATAGAATGTGCTGGCTGCGAAATATACTCCCCATCGTCTAGATTTTGAACTATTTACCAAACTCTCTAAAAAAGATCCTGCTTCCTAATTAGGGAGTAGAAATATTTGAAGGCACCCATTGACAACAGAGTATAGAAGTCAACTTCTGAAGGCCACTTGTAGGGTTGTTAATAGAAAGGTTATGCACATGTTTACTTAGCGTCCCACTTAAATGACAATGAGCTTGAACAGCCACTTCTCAAATAGGGACCGAGGTTTATAAACACTGGATCCAAATGCATACCTTAAACTGTTAGAATCAGTACCCTAAATGAGATTTAGAAATCATTTTTGTGATTTAATGGGTTCACCAGTCTTTCTAAAATGGCTTTTATATTCACAAACTCTTCCCTTCTCGAAGTGTCCTAATATTGCTCTTTTTTATTTTTAAATTGCTCTGTTTCAAAGTAGAATCTGGATTTAAAAATGAGAGGAGAACCTTTCATCCCTTTGATGACAGAGCCCATTGTCTCTCTCTTGATCATTTCTAGGGTTGGTTCTTAATTGGTCAGTGACAACTTAGACTATTAATCTTCCCTAAAAGAGGGAAGGGACTAGTCAGGATGTCATTTGGACTAATAATTCAAATGACTTATAAATCTAATATCCTATTATAAGCTACCAAGATGTGTAAACCTTTTTGAGGATTTTTTTCCTTCTCTTTTTCTTCTTGCTTCCCTTCATTCTTTTCTCCTTCCCTCTTTCTCTCTTCTTCCTTTCTTTTTTGTAAATAGAAATTGTTCCACTATCTTGCATACTCTTGGTATTCAACATTGCTTGAAATATTTATTTCTCAAGGCTTCATTTTTGTTAAAATTCTGTTTTTAGCACCTGTTCACAATGAGTATTTCTCCTTCACATCTAAATTTTCTAAGGGACACTAATAAATACGACTGTGCTAGAGCTCAGAACAGCTTGCTTGTGTCTAAGCCCTATGTCCCCTTCAACTAAGTAGCTGTTGGACTCACAGGTCTGGGCCATGGGCCAGTGAGCCGGGCTCATGTTTGGAGTCCTTCTCAGGAAATCATCCATGGCCAAGTTCCAAAGTCCAGCTGGTAAAATCAGCTGTTGCTCTTCTGGTCTTTAACCTAAGAGAAAAACTATATTTTGTAAAAGATTTCCGACAGAAAAGTATGGTGATTAAATTTAGCAAGAAGCTCATTGACAAAACTTATATTTTCAGAGAATAACTGGCATCCATTCCTATGGCTGCTTTACTCACCTGTGAGAGGTCTGTCATGCTCCAGATCTTTCCTGCTTCAGTTGGATTCAGGGTAGAAGACAATGCATGCTTTAATCTTTTTATAAAGCAAGCTGTATAGCATGGAATTGAATGGCATAACGTCCATGAAACCATCTAGCACAATGCTTGACAAATAGAGCTTAGAATAGTACCTCTGTTTGGCACATAATGACCAAAATTTGGTTGAATCAAAACAAAGTGCTAAAATCAAAAACAAAAACACCTCCAAAACGTAGTGGTCACAAGTTTTTGTACTTTTGGTTCATTAACATTAACAAAACTAATTAGGAAGAGGAACTAACTTAAGGTAGCCTTTTTCTTAGTACTTCCTCCATTTGTAACCATGAATTCTTAAAGGAAAGGACATTTGAACATTTTCAAGGAGAGAGGACACCTTGTAATAAAGGATAATCCTCTATATTTATTGTTATGGGAAAGTTCTTATTTTTCTCATTTTTTTCTGGAGCGGGGGAGGAATTATGGGCAGTATGGCTTTGAGATTAAAGGCATGGGCTCTGGAGTTCATCTACCTGCCCGGCACCACTCCTCACTTGGTGTGACCTTGAGCAAGTTACTTTACCTCTTTGTGCCTGATCCAAAGAATGGAGTTCATATAACCTACCTCAACCGAGTGTTGTCAGCATAAAGTGTTACATGCTGTTAGAACAATGCCTGGCACATAATTACTGCTCAGCAAATGTTAACTATTGCTGTGGTCTTTAATGTGGTTCATCAGATAGTGCCAGCTCTCTACCCTCAGGCACATGTAGGATTGTACTTCTCAGCCATGACCTCTCTTGTGGTTGTGACCGGTAGGCTGGAAACAGAACTGACTAGAGTCACTCTTGTACCAGAGTCTTTGACTGCTGGTGTGGGACTCTCTACACTCTTTCCCCCTGTAGTACAGTGATTGGTAACATTTGAGATGGAGACCGCTGCCTCAGTCTGGTCCCTGAGTGACTGTGGTGAACAGAGTGAACCTCCACCCTCAGCCACATGGTAACATGCAGTGGGTAAGAAATAAGCCTTTGTTTTAAACCACTGAGATTTCAAGGGCTTTATTCATGATTGCCACATCATCGGGCTTATCCTGACTGGTGCAGTTATTATTAATAACATGGCTAGTTATCATTTCCTAAAACAATATTTGAAATAATTTTTCTAAATCAGAAGTTCTCAAAGTGTGGTCTGCAGACACTTAAGAGATCCCTAAGACTTTTCAGGGGAACTGCAAGTTGAAAACTGTCTTCAGAATAATACTAAGATGTCATTTGCCTTTCTCACTGCATTGAAATTTGTATGGATAATGCAAAAGTAACAGTGGCCAAAATGCTGGCAATGGCACCAAACTGTATCAGCAGTCATTCTTCATTGCCACATGCTTGCAGGAAGAACAAATGTCAGTTTTACTCGAGAATGCTCTTGGTGAAGCAGTAAAAAGTGTTAATTTTATTAAATCTACATTCTTGTGTATACATTTAAAAATATTTTGTGTGATGAAATGGGACATATGAAGAACTGCTGCTGTGTAATGACATATAATAGTGTCTCAAGAAAACCACATGCAGTTAGCACCTTGCATTGTGAGCTGAACTCACTGCTTCTTTCCCCATGGAATCTTGCTTTTACTTGAACAAATGACTGGCAAACTATGGTTATTACCATTTGTTTTTGGTAGATATTTTCTTTTCTTTTTTTATATATATTTTATTAATGTTTTTGCAGAGAGAAAGGGAAAGAGAGAATTAGAAACATTGAGGAGAGAGAAACATCAATCAGCTGCCTCTTGCACACCCTCTACTGGGGATGTGCCCACAACCAAGGTACATGCCCTTGACCGGAATCGAACCTGGGGCTTTTCAGTCCGCAGGCTGATGCTCTATTCACTAAGCCAAATCGGTTTTGGCTAGATATTTTCTTGAAAATGCAGAATGAGCCTGTCAAGTTACATCAAAAGAACAATTACCATCATTTATTGTCAATAATAAAACGAAGCTTTCAAGCAAAATTTGATTTTCGGAAAACTATTCACCAGCAAGAGCTTGATAGCATCTCAATGCTTTAAAACTTTTCTCATGAGATTGGTAAGGACATTAATTCCTGTGATTTGAAAAATACTGAATAACAAAATATTTCATTGGCTCAGTACTTTCCAAGTGGCTAATGCATGATGCTACAAAACCATGCGTGAGTTTAAGATCAATTCAAAGGTCAAGACAGAGCAAAGGATTTTATGTAACAGAATATGAAAAGCTTATTGATCTGGTTTTAAATTCCACGTTGCAACTAACCTTGAAGAATATCCTGCTTCTCAAGTTTTGGTACAGAATCAAAGAAAAATATTCATAACTGTCTGAAAAGCCTACCAAGATACTTCATTTTCGAACTGTATCATACTGAAGTACATTCTTTATGTACTTCAACCAAAGTAACATCAGTTATGAGAATCCAACTCTTGTCTTAAGCCAAACAGCAAAGAGATTTGCAATCATGTAAACAAGTGCACTCTTACCATTTATTTTTAAGTTTTGGAAAAATGTAGTTACTTAGGGGAAGATATTTATGGTAACAAATAAAGGACTTTAAAATAAGTGTGTTCTGACACCTTTTTAAAGTTTTTCCATTTTAATGTCTAATGTGTTAAATATTGATAGGTATCACCCACATAAAAAAGCTCTTTGGTGGGAACTGCTCATCTATCTTATTTTTAAATCTTTTTTAAGAATATGACTCTGGGGAGTGCCTCAGATTGTATCAGCATGGCCTTTCTTTCCTTGAAGAGCTGAAATCCCACCAGGTGACACCTGATCATCCTCAGAGGGAGGGAGGAAGATGTGAATTCGCTCCGTGTGACCTCAGTGCTCCTCCTTACAGACACAGGCAGGCCACTTAACCTCTCCTTCACAGAGGTGCAGAGCTGCTCCTCTGGGTGTCCACTTGTGATTGGACTGGTGATACTCTGCACCCGAGGCTTAGCTTTCTCCCATGGCAGACATTCCTGACTCAGGCCTCTGGGTGTGTGTGTGTGTGTGTGTGTGTGTGTGTGTGTGTGTGTTTCATATTACAGTGTCTTCAGAATGTCAGAAGGGAAGAAGAGGCAGCTCATTTTAGTAAGTTACCACCTGCAATCAAAGCATTTCAACCCAGTGCTGTGTGCAGGGGGGTAGGACAACCGAACAGTATTGTCTAGAAAAGAAAGAAGTTTTATGGGGCAATTTCATGGGATTTTATTCAAAGGCTATCTTAACTTACTCCAGCAATCACACTCCCAGGTGCCTTGCCAGGGAGAGGCTCGCAAGCATCTTGAGAATCTACGGAGTGCTGCCCAAGCTGTGGGAGGGGGCCAGGCAGGGACCCCTTCTTCCAATGGGGTGTGAAGACCGCAGGACCTCCACAGTGTTGCTGGTCTGGGCTCTGGGTCCTCAGGTCTAGACCTCAGGAGCCCCATCCTCTCTCAGGAGCTACTGGTGGGCTCCATGTTCATGTGGGAGATTCAGACATTCAGCCTCCTCAGGTCATCCTAGGAGTCTTGGCTTATCATAGTAATGTCTCCCTGACTCAGTGCATTCCCTCCATTTCCATCCCCATAAATATAAACGGGCCAGATGCATGTCCTTCCCTTTGGCTTCTAAACAAGAAGCACCTTTCATACTGGCCCTGAACCCCCCTTCTCTTCCTTTCTTCTAGAAGTGGACCTTGTTCTCTTGGTTAGTCTCTCACTTACACATGTTTTCAGAAGTATCCTCTCTCTGTGGCCTCCTCCATCAGTCTTCCCTCCTGTGTTTGCTTCTGAAAAGCAGCCTGCTGGGATAGGAGCCTGCACTCAGGGATCACGCGGAACCGCATTCAGATCTGGCTCTAGCCTGTCTCCGTAATATTACTTTGGAAAAATCACATAGCATCTCTGTGCCTCAGTGTCTGTATAAAATTGAGTTCTGGTAATACTTGCTTTATGGGGCGGCTGGTCAGAATAAATCACAGTGTTTGACGAGAATTAGCTTGAGAATTAGCAGGCAAATCGGAGGGTAGATAGAAGTTTACCAGGTCATCAAAATGGAGAAAAGAATAGAAAGCACAAGCCTTCCAGCCAGGAAAAACAAAACGAACAAAAAACACAGAAAAACTGCATGGCCAGAGGCCTGCTTGGAGACAAGAAGTAACCTGAGTATTAAATTCTATAGGTCTGAGTTTGTTTATGTTTGTAAAAGTAGGTGGAGAGCTCAGACAACTGAAGGGAAAGGAGTAAGAAGAGAAAAGATAGGGCTGATGAAGATAATGGGTTCCCCTGGACCCCTCCTGACAACTTACAGCATCATCCCAACCTGGTTGACCAGAAGAAAAAAATTTCCATCTACAGACTCAAGCACAAAACTGAAACTTTGATTGCCCACTGTCATTTTGCACCTCATATTTAAAGTAAATATGGGAATTATGGCTTTTGAGTTTGGGGATATTTCTGATTTTAGTTGAGCACACTCTGCCCCCTACTGATAATTCTGAACGTTTTCAACCTGAATGAACTTACTTGACTGCAAGAGTTGCCTTTGTCTTCAGGGATATTGGAGGGAGGGAGAGGTTGGGAAGGAGGAAGGGAATAAAGTCTTAACTTTTGCATCACTGAAGACTGTTTTATTGCATGTGTTTAAAATGTCTCAGAAGTGATCCTCTTAGCATTAAAAGCTGTACAAATTAGTGTGGCTGGGCCAAGAGTAATTTAAACAGAGCCCATAAAGTGTATATAAAGACCTCCGTCTTCTGCGCTTATAATGGGCAGGATTTGTAGTGATGGAGAACTTATGAAGATCCAAAGATCAATGAGAACTAAGACATGCATGTATAATTAAGAAAAATATTGAAAGCAGAGTGCATTTGGAAAGGGTGCTTTTGACAGGGAGAGGAAAGCATGAAGGAAGAAGGACTCCAGGGAGTTACAAATTAAGTTCTGTGCTCTGGCCAGGCACACTGGAAGGGAATTGGTAGCACTATTGTACTGTTTTCTGTTGTACAAATATAATTTTATTGCATCCCCTGCCACAGTAATAAAATCAATTAAAGATTAATATTAACTAAATAATTCATAGTAGAAAAGAGATTATGAATTCTTGATTTTGAAATGGTACCATAAATGTTACACAGGAGAAAGATTGGGTAAACACTGCTTATACAGCAGTTCTTCACTCCATTTATCTAAGTTCCCAGAAGCTATAAAATAATGGCACATCTGGCAGCAGAGAAAGTGCTGTTGCATCCAGAAAGCACTTGTTATAAAAGCTGGTCAGGATTTTCAAATTATCTTGAAGTTGTAGTTATAATTTATCATAAGAAGTGTGATGGAGATACCTGCCAAAACTCTTTTTAATAGTGTGTCTGAAATTGAGAGTCATGTTTTATGGGTTACTTTATAATAGCTATAAAACTTAAATCTCTTACAATTATTTTTAAAAATATGTTTTTATTGATTTTAAAGAGGGGCATGGAGAGGGAGAGAGGGAAACATCTATGTAAAAGAGAAACATTGATCAGCTGCCTCCTGCACTTCTCCTTCTGGGGATTAAGCCTGCAACCTGAGCATATGCACTGAGTGGGAATCAAACTGGTGACCTTGTTGGTACATGGGATGATGTTCAACCAACTGTGCCACACTGGCCAGGGCCTCTCTTACATATTCTTTATATGAAGAAAATGTGATGAAGCTGGCCATGAGACTACGTAGTTGGCACATCTCAGATAACATGACCGAGTTTCCCACAGTATGACCTTTAATGTGGCTTTTAGGTCAGGGTCATCAAACTTTCTATAGTTACCAAATAGTAACTATTTTAAACTTGTGGGCCATATAGTTTCTATTGAAATTACTCAACTCTGCCACTCTAACAAGAATGCTGCCATAGACAATAATTAAACAAATGGATGTGGCAATATTTCAATAAATCTTTCTTGACAAAACCAAATGGAGGGCCAGATTTGGCCTGGGGGCCATAGTGTATCTTTTGATACACTGGACATTCATCTTTGTTGAACAGTGAGGATGTCAGATTTGAGAATGGCTAGTGGAGATATTTACATTATATAGGTACATAGTCTTAGAAACATTTCTATGTACCTTGAAGGCTTAAATAAGAAAACTATTCTTAAAAAACACACACACACAAATAAAAATGAGAGATTTCTATTATTGCTGCAGTTTTCATAAAATGAAATCAGCTTTAAGTTCTGTTGCTGAATTTCTATTTCCTAGAGAGTTAGAAAATATGTTCAATGAATAACCTGGTACTAATTATCTGATCTCCATTCATATGAGTTAGAGTTTAAGTTTATTAATTACCTTTATTAATTTTGTTAAATTAAATTCAGAAAAGCTAATGCATATCATTTGTATCTGAGAGAAAAGCATCTTCACTTAGCCTTGCAGTTTAGAAGCATTTCATATTCTTTACCATCCATGCACATCTAAATCAGCCATTACTTCAAATCTTAATCTTCTTATTCCTTTGTTGAGAAGGTTCACCAATGATTTTCTTTGTTGCAAAGATTATTCCCAAAACAAACTACATAAAATTATTGGCACTTTATCAAGCAAATGAGAACTTAAAGAACAAATTTCTTGTTCGTGGTGTTATCTGTCTTGTTGAGAAATGAGTTCATTTGTGTTTATAAAAACATGTACATAAGATGAATTTCCGGTGCCTCCTGAAGACACAGTATTAATTCAAAGACTGATCATCACAAAGGGGACTTCATCCTTTTGAACGTCAGACACACTCTTCTAGACATGCATGTTTTAATGAGAGAGTGATCCCTCTGGCTAATATTTTACTGTGCACAACCACCCCACCCAGAGAACTAAGGAATCTGACTTTCATTCGGATAGTTGGGAATGGAACCCAAATAGCTGGAATTTCACCAGCACCCAGACGGGGGTGAAAGCTACACAGAACAGGCTGAGAGACTCTGTCCTAGTTTCCTAAGTAGCATTACAAAGTGTAGTAAGGGAGGAGGGGGGGACACATATTGTATTACCTTGTCAGTTTCTGGTATTAATATGGATGGCTTTTCCCTGAATTCTTTCATTTCAGATTTACTCTAATGGAGTTTGAGTCAAGACCACACCTAATTTTTTTTTTTAATCTGTCTCTGATCATTAACGTATAAAACACTGGAATGCAGGCTGAGATCGGAGTAAATATTAGGCAGGAAACAAAGAAGGAGCCCTTGATGATTGCTCTGCACAGTCCAAAAACAGTAGGGCAGAACGGCAGGAGGTTGAGGAAGCCACAGAAGTAGGTCGCCAGGCCAGTCTGTATTGAATAAAGGCTTTCGGAATCAGTCTTCAGTCTGAGGCTGTCAAAAATTTAGTCTCTCTTCTAAAAATGCAGTGAAACATTATCAGCTTAAAATGCTAAGGTTCCTGCAGCCACATGTGTGTCTGCATATACACCAGTCGTTTTTAGCAGTCACAGACATGAGGATGGGAGTTGCCCACCCTGCATTGATAAAGCCAAATGGTGTTTAAAAACTGGTATTTGGACCAGACTGTGTGTACATAAAAAAAGTGTCAGGCTGAGATGTGTGTAACACATAAAATAATGATTCCATATCCCAAGGCTTTTATTAAAGATATTTCATTGTATACAATGCTTTTTTGAAACAGAAATGCAAGACAAAATTCATTATTCATGCTTTATTCATATTCATACAGATATGACTGTATAATGAGAATTAGTCTTCTGCTATGGACATAACTCTGAGTGTCTCAGTCACAAATGATTTTTGAAATCAGGGAAATTATATGCAGAAATCATCTTCACAAAACAAACTTTGAAAAGCAAGACTTTTGTTTTTGAGAGGGTCCTTGATATATTGCCAAGAGCTTTGTGTTGTTTATTGACATTTATATCAGATATAAATCAGGAAACTTAATTATAAGATGATTCTAATCATCCATAAGTGGATTGATTAAAATGTAAATTTTAATCAACTTATATTTATTCATTTTTAAATTAAATAGAGAAGATTCGTTTTCCAGTGAGTCAAGATCAGTCATTCAGGGCTGAACAATGGGAAATGTGGAAAGTATTATTCCGATTAGGTGATTAGGTACCCAGCTGGTTAGACTTAAAATCTGTGTAATAAGCATAGGCAAATATAAGCTTCACTGGACTGTTGAATTAAGCTCTGTATGTTTTCATTTAATTATGCTTAGGCAACAGTTTAAAATATCAGTTCATAGGGTAACTCCACTTTAACTGATTCATTGTTTTGAAATAGCTGTTGTCTGGTAGGTCATGGGACCTAATAAATTTTGAATAACAGCCTGGAGAGAACACATGTGGGAAACACTATCAGAGCATTTTTATTGTATGCCCAA
This sequence comes from Pipistrellus kuhlii, assembly GCF_014108245.1. NCBI lineage: Eukaryota > Metazoa > Chordata > Mammalia > Chiroptera > Vespertilionidae > Pipistrellus > Pipistrellus kuhlii. Next base: position 41,293,891 of record NW_023425573.1, on the reverse strand, counting down.
GACATTTGGGTGTTGCCCAACTTCAGTGATTTAGGAAAACCCTAGGTACTACCAAAACACAGGAAATCAGAAGTAGGTAAGACTAGTAAATTGAGTTGACACATGATCAATCATTAAACTCAGAGCTTGGCCATCATTTCTCTGTGCCAGTGAGCTGGGAACTATATGTGAATGTGGTTCTGGAGGAAGGAGCATAGTGGTTGGTAGGTGGTGGAAGTTTGCAAGACTCAGTTCTGCAGTTCTACTGCAGCAGATAGAATTAACTGATGCAAGACAGATGATTCTTCCAACAGTGGTATTCACTGTCAGTGCAACATGGCTAAGTTAGTTGAAAACATTTAAAATAGTTGTGCTTCATTTAAAAAATTATCTGACCTGATTTAGGAAATTCTTCAAATAACACCATTTTGTTCATTCATTTCATTATAACATTAAGATGCTGTAGGTATATCAATTAGCCTGTGGTAAAATTGGTTTTGTTATATGTTGTTTCACTTCAAATCACAAAACCTATGGATGTCCTTAAATGAGGGCTTACTCTACCAGTAATAGGTAGTTATCAATAAATTTGTGGCAGAAAAATAACTTCTGGACATGTTTACAGAGCCATTTAAACATTGTGGGGTTTCTAAAACATACACATCTAATTTTATTTATCATTTTCACTTAAAATATGATATTATAGACATTTTAAGAGTTCTGTAACACAGGAATTTAAACATTAAAAATACCCATAGCTTTGTAGGTTCACGGTACTTAAATTAAAATCAAATAATTGGAAATGTTTGTGATATGGAAACTATACAATGAAATAAATGATTGAAGGACCCAGTAGGAGCAATATTTTATTTCTTGTGGATTATCATTTTATTTTCAGGATCTAAACAAAGACTGTTGTTTCAATGTTTTAAAACCATTTTAAAATTGTAGAAGTTGGGCCTTTAAAACTCCAAAGTGTATGAGATGGACAGTTACTGAATAGAAGATGTTTCATAATACGCTTTCCATTTTGGCTAATTTTTTTGTGTCTACGTGAATGGCCTAGAGAGGAGTTATCCTCTTTCTCCAAGGTTTCAAGTAGATCACCATTAGAGCCAATCCTGGCACTTAAGTCCCTGAGAAGTTCAAGCTTACTATGGGAGAAATATAGATTAAATAAGAGTAAAAATACCAATAAAAAAGAGACTTTGTTTTTTAAAATTTTATTGAATCTATTGGGGTGACGTTGGTTAATAAAATTATATAGGTTTCAGGTGTACAGTTATATAATACATCATCTGTATATTATATTGTGTCCAGCCCAAGTTAAATCTTCCATCATCATTTATTCCACCTTTACCTTCTTAGAGAAACTGTATTTCTAAGCAACAGAAATTTCCTATCACAAGAAATCATGTTCAGATGGTCAAGAGATACGTCAGTGTCTGAGAAAGATGATCTTTTCACATGAACCAAAAAGTATCTTCCTTGAAGTTTACCAAAATAAGGATAGCCAATAGTCCATCATTTTTGTTAAATTTTATATAACTGTAGACAGTTACTGGTAAAAATTCGGAGTTTGTGTAGGATCCATCAGAGAAGCCAATATGTCACCATTCTCTTTTTAATATCCCACTGAGCATATTCCAGGAGAAGGGTGCAAAAGTAGTCCGAGAAGCGGTCCATTTGGACCTGGACTGCTACCCAAAAGATTTTCCTAAAATCCTAACGTGGCTGTGTTTTTCCTTCCCCAAGGACTTCGGCATTATGTTCCTGCATCACTTGGTGTCTATTTTCTTGATTACCTTTTCATATGTCAACAACATGGCCCGAATAGGGACCCTGGTTCTCTGTCTTCATGATTCAGCAGATGCTCTTCTGGAGGTAAAAGTTTATTTCATCTTTGAGATTGCAAAACGCAGAATTCAGGAAGTCCAAAGACTATCATTTCTCCCTTGTGCTAGATGGTGCTGGGGACGAAAGTATGTGACTGCGTTAGAACTGTGGGGGTATTTCTTTGTAGATTAAATTGTTAAAAACAATTTTAAATTAACGTATAAATTTTTGTATTAAAAATCTTTATCATATTGACATTCTTTATTAATGGAATAATGAACGCCTTCACTATTCCACGCTTAAGAAATGAATGTTTCGCAGTAAGGAAATTATTTCTTGTGCTCTAGCTGGTTTGACTTAGTGGAGAATGTAGGCTTGAGGTAGAAGATGCCTTTTCTCAATATAATTGTGGTCTCATACCCAAAATTAAAAGCTTCCATTCAGTTAATTGGTATTTCCCTTTAGGAATATAGTTCTCTCATAGCTTTGTGTTTTATTTAAAGCTATTCAATTATAGCTTCTGTCAACAATCTTTTCAAGTTTGACTCAGCTAATTTAACTTTCAAAAAATTAGAAAATAATTCTGGAGACTTTCAACTTATAATCCTGTAGGTAGGGGAACATGCTTATGAATTCTTGGTGAAAAATAGAAAGAGGTGATCAAGCTAAATTATATTTTCAGTGTCATCTGTTTTTTACTTGGAATCATCCATAAATAGTAGATGATAGAGAAAGGGATATGATTTCTTCCCTGGTCTAATTTATAATATAAAGTCACCACTTGATATTATTAGAGTACTTCTTACAGACACTTGCAACATTAGTGATTTCCATCCAGAAGATGATTCGTTAATGTAACATTAAAAATTATACCTAAATGGATTCATTGAAAAAACATGATGTTGACACATTTTCCATTTCTAAATTTTTTTTAGAATAAGCCAAGAAATATCTCTCCAGAATACTCTTTATGCCTGTTTAAAGAAAACCTATAATTCTAAGGAGAAAATATACATGAAGGCTTCATATATTCTGTATAAATTTTTTCTCAGTGTTTGGGACTCATTGAAGGTTTAAAGAATTATATTACACTTTCCATTATGACCTGTTATGCAAAATTCTTGTTCTGGTGTGTTTGGCTTGCTAATATCATCTATAATGCAAGAATTTTCTTATTTTCCTATTTCTCTGAAATCAACCATATAATTGAATTTTTCAGGTTGCTGAATATTTGATTAAATCTGTGATAGTCAGTAATACTACTTAGAGCTAATGCTGCATCTCACTTGACTTATGGGTAATTTATAAATACTGATGCATGATGCATGACATTGCAAAGCAGCAGGCAGTTTCATGCATCTGATAAGTCATACCTTATAGGAGACTCATGCATATTGAAAGAAGCTTTTTATTTACCAGTTTGACTAAATTAATATGTCATATTTCTTCGTTTCATAGGCTGCCAAAATGGCAAATTATGCCAAGTTTCAGAAAATGTGTGATCTCCTGTTTGTTATGTTCGCCATGGTTTTCATCACCACACGACTGGGTATATTTCCCCTCTGGTAAGTGTGCCAATCTTCTTTCTAATAGAGCTACCATTCCAGATAGGCTTTATGAATCATTTTCCATGGGAATTTACACCAAATACTTAGTAAGAGGTTTAAAGAAAGTGAGGGAGTAACATTGTAATAACTGTGTATGGTGTTATCTGGGTGTTAGACTTATTGGGAAGATCTCTCCGTAAGTTAATTAAATGTCTAATCACTGTGTTGTACGTAAAAAACTAATATAATGTTGTATGTCAACTGTAGTTGAAAAATTTTTTAAATTGGAAGTACATAAATAATACTATTTGGGAGAAAGGTGAGAGAGGAACTCCAGAAACAGCTTGATTTCTTCTTCCCAAAGAGGGTTGCACTCTTTACTAACGTTTCCCACAGGATAATGAGAAAAGGATGTGGCTGCATAGGTTTTGAAGCCATAGAAAGCTATCATTTTGGGGTCCAGTGCAGAATATGATTCAAAAACCTTAAACATGAAAGTTGCACTTAATAAAGGGAATGTGGTGTTGCAACCAGCGATCCACCAGGCTTCTCCTATAGCAGGGGTTTACAAAGGGTGTCCCTGATGACAGCAACAGCATCACTGGGGAACTTGTTAGAATTGCAACTTCTTGGGCTCCAATCTGTGACCAACTGAATCACAGACTCTGGGGCCTGGCAACCTGTATCTTCACAGGCCTTCCTGCCGATTCTGCTCCACATTAAAGTTTGAGAACCACTGTCCTATATAATGCTCCTCATCAGCTGTACGTATAGCTAAAGCAGATGGAAGGAATAACCTAAAACGAATCCCTAAAACTCGCTATGATGGCTAATGTGTTTTGTTTTGTTAAGAGCTAAGAAAACAAGATGACAGATATTGATGGAATGTGACAATCTTTCCTACAGAAAATAGATACATCGTCATTAATCATTTTTTGGAAGGCTATTACTCAAACTAGAAAAACAATGAGACTTCCATATCACTTAAAGTATACCATTGATGGCAGACTTTTTTCTCCATTTTTAGAAGTTGATTTGAATGGAAAATTAAAGCAATGGAAATGAGAGAAGGATGAGAAATGAAGGCATGCAATGATACCTTGCTTTCCAGCCCTAGTAGAAAAATAAATGGGGATTTTCAGTGAATAACATCTATCACTAGAGTTCCATACACAAATTTATCACACACACACACACACACAGTTTTTTCTTGAGGCTGGTGGCCCTTTTGGTCATGCTTGTTTCCAGCAGCAATGTGTAATCCAGTAGGCATTTATAGTTTTATATGGTTGTAAGAAGGAAACATTCAAGTAATTTTAAATATAAGTGCCTGTAATTGTGTCTGGATCAGGGATCTTTCAAGAATATTAGCAGAACTAGTGGTAAGAGTTTTAGTAGAAGAAATTCGAGCAAAATCCAGGAATTATTTCTAAAAGAATGTTAGGATGCTTTTCCTACTTTGTGTATCTGAGGAACCTGAGTTTTTAAAAAAATAAGCTTTACTCTCGAGTACTTTAATTTTTTTATTTTCCTTTAAGGGTAGAATTAAAATTGTGATGTATCTCTTCTCCTTTCTAGGAGTTAATGTGTGAAAAAGCTCTTCAGGTTTAGACAGTAAGGAGTTACCTAGAACATAGACCTTAGAATACAGAAATGATGTAATCTATACTAATAAAAGGGTAATATGCTAAGTAGACTGGGAGACCTTCCGGATGTCCTTCCGGACAAAGCCATGGTGGTGGGGCCGAGGCAGCAACTGGTTAGGGGAGATCAGACCAGGAGGGTAGGGCAGTTGGGGGTGATCAGACTGGCTTGGGGGGTGGAGGGACAATTGGGGGTGAGCAGGCTGTCAGGGGAGGGCCAGTTGGAAGTAAGCAGGCCAGCAGGGGGCACAGTTGGGGGTAATCAGGCTGACAGGGGGGGACAGTTGGGGGTGAGCAGGCTGGTGGGGGGTTAGTCGAGGGCAATCAGGACAGCAGGGGGGAGCAGTTAGGGGCAAGAAGACCAGTGGGGGGAACAGTTGGGGGTGAGAAGGCCAGTGGGGGGAGGGCAGTTGGGGGCGAACAGGCCAGCAGGTAGGCAGGTGAGCAGTTAGGAGCCAGCAGTCCCAGATTGTGAGAAGGATCCCAGATTGGAGAGGGTACAGGCTGTGCTGAGGGACACCCTACCCCTACCCCATGCATGAATTTTGTGCACCAGGTCACTAGCAGTTTTTATATGAAACAAAAACTTGAGTCCTTATAGCTTCTAAGCTAGAAGTTCTTACTCTTGGTTAGAACCCCCTGAAATTGTATGAAAAGCGTGTGTGTGTGTGTGTGTGTGTGTGTGTGTTTGTGTGTGTAATTTTTTCCTGCGAGAGGGGTATGGCTTTATCAGATTCTCAGAGAGATCTGTGACTCCTGTCTTCCTTAAAAATGTGCCTTTTGGAAAACAAATTAAGTATACCCTACCACTTCTAGCTGGAAACTCTTAAGAATGTGAAGATTTCTAGTATGTCATCTGTAAGCTTTCTCTTCACTAGAAAGCATATTTAACTCCTTCTAATTTCTCTGCTTGTCATTCTCTTTTGTTTGATTCTCAGAATTCCTTTTGTCATTATGTTCCAAATGTGAACTGGCTGGTACAAAATATAATAAACCAGGCTTTATTTATAACTGTGTTTCTTCCCATGCGGCTTGCCATTGCATCAGATTTAATAAGTAGCTTTCACTGTGTACAGACATGACCTGATAAACATCGGAGCTGCCTCATCCTAAATTTACTAAGTCTTCCTCATCCTAAATTTATTTCATCTTTATATATTTTTATTTCTAATTTTGGTTTATTTGTATAATTAATTGTACAAACTAATTTATTCCTGTTAGATTTCACAATGCTGTTTTCCAATATTCTGTTTTTAGAACCTCTCATATGGGGTCTTCTGAACTATATCCAATGCTATCTGTATTCCTCCCACCTTTATGTTACCTGCATGTACGTCTTTCATGCTTCTTCCAATTCAATGAAGAAAAAAGCTGCCTCAGACGAACTCCTGATACACTCCTGAAGAATTTCTTTAGGCTGGCTTCGTTTTCTCAACCACCAGTCTTTCTTTATGATTTTTCTACTTATTAACATCTTAAAACTGCTGTCATCATGCCTGCTGTTTCTCCACATTTCTTTTTCTTTTTATTTTTTTTATATATTTTATTGATTTTTAACAGAGAGAAAGGGAGAGAGATAGAGAGCTAGAAATGTCAATGAGAGAGAAACATCGACCAGCTGCCTCTTGCACACCCCCTACCAGGGATGTGCCCGCAACCAAGGTACATGCCCTTGACCGGAATCGAACCTGGGACCTTTCAGTCCGCAGCCCGACACTCTCCCACTGAGCCAAACCAGCTTCGGCTGTTTCTCCACATTTCTAAGGTGTAATAAAAGACTATGGTCCTGGCCAGTATGGCTCAGTTGATTGGTCATCATCCTGTACAACAAAAAGTTGCAGACTCAGTCCCTGTAGGCGGCATGCAGGAGAAAGCAGGTCAATGTTATGCTCTCACATCAATCTTTCTCTCTCTCTCTCTCTCACCCTTGCCCTTTCTCTATATATATTTTATAAAAGATATAAGAAAGGTTCAAGGTCTTATAAAAGTTAAGATTTGCTCTGTGTTTAAGACATTCTCTGCACATGTAGAGGAAGGGTAAAAAAAGAATAGTGGGCCCATCTGGCATAACTTAACTTTAGGGGACCATTGTTGGCTCCTGGCTCTTTATTTTGAAACTAGAAGCCAGTTGCACAAAGATTCGTGCAATAGGCCTTCCTTCCCCTGGCTGCCAGTACTGGTTTTCCTCCGGCACCTGGGACCCAGGCCTTCACTCCGGCCTCAGCGGAGAAGCCAAGCCTTGAGGCTTCTCCATTCTGGCTACAGTGGAGAAGCCAAGCCTCTTCAGTCTTCAGTCTTCAGTCGTCTTTTGCCTTCAGTCTTAGCTCCACGACTGCATATGCAAATTAACCCTCTATCTTTATTGGGTTAATTTGTATACTCACTCCTGATTGGCTAGTGGGTGTTGCAGAGGTATGGTCAATTTACATATTTCTCTTTCATTAGTGTAGACTAAAGGCCCAGTGCACAGGTGGACTCCAGCTGGCCTGCCCCAATAGGTGCCATTCGAGGCCAGGCCAGCCTGGGGGAGGGGCCACAGGCAGTTGTCCGGTCGGCTCTGCTCCCAATGAGGGGGGCTAATTGGGGACAGGGCCAGCCGGGCCCATTGGCCAGCCTCAGTGGGCATCATAGCTACTGGTCATTATGGCCATTCCCTCATTCCAGTCGCTGGCTTTTTATAGATAGATAGATAGATAGATAGATAGATAGATAGATACTCACCCTCGTGTGTTTGATTATTCATCTGCAACACTGAGCTTGCCAGTCTAAATCTTCCAGTCTTCACATTTTCCATGTTGTGTGGATGTGGACTGTTAATCTTCCCATTTACTACCATTTTTAATGTACTTAGTGAATTTATTGGGCACTTATGGTGTAGCCAGTACCTGGCTGGATGCTGAAAGTTTAATCAGACAATAGTCTCCTTTGGAGCGCTTGGAGCTGAATCCTTACAGGTCCCCTCAGTATTCTTTTTTTTTTTTTTTATGGAACTTTTGTTTATTCTTAGGGCATAATTATAAATTGGTATAAGAACATTGGAAAACAATTCAGCATTATTTTATAAAGTTGCATGTATGCTTGTCACATGAGTCAGCAGTTCATTCCTAGGCATATACCCAAGAGAAACTCTAGTGCACCTAACCACGAGATTATATACATAAATATTCACCATTTGTAATCACACAGAAAATTGGAAACTACTGGCATGCTTACCCATAAAAGAACAGGAAAATTGCTAGATTCCTATGACCTGATACTAAAAATTCAGTTAAAATGAATGCATTACACATATTAGCTCACCAACATAGTAGTCTCAAAAGTATAAAGTTGAGTAAGAATAGCAAGACAGTATTCTGATTTATAATTTTAGGGATGAAGAGATTATTTATTTTTGTGGCTATTTAGTGGAGAGGAATAATATAAATGGATTGCAATATTCAGTAGTTTGGTTGAGCTGTACTAAGGAGTTCTGCCAGCTAATAAAGCATTATAGATAGAGTATGGGTGAGAGAAATAGTCACTGGCTACTGGAGGGAAAGTGCTGGAGGTCGATTGGACCTACATTCTAATAAGCATTTCATAGACTTATTTCTCCTTCAGATATTTGTGCTTCCTTTTGGAAGAAGAAGCAAAAGTATTCCTTATGCTTTCTACTTCTTTCCATTTTCAGTCCATTCGCTTTGAAATCACCAGCGAAACCTTCCATGTTCCTCCTGACTATATTTGTGTTCCCACATGAGCCATTAGAATTTTTGTAATTCATGGACATAAGACACTTGTTTCATTCTCTGTCGCATCTTTGGTTCATTTGTGTCATTGCCTCACAGAGACATGCATGTGACTGGCCTTTTCAGAACCATGCACTGCACAGGCTCTCTTTTGATTACAGTACACCCTTCTAGAACAGTACTGTCCAATAGGAATATAATTCAGATTTAATAGTAATTTAAAATTCTCTAGTAGCCACATTAAAAAATGAAAAGATGACATCCATTTCAGTGTTTCATTTAACTCAGTGTATCCAAAGTAATATCATTTTAGCATGTGATCCATATTAAAATGGAGGTACTTGTATTCTTTTATTACATAATGAATCTTCAAAACCAGCTATATGTTTCAATTACTGCATCTAGTATTCAAAGGTATTTTAGCTTTTACATTGTAGTTGGACAGTCAGTGATTTGGTCCTTTTTCAGTGTAAGCTTATCCATCATTGTAAACTGCTACCATTTTCATTGATCTGCATGTCTTTCGTCAACTCCCTCTGTGTGTAAGCACTGAAGTTCCTAACAATTTTCCATATTTTATGAAGCTGTGGTTTCTATTGGCACAGAGTAGATTATACTCAATCTCACTATAGCATCTGTCACGTTGCCTTGCTCACAATGGCCACTCAATAATACCTGTTGAGTGAATTAGGTACTTTTTATTCTAAATGGTCTCACATCTGTTTTCTTAGTTGAGCTCTTTAAATCAATGTGAAGTGAATAGGTGCAGTTTCTCCCTTATTAAACAGAGAAGACTGATTCATTTAGTCAATAATTTATCTAGTTTCTCTGGACTCTGGTCTCCTGCCATTGGTTCAATTCAGAAAGTACTTTCTAAGTTCCAGTTGTTCTTCCAACAATATAATATTATCTTCTTTAAGAGGTAGGTCACACACACACACACACACACACACACACACACACACACAAGAAGTAAGCCATAAAGTCATTTATGAAATATATTTTTTGGTAGTTGTTACATAAAGAGTTATTTTTAAATTATTGTCCTTATCATTCTGCCCCAGATGTAAGCATTGTCATCTCTCAGCCATACATTAGAATCTGGTAGCAAAACAAGGCAAATCCACAAAAATCTTGAAAAGGAAAGAGCATTGTCTAGTCCAGTGGTCGGCAAACTGCAGCTCGCGAGCCACATGCATCTCTTTGGCCCTTGAGTGTGGCTCTTCCACAAAACACCACAGCCTGGGCGAAGGCATGGCATTAGAAGAAGTTTAAGTTTAAAAAATTTGGGTTTCAAAAGAAATTTCAATCATTGTACTGTTAATATTGGCTCTTTGACCAATGAGTTTGCCGACCATTGCTCTAGATTAATGAACCATAACTATAGGTATTTTGAAATTTGCAAGGTTTCTGCAATTAAAAAGAAAAAAACTTATAGAGGATTCTTGATCACTTTTTACAATTTTCCATAATAAGATTTGAAATTCATATGGATGCATATGGGAATTTTATCTTCTTCTCTGATTATTTTTCAAAATATATTTTGTCACAGTAGTGTGGCTATTACATGCTTTTCTGAATATCTGGTAAGATTAGTCTCATAGTTCACAAATTTGGAGAAGCTGGGCTTTTTCCCCCTCTGGAATTTCTTGATAGATTTTTCTCTGAAATTATTGTTGGTGCTGGTTTGTGTTAAATATATTTGAAAGAAATAATATGAAACCTGACATTGTTCGCTGTTGGGTATTTTGGCATGTTTTTAATATTGATAATACATGTATTAGTATAAGTAAATACCTTTTTAAGATGGGGTTTAATTATATGAAAATAATGTCAATTGAGATGTATTATCTATTTATGTGAACATAATAATTTTAGTATAATTTTAAGACGAAAATACTAGAACAAGAGTCAATAAATTATCTAACAGATGAAGAACCCATGTCTTCCATTTGCTTATGCTTTATAAAGCACAGCTATGTACCAGGCTAGTCCTCTCCTCCTGCACTCATCCCCACCTCCCTGAGTGTGAACTTGCCTCTCTGTCCCTACAAAGCACCCCTTTCAACAGTCCTGAGCTCAGCCTTGGCCCACCTCTGCCTTCCCATTGCCTACTTCCCAGGCTGGACCAGTACCTGAGCCATCCCAGAAACCCTTCCTGCAGAACCCATGTGCAGGGCTCTTTGGCATTGTAGGTGGAGGTCACCCTGGCTGTGTCCTTTCATTCTCAAACATCCTCTGGGATGGCAGTATAGGCAAGGAGACAGGACCTCAGCACCACCAGCATCCGTGGGAGTCACCCTGTTCCTCTTGGGGTTATAGCTCATCAGGTATTATTATTTAACCTATTATGTTTTTAGGACAAGGGAGCAAACAATTTTCAAATTACTCATAGGCAAGGAGCCGCATATTTTTTTTTTGAGCTGCTCATTCTTTATAGATCTCTTCAGTGCACTTCACTGTGAGCCTGCTATGTGTCGGGCACAGTGTGGATGTTAGGGACGTAGATACTGATTAGGTTATGAGCCCAGGAATATCCAGCACTCCATCAAAAAATATTTGTTAAATGAATGAGTGAAATTTTAGAATCTCCCATGCACTTGGGCACAGTCACGACCGAGATTGCAGCCCACGTGTGTCCTTCTTATGCCACAGAATAGGCCAGTCAATGACGACGTGACTCAGTAGCTTTCAAAAGCAGGTGCATTCCAGCTACTGAATCGTTTTGCTCAGATAGAATTTATAGAAACAGAATTGTGCAATTGTTCATAAATACTGCCTGTATCCTCAGGGAACAACACAGAAATGCTTAATTTAAAATGCTAAATGTCAAGGATTTGGAAATACAGGAAGTAGATACATATTTTTTAAAAAATCGTAGAACAAGTGGATAGGCTGAAAATGCAAATTGTGACTAGGATTCTGGTCACAGGAGTGATGAGTGCATGTGCCAGGTGGCTCCTGTTTAGGGAGGCATACAGGGAGGAAATCGTCGAGAGGTTCCAGGACAGCATAGGAAGGGAGCACCTGCCCAAGAGAAGGAAAAGGAAAAGGAAATACAGAGCATCTTTCCTCCATCCATGGGATAACACAGAGAAGTGAGCGAGAGAACCCCAACACAACAGTAATGATGTCCGAGGGCCCTGGACAGTTGTTCCCAACCACCCCTGGGGACTTCTCACCTGGCCTTACATCAGTGCCAGGTGAAGTGCCCAACGTCCAATTTGTAGCAAACTGCATCTCTCAGAGTAACTTGCACCAACCCAATTTAGATGTCGTAACTCCCTTTTTTAATGGACAGCATACAAACCCATGCCAAATTTTCATAGACACTGTGTCTTAGACTTCTTTGTATTCCATATAATCCCAAGTTGTGCTTTAAAGAGAGCAGTCAGAAAATAAATATACAATTGATTTGTTGGTTGCTAATACATGGTGTTGTGATCTTCCAGTTATATAGTTAGTGGTTATGAAGAAATGTAGTATGAAGCATTCATTGAAATATTTACCAAAATTTATTTCAGCCTGACCAACGTGGCTCAGCAATTGAGCATTGACCTATGAACCAGGAGGTCATGGTTCGATTCCCTGTCAGGGCACATACCAGGTTGCGGGCTCCATCCCCTTTGGGGAACATCCAGGAAGCAGCCAATCAATGATTCTTTTTCATTATTGAGGTTTCTAACTCTCTCTCCTTCTCCCTTCCTCTTCTGAGATCAATAAAAATATATATATATATATATTTTTTTTATAAAAACTTGTTTGAAGGAAAGGTTCCGAATACATTCCACATTTTTAGTGGCATATAGAAATGGCTAGACTGAAACAACTCCAAATGTTTTTCAATTCTGAGAGGTAAAGAGTACTATTTTAGTTCCATAACAGTTTTAAATTGTCTTTTTAATTGACATGTAAATATAGTAAAATGTGTTTAGTGAAATGGAATAGTCTATCAACTATAATTTTGTTGCCCAATGGGGTATGCTAATCAGATAAGGAAATATTTTGGATTATTTCCCAAAAGAGCCTCCAGGGAGTGCCTTGGGTTGCCTTTGTTTCAACGTAGTCTCCTGTTTTCTCACCTGCTTTGCTCTGCCATCACAGTTGGTAGGAAGGATGTTAACCTGAAACAGTGCAAGATTATGAACCATCAAATAATAGTAGAATATTTTTCAGTAACTTTTAAAAAATTTATTGTCGCCGAAACCAGTTTGGCTCAGTGGATAGAGCATTGGCCTGTGAACTGAAAGGTCCCAAATTCGATTCTGGTCAGGGGCATGTACCTTGGTTGCAGGCACATCCCCAGTAGGGGGTGTGCAAGAGGCAGCTGATCGATGTTTCTCTCTCATCGATGTTTCTAACTCTCTATCCCTCTTCCTCTCTGTAAAAAGTCAATAAAATTAAAAATTAAAAAATTTATTGTCTAAAGTTTTACATGTCTTTTTCCCCCATTACCCCCCCCCTTAGTTACTTTTTATTTTGCTTTTTGACTAATAAGTGAACAAAACAAAACAAGGAAAATTTTCTAGTTATCGTTATGTTAACCAGGATACTTCCATTCATTAAGATTATAGTCCAACAGCTGTTTTTGTTCTTATCCCATGGACATATATAAGAATGTCTTCTCTTGTTTTCTACTGAAGAGCAAAGACCTTAATAAATCAATGACTATTCTAAGTTGATTAATTGAAGCACCATGTGAGCACATTCTGCTCGGTCAATCCAGGAGCTCATGTGAAACACTGAAGACATTTTTCTTTGTGTAGAAGTCTCTTAAATTACCGCCCTTTCCCAGAACACTACATTATGTTAGGAGCACAGTTTGCAAAGTCAGCACTTTATTTAAAAGGGTCAAAACCCTCTCCTATACATTAAGGCTACAATATCTTCCAGAAATAAGTCAGGTGCTTCACAAAATAGGTGAAAGCTGCTGTGATGAAGTACTGAAGAGACAGCTTGATGCCTCTCTCAGTAGTGAATTATTCATGGTGCTTGGCTCCCTTTTCCTAGCCATATAATTGCATTTATTTCAAATTGTGTCCCCCTCATACCATTAAAAAATTTAATTAGATGTTTGAGTCCCCTACTCACCAGTAGCAATCACAGGGCATTTACCTGAAGCGCTGTTCTGGTGCTGTTGTTTGATAATTATTCAGTTCCTGTTCACCCTTCTCTACTCAGGAGTGAGTTGCTACAGAACTTGGACTGTGTCTCATTCTCCCTTTCAGTTCTGATGCTGTGACTCACTGTGAGTTTGCTGATTTACCTTACAGATCTCTATGATTACTTGTAGGCCTTAATTCAGAATTCACTTTCATAGAGGCATCTCCGCAGGCAGCTGGTTTGCTTACTTTTTTCAGTGTAACAGAATATCTTTTGATATTCTTTCTCACTAAACCTGGGAGAAATCATCTGAATGCCAGAGTCATGCTTATTTAAATTTCTTCTTCTCTTAAGTCACATATTGTAACTAATTCCGCCTCCACCATAACTTGCCCACCCCATGCTATCCCTTAAAGCTGGTGTTTGGAACAAGCTTTCTTTCAGACCGAGTGCAGGGGTATAATGACTTGTGACTATTCTTTCTTTTTTCTTTTTTTGAGCTTCATTTCTACTCATTCTTCAAAGGTATGAGAAAGGTAATGAAAGCTTGCCTTACTCTGAAAATAACTGCATACACAACTAGGATCATTGCTTATTTTTATCCCCTGGCCTGTTTTTCTTAAAAGAGGTGAAATAAAGTGGTGTTTTATTGTGTGTGTGTGTGTGTGTGTGTGTGTGTGTGTATATATATATGATAGCTAGATGATAGACGGATATTTTATATGTATATTACATATATTTACCATATATAACCATATATCTTATTGATCTATATCCAAATCACTATATATTTTACATAAATATAAATTATCATGTATAATTATATTTATAGATATAAGTATCTATACTTTAAGTAAATATGTTACTAGAGGCCCAGTGCACGATTAAATCATGCACGTGTAGGGTCCCCTAGGCCTAGCCTGCCATCAGGGCCACGTCCACCACAATGTGTTGCCTTTACACGCTCCGTGGACGCTGCCAGCGCCCCAGCTCGCGCCCTTCCCCCATGCGTCACGCCCCTACCCTCCCAACCCCCGCCGACCACATGCACCCTGCCCCTCCCCCCTCACCACGCCGTGCTCCCCGCCTCTGCCCACCCGGGGCCTATCCCTGTGCCCTCTTAGCTGTGGGGCCCTGCCCGCCCGCAGCCCTGCACAAGAGCCGTGAGTCCCAGCCCATGAGAGGTGCTCCATGCACCTCCTGGTAACCCGTTGTTTGGTCATGACACCATTACAGTGTCACAACCACAAGTCTTTTATGATTTAGATTGATATTTATATATTTTATTTACATAGAAATCATTAGTGAAACCTTTGCTTACTCTTACCAACACCAAATAAATACCACACCAGCTGCTCCCAAGAGTTTATGGGCTTTCTTTTTAGTAATTAAACAGCTGAGACTATTGATTGCTGCTTTCTGCAAAGGGAATAAAATTGAATGATGTATTTCCCACATAAATTGGCTTTAATGGCTTTGAGATTTCAGATAAGGCAATTCCCTTGCATACATGAAAACCTAACAGTTTTATTAAGACTGCATTTTGCTGACACTCTTTGTACGTGGAGAGTCTTTACACTACAAACGGGTCTCACACGTGCATACCATAATTTCTCTCCATGTCAGGGTTTGCTTCCCGGAGATAGTGTCGTGAGCATCTTGAAAAGTAGCCAGTAGGTTTCCAAACAGATCCAGTCTGTTGTCTCCTAAGGAAAGAGGGAAGGGAGGTTAGTTTTTCCTGTACAATGTGTGCTGTTCCTTTGGCTCCCTTTTCCTAGCCATATAATTGCATTTATTTCAAATTGTGTCCCCCTCATACCATTAAAAAATTTAATTAGATGTTTGAGTCCCCTACTCACCAGTAGCAATCACAGGGCATTTACCTGAAGCGCTGTTCTGGTGCTGTTGTTTGATAATTATTCAGTTCCTGTTCACCCTTCTCTACTCAGGAGTGAGTTGCTACAGAACTTGGACTGTGTCTCATTCTCCCTTTCAGTTCTGATGCTGTGACTCACTGTGAGTTTGCTGATTTACCTTACAGATCTCTATGATTACTTGTAGGCCTTAATTCAGAATTCACTTTCATAGAGGCATCTCCGCAGGCAGAAGTAAAGGAATTATTTGACAGAAAGGTATGTTAGTTACTAGAGTTGTCATTTAACCAAGTGACTAATAGTTGAATAGCAATATAAAAACTTATTCTTTCTAAGGTATAAACAGTTTCAGCTCTAGCACAGGAGGAAGACTAAGTACATTTATATTGACTTATTCCAGCAATAACAAAGGTCTTTGATGATCATGAAAATAGCTTGAAAGTAAATGGAATCATGGTGAGGGTGAAAGGGTAGGTCTGGGTGATAGGGATCTCACCCAAGAATCTGAATGGAAACATATGATAGTCACCTTGTCTTGTGACTAATGTAGTTTGTCCTCAGAAAATTTCTTGGGCCTCCTACTTGAACCTATGAAGGGGAAAAAATCACTGACAATAGTTTATTTTAACCACTGATCAGAAAAAGGAGAAAGTCTACAATATCCAGTGCTGCAAGGGAGATCAGGACAAATGAGACTAACGTCATTTGAAATTGTGTATGTGCCCTTCTTTATCTGTAAAATGAGAGAGTGGATATAAATATCAAAGATATCTCCCAGCTCTAAAATTGTTTGATTCTAAAAAAAAAAAAAATTGTTTGATTCTATGATTTTACAATTACAAATGGGTAGGTACCTGGCCTTCCAATAAGAAATTTTGGTAGAGCCAAAACCGGTTTGGCTCAATGGATGGAGCGTCGGCTTGGGGACTGAAGGGTCCCGGGTTCGATTCTGGTCAAGGGCATGTACCTTGGTTGCGGGCATATCCCCAGTAGGGGGTGTGCAAGAGGCAGCTGATCGATGACTCTCTCTCATCGATGTTTCTAACTCTCTATCTCTCTCCCTTCCTCTCTGTACAAAATCAATAAAATATATTTTAAAAAAAAGAAAAAAAAAGAAAAGAAATTTTGGTTGAGTATCCCTGCAAGGGATTTCTGAGTTGAGGGATGGAGAGTGGGGACAGTGAATGGTGGGCAATAAAAGATGGTGGACAGAGAGGACTTGTTTAAGAAGTTTATAGTGCATAGAAGGAAAGAAAGAAGATGATCATTAGATTGATTACAATATTGATTACAGGATACTGGACATCTGTGCTTTTTCTAGAAGCAGAGGAGGAAGAGTACTTGTAGCTTAGTGAATTAGAGAAGTGAGTCCTGCTTTTGAGACGTGAAGGAGAAAGACAAGTATCCAGTGTTGGTTCCACTTAGATGACTTCTGAGGCACCCATGATTCCTCGGGTCTGTGTAAAGGAAGAGATTGATGATACTGATGATGATGAAAATCAACAACAAGAAAAACAGGGAAAAACTGAGAAAGCAGGATCCCAGAGGATTAACAGCCAGGTGAAAGGACAGCAGTCTGGAAGTAGGAAATATATCTTTCTGAAGCATGAGGCAAGGAAAAAAGAGAATGAAAGACTGGAATGGAAGGGGTATGCACGTGATAGAAAGTTAGATTTATCTGATAGTCTATAGTTTTCTTCACAGGAAACCCACGGTCATACCTGACAAGATGTGGGAATTGCATTAGATGTGGTGAGAACAGAGCTATGACAGGACCTCACTTTGAGCCAATGGTCATTGAACTGCAGTTACTTCCTATGGACCTTGACCATTTAATAGCAGTGATTCAGTTTATGTATTGTGTTGTGACTGCCCAAATTGACATGTCTGCTCTCTGAATGGGTGGTAGCAAAATTGCCCTGGTATCCTTGGGACCCCAAATCAATAACCATAACTATTGTATAAAACTTCAGAGGAAACGGAAACCCAGAAAAGCTATATGCCTGGCCAAGGACCACAGTGAGTTTTCATTATGGTCAAGAATAGAAATATATCTTCTGTTTTCTTTACTAGTGTTCTCTGCTGTAATTCATTCTGTATAGGGACTCACTAAGGCAGTGTAGTCCAAGGAATAAAGCAATGAACTAGGCCGGTGGTTGGCAAACTGCACCTCGCAAGTCATATGCGGCTCTTTGGCCCCTTAAGTGTGGCTCTTCCACAAAATACCACAGCCTGGGTGAGTCTATTTTGAAGAAGTGGCATTAGAAGAAGTTTAAGTTTAAAAAATTTGACTCTCAAAAGAAATTTCAATCATTGTACTGTTGATATTTTGCTCTGTTGACTAATGAGTTTGCCGACTACGGAGGGGGGCTGTTTCTCTGTTTTCCGTGTCCATCTCCATCATGAAAAAGGAAACAGTCAGGTTCCTGATTGGAGGAGCTGGGGATTAAGAAATTAAAGAAAGAAAGAGACCAAGAGGCAGAAATAGATTCATCAAGCTGGGCTCTAGGTGGGTGCCATCCTCTCTGATGGAGAGGCAGCGAGCAGCCGAGCCATGCAGCAGGTTTATTTTATAGGGTCAAAGGAGCTTATTTGCATTCTTAACTAGGCCCTAGCATTACTGGATTTACATATCTAGACCCGCCCCTGCTGACACCTGGACAAAGGTAAGTCAGAAACTGAATAATACCCACCCACCCCCCCCCCCCCCGCCCTCTTGGGGGGGTGTAACCAGGTCAGGACTCTGCCAGTGCCTCAGGCTCAGCTGACAATTTAAAGGATGTCCATGTGCCTTCTCAGGCAGCCCTCTACAGCCGACCACTGAACTAGGCTCACTGTGGCCTTACCCTAGACTCTACCACTGACTTTGGGATGGCTCAGTATCTTTAGGCTTCATTCCTTATTGGTAAAAATTTTCTAGTTTAATGTATTAAGTCTTAAAGAATGTGTAGCAGCTTCAAGGACCAATTGAAGTTAAGTACCAACAGTTCTGGCTACCTGGGATTTCATTTACTGGCTTCCAGCAATTAGGGGGTTATATGGAAGAAAAGTTCATCATTCCAAGAAAGCACATGTTAATGAGTAAACCACTTAAAGATTAATACCCTCTCAAATATTCTTCTAATGCCACTGGTGCCTTTCTCACCAGTCTAGTGAGATGAAAGAAGAATGTCAAAGCAACACAAGTCAATAACGAAGTGAAATTGTACACGATGCATGATATACAAGATTTTATGAGGTCAATGAAAGTGATGGAACTCTGCTTACAACATAGCAAAGCCATTGCCAAAGGAGAAGTTGACAGATCACTTAACAACTGAGGAATGGACAGTCAACAAGGATGGTGACATATAAGAAATCTATGAATTCCAAAGAATTGTGAGGGACCCTTGGGAAAATGTGGAAGCCCTCAAATATTCTTGCATCTTCTTTTTAAAAGCCATGTACTATACCACTCAATTTTGAGGGAAGTTATATGACAACTCTCAACCAACACTTGATTCATTTAAGTTTGTTATAAGAATTAGAACATAATTAGAATTATAACCTAAATTGGATTACATAGGAGGAGCCTGCAACCAAGGTATGTGCCTTTGACTGGAATTGAGCTCCGGGCCCTTCAGTCCACAGGCCACCCTATCAAATGAGCCAAATCAGCGAGGGTAGGCATCCAGTATTTAGAAGTTTTATATTTTCTTCATGGTTTTTCTTTTTTCTTTCTGAGTTTACCTTGTTTTTGTTTGTTTGTTTGTTTGTTTGTTTTTCACATTCTTTATCACAGAAGGAAACAAGGGTCCTTTCATTCTCCTCCTCCTGGAAGGGGTGTAATAGATTCTGTTCTTTCCTTAGCAGACAGAGAATGCTTGGAGTGGGAAATACTTCTAACAGATGCAAAAGATGCATGCTTTGCCTGTTCAGGGAGGCAGAACAGCTGAAAAATATAATTGGGAAGTAACCAATTGGTTTAAGTTAGTGAGTTTTATTGATTCACTTTCATATTAGTGCTTTTCCTTTGATCAGCTTAATTCCAAAAATATCATGGAGAAGTAGCAGTTAATATCTTTCAAGGAAGCCCATCCCACTATTCAGGTCAATAGTTTTTCTAACCATTTTCTATATTGCCTGACAGAATAAAACTTAATTTTCTTCTGATATTCTCACTAGCTGTGTACTTTATTAACCCTAAGGGTCCCAAGAGATGGTGATGGTTACCAGTTTGGGACCCAAGGGACACCAAGAGGATGCTGGTACTGCTCATTCTGAGAAGCTAAACCAATTTGGACAATCATAACACGATATATGAACTGAGTTGTTAGTACTGACGACCAGAGGTCCCAGGAAGTATTTGCAGCTCACTGACCATTGGCTCAAAGTGTAGCATAGAATATGTTGCTCTTCCCATTTTGGTAGCTGCATCTAAACGATGTGTATCACTCGGGTGCCCTGTATCGCATTCTGTTAGAGATGGAGTTAGGAATGTCAGATATTTGTTGGGTGGTTTCACTGTTCAGAGCAGAAGGGAAAGAAGCTGGAGTGGGGCAGGCGGTGCTTTGGATAGTGATGTAGCTCTGACCAACTTGGCCAGCCTAACAGAACTCCAGAGCAATGATTGCTCGTTAGAGGAGTCCTGGGTTGGGCAGAAATAGGCAGCCACTATTATTGTGGCGTGTTCAGTGATGGCTGAGCCTCATCTCCAACACTGTGGCAACATTCTGAAAGCACTGCCTCTGGAGCCTACCAGCTAACTGAATCCTCATAGATGAATGGCGAGTTCTTTCTTGAAGGGAGTGCTGAGCAGCACATCTCCTTGATATAACTCATAAGTAGGAAGCTAATACCAAACCCATCCAAGTGAACAAATTCTTCAGAAACAAACACTCATACTCTTCAAAATGGCGGCATTTGGCAGTCTGTGAGTTACAAATTTCAGTAGCCAACAGGGCTCACTAGATTTATTTTGGGAACATGCTTTACTTTTCAACTTAATTTTATTCTGAAGAATAGTGATGATAAATAACTCATCCTGTATAAATAGTTTGCTTTTAAAAGTTGCTTAGCAGTGAGACAAAAACAAAAGAAAGAAGCAATTAGGTTTATATTTAGTGATGTATCTATATGCATCTGCAGCACATTTCAGAAATAATTCAAAAGGGCCAATCCATTTCATGCCTCCTGCTGCTAAATGAATGTGGGAGTCAAGCTGCTATTTTCACAGTGCAAGACATTTATTGTTGATAAAAAAAAAAAAAATTCTCCCACTTATATATAATCAGTGTCCTGGCAAATGATGCTGGAGAATTCATCTCCTTAAGCATAAAGTGGAACAACCTTTAAAAAACTAAAAATTAGGCCTATGAGTTAAAAAATAAAAAAATCAGTGAACCACAAATCAAAGCATATTAACACTTTCAACTGTGTTCAACGCCACTAGCTCTCTACTGAGAATGTGTTCTTTAGGTAGAAAGAGTGATCTTAATGCCTCACCCCTCCTCAATTGAACAATACAGCACTTGGATTATTGAGTCAATATAGGACTATTTAGCTCTGTGCCTGGCTCATTCACAGTTATCAGTGTTAATACAACTAAAAGTCAGTTAATATTTACAGCAAATTTCTCCCCTATACCCTCTCCACCACCTCTCCAAAATGTATATAAAGTCAATAACTAATTCAATTGAGGTTATGATAGATTTGGCCTATAAATTATTGTACCCATAAGTCATTTCTTAAAGTTTCTACAAGAATGATTTGTTCTGGAGTGTATCAGGGATGGGGGTGACATCCCTAATCTGTTTCTTCCATTTGGATGGACTGTGAAAACAATTTTAATCAGACTGCTTCATTCAGGCCTCTACAAGTGTGATCCTTGGACCGAAATGGTTTCTGAGTGCAGAATACATAATACCAGTGAGACCAGTAGCACATAGAAATAAGTTTTCTAGGTTGACAAGGCTCAAAAGGAAAGGAAGGGAGATGTAGGAAGGTTAAATAAATTTATTTCCCACTGGATAACCTACCACCCAGTATCCCATAGGACACTGTAAGTTGTGTTGACCCCTACAATATGCTCAACATGGTGCCATGGGACTATTGGGAATACAGACCAGGGTCACAGACCTGTCTCCCACTAAAACCCACATAGGTGGCAACACAAGCAGAGATGAGAAAACATTCTTTGTAAGCATGGAGGTGTTTGCTATGAAAGAAAAGACACATGGAGCACATTAGGAATTTTTTAAAACTGGAGAGGTGCATATATGTTAAAATTCTATGAGGTCCTTTATGTTTAAATTCTATGAGGTCCTTTTTTTTCCCCTATTGCTTTCTGAAAATAAATCTGGATGGATGTAGATATCAAAACCTTCATCAGAATTATTTTAAGACATTCACTATGGGTGTTAATTCAATCAGGGGTATTCATGTTATCATAAACATAACTCTGAAGTAGAGTTTTTATACTTTAGTACTATTAACATTTGGGCAGATAATTATTTGTAGTGGAACTGTCCTGTTTATTATGGGATGACTAGCAGCATCCTTGGCCTCTATCCACTAGATGCCAGTAATGCATATACACACTAGTTATAAAAACCAAAAATGTCTCCAGATATTGCCAAATGTATCCTGAGGGTAAAATTGGCCCCAGTTGAGAACCATAGTCCTAAACAAGTGTTTCTCAAAATTATTTAGGGAATGAAGATCTGGAAATTAGTTTAGAATTTATGTGAAGGTTATTGTTGGTGGTTGGCTGTACCATCTCTTTCTACCCCTGTTTTTCTGTTCCCTGTGAAGAGCGATGCTTCTTGTGCCTTTGTACATTGACCTCTTCTTGACCTGATAGCATGCCAGCCTCCTAAGAGGCAAGAGCAATTGTGACAGAGACCAGACTGAGTAATGGGATGCCAACATCTTCCATTAGAGCTTCATTCACTATGAATGTGCCTGTAATCCATAAGAAGGTTGAAGGGAAAACACAATGAAAACCTTTCAAGACCGGTTCAATTAAGAGGCTCCCAGGAGAGACTGAGTACCAACAATAGAAAATTCAATATTGGGTTAACAGAATGACACTGCATCTCATAAATGTGCTTTTTCTCCATTGTGTGAAGAAAAATATTCTGCAGTGACCTTTTGAAAAATATGGCATTTTTTTTGTTTGTTTGTTTTAAGAAATACCTCTTTAAGGTTCTTTAAAGCCAATATTCATAGGAAATGTATGGGGGAGGTGAGATAAAATGAACTGTTGCAGGGTCTAAAACCAACTATTCAGATGTACAGTTGAGATTCAGCATGAAATTATCTGGGTTTTACCTTAGGCAAAGCTGAAAAAGAAGAATGGCTGCCAAGCTTGATATGATAGTGTGGATGCCAATGACTTTGTTCTTTACCTTATTTGTGTGTAAAGGAATATCATATGCATCCCTGTCCCCAAAATTGAATTCAGTATTAAGCAGCATTCAGGGAATAAGCTGTTCTTCTTTGTCCTAGAGGTAGCCTTGTAAAATTGACAGCCTGTGTACCACTTATAAAGGGCTTTTGATCTATTTACAGGGAAATATTCAGTAAGATTCATTTCAGCAGCAGGATTAAAATGGGCTCAATGGGTTTGATAATGGCATTGTGGTTAGATTTTTTTTAAATACTTTGAAGTATTTACAGATTAAATGATATGGTTTTAGGGATCCGTTTCAAAATGATTCAAGGTAGGCAGAGGAAGGAAATATAGATGAAAATCCATTGACTATGAGTTGATCACTGTTGAAGCTGCTGATGACTGTGTATTAAGGTGGTGGGATCATTATATTATCTTCTTTCCCTTCATGCACATATCTAAATTCTTCAATAATAGAAGTTAAAACCCTAACCCTAACCCCTAACCCTAACCCTAACCCTAACTTATGAAATTATGAAATGCTATATTTTATATGTACAGAATGAGAGACTTATTACAAGTTGTTTGACTTAAGATAGGATTCTTTATGTGACAAAGTTGTGTATGGAAGTCAAAACATTGCTTTCTGCTAACAGTTATTTGCACAGAGCTCAATATACCTGACCAACAATTTTGCTCTGCCATGCAGGAGTGACAGATGGTATGAAAAATTTATGTGACAGATGGTGGTGATTATTAAACAATAAACAGCGGCAGTTTATCAGGAACCAAACAGAAAATAGATACTTTCGTTGCTGGTGATGCATCTAAATTGTCTTTCTTTTTATAATTGAGATTTAAAGTCTAGCTTAAGATCCACCATTGTTTCTTAGATAAGAACTTAAATATATTAAGTGAATAATCAGGTGAGGGATAGACTTTGATGTAAGCATAGAATCATATTACAACTTAGTATTTGTATCACAGATGTTTTAATATGCTATGGATGAAATAAAATTTCATGAGGTTCTGTTTTTAAACAAAGTATAAATTACCAAAGGCTTACTCAGGCTCAGGGCTGATCAGCAGGGATACAAAAATGCATATGATTCCTCTTCTCCAAGAAGCTTGCAATCCACCTCTGACATTGGATAACTAGTCTACCCACAGAGGGCCAGAAGTAGCCAATAGAAGTACAGTTTTATAGTGAGGGCATGGTAGAGGTTTTGATTGATTATGATCAGGAACATAAAGATAGTTTCACTGAGGAAGTGATATTTGAGCTGGGCCTTGGAGAATTAATACATAATAAATAAGAGGAAGAGCAAGCCATGCCAAGGTAACACTATGAACAAAAGCAAAGAGGGGAAAACACAATATGAAATGGAATAGAATTTACTCAGAAGATTGGTTTCAAGGTTGGATCGTATGTAAAAACTGAGTGTGTGTGTATATATATATATATATATATATATATATATATATCCCTAAATTGATCATGTGCAATAAGATGGTCTCACTATGAAAGGCAAGTAAGGTAAAAGCTTAAGGTAAAAATGTCCAAGGGTAGAAAAGATACATGTCCTCTAACTCAAGTGAGTTAAGAAATGACTGTTGGATTCTTCCACATTAACGTATTTTTATTTTGTTCTCATTATTTTGTGCTTTTTAATTTAATTTTTGCTAAGCACAAATAGTTGAATCCTCAGCTTTATATTATGTAATGCAACTGTTCCATTGTCTAGCAAGGTATGTAGAGGATGGGAAGGGATGTAGGAGAGAAGATGAGTTTGAAAGAGCCAACATTTAGAGGGATATGCCTTAAACTCTCTGGGTCAAATTAGGATCTGAGCCCAGCTGGTGTGACTCAGTTGGTTGAGCAAGCATTGTCCCATGTTCCAAGAGCTCATCTGTTAGCTTCCTGGTCAGGGCATATGTCTGAGTGCAGGTTCAATCCTCAGTAAGTGGCTGGGGGGGGAGGGGGGGCGGGGGGGCTGCAGGAGGCAGCCAATCAATGTTTCTCTGCCTCTCCCTTCTTCTCTCTTTAAAGTCAATAAAAACAGCTGAAACTGGTTTGGCTCAGTGGTAGAGCATCAGTCTGCAGACTGAAAGGTCCCAGGTTTGAATCCGATCAAGGGCATGTACCTTGGTTGTGGGCACATCCTCGGTAGGTGTGCAAGAGGCAGCTGGTCGATGTTTCTCTCTCATTGACGTTTCTAGCTCTCTATCTCTCTCCCTTCCTCTCTGTAAGAAAAATCAATAAAATATTTATTTTTTTAAAGAAAAATAAAGTCAATAAAAACATGTTTCAAAAAAATTAGGATCTGATTTTGAAATGTCCAGTATGGCAGAAAAGAGTGGGGAAAAGATCAGTGTTGTGTCCTTTTCCAGAATTTAAGCATATTTGGTGTCTAATGTAGGGAAAAATCCCATGGATTTTCAGTTACATACACATTATTGTTTAAACAGCACTTCACACAAAGTTGGTTCTCTACAGGTGAAAATAAATATGGATCAAGAACAATTTGAAGAAAAAAATGAAAGGAATTTACTTTAATTTTTTCTACATAGTCTGAAATTTCTACATGATACATATTACTTTCAGAACCTAAAAATGTTAAAGCCATTGTAATTATGGAAAAATTCCATTTATCCTACAAGTAATTGAAACTTACAAGTTGCCAAACATTCTAGGAGGTAATGAGACCGTTAATGAAAAGGCAAACATTTCAGTCCCTGCCCCTTCAATTAGAGAGGCAGACAGCACTCGCCCAGTTACAGTTGTGGGTATTATGAAGATATATTGGCTGCTGTGAGGACCCAATCTATTCTGAGGATCAGAGAATAATTCCCCGAGGAATGACTTGAAATCTGTCATCTTAAGGATGAGTTTGGGTTCGTGTGGCCACTGGAGGCTCAAGGATCTCTTTCCCCCACCCCACCCCCGACCCCCGGGAATTGAGAACGTGTTTTGAAATTGTTCACAGTGACAGTCTGATTTTTAAAAATACGCATCTTGTGGACTATTTGGATGATCACTTCCTGACCAAATACTGCTGCATGATTTCATTGCTCTCATGGTCTTTTTGCTCTCACGATACCTTGAAAGAAGGTCTAACTAGGAGACTAATTAGAAACCTAATACAGTAACTGTGTAAATAGTTTAGAGTACAGTTGTAGTAGCCATGGTAGACAGAAGTAAATGTATTCCAGAAGTATTTAGGAGATTGGTTAGAAAGGGGATGGGTAAAGGGAATGGAGGTATAAAAGTTGACACCACAATTTTAATTTAAGTAACTCAATGGGGGCTAAGGCTATTAACTGAGGAAGAAGATGGTAGTTAAGGGAATGGGTTCTGGATAACCTTGTATGTGCTCAGATCCTGGCTCTATCATTCTGTCTGTATGAATCTGGGTGAGTTACCTGCTCACTCTAACCTCTTCTGCAAAATTTGGGATTGGAAACAATAGTACACGTATGGAGTTATAATGCTTAATAATGGGAATGGCTGTAGTGGTGGTGATGGTGTTATTTGCAATAAGAATAGGTTTTCGGGAAAGGGGTGTGAATTTGGCTTTGGGGACGTGCCAAGCAGGCAATGATAGATAGATAGATAGATAGATAGATAGATAGACAGACAGACAGACAGACATATATATTTTATATATACACATATATGTATTACGTATGTATGTAGGAGTATTTAAAACAAAATAAGACAAACTTAGCTGGAAAACCAAATTGATGAAATAAGTTCACATAAAGCAGCCCTTAGCTCAGTGGGCACACTTTAAAGGTACGTCCTTACACACATCCTAAGTCCATAAATGTGCCCGTGCCACTTTCAGGAGCAGCAATAATAGTATTGCAAGCATTCGTGCAGGGGCACGCCAATAACATAGAAGTCCCAGAGTTGTGCAGTTGGCTTATGAAAACGCCAGTTTCAGCATATACCTATTTCAAAGGATGAACGCGTTCTCGACAGCTCCACAGTTAACGAGGGCCCGACTTCAATCAGAGCTTTAGAGAGAGAAATCTGAGCTTTGACTTGACTGCCATTTGTCTTACTTTGCAGAGGAAAAACAACTCCTGGTGGGTAATGATAAAAATGCATAGTGTTAGCATTTTGTTGGTATTGCAATTTACTTCACTTCTGCCTGAGATGGAGTTCACTCGAAACGGCTCCCAAAGTCACTTTGTGTTAGCCTCCCAGTGAGGTCTCATCCCCTTTATGCCTACCATCCTAATAACTTCATTTGCAGGGGCCTATGTTCTCATTCTTTTTTCTGCTGCGTGTCTAATGCTTTTGCTGAAACTGAAGTCCTGGCAGGAAGCAGGCCAAAAGCAATTTTTGTGGCACAGTGCACTGACAAATTGTGCCTATGAGTATAAATAACTGCAAGGCGAGTGTGAGGAGCAGCCCTGTCTGTCTGTACTTGTAAATCGGTGTGTCCGGGAGGTATATTCCGGCTACTGAAGCGAGGGCCATGACTACCATCAGTTTTTTGGAGTGGGAATTGATCAGTAGCCCCTGTTATCTTATCAGCACCCAGTATACTAGTGCTATAGAGTTCATAGTGCCTGTACAGATCCAAAGCAGGTCAAATGCACCCAGTCATTTACTCTCAGAGCTTATGCTTTACAGTGGGAGGCAATAAGGTCATGGAAAAGTATCTACAATGAAATAGGCACACAATAAAGGACAAGTCATAGGAAGAGGGTAGGTTTAGGAAACTGCTAGTGCCATCTCACCCTGAGGTGGGAACAGTGTTGGCCTATTCCTGGAACAGAAAGAAGCTTGAGCCCAGCCACTGTGGCTCCGTGATTGAGGATTCACCTATGAACCAGGAGGTCACAGTTTAATCCCGGTCAAGGGCACTTTCCAGGTTGTGGGCTCGATTCCCAGTAGGGGGCGTGCAGGAGGCAAGCAATCAATGATTTTCTGTCATAATTGATGTTTCTATCTCTCTCTCTCTCTCCTTCTCCCCTCCTCTCCGAAATCAATTTTTAAAAAGTTATTCGGAGTTATCTGTAATTCTTAAAAAAGAAAGGAAGGAAATAGAGAACAAAAGTGGAAAAAAGCCTACAGAAGCAGATCCCAAACTTGTTTGCACATTGAAATTGTCCAGAACCTTTTAAAGATTTCACCACCGAGGCTGTACCCCAGACCATTTAAATGTTAGTCTCTGGAGGGAATTCCAATGAGCAGCCAGACTGGGAACTGTTCTATAGAACAGGCTCATTAAAGCACATGGCATAAGGTGGGAAGTGGAGAAATGAGGTCTCTGAATTCTACACATTAAGGGGAATTCATTTTACAGTGAAAAACACCATTTCCATTAAAAGCTACTTTTTATAATTTCAATGGACATACTATACCGTGTATAATGTATACAAACTCCAAAAATCACATGCATATTTATAAGTTATCCAAAAATATTTGCCCACCCCCCACAAAAAAAAAAAAAGGTGTTTGTGGAGCATCCGCTACTAGTATATGCTTCACCCCAGACTCTTCATCCTAACATCGGGAGCCCTGGGACCAGACCACAAACAGAGGTCCATCGCTACCATCATGGTCCACGTGTGAGCTCAGCCTGAGGAAGGTTTGGGCAGAATAATCTGAGAGGCCCTTTAGGCCTCCTGAGTGTTTCCTCTCAGACCTGTTTGTTTAATACCATTCGAGTGCCACACTAAGAATACTTGCACATAGGAATGCAAACCCTAAAACCCATAGCTGCGACTCAAACCTGAGTTCTACTCCATGTGTCTACCACGGCGTTCCCGACAGAGCACAGCCCTGGCCTCGACCCTCAGCTTCACCTCTTCCCCCTGAAGGGGAACACAGACAGGTGTTTTGAACTAATTTGAAAGGGTAAAAATTTTTCTTATTAAATCACCTTGAAAAAATATTCTGTTTTTTCTAATTACAAGAATAGTGCATTTGGAAACTAGTGCAGAAAATTTTTTTTTTAATTTATCTTTCTTGTTGAAAGTATGTCTCTCTTTTTTCCCCAGTGACCTCCCTCCCCCTCACTCTGCCCTCTCCCCAGGCTTTCACTGCACTGCTCTCTGTACCCAGGGTTATGTATATATGCATATAAGTACTTTGATCTCTGGAATCAGGAATAGCCAGTGTTAACACTGTGGAATATTTTCTTTTCATTATATTTTATCTGCTGTGGATAAAATGTTTGTACATTTGAAAATTAGAGCTCATATTGTTACAAGTTTTAATCTAATTTTCTTCACTTTTTGTTAAACTGAGGTTTTTCCCATGTCATTTAGCTGTAAGACATGATTTTAATGTATGTACATCATTCTACCATACAGACAGGCCTTTTGAATTACTTGGAGGTATTTGTGATTAAAAACAGTAGAGCATGAACATTCCTGAAGCTACATTTTTTTTACAACTCATTTCTTTAAAGACAAAGGTAGATGACCTCAAAAGTAAATTTATGAGGAATTAAGAATCACTTTTAAATATTCTTTATGTATTTGGCCAAATTTTCTATAAAGAATTCAGCAATTTACACTCTGACCAGCCACATATGAGAGTTGCTTTCACTTTATTCTTTTAACTAAATATGTTGTTATTGATTTTAGAGAGAGAGGAAAGGAGAGTAATAGAAACATTGATGAGAGAGAAACATCAGTGATCCACTTCCTACATACCCTGGGGATCGAACCTGCAGCCCAGACACGTGTCCTGACCAGGAATCTACCCTGTGACCTCTTGGTTCTTGGGTCAACACATAACCACTGAACCACACTGGCCTGGCTCACTCTATCTTGTACAAGCGCATTTTATCATCTTTTAAACGTACAGTTGATTATTTGATAGTTTAAATGTTCTCTTTTAATTTGTTAATTTGAACATGTGCAGACCCATAGAAAATTTGAAAAAATGCACTGAACACTCACAACCTCCTCCCCTTCATTCACCAGTGGCCAGCACCTGCAATGTCCATTCCTACACACGTTTGCCAAGTCATGTCAAAGGAGGCTGTGGACGTCATGACACTTCAGCCCCCAAAACTTGAGCACACATGTCTCATGTTTTAATTTTGTTTTTAATTGATCATAAGCAGAGTGGGACATTTTGTCCATGCTTTTAAGCCATTTGTATTTCTTCTGGGAAATGTCTATTCATATCCTTTATCCACTTTTCCCTTGAGGAAGTGCTTTCCCCAGCATCTATGCTGTTTGAGTGACAGCTGCATCGGTGCTCCCTAAACACCACTTAAACCTTCTGATAAGACCTTAGACCCTGCACACTCACGTCTCGAATGGTGTGTATGAACTTTTGTCTGTGCTGTAAGGTATGGATGGCCTTGGCTATTGCTATTCCTGTCAATGAGAATAGAAGTCTTATATTCAGCTGCTTGACTGTAAACATCCTATTCATGATCAGGAACTATTGGAGAGAAGCAATTGAGGTCAAATGGCTAAGCACAGTTGAACACACTCCAACTAGCAGAAGCAGAAAGAACATCTTGGCCAGCACCAGTTTGGCTCAGTGGATAGAGCGTTGGCCTGCGGCCTGACAGGTCCTGGGTTCTATTCCGGTCAAGGGCATGTACCTTGGTTGCAGGCACATCCCCAGTAGGGGGTGTGCAAGAGGCAGCTGGTCGATGATTCTCTCTCATTGATGTTTCTAACTCTCTATCCCTCTCTCTTCCTCTCTGTGAAAAATCAATAAAATATATTTAAAAAAAAAAAAGAAAAGAAAAGAAAGAACATCTTGTCTTGTTAGTTTAAAAAAAATTTTTTTTTTTGCTTTTTGTTTTTTTAAATATATTTTTATTGATTTCAGAGAGAGGAATGGAGAGGGAGAGACAGAAATATCAATGATGAGAGAGAATCATTGACTGGTTGTCGAGCCCACAACCTAGGCATGTGCTGGGCTATCAAGCCATGACCATTGTTCATTGGTCAACACTCAACCACTGAGCCATGCCAGCTGTGCTTTTTTTGCTTTTTAGATAAAACCCCCAGGACACTCTCTACTGTCTTTGGCTATTTGAAGATGAGTTTTGCCAAATAAAGCTGCCATCCTTAGAGTGAGCCAGTACTTTGATGGGTTTGCAATGGGGATTTCTGCAAAAGAAGTCATTGTCCCCCAGCTCCTGAATCCACATGTCTTTCCCAAGCAGCCAGTGCCACATGACTGCCTGCCCTCTCTCACGACTAGGTATTCATATGCCTTTCCTCCTCAGAGAATTGTTTGAATATGCACCTGCCCTGGGTCTGCCAGCAAATGGATCCCACCAGGCAGATTCCCAGCCTGGTGACCAAAGCTGGAGAAGCTTTCAAGCTTCAGGCCCTGAGCTTGGTACAGGGGCTTCCTTCTCCTAAGTTCCTAGGCACAGCTATTTGTCTAGGGGCTTGTTAAAAAAGCAAACAAACATTTTTAATGATTTCAGAGAAGGAGGGAGAGGAAGATAGAAACATCAATGATGAAAGAAAATCATTGATAGGCTGCCTCCTGCACGTCCCTCTCCCCTCTCCGCCCCCCAAACTGGGGATCGAGCCCATAACCCAGGCATGTGCCCTTGACCAGAATTGAACTCAGGACCTTTCAGTCCCCAGGCCGAAGTTCTATCCACTGAACAAAACCAGCTAGGGTGTGTCTCGGGGGCTTTCTCTTCATTAGTGTAACATTTAATCCCAGAAATGAGTGGTATTAAATGCCACACTGGGTTTGCGCAGGGCCTGGCCTTGATTTAAGATACACACATGCGCAGTGCCTTAGGGAAGAGGGTCCCCTATCTCTTTCCTCCTCCTCCTCCCGTCTGCCCTCTTCCCATCCTTCCATTCTTCCCTTCATGTCCTCCCGTCTCTCTTTCCCTCTCTCCATTCTCTTGTTTATTTCCCCTGCCCTTCAAGACAAGATTGTAGGGATTGTAGCATAGTTGGCACAGGCTGTCTTGTATCCTGCAAAATACATTTCTTTCACAAGATCACGAAATAAGAAAATAACAGCAGGAGAGTGCAGAAGCCAGGCCAGTTTTACAGTTCTTAGGCCAGTTAGTAAGCACAAAATATTGGGAACCCAGACAAAAGCAGTTCCAAACATGCCAACAAACCGGCATTCCAGGGACAAGAGTGGCCAAGTGTGCTTCTCGTGTGTGTTTAAGTGGCCCTCTCTGTCCTCTCCGAATCCCCACACCCCAAAAGCGTGGCTTCCTGTGTTCAAATGGAATCAGAGCATCGAGCAATGTGAGTCAGGCAGGGACGTCACTACCATGCGTGAGCCCGCATTTCCCTGAGCGCTCCCTCCTCAAAATGCCCAAGAAGCCACACCATCTCCCACTCCCCTCACGGGCAGGGAGCAGCAGCTGCTGTGACCACAGACCAGTGTAGCCAGTTGCTGCCTCCACATCAGAGCAGGAAATTAGGACTTTGAGGAGAACCACATCTGGCCAAGCCACGCTGCCCCTCTGTGGCTCTGAGACTCAGGGGAGGTGGCTTTTGGGAAAGCCATTTGGCTCAGAGAAAATCGGCTGTCCTCTTTGACTCAGTGAAGACCTTTCTTGGCTTTTCTTAGTTCTTGTCTATGTACTATCATTCCAATTTGTTCTTCTCAAATTCAAACATAAACT
Source organism: Pipistrellus kuhlii (assembly GCF_014108245.1). Classification (NCBI taxonomy): domain Eukaryota; kingdom Metazoa; phylum Chordata; class Mammalia; order Chiroptera; family Vespertilionidae; genus Pipistrellus; species Pipistrellus kuhlii. The sequence goes on along the minus strand of NW_023425573.1, from coordinate 41,261,201 downwards.
AATATGTATTTATGTGATCATATACATGTTAGAGATAAATATTATAGAAGTTTTATAGAACAAGGGAAAACCAAAAAGAAAAAAAGATATCCCAATCCCATAGTTCTGAAATTACCTCTGTTCATAGTTTGTCTGTTTCTAACATTTCATATGCTCAAAAAATTACATTTTTTTTTTTTTTTACCAAAATGAGATCATTCTGTACATATTGTTAGTTGGTCTGAAGGTTGTGGGTTATTGTTAAGCTGATTAACATATTGTTCTTGTTTTGTTTTGTTTTTTAAATATTTTTATTGATTTCAAAGAGGAAGGGAGAGAGTGAGAGAATTAGAAACATCAGTGATGAGAGAGATCATTTGATCGGCTGCCTCTCGAACATTCCCTACTGGGGAGCCAGGCTGCAATCGGGCATGTGCCCTGACCAGGAATCGAACTATGACCTCCTGGTTCATAGGTCAACGCTTAACCACTGAGCCACACTGGCTGGATTGTACATAATGTTTTATAGCTTTGCTTTTCTCATTTAACATTATACTGTAAGCATTTTCTCATTTTACTAAATAGTTATCTATAACATAATTATAGGGACTACAGTATTAACCATCTTATGAAAAAGGCTGTTTATTTTATCAGTGCCCTATTATTGGACATTATTTACAATGATTTGCAATTAAAAGTAATATTCATATGAATATCCTTGTGACTAAATCTTTTTATAACTTCCTTATTAGTTTCTTAGGACAAATGTTTGAAAAGCAAAAAGAATTCAAAAGCTCTGAGATAAAGAACATTCTAATTTGACTACAAAACAAAAATTTTTTTAAGGTGTTACACAGTGCTCCTCAGAGAGACATCTGACCCTAATCCTTTTTTTTTTTAATTTAATAAATCTTTATTGTTCAGATTATTACAGTTATTCCTTCCCCCCCCCCCATAGTTCCTCTCCACCAGGTTCCTAACCTACCCTCTGCCCTTTCCTCTCCCCCACTGTCCTCATTCATAGGTGTATGCTTTTTGTTCAGTCTCTTCCCGCACCTTCCACTCCTCTTTTCCCCCAAGAATTGTCAGTCCACTCCCTTTCTATGCCCCTGGTTCTATTATATTCACCAGTTGATACTGTTCATCAGATTTTTTATTCCCTTAATTTTTAGATTCACTTGTTGATAGATACATATTTGTTGTTCATAATTTTTATCTTTATCTTTTTCTTCATCTTCCTTTTCTTAAAGAATATCTTTCAGCATTTTATATAATTCTGGTTTGGTGGTGATGAACTCCTTTAGCTTTTTCTTATCTGTGAAGCTCTTCATCTGACCTTTAATTCTGATTGATAGTTTTGCTGGGTAGAGTAATCTTGGTTGTAGTTTCTTGCTATTCATCACTTTGAATATTTCTTGCCATTCCCGTCTGGCCTGCATAGTTTCTGTTGAGAAATCAACTGACAATTGTATGGATGCTCCTTTATAGGTAACTACCTGCTTTTCTCTTGCTGCTTTTAATATTCTCTCTTTGTCTTTTGCTCTTGGAATTTTAATTATGATGTGTCTTGGTGTGTTCCTCTTTGGATTCCTTTTGTTTGGGGTTTTGTGTGCTTCCTGGACTTGTAAGTCTATTTCTTTCACCAGGTGGGGGAAGTTTTCTGTCACTATTTCTTCAAATAGGTTTTCAGTATCTTGCTCTTTCTTCTTCTTCTGGGACCCCTATAATTCTGATGTTGGTACACTTGAAGTTGTCCCAGAGGCTTCTTACACTATCTTCAACTTTTAGATTCTTTTTCTTTTTCCAGAGGAGTGTTTTTTGCTTCTTGGAATTCCAAATCTTTGACTTGATTCTTGTGATCCTTTAGACTGCTTCTAGGTCTCTGTATAATATTTTTTATTTCAGTCAGTGTATGCTTAATTTCTTGTTGATCCTTTTTCATATCCTCAAGGGTCTCATTAAATTTATCAGCCTTTTCTAGGAAATTTTTGAAAAACCTTATAACTGTGATTTTGAACTCTATATCCAGCCTTTTGCTTTCCTCAATTTTCTTCAATTGTGGCCTGCCTCTTTGTCTTCGCATTTTAGCTGCTTCCCTGAGTTGTTGGAGTTGCTTTGTGTGCTAGGTGTCCTAGCAGGGCCCAGTAGCTCAGCCTCCCCAGTTATCTGTGGTGGACACTCCTTTGTGGACTATGTGTGCAGTCTTATTGTAGTTAAACCTTGATTGTTGTTGGTATCACTGCGGGGGAGCTGACCTCTAGGCCAATTGGCTGTGAGGATCAGCAGTGTCTCCACTGGGAGGGCTTCTGTGCTCAGCTTGGATGGGGTGGAGTCTCAGGGTGGAGCAGACAGCCTTGGTTTCCCATCAGACCTGCCCTAAGAGGGTCCTGTGTCTCAGTGCCCCACAGCAATGGCTGCACGCTGCTCTCTAGTTTCTCCTGCTGCCAGATAGTCCAATTTCTCCCTGAATGAGTCTGGTACCCAATGTCTCACCCAAAGCTGGATTTCAGTGCAATCAGGAGGTTTTGTTTTTCTCCCAAATGAGAAAGCTAGCTGTGCATTTGCTGCCCGCCTTCTCCAGACGCACTGGTCTCCACACCTCCACAGCTCCTGAGTCTCAGTGTCCTTTTCTCTTTCCTTTTAGTTGTAAAATTTCCACTCAGCCAGCTTTCTGATGGTTCTGGATGATGTCTGCTCTATCTTCCAGTTGCAGTTTTAAAATTGTTGTGGAAGGCAGCAGTATAGGTGTTTACCTTATGCCACCATCTTGGTTTCTCCTGACCCTAACTCTTGACTCTCTTTGGGTACTTGATATGAATCTCATTATTGCTGTGGTTTTTATATAGATTATTCCAGAAATACACAACCCAAGGCTCAGAGTGAGGTCTTTGGTGGTGGTAGAGGGGAGAAGGGGCACAGGCCAAGTTTGTGTTTGCTATGGGCCATGGTCTTATCATAAATATCCATTGAAAGTGAGACTGTTCATCTAACTTTACATAGTAAAGATAATCAGGTTGAACTTTGAGTGGATAGTCATGTTAAGGATGAAGAAATTAAGCACTGGTTGTAGCTTTCCGAATCAGATGCTGTTGAAGAGCTTTTTGCACTGAGCTGTATGATACTATGAGACTTCCTAAACCCTGAGGCTTACAGGGAAAACAGATGTCACATGGATGCTTAGAATGTGAATGAGTAAGGCCTTAAATATCATCTTAAAATGAGACTGCAAGGCTTTTGCTTTAAGAAATGTTGTAAACCTTTCTGCATGAATGCTTGTATTTCTCCCTCCCCCTGCCTTGTATAGCCTGTATAATAATTCTGTGATCATCAAATTTAAGAAGAAGCATCCTTAAAATGTAAGCATGAAAGAAAATAACTATAGGGGATAATCAAATTAAATTATTTTGATTCATTAAACATCCATTAGAATAACCCATCACGGCTCAGCCCTTGGGGGTGGTAACCACGGCATCTGCAGGTCACCAGTGAAATGCATGGAGCTTCATGCATTTGCCCTGCAGGCATCTATTTCTTTCTAGAATCCTGCAGGAAGGAAGATGTGTGGAGTAGAGCCTTTCATTCCATTGTTAGGATTCTTAGAAGGCAAGGTGTAACCTGAAGATCAAGTGATTTCCATGCTGGGACCCACAGTGGCAGAAGGCAGAACAGACCTATTGGAACATTCCTTGTACATGGGTGGTGTGCCATCTAGTGGTTATGTGAGCCCAGCATTCGGGAAAAGGAAAATGGTCCTTTCTGGTGTCTATATCTCTAAGGCCTCCACCACTTCACTGGAGCAGCTGTAGGAGGGTTGATGCTATAAGCTAACTATTTGGTGGGGTCTGTTTTCTTAGGAGCCATGTCGATCCCAGGGTATTGGGGGAAGGACACTGATAGAGTAATTATGCAAACCAGAAATTGCAAACTGGCAGTGTTTGGCCCACAGAGCACTTGTTTCCATTTCATTTTATTGAGGCTTAATTCAGTATACAGTGTAGTGAACAGATCTTCAGTGAGCAGCCTGCTACCTTTTTATCTTTTTAAATGTTATATTTGTATACTCCATGTAATCACCACCCAGATCAATCTCTAGGATATTTCCAACACCCCATAGTCTTCCTCATGGCTCCTCCCCAAAGTCCCCCCTCAGAATAACCACTACTGAGAACTCTGTTTTGCAATCGCATCATTAAGGTACATACTCCTAACGCTAACCTCTGAAAAAGGACAAAATTCTATTTTAATATTTTGCCAAAAAAAAAAAAACCCACAAAGTTCTATTTTAATATTTTGCCAAAAAAAAAAAAGTTCTATTTTAATATTTTGCCAAACACACACACACACACACACACACACACACACACACTCACGCACACGCACACACACACAAAGGTACAGCTGTATCCATAATATTCTGTGGCTTTTTAAAAAGACCCTATTTCCTGGGTTCATTTCAGAGTCCAGTGACATAATGATCTCTCTTTCCAAGTCTCAATTCCTAATATATTGTTTTTTTCCCCAAGCTTCTCACTAAGAGATACATCCATCAGCGCACTGATTAAATTTTCCCAAGTGTCTCTGCAGGCAGCCAACTCAATTTTCAAAGAAATCCCATTACTTTTAAGCTGCATCTCAGAGGCACCACAGATTGTCATGGCAAAGCCCATGCATTCTGATGCAGCATTGCAGAAATTAATGTGGTGCCGTGTCACTGGTGACTGCATGACACCCTGTTCCAATTAAGTCAAGCAGATCATTATGGGGAGGAAGGTGCTCAAGCTATAATCCAGCAAAGGCTGATCCAGAATGAAGAGCATAACGCAGACATTGTTGCCATTTCAACAGGACCTCTTTCTGTTCAAATTAAGCTAATTTCTCTCTGATGTCCAAATAAATAGTATGTCAAGAAGCAGAGGTAGTTCTGAAGTACAATTATTGTTATAATAAACAAGGCAAGAATATAGGCATTATCCTGATATTACTTTTTACAAATAACTTTGTATTTTTTTCTAATTATTTGGTAAGGATTTGGAAAATAGAAGAGTGTAAAGAGGAAAATAGACATAATCTCTAATTCATCAAAGAAAGTCTATAATGGTTTTGACTAATTCTTTCAGGGAAGTATTATTCCCTCTTTTGTGTGTATATGTGCATGTATATTTCATAGAGTTGATGATATATATTTGCCTCTATAATTAGAAACTCTTAACATGATTTCATAATTTCTATATTTAGAATGGAAACTAATTTTTTACCATTTCCTGATATTGGAAATTTTGATTGTTTGCTATTTTTAAAATAGTTACAAAGATTTAACATCTACATATTTGAAAGGCAGCTATGCTCACCACTATACCACCAACGCAGACAACATCTACATATTTGAAATGAAGTCTTTGACTTTCTACCATACTCACTGGCCAGAACTTCCAAAATAATGTTAAATAATAATGGTGATGTTGGCTATTTGTGGTTTGTTCCTGATTATAAAGGCAAAAAAAAAATTTGATGTTTCTTAAATATGATGACAGCTGCTGATTTGAGTTGCTTAAAAGTCATATTGAGTAAGTCCTTTGAGTCCTAAGTTTCAGATATCAATAATGTAGAATTGAACATTACCATATGTCTTTCACTGCTATTGAAATGATTAGGTCTCTACCAATTTGGTTTATGGGTATATGATGCATTATGTTAGATTTCCTAATGTTGGTCCCCCTCTACCAGAATGGATACTACTGTAGCATAGAGTAATAAACTTTCAATGAATTGTCAAAGTCAATTCCATGCTGTTATTTTAGGATTTTAATATCCATGTTTATTGTTCTTGAGAGACAACTGGTGTGGCAGGGTTATTTAGAGATACTCTCTGTTCTTATTCTGGCCTGTACAGGCAGGTTGCTGAAACTGGGGACAGATAATCTATTTATGCCTATTATTTATTCTTCTTTTTTCTTTACATCTATCTTATCCCAACTGCAATAAGTGGGGGGTTTTATTTTGTGGATTCATGAAGTACTTTTCTTAACCTCTCTTAAAGCACTCATTATACTCTTTCTCTTATGAAAATTCTCTGTATATCTGCCTTCTGTTCTTGTATGAGTGGTTTGTGTCTTATAGTCAAGAGTTTTTCAATCCCTCCCTCTTAGCCACTAAGTGTGGTCGACCTAACCTCTCCTGTAAGGTCCCAGCAAAGCACTGCAATGGCAGGTAGGGAAATACACTTAGATGAGTAGTATCAACACTTTTAGATTGCCAAATCAGCCCTACAGTTAACGAAGGAGGAAAGCAAGGAAGAGGGATACCAAAATTCGGTGGTTATGTTCTTCTCTGAGTCCAGAAGGCAGGAGTCAACTTCCAAAGTCTTGGGACCAGACACAGCAGGGATGAGAGCCAAACCCTGAAACCAGCTCTCATGCACCTGTCCAGGTGGCTGCCCCATTTTGCCTACCTTGAGTACATGCTTTTAAAACTAAGTACATTCGTTATATTCCAGTAATCTTTTAACATCCTTACAATACTCATCTCAGGACATCACTTCAAAATGATATATTTCAATTGTAAAATCTTTCCCAGGGAAAGCTGGCAAAATTAAGAACCCTCCAGGGGCTTTCCTACTAGAATATAAACCACTTGAGGACAGGATTTAGATCTTAAGTATATCCTAGCCCCCACTGTACTATGCATGTGATTTAAATGTAGCTAGTGTTTTGGGAATTAATTTACTCTTTTTTAGTGCAGCAATGTTATTGAGTAGTATTCCTCACTTATTTGAAGACCAAAAGCAACTTCAAAAGCCTTTTAGCAAGTAAAGGTAGAATTACAACTAAAAACTTAATGGAAATTCATGGAAGAAGTTATGACAAAAGTAAAAGGGGGAGCATAAGCACACCATTCGTACTGGAATCAAAGGGAACGTTTGCCACCAGGGGAATAGTTCAGGTGATGACTCTTTGAAATACCTGGTCAGCTTTGCAGGCAAGGAGTGGTTAGTGGATACTGTTGACTTGCTGCTTCTGTGCAGGTATTAGAATTTCTTTGAAGGCAAAGTGAAAAGTTGTGTTCAATGATACCTTTCTCTTTTCCTTAGGGTGTTAAATTCCACGCTATTTGAAAGTTGGGAGATTGTTGGACCTTATCCTTCCTGGTGGGTTTTTAACCTACTGCTGTTGCTGATACAAGGCTTGAACTGCTTCTGGTCTTACTTGATCATAAAAATAGCTTGCAAAGCTATTTCAAGGGGGAAGGTAAGTAAAATTCACTATTTCTAATATGTTCCAGATAATTACATTTCTTGGTTGCTCTGAATCAATGAGGACATTATTTATTATTTCAAATGTCCTCAAAATTGATTTTTTTTTCAAAATTTAGCATAACCTCCTAGAAACACAAACTAAATTTTTATTTATTGTCTTCTGTTTAGTTCATTTTTTTGAGTTGTAGCATTGCTGTACTGAAGATGATTCTCGGTGTTCTGCATTTATAATTTTAAATTTCATGATAATATTATTTGTTGTATTCTTTCTCTCCCTCTCTCTGTCTCCCTGACCCTTTTCTGGTTGTACTTATGCTGAACAGAAATTGAATAACTTCTTTATTTTTCTGAGAAAGGTTGCTTGGTGCAGTATGCCCATTTATGCCTTTTCCAATGAAACTTAGTTGAATCTCTTTGGTTAAAAGATGGACTCATGAGGCTGATTTGAATGAAGTTTCTTGAACTTCAACCCCTCTATGTAGAGCAGTGACTTTTCTAGAATGTTCTCTATGACATTTTCTTATTTTCGTTGTTTGTTCTCTTCCTTCTGCCACCCTGGAAGGCTGGGAAGTGGAACCCTTTACATGTAAGTTTCTCACAAGTCCCTCTCCGTCCTTGTCCTGAGTGCCACATCAGCCTGCCTGTTGGAGGGGCACTCAGATGCTTTTGTTTCCATGCATATTGTTCCGTCTAGTCTGTTGGCACTGGCTGGAGGCTCTAACTGAGTATGGCTCCCACCAGCTATGAAGGGACATTGGGAACGGCTCGGTTAATGCCCTTGTGTATGAGCTTGCATTCTGCTAAACTTTGCATGATCCCACAGAGAAAGAGATTTTTTTTTTTCATTAGTGATTTACATGTTGGCTAAAAAAGCAGAAATATACCTAAAGTGAAGTAGGAGAAAGAGACCTACATTGGGGAGAGGAAACACAGTCCAGCATGGAATACTGAGTATTAGACCCTAGACCACAGAGCACTCAACTAACCATCTTGTCCTCAGTGAGGAAGACAGATCTGACCCTTCCACAGAGGGATCCAGGACACCTGTTCATGTGCTATGAAACCAGGTCTTAGTGTCAGCTCTTACTATAGAAATCCAAAATATTTTTATCAATACATTATTTAGAAGTGAAAGTGTTTTTTTCCCCTCTGTGACCTCTTATTCTTTAAAGTAAGTATGTATTTCTGTTTTTTAAAAAATGTTCTCTTCTTATTTGGATACAAATTAATTCCACATACACAATGCTGTCGACAGGATAACATTAAGTGAATGTATAAGAATGCTGTGGACTAGATCATTTATGTCCTCACTGCATTGCTGTTTCCACCAGATATATTGTCTTCTCTACAGCTTATTCCTCAACTTTATGAAGAGACAGTCATTAATTTTATTCCAGAGCTCAGACTTCATAATATTTTAATTGCCATCACTGCTCACCTAGGACAGTATGATTCATGGCCATAGGTTATGGACTCATTTATTTGTGGTTTATTTTGAGATATTCTAAATTGTTCCTTTCTTTGATAGCAACATAACTATAGATTTCCCCAAAAAATGCAATTAAAAACAATCTTAGTAATCATGCAAATATAAATTAATCACTCTCTGAAACTAGAGTTTTCTTTCCTATTAGCAGCTTAATTTATGGCTAATGGATTTCTAAACGTAGTGGAGCCCTACTATAGTGCCGTCTCTGTGACCCGTGCTTCTTTAAGTTAAAGCATCCTTATAATCTAGTTGTTTTGATGTTTCGGTATCTTAATCTTCTTGGAGATGGTCCTTGTGAGGTTAGCCTCATCTCAAGGGGCATTGGAGTATGGTCCATTTTTACGCTGTTTACTTAGTCATTTCTTATCCCCCTCCCACTAAGAGAGGTGATGTTCTCTCAGTACCAATGGCTCTCCACTTGGAGAGTCACTCCTGGTCTAGTACATTCTCAAAATAGAAAGGTACTTTAAAGAGGCCACTGTGACATAGAAATTCATCTACATTCCTTGATAACTCACTATGTCACCCAATTGTATATCAAGGGTTCTCGAATTGGGGAGTTATGGTGGTGCAAAGGATGTGATGTGAAAAGTTCCCCAGTTAATTCTGATATACTTCCCAGGAGACCTTGCCAACCTCTCCAATCCAGATCCTAGAGAATCACAGGTGACTAGACTAGGGAAATTTCTATGAAGCCAGACACTCAGGTCCTTATGGCCACTCCACTTAGAAAGTAAGTAAATGGTGCTATTTCTTACTCAAAGGTCTTAAGGCCTTTCATGTAAAATGCTTACCATAATTTAGACTTACAGAGTAGGAGGTTCAAACTATTTTAATATTAAAGAAGTAGAGTATTTCCTTAATTTCTCCCTAAATTAAGTCCTTGCTAGACAGTCTGATATTTTTTTCATTCTTTACGGTAATGTGTAGATTTATATCTGGTTTTTATATGACCATTCTCATTACCTAATGATTGAAAAGCCCTGGAATAATGGGAACCAGTTCATGCTGATTCACTCAGTCAATTTTCTTTGGGAAATATTTAAAACTAAACTTCACCCCCAAGTTCTCAAAATGCATCCTACTGCCATTATGTATTATCTACACTAGGGGTGTCGAACTCAATCAGAGAAGGGGCCAAAATCTAAAATCCAGCCTAAATCGCGGGCCGAATGGTTTACTGAACAGTCATAAACTGTCATTGTGATGGAAACGCAGCGGAGTGCAGTGATGACAGCGCGGTGCAGGCCACATTGCAAGGCCTGGCGGGATGGATTTGGCCCTCGGGCCTTGTGTTTGACACATGTGATCTACACTAATAAAAAAGAAACTGCAAATTAACCGTATCTCCGCTATGCCCACAAGCCATTCCCACCAGCCAATTAATCCAACCAAGATGGCTTCGGCCATAGAGGTTTGGGTTTCCCCGGCAATGGAGGAAGCCAAGCTCCCGCCCGCCCGCTCTGGCTGGCCCTGGCCTCCGCTAAAGGCTACAAAGTTTCAATTATAGAAGATAAATAAATCCCAACAAAAAAGGTGGCAGCCATGGAGCTGGAGAGAGCAGGAGGCTTGAGTTGCCCCCGGCAATGGAGGAAGCCAAGCTTCTCTCAGCCCTGGCCTGCCCTCGTCTCCGCTCAAGGCTACAAAGTTTCAATTATAGAAGATTAATAAATTCCAGAGACCAGGGCCTTCACTTCAGACACTGGGGGACATGGCCAGCCTGCAAACCACCATAGGCCCCTTGCCCAGGCCGCCCCACGCCCCAAGGGAACCCCCACCCTGATCTGGGATACCTTTCAGGGAATACCAGCTGGCCACCACCCATGCACCAGGCCTCCTATCTAATAAAAGAGTAATATGCAAATTTACTGTCACTCCAACACAAAAGATGGCTGTTCCCATGTGGACACAAGATGGTTGCCACAAAATGGCCAATGGGAGGGACCAAGGCTGTAAGGGAAGGCAGTTGTGGACAATCAGGCCAGCAGGGGAGGGCAGTTGTGGGCAATCAGGCCAACAGAAGAGGGCAGTTAGGGGCAATTAGGCTGGCAGGGGAGCAGTTAGGCACCAATCAGGCTGTCAGGGGAGTGGTTAGGGGGTGATCAGGCTGGCAGGCAGAAGCAATTAGGGACAATCAGGAAGGCAGGCAGGCATGCAGTTGGGAGTCAACAGTCCTGGATAGTTGAACATCCCTCGAGGGGTTCCAGATTGGAGAGGGTGCAGGCTGGGCTGAGGGACACACCTGCGCCTTCCCCCCACCCCCCATGCACGAATTTCATCCACCGGGCCTCTAGCATATAAAACAAAATTTCTACTTCATTCTAGCAAACAGAAAAGAAATTAAATAATGAAACAATTCATTGCAAAGCCAAAGAAAATGATGATTTGATTATCTGAATTAATAGTATATATCTATTAGTGTAGTAATTGAGAACTGACTTTAAATGATTCCCAAGGGTGATGGGATTCAAAGTATAAACTGACTCATTTGTACCATATTTCTACAGTGCCATTCCAGGATTGCTTTAGGCCACTTTACTGGTGAAAGTGGGACTTGGGTCTAGTACATTCTCAAAATAGAAAGGTACCTTAAAGAGCCCGTTGTGATAGGGAAAACCACCTACAATCCTTGATAACTGGCTTTGTCACTCAACTTGTGTATCTCCAGTAGAAGGTAGCTCATTACTATGACAAAGTTTTTATCCCCTTGGATTTTTTAACATTTGGATCTGTTTTCCTCGGGTTTAATGATTGCATGTGCTTCTGAGCATGCCATACTTTAATGATTCCTTAGGAGCTATTTACACTCACCTTCTTGTATCCCACAGGTGTCCAAGGATGACCGAAGTGATATTGAATCTAGCTCAGATGAGGAGGACTCGAAAGAAATTTCAAGGAAGAAACCCCACGCTGCAACCACCACCAATGGAACCAGCGGTACCAACGGGTATCTCCTGACCGGCCCTTGCTCCGTGGATGATTAATTACTCAAAACTACAAATCCGGAACGAAGTGAACTGTTTGTTCCTGGAAGTATTTAATAAGTTGCAAATGCGGTTCCTTTCATAATATCTCAGCACCAGAAACAAAAAATTAGGATTATCCAAGCATTTTGACTAGTGCACTGCCATATGTCCCGTCTGTGAATGAAGAAGAATTACCATTCTCTATATGTAGGCATGCTGTATTTGTAATTGACACAAGGGAACAGTGTTTGCATTTGTATTGTGTTAGAATATTATTTATTTTTTGTATTTGTTTATAAATCTGTGGACAGAAGGAGGTTTCTTCTTTCCTTTTACTCCCTTGGGCTCATGACAGTGAAGAAGATGCTCCATCTGCTTCGACCCTTTCCTACTGCCGCAGCCCTTTTTGCTAGGAGCACCCGCTTAACTTGTCTTAGGCCAAGCAAAACCCCGCGCAACATTTCCCTACCACTCCACATAGGTTTGCTTTCTTCGTGTCAGTGCCCGGTCGCAGTGACCATTCCCCCAGCATATAGTATTGTATAAACAGGACAGGGCTTTTGTTGTCACTCTTCCTGCTCATTTAGCAGTTTAAATGAAAGAGCATCGTCATTGGAAGGCCTTTTAAAATTTGTTTTGTATTAGATAGCTTTGGAATAGACTTCATCTCTTGTGTGCACAGCCAAGATTTCTTCAGTGAGTGTGGTAGCTAGTTGGAGATTCACCTTGTAGATTACAGAGATCTTTTTATTCTGTTATGAGGTCAGAGCCCTGGCTCTGGAGGACGACATTGCTGAAGGTCACAGTCACAGAGAAACCACTCTCACTCTCTGGAATGAGTCTCGTGATCTGAGACTAGCATAGAGAGAGTAGCTGATCAAAACCAGATTCTACCATTGCCCCTGTGTCATGGCATGAAAAAAGAGAAATCGAGTATATTTGGGGGCAGAAAAAAGAGAAAAGTTGCCAAAGGTCACCTCTGGTGCAAAGCACTTTATTGCATCTGCTTTCAAAGAAAGTGCCGTATCTAGGATTTGAATTTGAAGTTTTATTTTTCTGAGCAAAATAGCGCCAATGGGAGAAAGACTCTTTCACCCTTCATCTTTTCTCCCTAACATAACTCCGAAAGACTAGAGGAGCATTGCACTTCCATTTGCTTCTTTGAAGATTCGTTCACATTACAGGCATTTTTACTCAAATGAAACCATTGCAGAAAAACAAAATTCGACTGGAGAATGACGATATTGGCAATGAGGAGAACTACTGACAAATAAGTATCCATAGTGTCCTACTGGCAGTGTTATTTATGCATAGATAAGAAAACCATACACACAAACCAAAGATTTTATCTCCTTCCTTCCAACTTTTAGTAAGGGAATAAGAAGGTCTCATAAATATCTGCTTTATAAATAAAAAATGTAAAATGAGAGTTGAAAAGCACATGCAGTGACATAAATGTGTGAATCAGGCATAGTGCAGACAACAGCAAAACTCTAGCGAGTGCATGCACTGCTCAGAGCCATTCACATTCAGTTCCATTTTTGGGGAGGAAAATAAATAAGCAAGTAAAGCTTTGTGCTCACAATTCATGATCTATAGTTAAAAGAATGCTCATAAACACTGTAATATTAAATCTTTCCCCACCTTGTTACAAATTAGTATGTTTCTTGTTTGGTCCATAGCAATAACTCCAGAGACTTGGAAGTATGTCTGCCTGTTCATTAAGACACCATGCAACTGATTCCTCATGTAAAACCTTATTGTTCACAAAACAAGGATATGCTTAGGAGTGTAATTTGGGGATGGTTTGATTTTGTAAGACCAATATAAAATGTCAAAAGTACTTCTGAACATCTGCTAAGATGCAGATAAATAAAAAGTAACAGCAAGCATGTTAGGCCTGAAAATTTTTGAAGTGAAAATTTATGTTCTTAAAAACTAAAATATTAAGCGAAGAGTGGATTGTACTGGGAGAAGATTTCACCCAGTCCTCTCCGTGGGTGAAATAAACCAGAGAGCCATAGTGTGTTCACATTGGGAATATCTGACACTCTTGAGCACAAAAGAACACTTTCAAAAGATCAGCTTACACAGTATTAAGGAAGAGTTGCTTTTTACACTAAAGTAAATTGAGTCTATCCTTAGCAAAGACAAACCTAAACAATCTTTTGTTTTTCCCTAAAGTCATTTAGAAGGAGGACTGGGAATACTTAGAGCCTCTCTGACTGATGGCATCAGTTTAACCAAGTCCTTAATAGATCTACAGATTTTCATTTCATTTCACTTATTAGGGCAAAGAGTTCTTTTTGACTAATCAAAATGGTGTTTGTAGGCCCCTTGAAGAATAATATACCTATGTGTACTGCTCTCCCATGAGATAAGATAAGACTGAGAGAGAAAAATATCCTCTACCTGTGCCAGGCCATAGTTCTGGAAGTGTATTCTGTAAACTCAACTGTAGGTTAGTGAGAGTGTTATTTCCATTAATTAACTTAGCCAATGTTGATATATCCTTCCTCCTGGTCACATTCAAACTTTTCCAGGTTACTAAGGATATGTAGGAAGGACTCTAGAAAAAATATACTTTATTCTCTAATGTTATATAGCTCTTCTAGGTCTCTTAGTGGGGGGAAAAGTAGAAAATTGAGTAGAATTTTGGCCTTGGGTCAATAAATGGTATCAATGTGTGATCTATGTATGTATATGTATGTTTTAAAAAAATGTGATAAAACCAAAATATCACTAATTCATCCTTATCCATATTCTTTTCATAAAAACTATTCACTTTATACAAACGAAACTTCCTGCCTCTCAACTTCCTGTTCATGCCACACACACAGCTGAGAGTCGTCGAATCTCTTCTGTCTCTCTGCCTCAGAGCTAAATATTGCAGAATCTAGATGACAGAGGACCTACAGTCAGCAGATATTCCAAATACAGTTCTCATTCCTAAACTGAGTCCTATGAGTGTTGAGAATAAGGGAATAACTATCAGTATTGAACTATATTGGAAAAAACTGTGCATGATTGCTGCTTCACTCCAAGATTTTATTACAGTGAAATCTAACTCCTGCTAGGCTGCTAGATAATGGTGTTCTGAGGTACCAAGAGATAATGAATCACACCTGATGAAGGTAAACTGGGAAGGAAGGCTGGTTCTCAAAAGAAAGCAAGCAGTTAGGTGAGAGAAGTTACTCTTGTGAAATAAGGACCTGTTAGTCAAATAGTGATTGAACTTCAAATGTCCAGTTCTATTGCCACGCTTTCTATATATCAGAGCTTGGATTTGAGCAAATTGAATACTTTCGCTTTAGATAGAAATTTTAAAAAATGAGATTTTATTTCAACATACTTGAGTCTTTGCAAGAGCTCTTCATAAAAGAATGTTATGGACACCTGTGATTGTTCCCAATCTATTCGTGATTTTTTTATTGATAGTTATTTTTATTCCTTTCTTGGAAATGTTAATACCAAAGTTGCCTGAATATTCGAGTATTTTTCTTCATTTGAAGTATAAAAAGTATACAGAATAAATCCAAAGGTGTTAAAAGGTTCCGTTTATCAGTGTATGTGATGATGTCATTATGTCCAGAGAGGTTCAAGAAATCCGTTAGGGGGAAAAAAAAGTTATATGTTTACATTTCATGTGCTATTTGAGTTCTTAAGATTCCAATTAGCTTACTTTTTTTTTCTTTGTCTCTGGCTTTGTTGATAAATAATAATAGCCCTGAAATGTTTCTAACATTCAAATAAGAAAAAATCAGATCAAAGGCAGCCTCATGATGAAGTGA
Source organism: Pipistrellus kuhlii (assembly GCF_014108245.1). NCBI lineage: Eukaryota > Metazoa > Chordata > Mammalia > Chiroptera > Vespertilionidae > Pipistrellus > Pipistrellus kuhlii. Next base: position 41,245,724 of record NW_023425573.1, on the reverse strand, counting down.
TAACAACGGCACTTTCAGTCTCTACATAACTTGTATGGAAAGAAAACGCAGTTAGCTCTAGTTATTGCATTTGCTGTCTAGCATTCTATTCATGGAAGAAGACTGTCAATAATAATAAAGAGTTCTTAAAATCATGCAAAATGCAGCAGGGTATGTTTTTAATGAAGATGATGTTGTCCTCAGAGTCAATTTAAGTTTTTCTTGGTAAAATGAAAGTATACCATTCTCAAATTACCTAGTAGTAATGAGCACTGGTTCACACTGTGGCCACATTTTAGTTCTTCAGTCATAACCCAGAAGAGAGTCCTCCGATTTGCCTCTGTGTGCAGGGTCCCCTACTTTCCCCTAGGGGGCGCCCAGTAAATGCTGAGGAGGCCTGTCCTCTTGCCCACTCCCTGCCTTTGAAACTCTTCTAATATATACTAAGAGGGAGCATACCTAGTGCTGGCTTTCATGGAGAAAATTGTATTAAAGAACATAAAGATCATAAGTAACTTCTGGTAACATCTGCAGACACCCAAAAGAGATGATAGTATTTCCGGGTATCTCAAACTTGGGCTCGACCTGAAGCCTTTGAAAAGAACACATTACTAAATGGCCACAAGCTAAGACCTCATCAGAAATAAAAATTAAAGAAATTTAAAAAAAAAATCTTTAACCAGATTGCATACTGTATTATGTCTCCAAAACCCTGGCATTCTCAAGATTGTGCAGGAAATGATGGGAGGGACCTGTTAGCCTAAAATCTGTGTTTATCTCATTCACTCACATTCCTTTCAGCCCTCTGGGACTCCTGATAAAAGGATGCCAAAATATTGTCACTTTTCTGCTGTCAGTTTCCCATAGTCTTTGGATCATTTGTACCCCCTTCCTTTTCTGCCCGATGCCATTTTCTTAAAAAGTGTGGTGTCCACATAAGCCTGTTTCCCTGAACACAGGTCCATGAAAGGTTGCTTCCTATGTTGGTGTATTCAGCATGGCCTGGATACCAGGAACAACAGCTGTTGGTATGATTTCTATGTTAAGTTGGGGCGGGGTTATTTTATAGAGATAATTTTGGGGAGTCTGCAGTAATATTTTAAACTGTCATTGTAAAACTGCCCTTTAAAAATGAGAGGTTTTTCAAGATTAGTTGCCAAAGAGAAATTAGCTCTGTCATAGGAGCTTTAACTTAGAGTTTCATTAATTTAAACATGGGACACACCGTCCAAGTTTGATTCCCAAACGTTTTATAATGCTGCTAGCCCATGACTCCCATCAGCTCTTGGTTTGCCCACATTATCAGTGACCTCGATAGCCATTTGTTGTCATGCCAGGGGGAGGTGGTTAGTTTTTGGATTGGATTTTTTTTTTTTTCTAACTTGCAGTGAGAAATAGGGTAGGTGACAAAACCTTACTTGTTTTTGTAGGACAATTCAGTGCGTGGGCATCTGTCAGAAGTGGAATGGTGTACTGTTAGCCAATTAGAGTTATTTTATGTACTGTTGTTGTGCTGATTTTTATATGAAGATATAATTATTCATTGTTGTTCTCTGGACACAATTGTTATTATGAGGATCATTTTACTTTGGAAACACTTTCATAATAAAGATAAGCATTAAGAGTGCAGTGTACGTGCTCTTTTCTGTACGCACCACCAGCTTGAGTTGGTGACAGGCCGCTGTTTCCTGGGCAAGACTTATCTCAGGGCTCACATCACCCGACTGTTTCTTGCAGGCTTCTCAAACCCCAATGCTCACTATGATGACAGAGCGAGAGTGTTATATGTTACATACATGTTTGTTATGTTGTTGAGAATTTAGCTGAGCTACTCCCCGGGAAGGCTACCTTGGCATCTATCTTGTTTGGCCCAGTGGCCTGCAGGGGCCTGAAATTGACACCCTCATGCCCATGCATGCCCTGGGTAGCAGCCCATAGGGTCACAAGCAAATGTAAGTTCCTGAATGACCTCCCCAACAGCCCGTGGTGATCAACAGTCTCCCCTGCCTCCCAGTGCCTGTATGCCTATGCACCCTAGATGAGACCCCTGTGGGGCTTACCCAAACCCTGCTCTCTGGTTTGAATGGACTAACCCGGCCTCAGCCCAGGAACCCCAAAGCACTCCACTCACAGACCCGAGTAAAGGGATGTGACCTCGGTCCTGTCTCACTCTGTCTGCACCCTGCCTTTACCTCCCCATGTGACTTCTTGAGGCATGCCGTGTACTTCCCCCAGGACCAAACTTCTGTATTGCAATTTCTTTTGTGATCTGTTGTTGAACCTCAGTTCACCCTGTGCTCCACTTAATAAATGTTCATTTAACAAAACCATGACATTTACACACACACACACACACACACACACACACACACACAGTATCTCTTTGAAAATTAAACTATAAGAACTCAATATTAAATATTATGTAGTACTTCATCCTGGAAAATAAATAATTTTTAGAGATACTGTTCATATGAATCAGATTCTACAGATTTTCCAAACTATAAAAGAGGCACTTAGGACTAACAACTCAAAGGATAACACACAAAACTGCCCCTCTCGGGGTATGTCCAGCACACACCATACAAGCTTGGCTGACACGTCTTCTCTGGGCCCTGCCCCACTTCGTTAGGCCTTTTCTCCCTCCTCATCTTTCCTGTCACTTTGTCTTCCCCAGCTGCCTCCTTCTTCTCCAGCTCATGTCATCTACTATCTCAAAAGCCATTAAAATAGCACTGACATTCCACCAGACACACCACCACCACCACCACCAGTGTTATGAAAAATAAAGCAGACTCCCCATTGGAAAATCTTATAAATATTTAACCACCCCAACCACAATCTGATTCCAAGCATGAATTGTTCTAATGAACTGCCAAAATTTCTCTGAGGCACAAAAGGATAGACACTAAGCAAATGCACCATTCCGGGAAGCCAGAGGCTTCTGCTTCTGTAAGCACCGCGCAGCCTAACTCCACAGCATCTTCCCATCAGCCACAGTGCAGCTCCGTTCACCCCAGGCCCCCTTCCTTGCTGCTTACTGGGACACCTCCAATCTGCCACCTCCAACGCAGGCCCGTGTTATGTCTGCCCGAATTCTGCTCCCCCAAACCCTGCACTTGCTTCACCAGGAGCAGTGGCAACAGTGCAGCAACAGTGAGAGCTGGCAGAACAACCACACCGGGTAGAGGGAGGGGCCGGATCTACTGAGATGCAGGTGGTCCCTCAAAACCACCACAGTGACTGGGGCCTGAGCACCACACCCTTGATTATCCCCACAGCTGCTGTAGCATGAGGACACAAAAGTATCATTCCTAAACATTGAAGTCAAGAAATTATATAAAACCTCTGGCAGAGTCCGGGCAGGAAACAGAAATCACTGTCAGATGGTTGAGTTGAAAAACTTCAATAAAAGGACTACTTCCTGAGGCCTGGGTAGGACTATAGGATCAAACACAGGAAAGTAAGGCACCCGGAGGCCAGCCAACATGGGAAGCCATTGTCACCATGGCTCTAAGCAGAGGCCAGGAGAGCAGGCAGCATGCAGGGGAGGATACCCTGTGGCATTGTAAGCCTGGGTGGGGGAACACCCTAACATCTCTCTCTTCCTGCTTTCTCATGCTTTCTATTGGCTGAACTCAGAAAGCTGCCAGTGGGAGTGCAGGTGGCAGGGGTCAGGCCCATGTGCAGAGCAGAGAGAGCGGCCTGGAGCAAACAGAGTAAGCAGCAGTAGACGGATGGTATTCTAGGAGCTTCGGCAGAGCGTCACATTAAATGTTAGCTGCTGGTAGAAGCTGTTTTTAGCCATTAGTGTCCCTTTTGCTAAGAAGCAGGATAGCATGATGATGCACTTCATCTCTAACTCTTTGTGAGCTCGGCATCTCCCTGTCCTGGGTGACAGTTTCTCTCACTCGTGCTGAGGGGTGTCGTGGCAGGCTCAGTAAGGGAAACTACCTAATCCTACTAGCTTCCCAGACCTGGACATGAAGGGCATCAGGGGAGGAAGATGAAGGACTGGGGCTAGAGAAGTGTCTGAAATAAACAGAGAGGAACTGAGAGGAGAAAGAAGGCTTGATGATCTGGAGACTTGATGAACGGAATTGTAAAAAACGGGGCAAGAAGGTCTAAGCTCCAGTGCTTGGGACTAAGTTTTAAAGCAGTTTCTTAGGCAAGAAGTTTGTTTCTTTTTCAACTTAATGAACAATGAAAATATTTACATAGTCAAAGATAACTTAAGGAACAAAGGTTCGGGTCCCTTGCTGTACCATTCAATCAGTTAAAAATATTGTATAAAGAGCCTACTAGGTGCTGAGGATTGTTATAGCACTGAGGGTAGAAGGGTGAATAAGACACATGGTTCCCGCTTTCCTGGAACTTACACTCTAGTAAAAGGAAAAAAACAAACAAAGAAACAAGTAGGACTCGTTTGCTAGTGCCACCATAACAACATACTGCCGACTGTGTGACTTAAACAACAGAAATGTGTTTACTCCAGGTCCAGAGACAAGTCTGAGATTAGGTGGTTGGCAGGTTGGTTTCTTGAGTCCTGACTCCTTGGCTTACCTTCTCAAATGTTTTCACATATCTTTTCTCAGCATATCTGTCTGTGTTCTAATCTCTTTTGTTAGTAGTCTTATTGGACGAGGGCCCAACCTCAAGGCCTCATTTTACCTTAATCGTGTATTTTTATTCTTAAACATTGATAAAAATTTTATTACATTAATGTTTCTCCCCTCCGCCCCCAACAAAATGGACAAGACAAAGTTTCAAGGGTATCATAATTTGGCAAAAAAGCAAAAATTTTCCATTTAATGCAATAAACACTGATCTATATGTGCAATTTTTTTTCCTGAGGCTTTTAGAGATATACACATAGAACTCAAAAATCGAAAAGGTACCTTAATCATCTGTTTTAAAATTGTTTTATTTATTGGGATGACATTGGTTAGTAAAATTATATAGGTTTCAAATATACATTTCTATGATACATCATCTGTATATCGCATTGCTAGTTCACCACCCAAAGTCGCATCTCATTCTGTTACCATATACTAGTATTTGACCCATTTTACACTTTACCACCTCCCCCTTATTCGTCTGTTTAAGAGCCTTATCTTCAAATAACAGTCACCTCCTGGGGAGTGAAAGGTTAGAACTTCAACATGAATTTGGGGGACACAATTCAGCCCACAAGTCAAGGAAATTTCACATGGTGACGAAGGATAAAAGTAATGAATAAGGTGGTTGCAGGGTAACTGCTAGGACTCTTCAGACTGGATGGTCACAGACAGTTCCCAGACAGACAGATGATTTGGTCTAAGAACTGCCCAGAGCAGCTTGGGGAGGATCCTGGATGGTTGCAGGTCCCTGAGAACCTGAAACACTAAGGCTCTACATTCAAGTAGCAGCCAGAGGCCAATGTGGGTGAAGGAAAGTAAATGGAGAGTGTAGGTGATGACATTCGAAAGGGAGGGAGGGACAGATCATAGAGGGCCTGTATCCCACCGGTGAGTTTTAGGGCATGAGTAATAGGAAACTGTCAGTGATTTAAGTAGAACATAGCATCATTTGATTGGTTTTCATCTTTAGTAAGAAGATGGGCTAACTAATGTCCACCCTAACCGTGACTGAAAACAACGACCAACTTGGAGTGGGTCATCAGTGACCACAGGGGTGGTGGGTATCACATGACAAGGGGGGATGATGAGTACATGGTTATTGGAAGAAATAAAGGACTAAGTGTTACAGAGGATTCAACCCACAGACCACAATGTAAGTCAGAGTAGAGAATGAGAAGTATCAGGTTTTGCTGTGATGATGCTGAGACCTGGGACAGGAAGAGCCTCTAAGTTCCTTCAAGGAAAGTAACTTGAAAAAAAAAATATGACAAATTGGCAATCATCATCCAGAGGAGAATCTGGGGAAGAAAGGCAGATTTCCTGGCTGAATATAGTTCTTTTTTGTTGTTACAGTTAGCACCTCTCTCTGTGCAGTTCAAAGGCATCTATCTCAAGAACTGTGAATTGATGGATGATTGCAATTTCCAAAGCACCTCTCTGGAGGAGGCGAGCATCCAACAATAATGCTTGCTTTGTAGGTTGCATAACTCCGGTTGCACCTGAGTTAGCCTGTCTGGTTTAGCATAGAACTACCCAGCCCAGGGAAGGTGAAATGAAAAGGAGAAGAAACTTTAGGGCTTTTCTACTAGGCACGAGTTACTGTGCTAATTGCAGAATTGTCTTAACTGAGCCATCCCCTAAAAGGGTGATACAGTTCAACTCTCTTTATTCACAGCAGTGATGTTCTGTAAAGTTATCGTGAACCATGGCTCCAAGAAAAAATACAGGGTTAAGTTCCTGCAAGCGATTGGACACTTTTTCATCTACTAATCAATACATAACCTTGTTTATATAAGCTTTTGTTCAAAGACACTTTATTTAACATATTGTAAATGCATTAACATTGAACTCACAGACAATAGCACTAGAACACATGCCTGAACAAAGCTTGATTGAGCTGATTCTTAAATTTCCTGAAATTTTGCAAGATGTTATTAAATGACCATTATTAAACACTAGAGGCCTGGTGCATGAAATTTGTGCACTGAGGTGGGGGAAGGGTCCCTCAGCCCGGCCTGCACCCTCTCACAGACCAGGACCCCCTGGGGGATGTCCGCCTTCTGGTTTAGGCCTGCTCCCCAAGGGATTGGGTCTAAGTCGGCAGTTGGACATCCCTCTCACAATCTGGGACCCCTTGCTCCTTACCTCCCACCAGCTTGCTCCTGACTACTGGGCTGGCTACTCCTTGGCGCTGCCTCAGAGGTGGGAGAAAGTCCCACCACCTCCGCTGCCCTTGCCAGCTGTGAACCAGGTTTCTGGCTGAGTGGTGATCCCTCTGTGGGAACACACTGACCACCAGCAGGGAGCTCCTGCATTAAGTGTCTGCCCCCTAGTGGTCAGTGGCAATCATAGCAACCAGTTGTTCTGATTGTTTTGCTGTAAACATCACTTAGGCTTTTATTATATAGATTATATACCTACAATTTACAATTGTATTTAAAAATGTAATACTCAAAAACATCTCTTCCTAATTATTTTCCCACATTTTACTATTTGGACTTTCAAGGTATTTATACCTATTGTATTTGTGGGGATGAAAATACTATATAATGGTGACTACTGTGCATTTTTTCCCAACTCTGCCCAGTGACATTACACTGGTAGCTTGAAATCTGACATGGTGGGAGCAATTACTTTATGGAAATTGACAAAAACTGCAAATCAAGGTTTTGTTTGTTTGTTGAAAGAGTCAGTTGTTAAACATATAACAGAACACCATGGTCACCCATAACCTATTGATACAGAAACTATGGTTCATAACCTATGATACAGAAACTATGGCTCAGAGAAGTAATTTACCCAGCCAGCAAGCAGTAGAGTTGAGATTTGACCCTAGCCCAGAGTGATTTCAAAACTTATATATATCTTTCTGGCATGTTATGCTTCTTCCAATATTTACACTTCTTTCTGAAGACTTGGTCTACCCAGATTTCTACTGCATTTGAATTCTCCAATGGTTTTCTTTCCTTATCTACATCCTTTAATTTTTCCTTCTGATCTTATATATTTTCCTCATGTAGTTTTTATCCTATTTTTCCTGTTTTCAATATCATTTTGCTTAGTGCTATAAGCCATATCAGTTGCCCTTCTTAGGGGAGACACTCAATAAATCTAATACAACAATGATTTATTCTGTTTTCCAACTTCACTACAGCATTCCCCACCTTGCTGGGAGCTTGCAAGAACACAGGTTTAAAAGGAATCAACTCAAGCATTTCAATAATTAAATACATTGCAGATAAGAATGGTGGAAGATAGATGGGTAGTGGAACTAGTAATTGAGAGGTTTGGGTTTTCAGAATAGAATGAAAATCTCAGAGGAAAATTCTCTTTTGGGTGGGTAAGGGATGGTATGCTACAGAGTGAGGAAGTTATAGGAAAGGAAATGGCAATTACCAGCTCTAATTTTTTGAGTCACAGCAGTTTATTACATTCACCAGGATTAAGCTCTTTGCTTCTGTTAGTTTTGCTGATCTAGGAAACTAGTAACGATTCTTCAGTAAACTAGTAAGCAAGTAATGTGTAGGATGCCAGGCCATTTGGAGCCATTTCACCAAAAATGAGTTCAAAAGATCTTTAGAGTTTTTAAGAGAATTAGTGTCAGTTTATTTATTTTTTCTCAGTTGAGGGTACTAAATGTTTCATAGAAAAGAGTCCATACTATACTTACAGTTATGTAATTTCATTTCTTAGTTATATCATTTCTAAATCATTTCTAAGAATGTATAAAACAGTTGATACTATGCTATCTAAAAACAGAATCACAATGATAATTAATTCAATAAAATGTACATCAAGCCGAAGCCGGTTTGGCTCAGTGGAGAGAGCGTCGGTCTGCAGACTGAAAGGTCCCAGGTTCAATTCCGGTCAAGGGCATGTACATTGGTTGCGGGCACATCCCCAGTAAGGGGTGTGCAAGAGGCAGCTGGTCGATGTTTCTCTCTCATCGACGTTTCTAGCTCTCTATCCCTTTCCCTTCCTCTCTGTAAAAAATCAATAAAATATATATTTTTTAAAATGTACATCAAAAGTAAGTCAAGACAGGTATTAAGCACCAATTCTCTGAGACATTACGTTAGGCACTGTAAGAGATAGAAATAAATGAAAGGCAAAGCTGCTGAATTGAATGAGTTTTCAATCTATTTAGAGAGGTAGGGCACAGCGGTGGTTATTTTAATGGATCAAGGTAGCTCTAAAAGAAATTGTGATTGTTCTATTATGCAAATCAAACTTAGTGATAAAAGTAAAAGGTTTCTGAAAAACAGTAATTACTCCACAAATGTAAGACATTATTATTATTATCATCATATGTATTGTTAGGATAGTAATTGCTAGAAAGGTTCAGAGAGAGATTACTTGAGGATCAGGTGAGAAAAGATTTCAAGGAGAAAGTCAAGAAGAATGGATAGGATTTGGACAAGTCCAGTGGGAAGAGAAAGGGCATTTAAGAGAAAGGGCATAGTGTGAATGAGTGAGTAAGCCACTTAGCAGTCACCCTGACTGTTGGTGGCCTGACCCCTACTACTCCCACTCCATGCTTATCTCTCTCCATGGCCTTTCTCAATCCCACTCTCAAGTCTATGGTCTCAGGATGGACCAGACCATGATGTGTCTCTAGTACCTATCCATGCTGCTCACTCTGCCTCCAAGGCCTTTCCCCTCTTCTCCATCTAGCTAATTCTTGTTTGACTTTCAAGACTAACAAAAGAATCGCCTCCTCTAGAAAGCTTCAGTCTCTTGGAATGTAGTGCTCTTCTTTGAGAACAAAAAGTATTTCACTCCATCAGAGTACTTATCACATTCCTCCTCCACTTGATTATAAGCACCTTGAGGGAAAAGACCTTGCCTTTTTATAACTGGACTAGAGGCCCGGTGCACGACATTTGTGCATGGAGTGTGGGGGGTCCCTCAGTCCAGCCTGTGCCCTCTCACAATCTGGGACCACTCAGGGGATAACCACCTGCTGGCATAGGCAGACATCCCTCTCGCAGTCTGGGGCTCTCCCAGTCTCGGACCCCTCACTCCTTATTGCCCCCCTGCAGCAGAGGAAGAAGAGGCTGATGCTTCTGGATGAGTGGCACTCCCCCTGTGGGAGCACACTGACCACCAAGGGGCAACTCCTGCATTGAGCGTCTACCCCTTGGTGGTCAGTGCGAATCAGAGTAACCGGTCATTCTGCCATTTGTTCAATTTGCATATAAGGGTTTTATTATATAGGAGGAGGATTGTTAGCTACCACATTGGCTGTATAGTAGGCACTCAATAAAAGTGTGCAGAATGTATGTACTTATTTACAGAAATAGGAGCTTCAAGAAGATGAATAAGTTTCGGAAGAGGAAAATTAGCTGATTGTTACATTTTGAAACTGAGCTAATGAGAGTACATTCATGTAGAAATGTCTACCAAAAATTGTAAAGATGGGACTAAAAATAGGTATCATTATCATTTCTTTCTTTCTTTTTCAGATAAGGAGACAGGTGCACAAAGAGAATAAGAACCTTGCTACAGTCTCAGAGCCAGAAAGCAGTTATGCAGACAACTTAATCTGAGCTCTGAGTCATTTCTCTGTATCCTACTAGAGCAAACCTTGGGAAAGTCTCACATTAGAGGGATACAAGGATGAAGATATGCCAGCAAAGAACACACTGATAAAGATAGGAAGAAATACAATGATGTCAATGATAATGATGACCTTCCCCTCTGCCTCTTTCTTCCTTTCCTTCTTTTCTCTCGCTTAACTCTTCAGTCCCAAAGCCTTTGAAGGGACAGAGCAGGGCGGATGTCAGTGCCAGGTGAGGGAGTCCTGGTTGCCCAAAGAGGGGTAACGGAGGCTAAATGGTGTTGTGGAGGCATCTGCAGAGGACAACACAGCATGGAGAATCAGGAAGGGGTAATAAGCATGTCCACACCAGTGGGGCTGGCATGAGGTATGGGGTCCTAGCTGGATGATGAGGGCATCTCTGCAGAGGAGCAGCCGGGCTAGGGAGGCTGGAGCATGGAAAATCAGAATGGCTGCAGGGGAAACTGGTTACATGTAAGGGGATGGATTAAATATGTAAATTTGAAAGCCAGTTTCTCACTGTTAGAAAAGGGAGTTACAAATATGGAAGAAGAGAAAATTGAATGAATTTAGAAGGATTTCATTAAACTTATAGGTATCCATGTAAACTATGATTTTTCAATATCTAGAGAGCTATCAAAATATAGATGTGAGTATCTATCTGTGCATATGTGAGTGTTTTTATACACCTCAGGGCCTACAATCAGTGACTCCCTAATGAGAACATCTAGTGCCACAGATCCTGGTTTCTAAATCCATTTTCCACTGAAATGAGCCAGGGCTCTTTGAGAAAGTGGCTGATTCAGGGCTGAGGCAGGAAAGCACAGGCTGGGATGGAACATCTTGTTGGACCAGGAAGCAAGAAAGAGCTCAAAATTGATGGGAAAATGGTATAAGCACACAGAACAACGTTGAAGGGACTCTCTCAGGTCAAATGTAAGATATTTTGTGCACCAAAATTACATTATGTAGCAAATTATAAAACCCTGAATAAAATGGGAAAACAGTGAGTTCATACACATTAATAAATGAATAAACTGAAAGTTTGATGAGGAACAAGGTACTAGCATAGCTTCAAGATAATAAAACATTTATTAACCACGAAGGCAAAAGTAGTAATTTTACAACAAAGAAGCCTGACAGACACCATCTTAATCAAGAAAACAATGGGACAAATGAAATCATGAGTCACTTGATTGGATACAATAAGGAAGTAGCATAACTTCTATGACATTCCTGCCAGAGAAGCATAACCTGAATCTATTCATGAGCAAATACCAGATAAATGCAATTGAAGGGCAATCTACAGAATGATTAACTGGTGATCTCCAAATATGTTAATAGCATGAAAGTCAAGGAAAGACAAAAGAGCTGTTCCAGAGAGGACTCTAAAGAGACATGACAACCAAATGTATTGATAAGGCATGCTGCTGAATGGGACCCTGTTGCTGTGGAGAGTGTAATTAGAACGATTGGTAGGACTGAGGAGTGAATGGCAGTAATGAATCAGTGTTAAATCTCTGCTTTTGATGGTTATATTGTGGTTCTGTTGGAGAAATTCCTTGTTTATGGGAAATATGCACTAAAATATTAAGGTGTGAGAAGAAAATTTGTGCATTGGACTTGTAGTTTGTAACTTTGAGATAATTTTTAAATCAATATATATTTGTTTTCAAATCCCTAAAAATGTCTCAAATGAAATTTTCAAACACTTAGATGCAACAAGGTCTATTTTGTAAATGAGAATGCCATCTTTGAGTTCTAAGAGCAATAAAGTAATACAAAACTCCTCAGCCTATTAAAGGGAAATTTAGTGAAAGGAGAAAATGCATTAGCTGAAACTTGAGAATTCTAAATTGTTTGATGAGTAGAATAGTTATATTAGTTTTTGAACTACAGTTGTTATATTTTTTAGTATTTTATATGTATAATATATAATTATCTTTAACAGTGCCTTAATTTATTATACAAAAATAATTAAAATTATAATAACAGCAATAATAGCAGCTAGTTTTACTGAATGTTTACTACATATGTTCTGTTATAAGTATGTGTTGTTATTTCTTTCATTTGACGTTAAAAAACTGAACCTTAAAGGGATTAAGAAATTTCCCCCAAAATTGGTACATTAATATATAATGTAGCCAGGGTTTGAATGCACCTTTTTTTCACACTCTGAAGCCTAGGCTATTAATTCTTGCCCTTTAGTGCCACCCATGGAGGCCACAGAGAAGGGAATCACAAGAGGATACCAGAAACCTGGGCTTCATTCTAGATCCTCCTATGTTCTTCGTTGTTTACTCCCAATCCAATCCAATCCATCACCAAATTCTATTGGTTCCATCTTAAAACTCTACCCCTCCCACTTCAAGTTAGGGCCTCACCATTGGTCTCCCAGTTCCTAGCAACAGGCTCCCACCTTCCTGATTCTTATCTCAGCCCTCTTTAGAGCCTTCCTACCACTCTGAGTGGTCAATCTAAATTGCACACCTAGATATTGCAAATGTGTTCAAAATCCTGCGTGAAAAAAGACCCTATGTGGCTCCAATTACATTTGGGTAAAAGTGAAATCATGGCACCCAAGGCTTCCTGTGTCTGGCCTCTGTCTGTCTCTCCAGCCTCATTAACTATAAGGTCCCAAACAAACTTTATGCTCAAGGCACTCTTGAGGGGTTTATAATCCTCTGAATATACCAACACACCCTCTCTTATACAGGACAATTAATATATGCCCTTCAAGCCTCAGCAGGTGTGACCATCTCTTGCCAAGGTTTCCCGGCCCTCTCCCCTTCCCCATGCAGGCTAAGCTGGGTGCCTCTTTGGAACTCCCCTCACAGTCTGTAAAAGCCTCTTCTACATAGCCTATCACCATGCAATGTAACCTCTTTCAGCACACTGAGCTCTTAGAAAGAAGGGAGCTGGTTCATTTGTCTCCCTCAGAATGCCTACATCAAAGATGGTGGCCTCTACGACCTCATTGAGTAGTGAGAGAATGAATGCATAGACATCAATGAATTATCAATTGTGCAAAACGTTACAGAGAGGCACAAACAAAATAAAACAGTGATTTTTCCAGAAAACCTGTACAAAGAGTTGTGGGGAAAGCTGACTAAGGGGTTAAAATTTGAGTAAACAGGCATGGGGGAAGATTTTTTAATAAGTACACAGAAGGCTGGTTGACTAAGCCAAGTTCCTAGTAAACAGGCTTTATACACCGCGTGCCTTCAGCCCCAGGGGTGTGCAGTGGCTTTCAAAAGTACGTTAGTTTATACTTTCGAATAAGTGATACAAGCATATTGTATAAAATTGCAAAAATGCTGTAGGAAATAGAGTGAGGAGAAAGCTGCCTCTCCTCCCCATGCCCATCCCCCAGGCCCTCAGCTCCTGTCTCAGAAGGAACTAGGATAAATAACCACTTGGTGTGCTTTTGTTTTCTCCCTAAGATCCCATCTCCACAGCCTGGCAGTGATTTATAGTAAATAACTATAAACCGATGATTTATAACTTGGATGTATAGCCAAGGTGGAAAAGGCAAATAAATCCTGTGTGTGGCCCTTTATTTATCGATACATATGCAACAATGCCTGGTGACTAAAGTGATTCTATACTACACATCCCAGTGTGCATTTTAATTAAAAGCCCTAAAACTTGTCCTAGATGAGCTTAGACAATGTTAAGTAATGGCCCATGAATATTAACATAGGTGAGCAAATGAAGATATAATGTAATTTAAGCGAGTCTGTGTTTGTAAAATATCCTTGTTCTTATGCTTTTCTTGGAAGGTAAAGATCACTGTTGTAGGATCACTTGATTGTTAATTAGTTGTCCATTAGTCTTCATTTCCTGGGGCTTATTATGGAAAAGTCAATTTATGCTAATTTGTTTTATGTAAATTAGTCTATTCGATTTCATTTTTATTCTCCATTAACACCCGGAGATTTTATATTAATGTATACGAAACTTGAACATGCACAATGAAAATCCAGTCCTAATCCACTGAATACAGGGCTGGTTTGTATGTATAAAGTAAGCTAATTATGGCCATTTGGACTTTGATTTAAAAATCAGGTAATTTTTAAGCAGCAGAAAGTGGTAAAAAGCTCATTTTATGCAATTTAAAAAACTACAATATAATTTGTGGGAAGAGCATAAAAGTTACTTTAGATGCTGCAAATTAGGCTGGCTGTTAAGAATAACAATGTGTGGTTTGTGTGCCCATTGCTCCTACTACAGTTTAAAAGACCCATTAGTGATTCTAAATTAGATTTTTTTTTTTTCTGTCCTGAGGTTTTGGACAAAGGTACATTTCAAATGCATATATGCATTAAGAGAAAGTTTTAGAAATGTATCTTCCAGCTTTGAAGAGAGATGGAAATGAAGGAAACTAATTACTGTAGCAACCAGAGACTAAAAATAAAAAGTGATTTGGCTAGAGTGAGATTGCTTCTACATTTCCCCCGAGGGTGATTGGTGGAGGTGATGTCATGTCTTGTACATACTCTCTGCAGCTCTCACATGCTTGAGATGGCAACAGAGACCAGACTGGTCCTCTGTCAGATCAAACAGGCCAAGGACTAGATTTGGTCCAGGTCTCAGAAGATATGAAAGATGTGTCCTCCATGTTGAAGTTCATCCTGGAAAAAAAGTGCTTGGAAGGTGTGGTGCACTGGCCCCCAGCTGCTCTGCCTGACCTTCTCACGCCTGGAACCCAGCAGCCTGGCAAAGCCACCCTGCTCACCCTGTCATCTGAGCACTGGCCAGCTGCCCCAGCCCAGGTGCTGTCCCTTTACATTCCTCATGCTTTGGATATAGTGAAAATTCCCTTAGATGCCTTCGGTAAACTTTGCAGAACCTGGCTCATTTTAGACTCTGCCTTTCCTAAATTTATTCTTGGCATTAGGTCACTCTCTGATTTTATCCTTGGTCCCAAGACTTTTTGCCTTCTCTGTTTATATCTTTTTAACCAACAAATCTCCAAGAAAGTTCTCTAAGTGGTCTCATGGGATTCTTGTGATTCCTTCTCAGTTTCCTGCTTGTCAAGGCCATTTTTAATCAGAGTCAGAGACTCCCAAGTGCCTTTGAGCCATTTCCCATTTTAGAGTTCCTGTCGGGTTAGGGTCACACTTATCTTCCCTCGCAGTATTTGGAACTCCGCTTCCTGAGAACGGAAGATATCGGCCTACCCACAAACAACGTCCCCTGTCCTGTCAATGGAAAACTAGCTAATGGGGTCATTTTCTCATTAGTATTGAATCCAATCTAATGAAAACAATTATTTATTGAACATTTACTGTGCTCTGGGTACTTTGAGAGTAGAGTGGAGGCACACCATTAAATAAGTAATTTCAACATAATGGGATAAATAAATCAAAAGAGGGGTGTGTAATAGATAGCAGAATGAAGGCAAAAGTGTGCTTAGTGTGTCTGTGGAAAATGACAAAAGCTGGACATTAGAGATTTTAAAAAGTTAGCGAGGCTAACATAAAGGCATAAGCACTTCCAGGCAGGAGGCCCAGCATTTTACAAAGGCCCAGAGATACAACTAAGGCCTGCTGTCAGCATTTTACGTATCAGTTCTCTCTTTTTAAAACTTAAAGTTAGCATAACTGTTATTCTTTTTTAAATGTTTTTCTTGTTTGCTTTCTAAATCAATAAATGGATTTTTTTTCAAATATTAAAATTACATAGAAATGTGTGGGACCTAGACACTGAGTCCTTTATACTCCCAACCTTCAGAGATAAGCTATTGTCTGTCTAGTTTTATGTGTATTTAGAACTGTTTTTCTTTCTTTTTTTCTTTGTTTGTATATCTTATTGATTTTTTACAGAGAGGAAGAGAGAGGGATAGAGAGTTAGAAACATCGATAAGGGAGAATCATCAATCAGCTGCCTCTTGCACACTCCCTATTGGGGATGTGCCCCCAACCAATGTACATGCCCTTGACCGGAATTGAACCTGGGACCTTTCAGTCCGCAGGCTGACGCTCTATCCACTGAGCCAAATCGGTTTCGGCTAGACCTGTTTTTCTTATACATGAACCCAACTGGAATCAGATTCCTTTGCAACTTGTTTTTAATTCAGTACAGATAGCTAAATGTTTTATATTCTGCCCTCTTTTCTTGGATGTTTTGTACCCCACGGTTTGGGTTGGCTGGCTGAGCAGAATTGTAATTAAACATGGAAGCACTGGAGTCAGATGAATCCCAGCCAGGCCACTCCTAGCCATGTGACCTTGGTTAAGTCCACGTATATCCCATGCTTCAGTTTTCCCATGTGTATTATAAGGACCAAAATAACATATATCTACCTCAAATGATTGCTCTTATGACTAAATAAGTTAATATTTGTAAAGCACTTAGAAAGCATCCAGCAGACAGAAGTCCTCTCTATAGGTTAGCCTGTATCATTGTAAGGTATTTAGCCAGATTCTTATTTAATACAGAGCTATTTAATCAATAGCCTTAATTTAATGCATGTGCTGTTTCCAATTCTTTGCATTCTTTGGCTACTAAAGAAATTTCCACTCCAAGTTTTGAATTGCTCTTAGCCTCTATTACACTTGGGCTCCTGTTTCTTACTAACATACCGATACTCAGCACTCCCTTATAAGCACTTCACAGATGTGTACTCGTGTTGTTGACTCCCTTGGAGGCTGCCCAAAATAGGACGGGTGGGGTGCAGTGGAGTGGCTTCCAGGCCAGACCCCACCAAGTCCATTGCAGGTTTTCTTTCTGCAGAGAGGCCATGCCAGGAAGGCCAATGCTGAGTGACTGGGAAAGGAAGCAGGAAGATTGGGATCTGAGAGGTCAAACAGTAACTCAAGCTGGAAGCCTGGGCTGGAAAAAAAGCCAGAGAATGAGTGCAGGCCAGAAACATATGTCCAGGAAAAAAAGAAGAAAAAAAAACTGAGGACATGGACTCAAAAGGCACCAAATTTTTTAGAGAACAGGTCTAGTACACCTTCTTGGAGACACTTCCCTAGATGTTATTCTCATCCACCTGTAGATACAAATAAGGTGATGTTAATATTAAGTCCAAAACCACAAGGTTCCTCTCCTCTTTGCTCAGACAGGGTCTCAGCTTTCTTCTTCCATGCTCCCTGGACTGTTTCTGGGAGTAAGGGGGCGGGGGTGGGGGGTCGGGGGGAGACTCGAGTTAAGAGAGTTCTCATGTGGACAAGGCCAAATTTACTTAGGTTGGCCTGCTCTAGCCTCCTTGCCAAGACGCCCTTGCCAGCCACAGCCTCGGTGTCTCCAGCACCTTGGGGAATCTGCTCTGCTGCTTCCACCTGCCTTGGCCTCCACCACTGGGGAGGGGTGCTGAGCTGTGCTCTCTGGCAGAGCACATGTAGGATGGGATGTGGGGTCAGAGGGTAGAACTACCCTGTTTCCAAATCTCCAAATCTATATCTAGACTCTCTGTGAATGTAACTCCTCTTCTTTTTCTCCCTAACCTCAATCTCCCTGGAGTTCCAAGTGTGTCCCCTGAGGCTGAGCTGGGGAAAGGGAGAGGATGGCAGGTATCAGCCGCCCCCTCCAGTATCCTCTGTCCCACATCTCTGTAGTCACTCAAGAACAAGTATTGACTGACCATTGCAATAGACTGGATGTAAAACTATTTCCAATTCTCTGCCCTTTGTAATGAGACATTCAGCTCCTCCCATTAAGGAGTGGAATTTCCACACCCCAGTGATTCTGGGCGGGCCTGTGACTTGACTGGCTTTGGTCTGGCTGAAGTGAGAGTATGTCTGTTCCTAGTCTGAGTTCCACTCATTCTCTTGGCTCCTCTGCTATGCCCCAAAACAGCCTGGGTTAGACTGATGAAAAAAAAAAAAAAATGCTTCAGCCCATAACCAGCCCAGAAGAGCTGCCCTCCCTGCCAAACTCGGCCCAAATCAGCAGAGCTGTATAGATGACCTGCTTTTTCACAGGAGTTAGGTAGGAAAGACCAGAAGAACCAGCCAGCTAAACCAGAATTGTGAATTAAATAAAGCCAATGTCATTGGACGTCACTGAGTTTTCTGTTTAATATATAGCAATATTGTGACAAGAAATAAGTGGTACAACCCCCAAAATGAAAAAATTTTGCACATTCGAACATGCTTCTAAGAAACCCAACAAATAGCCAAACTTCATTATTATTTTTAAATTTATCTTTATTGTTGAGTCTATTACAGATGTTCCCTTTTTTCCCTCATTGATCCTCTCTACCCAGGTCCCACCCTCTTTCCCCCAGGCCTTCACCATATTATGGTCTGTGTCCATGGATTATGTATATATGCATATAAATTCTTTAGTTAATCTCTTTCCAGCTCTTATCCCACTTCCCTCTGAGATTCATCAGTTTGTTCCATGCTTCTGTGTCTCTGGATCTATTTTGTTCATAGTTTTATTTTGTTCATTAGATTCCACATATGAGTGAGATTATGTAATACTTATCTTTCTTGAACTGGCTTATTTTTTTAAATATATTTTTATTGATTTCAGAGAGGAAGAGAGAGGGAAGATAGAAACATCAATGATGAGAGTAACTCAATTGATCAGCTGCCTCCTGCATACCCCCTACTAGGTATCAAGCCAGAAACCCAGCAATGTGCAGCTTAAGAGCTCAAACCCCTTGTGGGATTACTACTCTCTATTTCTCCCCCTCCGGTGAAAGAATTCTTTATTCTCTGTAAAACTCTGTCTTCTACTTTCTCCCTTTTCTTTTCTATTCCCTGTGGATTACCCCTTATCTTCTGGTGTCTCCCTCTCCCTTTAGCCTGTGGCGCCTTGACTTCTTTGTGAATGTATGCCTTCTGGCAGTTCCCAGCCCTCCAGCTTTGCAGCCCTCCCTCATAAGTCCCTTAATTCCTAAAACTCTCTAAACCTGCCTACCAGTATTTTACCCCTAAAAACTCCTTTCAGGATGATGACATTTCTTGTGGAAACTGACAAGGGAGGCCAATGTCTCCATTTTGAACTGAGACAAAATGCAGCAAGAATCAGGGGGAAAACACTGAGATGGCCCAGGCCCTAGAACCAAGGCTCCAGCCCAGTTTATCTGCCAGCTCTGAGGGCAAGAGAATCTGAGTGACATGTTCTTAACCTCAGTTTATAATGTCTCCACACATGTCTCAACATTCCTGGTAACCTTCTCCAATTCTAGCCCTTTGATAGCTGCTACGTAGTGTTGTCTCTTCTAGTGATAAATTTCCTTCAGGAAAGCTAAGGGGAGAACATCATTAAGTGTGTGCACAGTGGACCCTAATTAAGAGTGCTTCCTCTCTGTAGTAGGCAGTTACACAGGCATGATATGAGCACAGCAAGGACAGAGGGCCAGCTACAAAGGTCACCAGGGCAAGGGACAATTGACCTCAACCCCAGGATAACCTTTTCTTTCCTAGCGTATTGCTGGTCATGCAGTTTGGAGCCCGACCTTTCATATCAGAGATCATGTGATTCGGACTCTCCCCTGACCTTTCCTCCCCTAGCATGTCACTAGTCATGTGGTAGATCCTCTAGAGGAGGAACAAAGGGACCAGAGACCAGTCTTAGCTCTGAATTCTTTCTTAGCTAGAACTCAAGTACCAAGGTTGCTCTACTGAAGTCCATTGCTGGTGATATTCTGGTGCCACTAGCATCTCCACTCTAGTTGAGGGGACTTAGAATGGAGCCTGCAAGCCCAAGGCAGATGAATGGAGTGGGCCCACCTAGACAGCTCTGAAGTGCTCCACTGGGCTCTACTGCTGGTGCTCCTTTTGGATGCGGGATCCCCCAATTACAGCACAGCTGCCCATACCCAGCAAATGATTATCACAACAGGCCATTAGATGGAAATCTAAGGATTCATAGCAGGGACCACAGGTGCAGATAAAGCAATAAAAATATAAATTGCTGATGGCGGGTTTCTAGTCCTGTTTATCCTTTTGAATGATTAAAAAAATGTGAGGGTGAACATAAAAATTTTTAATTTGATAGTTTAGTCAGCCTCTTAGACTTGGTGGGCTAGGAGAGAGAGCTGGGTTGAGTTAAACCCTCAAGGGTGGTTAATGTATATCCCTGATAGCCTTTTCTAGACATTTCCCACTGTATAATCACAGTTACATAGATCTGGTCCTAATTGTTTGGCACCCTGAGCTGGGGTGAATAGGCAAAGGGATATATTGACTTGTTTGTGAACTTTAGATAAGGAAGGAAGGCAGAGGGTCTGGATTGGTTGCTATGCTTATCAAAGATGTGCTCAAGGGCAAGTTGCTTCTTCTTTTAGGTATAAGCTGATCCCAGGAGGAGCAGGCTCTCTCAGGTTCAAAAGGTTTTAACATGTTCAACATCAGACAACACAGAAAATAAAAAATGATTAATATAGCAAGCTGTTTAACATGCATCATAAATGCTAGTAATATTAATAATGACAACATAGCTTCAGCCTCTGTCTGCTTTTACTGTTTAAATACAAAATTTAAAAAAAAAAATTCCAGCAATATAGCTGTATGTAAATTTGAAGAAAGGAAATCTCTCCCCTTTAATATAGCTTCTGGGCTTTCTCTCAAGGACTCAGTATTCTGCTCTCCCAAGTATTTACAGAAGTGTTTCCCACTATCTCACGCCAGCTCTCTTGACCCTGAGCAGTTCTTTGCTATTTCAGTAAATAAATGGAGGAAAGTCCAGGGTGGGACTTCCTCCTCGGGGCCTTTGACAGGACTCTGGGCCCTTTGAATGCAGGAAGTCTAGGACACACCCAACCTTCAGAGGGCAGTGTGTCCTGAGTGTGGAAAGCTGAACGCTGGAGCATAGTTTAAAAGGACAGAAACCAAACACATTTCAGCATGAGGGACCCACTCACAAACTGTTCGGTGAGTAGCTTGGTGTTAGTTTGTGTCTTTGTGTGTAAGAAAGCAGCTGAGGGGTGGATTTATATACGAATGTATTTTGACTTTAAAAGTTTGAGATGCTAAGGAACTAAACATGTTTACATACTGGCTGTGAGTCAAAAATCTGTGGTTTTTCTTTGGTTCAATTTAATTGCCCTTCCTAGCAAATGGGCAAGTCATTGTCATTCTCTATTCTCCTATTCTTAGGAAAACTCTGAGGGGGTTAGGGTTAGGGTATTATATTTGCATGCAGATGGTGGCTGTGTAGAAAACATTCTTAAGACATACACAAGTGCCTATATTATGTGTTGAGTGGATAACACAAACACACAGAATGTCTGCAGCCAATTTTGGCTTCTACAAGGAATTTAGAGTGGGAGGTTTTTGTGTACTTTCCCATATCATTGATATCGTCAGGAATTGCCAAGTCCCACAGGCGGGAGGACAGACTCCCCATTTTGTCCAGCTTGTGGTGGTTCTCAGTCAGGTTTATCAATATTGTTTCTTTCAGTCCTGGGAGGGCTACCAAAAAATAGAAGATGGGTAAAAAATCCAGACTTAGGAAGGCATTCGCAGCAATAGCAGAGACGTAATTTAGTAAATGAGGAGCAGCTAAAGAGGAGGAGGATATATTTACTTTGGAAATAAAATAATCAAGGAATGTCAGGGTGTTTCCCAATACATGGTGCCAAGAAGCAAAAATTGGTAACAACAGAAACAAGAGTTCTTTCAAGTATTTTATCTTAAAAGGAAAAGACTTGTGGGAAAGCAGAAATGGGGACTGCAATAGAGCCATTGAAAGAGCCCAGTGGATGCGGAAAGCACAGGCTTAGGGCAGATAGGCTTGTAACTGCTACTCCACAGAATGAGCTCATGAATCAGGTAAGCTAAATGAGGTGAAGTCATAAATGCTAGTAATATTAATAATGACAACGTAGCCTCAGCCTCTGTCTGCTTTTACTGTTTAAGTACAAATAAAAAAAAAAATCCAGCAATATAGCTGTATGTAAATTTGAAGAAAGGAAATCTCCCCCTTTAATTTCCTCCAATCTTCTACACAGGTAACTTTTTAAGTCTCTTATGGTTTATTTATTTGCTGTCCCATGCATTTGCTCCCTTCTAAAATGCTAATCCTGCTGAAATCAGTTTGGCTCAGTGGATAGAGCATCGGCCTGTGGACTGAAAGGTCCCAGGTTCGATTCCGGTCAAGGGCATGTACCTTGGTTGTGGGCACATTCCTGGTGGGGGATGTGCTGGAGGCAGCTGATAGATGATTCTTTCTCATCGATGTTTCTAACTCTCTGTCCCTCTTCTTTTCTGTAAAAAAAAAAAATCAATAAAATATATTAAAATAAAATAAAATGCTAATTCCCACCATTGACACTTTGATCATGTTTTTGCAAAGGGGTGGTTGAGTGGGGCAGCAGCTGTATAAGTCAAGGCAAAACCTGGCACCAACAGTCACCTGGAAGTCAGAGGAAGTGGATATCCTGTCAGCCAGGTTTCTAAGTCCTCTTAGATCATGGAATCTTTATTTATTCGATTCATCTTCATCAAGCGTTCAACTTGATTCCCTGGTGCAAACCTAGCTTGTGCTTAGGGAAGGATACTGTGTCAAGAGGAGGTTGCAGTTTAGGAACAAAATGAAACATGGGAATGAGTTTTATTAATATTAATGTGTTTTATTAAACAAAACAAACAATTCCTTTGTGAAACACTTGGGTAGTTTTTATAAAATAACCCAAAGGTTTATGAGTAACTACCTGCAAAATGTTCCATTCCATGAGTGCCTAGGGTTGCCCAAAACCCAATTCATTCGTAAAGCCTTAGCTTAGCTACAGTTCTTAACCCTGTCTACCCCAGTGGATCCATGTATGGAAACCTGTGGGCTGCATGAGCTTCAATGAGAAAAACATGATCTTTTTATTTGCACTAGTTTATAACTGAAATTAAGAATTTCCTTTAATTTTTAATATAAGCAATAACCCAGTACTACTGAAATGTCTGTGACTTTATGACCAAGAAAAATCACATGTATTTTATATTAAAGTTCTTAGCAGATATCTAGCAATATTGGTCATATTCAATGTGATTTAGAAATTTGGTTAATTCTTAATTATAAAGTACATATAATATAATTTAAAATATATATATATATATAATTTTCTTTGTAATCCTATTATTTTATTTTATACATTTGAAAATATTATTCAGAGTAAAATGGGCTTTACCAGAATGCCAAAGTGGCTCATAATACAAAAAAAATCGTTTTAATCTCTTATTTTAGGTCATGCCCCAAATGAGCAGGTAAATGAGAGTAGGGTGCGAAGGGAGGTGGGGTAGAGAAGGAAAACTAGAGGCAAATTCAAGGGATTTTCCTCTATTTTCTGATCACACACACACACACGGACAAGGTGGTCTCTGGGTTCTGCTTTTCATAGCTTTTGTCTTCAACTCTGAGTAGATGGTTGTTTGTAAATAAGGGGTTATGCTAAAATAATGGACATATTTTTTAGCAACTCCTTTATTTATTGATGCCACCTTTAACAGGGTTTATCAGAGAGTGTCCAGTACAGATTCTCTCTCCATTGCTACTATAAGCAAAACATTCTACTCTTATTCACTAAATTAATAACGTGACCTATTAAAGAGCTTCCAGACTTGTGTATGCCTGGGAACACTGAGATTAGGGAATGGGTTACAGGTGTATCAGCCCTTGAATTGGCAGGGTGTGGCTGAGTATGAGGTCTTAAGGGTGGAGGCAGAGCTCATGGACCAGTTATTTCTATCTGGAACAATTTTGTCCCTTTAGTACACTGTCTGGTACAAATATCATTTTCTAGGTGTGTGCCATGATGGGAAAAATTTAGTAAGTACTAGTCTATTAAATAACAGGAAATCATCTTTCAAAATCTAAAACCAGCAGCTTCAGAGTAGATTGAAGCCATATGATGCTATTTTATTTGAGCAGCTTTTGCCTTTAAAAAGTTGAGTTTGAGTATCTTTGGGAAAGATAGGAATCTCCTCTGCCTTTCCTCCAAAGGCCTTGGAGTGTTAAATCACTGGTTTATAAACTTTGAAGATTGTCTGGGCTCCCTGGAGGTGGTATTTTACAAATGTGTCTAGGAGAGCTTTGATGGCTTAATACATTTGGGATATGCAGCAGCCCCTGCAGCCCAGCCCATAGAAATATTCTCAACTGGTCTGGTCACAACTTTGGTTAGGAGTCGGAAGAGGCTGGGCTCTCTGTATGAGCCGAGTCACAGCACGAAGCTCGATCTACACAAAATTTACATACTCTGAAGTAAAATGCCATTTTGAAAAATGCAATTCACTAAAAATGCATCTCCCAGATGGAAACTGTGAGAGAGTGTTTGTTTGAAAATGGTTCCGTTCCTAATTCACCTACTCTGTGCGAGGAAAGCGGCTGAGTCAGCTGACATTTACCCTCTCCATTCGGGCACTTAAAATCTATTTTCATCAAGGTCAGCCTTTACAAATACAATTTTCAGAGTGACATTGTGGCGTCCTAAACCAAATGATAAAAACTTTCAATTACAACTCTTAAGTCTGAAGGCTAAATTCAGATATAAATAAACGTATAAAGGTTTGGTTCAATCAAAATGTTCAACTCATTATTATAACACAGTTGAATGAGATGTAGAGGGGATTGGGGCACATTTTTATTAACAAGTTATTCATTTACATTTTTATAACTCAGCCGAGAAACACTCACTTTCATGGCTCAGGGTTTGTCAGAAGATCTAAAAATATGACTTTGGAATTTGTAAGATACAAAATAATAAACTTCTCAGTATGTTTCAGAATGTACCTTTAACCTTCCTGGGAACGACAGGGCAATGGGAAGCCGGACTCCAAGGGCACCCACTGCAGAACTGTTTGCCTTTGGTCTAGGGGAATAGCAGATAGACAAGCTTCATTTTTTTTTTAAAAAAAAAGTTCTCCAGGATCTTTCAGATCCAGGCAGAAGAGACAGTCTTTATTTTAAGAACTCGCCCAAAAGGTGTGCACCCCACAGCTGCACGTTCACCTTCAATGACAGTCGACATCACAGCAGCACTCAGAGTCTAAAGGAGTTCTGTCTTTGCAAGTGTCCGTAACCTTTCTGTGCATCTTTTCTTTTTCAGTATAACCAGGTCTACAAGAGCCTCAAGGAGTTTTCTCAAAATGGAGAGAATTTCTGCAAGCAGGTCACATCCATTCTTCAGCAAAGGTACGAAATGTGCGTTTGCAATAAGCAGCTCTTCCTCTTTAGTGGCTGCAAGTGATGGAACTGGAGGAGTGATTATAAGCTGTCCCACTTCCTGGAACACAGTGTTATATTTTGGTACTTGAGAGACTGGCTTCAAGAGTGACGCTTTTCTTTCTTTCTTTTCTTTTCCATATATATATATATATGTGTGTGTGTGTGTGTGTGTGTGTGTGTGTGTGTGTGTATGTGTGTGTGTGTGTGTATATATATATATATATATATATATATATATATATATATATATATAATTGATATTTTACAGAGAGGAAGAAAGAGGGATAGAGAGTTAGAAACATCGATCAGCTGCCTCTTGCACACCCCCTACTGGGGATGTGCCTGCAACCAAGGTACATGCCCTTGACCAGATTCGAACCCGGGACCTTTCAGTCCGCAGACCGACACTCTATCCACTGAGCCAAACCGGTTTCGGCAAGAGTGATGCTTTTCTATTGCACACTTATCACTTAGGTACCATAAAAAAACAACACACACACAGAAACAGCAGGAGGTCCTTCTGCTTGGGAAGATCCAGTCAAGTCTCTTCTGATACCTAACACTGAGTTTATCACCACCTGCAGGTACTACAACCCAGGTGTGTGCCCTTGACCAGGAATCGAACCTGAGACTCTTCAGTGCTTGGGCCAATGATCTCCCACTGAGCCACACTGGCCAGTGAGTGCAGTATCATCTTTTTATTTTTTAATACTAGATGTGATCATGTATAGAGCTGTTCACTGTGCTAAAATAAGCACACTTAACTCAGTCAAGAAGTTACAAACATTTCTGCTTAAAATTAGATATCCTAAGGACTGAATTGGGCCATAAAGACATAGACCATTTTCCTACCTCTAGACAGGTCTGTAATAAGCAACTCTAAAGAGACTTCAGGCTAGATTGTTTATTCTTTCTAAGGTAACCTGTTTCAGGTTTAAATGATTGCATGTGTGCCATGAGAACAAAGACACATGGGCCCAACTGAATCGTGCAAGGGTAGGTCAAGAACAAAGGAGAACATTGGCCTTATTGGGACCAAGGGAAGATACTGGAGAGATCCAAAGGCTATTATAAAGATAACAACCAGGTTTATAATATAATAATGAAACCATAATATGCTAATTAGACTGGACAGCCAAACGTCCTTCTGAACATCATTCCAGATGTTCTTCTGAATGAAGCCACAGGGGCAGGGGCAGAGATGGTTAGGAATGATCAGGAAGGCAGGTGAGCAGTTTGGGGCGATCAGGCAGGCAAATAACAGAGTGGTTAGGGGCAATCTGGAAGGCAGGTAGAGGTGGTTAGGGGTGATCAGGCAGGTAGGCAAAGTGGTTAGGAGCGATCAGGCAGGCAGGTGAGCAATTGGGGCAATCAGGTAGGCAGGCAGAGTGAATAGGGCGATGAGGCAGGCAGGCGAGTGTTTAGGGGCAATCAGGCAGGCAGAGGGGTTGGGGTGATAAGGCAGGCAGAGTGGTTAGGAGTGATCAGGCAGGCAGGCAGGCAAATAGTTAGGAGCCAGCAGTCCCGGATTGCAAGAGGGATGTCCAATTGCTGTCATCCCCCAAGGGGTCCTGGATTGCAAAAGGTTGCAGGCTGGGCTGAAGGACCACCCCTCCCCCCCAAATCTGGGAGATAATTTCTTCAATAAAAAAGTATTGCTATCACTCTGAGGAAATTATTTAAAATAAGACCAGTTGACTACTATACAAATTCAGCCCCTTGCTTGGGTTAGAAACCATCTCCCTCTGCAGATCAGGAAAAAT
Source organism: Pipistrellus kuhlii (assembly GCF_014108245.1). Taxonomy (NCBI): domain Eukaryota; kingdom Metazoa; phylum Chordata; class Mammalia; order Chiroptera; family Vespertilionidae; genus Pipistrellus; species Pipistrellus kuhlii. The sequence continues at coordinate 41,218,686 of NW_023425573.1, read as the reverse complement.
CTGTACATATTATTAGTCATGCACATGATCTGGGTTGCAGTCATTGTGATTAGTTGGTGCCCCCATCTTCAAAATTAGTGTCTGGAAGAAAGCCGTGAAGACAAAAATCAGGTGATAAATTATGCCTGGCAAATACTCAACATAAACCGGATAAATTTGGGGAATCACTGCTCTAAAACTTCCTTGTCAAGGTTTCTCTGCATCTCTCCTGCTACAGATCTATCTGCTGTACCTGGAGTCAGAATGCTCTTTCTTACCTGTGTCTCTGTTGAAATTGTTGAGGGTTATGACATAGAAAATCATAGAGGCAAATCCAGCTGAATTAAGGGTACCTGCTACATGAAATACATCCAATAAATATTTGTAGCTTCAATGAATAAATAAGTGAAAGATGTTACAGGTTTATTTTATTATATTACAACCACATTTTAGAACAAGGTTTTTACTGTCCTTAGAGTGTGGCCCAGTGGAGCAGCGTTGGCCAGGGGCTACAAGAAACAGCATCCCAATCTGGCTGCGAGTTCAGAGACTTTCATTTCCAAGCTCAGCTGCTTTCTTGCATTTGTTCTAATTGGTGTTGATAGAAAAGTGCAATTGTTATTGAAATGCCATTTTCCCTGGAAATTCTGCAATTCATAGTCATGCTTAGCTTCTTTTATCCAATTAGTTGCTTCAGTTCCCTTTTTTATAGTAGCAACTCAGATTTATCCAGAGACACTATTCATTGCAGATGTTGTCAACAGAGGAATAAATGATCAAAATAAAATCTTTGGTAAATCTTCCCTTTTTCTACTCTACTCATAGCCTGGGTGATCTTAACTCCCATACCTTCAGCTCCTTTTTTCAAATTGATGACTCTCTCATGTATATTACTAAACAATTTGTTTTATCTGTACTTCAAACCATATATCCAACAGTCTATTGGACATTTCCATGTGGGTGTCCCATGGAGACACAAAGCAAGCCTATCCAAAACAGTCTATTATCTTTTCCCCAAGATTTTTTTTTTTTTACCATGGTGACCACTGCCCACCCAATCAAGCCTAATACCCTGGAGTCACCCATGATCTCTTCTTCTATCTCAGCTTATGACTGAATCATCATATTGCTCTCTATTACCCTATAGCTTTCTTTTCATTTTATTGCCTCTGCTATTGAAATCCTCTTAACCCATTCTTCTGCCTTGCAGCTGTGCAGTTTGTACACTGAACAAAGGCACCTGGCTAAGGGGCCAAGGAATTGAAATCACTCTCAACCCTTGAGTCTTGTACCCTGGCTCAGAGCTGTGTCCCTTCACAGGATCTTCTTTTTTCTAACTCAGGCAAAGTTTCCTCAACTAGGAAGCTGTCTAGGGCCTATCTATGACTCTAATTTATCTTCCATTCTGTGGGCATGACCCCTTTTAAGACCCTTTAAAGACTCCCATCACCTTCTGTATAAAATTCAGCCCTCATAGTATTTTATAAAAGAGATCTGAGTCTTTCCTTCATATCAAGCTTGTCTCTCTTCATCTCCCCATGACTCAAGCTCCTCTCCATCTCACTGAATCACCCATCATCCACGATGGGTCCCTGTCATCCCTCTCACCTACTCCTACCCCTCATCATGGGTCCCTGAATTTGTGCAGGCTCTATCATCTGCTTGTAGACACTTCTTCACCTTCAGTGCTGGGCTCCAGACAATGCATTTTTAAGATTCAGTCATTCCCCTCCAGCAGGCCTACCTTCTTGACTCCAGTCTCCAGTCTCAAGAAAAAGTGCTCCTCAGAGATGTGTAGAGCTGGTGCTTACCTCCGAGAGAGCTCTCACTGCCCTACACTGTTATTCTCGGTCTGGCACAGAGCAGACAGGTGTTCAATAGAGATGTTCACTGAATGAAGAAAGGGATTAATGTATGAGTGACTCTGGACCCTCAGGAACTCATAGCTTTTAAGATATCCAACTTAGGTTATTTCTGAAGAGTTATAAATGAGTGTGTCAAAGAAATGTACTTACGGAGCATATGAACTATTATTTGAACATAAGCTGGAAAAGAATAATAAAATCACAAAAGAGAACATTTATCCAGCACAATCTGTAGATTGCATTTTTTCTGTGTAAAGTAAAAAAAAGGGGGGGGGCATTTTTATTTTCTCACAACCACCCATGCAGTACATACATACGCTCATTCATTCCTACTTTACAGATGGGATATGGATGATTTTGATTTCTACTCAGGCTCCTTGTAAGGGCATCTTCTAAGTGGACAGGCAGTATGGAGCACTGTTGTGGGAGTCCCGACATTCTCAGGGGGTCCTTTTAAGATCCTCTGTGTGTAGGGACATCAGCAGTCATCAAGCCCAGTGGCTTTCGAACTTGGTAGCACACAGGTCTGTGGGGAGCCTTCAGGGGGCACTTCAGGGGGTAAGATAGTCAAATAATCAGGTCTCAGCTCCCTCTTCCTGATCCTGCTTATACAATATGGTGGTTTCTGTATGAGATTTTGTTTGTTAGCTAAAAAGCTTTGCAAACTACCCTTTTTGTCCATTTTACGTGACTTTCCCAAGACACTACTGCCTCCAACCCCTTTTATAAACTCACTCAGCTCAGGAATTAGCAGACAAGGAAGATCTGAACATCTAGAGCTGCCACACCTGCCCCCCCCCCTGGGTTGAAGTGAGCAGGGACTCAGTGGGACTCTCAGACTGGACCCTCCAGAAGGGTGTTCTCTTGGTCCCACTCGCCTTTTTTTTTATACTGTCCTCAGGAACCAGAATTGAGGCAATCAGTAATGATGAAGTGGGTGTGTGGGCTAATCAGAGAACCCTGCTGCTCAAATAACAGAGCTTCCAGGAAAAAAAGTCTTTCAAATTGCTAATAACTAGCTTTTAAATATTGCCTGATTGTAAGATGAGCTTGTGGTTGTCTTTCAAAATACAACCTGATAAAGCTTGGGTGGAAAATGTCAGCATACCAGGCACCCAACCAGAAGCTGCTGCTAGTAGAAATTAGGAGGCCAGAGATGGGGATGACATTTCAAAGATTTTCTGATTACTAAAATTCCTTCTTAATTCACAATGAAGGGAGGGCTCTGTCACCTGCGATTTTTAAGCTTAAGAAAGCCTGAGTTCTATTTTATATATTTATTTTTTTAATTTTGTTTTTCAATTACAGTTGACATTCAATATAATTTTTACATTAGGTTCAGGTGAACAGCATAGTGGTTAGACAATCATATACCTTTCAAAGTGATTCCTCCCTAAATTTCAAGTACCTACCTGGCACTGTACATAGTTATTATAGTATTTTGACTATATTCCCAATGCTATACTTTATATCACATGACTATTTTGTAACTACCAATCTGTAGTTTTTAATCTCTTTACCTTTTCCACTCAGACTCAACCTCCTTCCCTCTGGCAACCATCAGTTTGTTTTCTGTTTTATGAATCTGTTTCTGTTTGCTTATTTTGTCTTTTAAATTCCACATATAAGTGAAATGATACGATATTTGTCTTTCTCTGTATGACTTATTTCACTTAGCATAATACCTTCCAAATCCATTCATGCTTTAACAAATGGCAAGATTTTATTCTTTATTATGGCCAAGTAATATTCCACTGTATATATGTTCCACATTCCACAACATTTAAAAAATATATATATTTTATTGATTTTTTATAGAGAGGAAGGGAGAGAGATAGAGAGCTAGAAACGTCGAGGAGAGAGACACATCAACCAGCCGCCTCTTGCACACCCCCTACCGGGGATGTGCCCGCAACCAACGTACATGCCCTTGACCAGAATCGAACCCAGGACCCTTCAGTCCACAGACCGATGCTCTATCACTGAGCCAAACCGGTTTCGGCAACATTCCACAACATTTTACCCACTCATCTATTGATGGGCATTTGGGTTGCTTTCATATCCTGGCTATTGTAAATAATGCTGTAATGAACATAGTGGTGCATGTCTTTTTTAATTAATTTCTTTTATGCACAGGGACCAGCTACAGTTTGTAATTTTTTTTCTTTTACAATTTTTAAAAATCTAAATTTTATTAGAGCAGGACACTCTAAAATTTATTACATGGTCACTTACACTCATACAGAACACAAATTATTGTGTTCTACCTAAAATATTGAATCTGATACCCTCTATTTTCTATCTCTCCTTTCTTTCAAAAGAATAATTAATTTTAAATTCTAAGACAAATGTTGGTCTTTGACTTATTGATTGGGCTTTAATATTACTAATGAGAATTTATTAACCAACCTCCACATGCTGAGAGGAAATCAGAACATAGATGGATTAAAAGCCAGTGTATGCCATTTCTCTGGCCCAGGATCTTTAAAATTCACTGGAATATTTTGCAAATTGAGTTGTCCATCAAAAGACATATACATCATCAACTTCACATGCACCAAGACAACTGCTTGGTGTAGGACTCTCAACTCCTATTAGGTAGCGTAAGGGCTAGGACAGTAAGCACAACGTTCTTACAAGCATGTTTCTGATTATTTTAATGAGGGGATGAAAATTCTAGGTCTCAATCTGAGATTGCCTCTGTCTCTCTTGACTCCCTTTGCATGTGGTGACTTTTAGGACTGAGCAGTTGTGAGTGTGTGTGGTGGGGGTCCACGGAGAAGGCTGGGCAGTGCCACCTCCGCCTTGGGAAAACAGTTCACTTCTGTTGAGCAATAATTCTGAAAGGACATATAGACAGACTGTTTTATTAGTCCGTGAGCAGAGACGAGCCACATGGCAGGGTTTGTTCAATTTACAAACATCCTGACTTATAAATATGACAGTTCTTTCAATACTTGCCAGTTGGAACATAATTTCTTAAACCATTTTCTTCAGGGAGAAATTTAGCCGTTAGCCTCTGCTAAGATAAAGACCATTCAGGGCCAGAGGCCTGGGAACCTTTCATCCAGAGGCAAACTCTCCAGAAAGGGAGCCCAGTCACAGCGTTCCACTCCCCATGCACCCCCACCCACCTTCCAGGCCCTAGTTCATTTCATTTCCTTCTGACAGGCGGAGTACTCTCCTGACGATTGTGTGATGGTTATTAGGTTTAAAACGCAAGAGGAGATTATTACAGTGTGCTTTGCTTGGTAGATTTGAATACTAATTCTAAAACCTTTTACTATATCCAAGGGCAAAGGATACACTAGCGATGTTCAGTGAAGCGGTGCCCAACTCAGTCCAGCCGGAGTCCTGCTGGTGACAGTTGATAGCACAGATCCCTCCCTTTCCATTTTCCAGACCCTTAACACCCCCTCCTCCCCTTGGGAGCGCACCTCACATCAGCACCAATGCTGTTGGAAGAAGCCAGGGAAATTCCTTATGCTGCACTGAGGCTGCGAAGCCACTGGGAGCTATGGTGATTCAGAAACCCTGCAATTGAAGGCCAAGTGAGAGGCGGCATCAATTTTTAAAAATCCTTAGCTTTGACTCCATCTCCAGCCCCTTCCCCACAGGTTCAGAAGGCACTGGAGTATTTAAGTAGGCAGGTTTTCGAGCCAGATAGCCCGGGTTTGAAGGCCAGCTCAGTCCCTTTTTCATGGGTGACCTCTGGCAAGATACTGACTAAACTGCCTGTGCCTTGCTGTTGCTCTCCATACAATGGGTAGACTAAGAGTGTCCACTCGATGGGAGTTATCATGGATGAAATGAGGAAACACATCTGAAACACTTTGAATGCTGCCTGGCATGTTGGAAGTGCCCAATACATGTTGGATGTCACTACTGTGTGTATAGGCAGAATACAGGCAAACACTTGTCAGGAGAGCACTGTCTGGAATTTTTAAGCTATATACCAACCTGTACAAAATGTACACGAGTATGCCCTGATGCAGACGACACTTGTATATAAAGAGAAACCCAAAGCAAGCAGTGCTGGGTGGTAATTGAATCTCTTCAGGCTGGTTTCCTACCAGGCCCAAGTGAAAGTCAGCAGGAATGCCGGAGCTCAGGCGAGATGGTCAGGCTCAAAACAGAAGAGCAGCAGCTACAGGGAGAGCAGGGCCCTCTTCCTTTCTTGCCACCCAAGTCCAGCATTTCCTCACAGGCGGATCTGACTAAGTTAGTGATTTAGGGAAAGCAGCACTTCCTTCTGGGCATTGTTCTTTCTATTTCTGCATAGCTTCTAGGACACGTTGTACAGCCTGCAAGAACGTTCTAAAAGTGAAACTGAATTCATAGGAAGAGGCTGTGCCAGACAGCATTCGCCTTTCCTGTTAGAAGGCATTTCGGATTGTTCTGGAGCTGATGGATGGGCAAACTGTGGGTTATATCCCCACCCTCCACCTTCCCCTCCGTGTATCTGGGCCATTCTAAATGTTTAGAGATCCTTTAGGGTACATAATAATAATATTAGAAAAATTAATATTTATTAAGAACTTGTTTAGTGCCAAGCTGTGAAATGAGCACTGTGAATGCTTCATGGTGTTTTTTAGTTTACGTGCTGCTTCCAAGAAAGAAAGCTGGGAAGGAACGTTCTATAATACAAGCCCTCTCATTAGTACTGGGCTAGGAAAGGGTTTACGTGTCTTGCTATTCCGAGTGCTAGAAAGCTGTGTACTCTGATATCAGGGCTGAGCACAGCTCAAGCTTGTAGGAATACATCTAAATAGTTGCACAATTTTGTTTTCATAAATGGTAAAATGAGACAGACTTGGAACAGAAACCAGTTAACAATTCTGATAGAACCCTGGCCAGTGTGGTTCAGTTGGTTGAGTGTCATCTCATGCACTGAAGGGTCATCAGTTCAATTCCTGGTTAGGACACATAACTGAGTTGTGGGTTGATTGCTGGTCAGGGTAATTAGAATTAAAAAAAAAAAAAAAGACCTGATGGAAAGTCTGTTCAATTAATTCATTTACACACATACCAAGCACCTATATGTGCCAAGCATTGTTCTAGGCCTAGATATATAGCAATGCACAAAACAAATCTAGACCCTCATGAAGCTTACATTCCAGGGGTGTTCATAGAAGTATACTGAAAACAAATGTGCCTTAGAATAGTGATATGTTCTAAGATATGAATAAAGCTGTAAGGGGATAGTAACAAGGATGCTCTTTTAGATAGGGTAGCATCTGCAGCGGTGAGGTTTGAACAAGTCCTGTTGGTGTTGACATGAAGGAAAATACCATAAAGATTTTGTAACAGAAGGAATACAGCAAGTGCAAGGGCCATGATGCAGGGTGGCATTTGGCCACCAGCAGAGTCCAGTAAACAAGGGGAAACCTTGTAGGAGAGGAAATCAAAGAGGGAACTAGGGGACAGATCATGCAAGTCAATAGTAATTATTCCAGTCTTTGAGTCCCTCCTAACCTTGGGTCATTACCATATTTTAATTATAATAAAACCTCTGATGTAGGACTAATTACTCTCCTTTATGTTGCCTAAAACCACTCTACTGAATGGTAGAAGTCTCCTGGGATTAAAGATCATCCAAGTTCATCAAATGAGATGGTCTGTATTCTTTCGGAGAGCACAGTTGTACTAACAGGGGGAAATAAATAGAAATTTAGCAATAGATCAATAGCCCATGATACCTGCATTTCATTTTATGAAAGAGAGCTGTCTTTCCCTGTCCAGTTTATCACATTGAGTCTAGTTTGTGTGCGTGTGTGGGGTGGGGGTGGGAATTCAGGTATGAAGTTAGTTACTAGAGAGTTCTGGGATTGTATCACACATGAAATGAAGCCATAAATAATTCTAATGACTTTTATGATAAAAGTATAAGTAAAAAAACCTGAAAAATATGCAACAAAAACCTTTTTGGTCAATATTAAGAAGAAAAACAATAAAAATTGAATTTAATTTTCTACACTTTTATTATCTTCAGTGAAAAGTGAGATGAATAAGAATATGTCTTCATTTTGTCTGTAAATGGGCCTATAAGTAAAAACAGCAAAATCAGTTCAAGATGAGAGAGATTCAATCTATCCAAAAGAACTAAGGAGTTGTCTTTTAAAGGGCATGCCCAGATTCCCCACTGAGTCCTGTCCTGAATAGAAAGTAATGGAAATCTGTTTTCTAAATGTGGTGTCAGCTACCTTAGCACCTTCCCATTTAAAAAGCTACTGTGTGGCTTAAGTCCATCATAAGTTATCATTTTATTGCCAGCTCATTATCATCTAGGACTAACCTAATAGCACTTATGTCCCAGGATAAGTAAGGAAGTCTTCTGTTCTCTGCTACTTGAGGTAGCTTGCTAGTACTGCTATTAAAAGGTACCACAGACTGGATAGCTTAAACAACAGAAATTCTGAAGTCTGAGATCATGATGTTGTCCAGGTTGATTCCATCTGAGATATCAGAGAGAATCTATTCAGTGCCTCTCTCCTGTCTTCTGGCAGTTTACTGACAATCTTCAGCATTTCTTGGCTTATGGATATATCACCTTCATCTTTTCACATGATTTTTCCTTAGGTCTGTGTTTCTGTCTCCATACCCCTTTCTATAAAAACACAGTCATATTGGGTTTAAAACCACCCTGATGAACTCGACTTAATTTGATGGTCTGCAAAGACCCTATTTCCAAATAAGGCCACATTCTTGGGCTCTAGGGTTTAGGATTTCAACATCTTCAAGGGTTGGAGGGAGATACAATTCAATCCATAACACTAGTGTACAAGAAGGTCAAATAAGTAAACTCTCTTCCTTTGTAGGATCCTCTTGGATAGCCTTATGTCTAAGAATAAGAGGAACTTTATAGTAAGAAAATCACCTCTTCTTTTTGTAGGCATTGTATTGTCAGTCTGAGCATTCTCCTTTGTGTGTGTGTGTGTGTGTGTGTTGGGGGGTTAGGTGGTAGAGCCAGGAGTTGCTTGATTTTTGGCACATTCTGTTCCTTTGCTAACAGGGCAAACTTGGAGTTTAACTATGCCAAAGGACTTCAGAAACAGGCAATTAAGCTGAACAAAGCATTACAGAACACAAAGAAAAAGTAAGTATATGAAAGAGGTAAGGTAAAATAATTCTTAAAAATAATAAATAGTTTAGTCCAGCTTTCTGTTATAATTGTGGCAGGTACATGATGTCAAGCATGGCTTCCAGTTCTTGAACACTTACTGTGTGCTATACAGTGTGTTAAATGAGTTTTTTAAATACTTTCACTTAATCTTCAAAACCCTTGAGAAGTCTTATTATTGTCCCTACTACTAACAAAGTATTGAGTCTTGAAGAGTTTAAGACACTTTCCCCAAGCACACAGATAAGAAGTTCCAGAGCTGGATTCATTCCATGTTTTTATGAGTCTTAAGCCCACACGCATAAAGTTCTCACTGATGATGGTTAACTTACAAAACAGTGTTGTTAACTTGGAATGTCTTGGAGTCAAAAAGTCTGAATCCTGCTTTATTTCTACTCTCTGATTTTCAACAAATAACCTGGTTTCTCTGTGCCTTAATATCCTCCACTGTTAGAGGGAATAATGATATATTCTCCATTGTGTGTATGTTTGTGTGTATGTGGGAGGGTGTGCATAATAAATGAGAAAATGTATCATTAGAACATTGGATGCTGAAAAAATGTTGGTTCACATCTTCCTCAATTCATTTCAGAATGAAATCGATTTCTTCTTTGGGAAGAAAGAGAAATATATTTGTATTCTAAAAATGATCCATTCTTGATAATTTGCTACAAAGATTCTTGACTTTGCTTGCAGATGTCAGCCTAAACTGGCAATGCCATTGCAAAAGCTTCTTTTGATGATGAATGAGAGGAAAAGAAAAAAAGGAAGGAGTTAGGGGCTTATCCTTATTCTTCCTTAGGCACCATCTGTAACAGCAAATATTGACTTTAAAATTGCTCTGACATCTAGCTTGATTTTTAGGAGAGTATTTTAGTAGATTTACCAAGGAGTCAGTATATCACAGTGGTTGAGGAGAAATAGACTTTATTTAGACTGCCTGGGTTTAAATTCTAGCTCTACCACTTACCAGGTAGCTGAATTAGGAAAATTTATCTTATCTCTCAGTGTCTATAAAAATTATCTCACATAATTGCTGTGAGGATTAAATGAGATAATACCAGAAGTATGCTTACTACCTGAGACAGAGCCAAAGTCCCAGAAGTATTCATTATGATGTTGATTTTAATTACTACTTAAAGAATGAGAAGTGTAGGGGTTTAATGGGTGTGTCTTATTGTGTTGCAGCCCTAGCATCCAGCATGGTACTCCCAGAGAGTTGGCATGTCTAGAATGTTTGGTGAATCATGATTAGCACAATAATATTTAATAATAAACTTTAATTAAACTTTTATCTATACCCAAATCTATTAGGTACTTGTATAAATGACTCAATTTATTCATATTTTAAAAGTCCAATTAAGTGAGTGTCAGAGAAATCAAATGATCCATCCCTCCAAGTTCCCACTGAAAACAAAGGGAGTGTGGGAATTCAGACACAGACTCCACTGAGGCCAGTGACCTCAGCTTCCTGCTCTGATGCCCAGCTCCTCTGAGGATCAAATGTCAGGCTCTCTTCCCCAAAGTGTGCTTTGGTTCCTTTTTTAAAATCTTCACCCAAGGATATTTTGTTTTGTTTTGTTTTTTTGTTTTTGTTTTTTATAATATATTTTTATTGATTTCAGAGAGAGAGAAGGAGAGGGATAGAAGTAGAAACATTGATGATGAGAATTAATGATCAGCTGCCTCCTGCACACCCCCTACTGGATTGAGCCCACAACCTGGGCAGGTGCCCTTACCAGGAATCAAACAGTGGCCTCCTGGTTAATAGGTTGACATTCAACCACTGAGCTACACCGGCCAACCCAAGGATATGTATTTTATTGATTAGAGACAGAGAAGAAGGAGGAGAGAGAAAGAAAGGAACATTGATATGAGAGAGAAACATGGATCTGTTGCCTCCCATATGAACCCTGACTGGGGATCAAACTTGCAACCTAGGTATGTGCCCTGACCAGGAATTGAACCCGTAATCTTTTGGTATACAGGACAATGTTCCACCTACTAAGCCACCTGGCCAGAGCTGGCTTCCTTTTTTTAAACTTAATTGAGGTTTAATTTACCTGCAATAATAAGCACCTATTTTAAGCAGATGCTTTGGTACCGTAGATTTTGATGGATGTATACACTATGCAGCTACTACCAAAATCAACATGGAGATGTTTTCATCACCCAAAAGATCCCTCATGCCTGTGTGCAGTCCTCCCCGACCCAATCCCAAATAATCACTGACATTGATCTGTTTCCTGTATATACTTACTTTATATTCATTTTGTCTTTTCTGTGATTTTCTCTAATCGAAAGCATACAGTAAGTTCTTTCTTGTGCCTGGCTTGGATATGCAGAAAATCTGGCATCCTTTGACCTAGTTTTCCCTTTAAATAATTATAGGGTACAACCTACGTCATTTGAGGCAAAACCTCTGCACCATCACGAATTCAGTGAGGGCACCCATCTGTCCCCTCCCCTCCATCCAAGTCCACACAGGTATCTATACCTGAGGTTACTGATGCAACTGTGCTTATTACCCTGACTTTTGAAGTCTGCTGTGAACTAGGCCTCTTCCGTAGGAGAATATAGTATCTCACGTCCTAATCCTTCCACTTTGCTGCTAAGGACAGGGCAGTGCTGTCCTTTTGTCAAACTGAGATACTGCTCACAAGACCATAAAATATCTGAGTAGTTGTCTTAACAGGATCTAAACCCTGATGGCAAAAGCAGCACACAGGACGTGATCAGGGCTCTCGAGTCCTCTGTCACTTAACTTCTCTGAGCCTCAGTTTATTACCAGAGAAATGAGAAGCCTGAGAAGATTGTAAGAGCCTTCTGCCCCTAGCATGCTGTCTCCTTCCTGCTCTAAGTGCCTTCTCAGCCTTGGCTACTTTATTTCCACAATTTTCTACAGACATGAAATAGAAAATGAAAGTCAGGATGACAAATGCCTGGAAAATAGCAGTTTCTGTAATGAGTCCAGTGCAAATAAACTTGTTGGCAGCATTGAACCCCATGGAGAAATGGAGATAAGATTAGGGATATGAGTGTAATTACCGGATGCAATGAATCTGACTTTCCGGGAAAATGATGCCCCCTTGTCTTTGCCTCCAGCTGTGTCGCCAGTGCCTGGGCCTGGGTCTCAGAGGGCATGAAGTCAGCGGCAGACCTGCATCAGTGAGTGCTCCCACCCCAGCCTTGCTCCACCCCAAAGGGAGTCAGTCGTAAATGTTTAATGTCGGTGTGCAACCATATTCCACTTCCATCTGGCCACCATTTTATTCCCCCAGAAAATAATTTGGAAAGTATATATAAATCCTAATACTATACTTGTGTCTCTTATGTTCCATTTCCAGAAAACTTGGCAAAGCAATCGAGTTGGAAGCAGTAAAACCAACTCATCAAATCCTGAGTGTCCATGAGAAGAAGAGAAAATCAGTGAGTCAAAACTTTTCTCTCCTGTTTAAGCAAGATTTCTGTCTTTGGCTCAAGAAGTAAAAGGTGATCTAAAAATGATACTAGATTTTGGAAATTTGTCATAAAAATAAAAGAAGCCCAAAAAGTTATGTACGAGGATGTTTGTTAAAACACTTTTGTAATGGTGAAAAACTGGAAACTTCTTCATCCAAAAATAAATTATGATAAATTCAAGCAATGGAATACTATGTAACCACTAAAGATGTTATTATAGAAGAATTTAATGACTTGGGAATTTTTATTTTTACCATGCAGTATAAAATTAAAAAGCAAGATTGAAAATATGTCAAAATAACCTCAATTTTGTAAAGTATGTGTATATATGCAAATAAAAATACCTGGAAGAATCCCCCCAGACTATTAATATAAATTTATCTCTAGACAGTAGAATTAGAGGTTATTCTTAATTCAGTTTTTGGTACTTTTTTGTATTTCCACTGTTTTTCAATGAATAGATAATCCTTTTATAAATAAATAAAAACTATAAACACTTTTTAAAAAAAGAAATGCTGTTCTCTGCTTATCAGCTTGGAACTAGGTAAAGGTAATAATAGGTATAAATCCTCAAACAGCCTGCAATTGAAGAAAAATAACTAAGCAATTCTTTCAGAGGCATAGCATATTATCTAGACCAGCGTTTTTCAACCGCTGTTCCGCGGCACACTAGTGTGCCACGAGATGTTGCCTGGTGTGCCGTAGGTGCAGACAAGACAAGAATTTTATAATTTTTCACTATTTTGTTTACTTAATATTTCATAATAAAGTAATTATAAAATACTTTCTTTGTGTTTATTTGATTCCTATTCAAGAGAATTACTTTATATATAGTCAATATAGGCACAGAGTTAAATTTTTTAACATTTTCTAATGGTGGTGTGCCTCGTGATTTTTTTCATGAAACAAGTGTGCCTTTGCCCAAAAAAGGTTGAAAAACACTGATCTAGACTATTTGTGTAGCTTTCTTGCTACAGTTTCATTTGTACTCATTTTTCTTTTTTTTCATGTGTCATGCAGTTGTTAAACACCTTCAAATATATTTTCAGGCAACATATGGGTGTGCCATAAAAGTTGCTTAGCTCTGATAGGGGTGGGTCATGGGCACTATTTCAAGACCAGGTGCAGGTCAGAAGTTCTGAAGCAAAGACAGGTGACCCTTGTGAAGGAAAGTAGGTCAGTAGGATGAGGGGACTTGTACAAAGCCTTGATGGCAGAAAAATGATTTTTTAAAAATGTATTAAAACTCATTAAACTCAGTCAGGAAATGGAATTGATGTTTGTGTGACCATACATGTGTTTTTACCAGAATCGATGTTCTACTGAGGGGTAAGGTGATGGGGAACATCTGCAGTAATTACTAGAAAGCAATATAATCATCTACCTTTGCAAACCAACTTAATAAAATCCAAACACAAATCTATATTTCATTCATTGATAAAAATTTAACATCATATTATAGTATGATCATTACTAGCATTTCCTTAGTGCTTACCACAAATTAGTCCCAGTGCTATGATAATAATCATAAGACTGTAGATAATTAATGTCATGATCCTTCAAGCTACTGTTTTAGTTTGAAATCTTTTCAGTTTTGCCCCTCCCTACGGCACCCCCACAATTCCTCCCACTCTCACACAAAAGATAAAAGATTAGAATTTGTTTTAAAAAGTGAACTAGTTTCACACTTCAGCCACATACATAAAGCATCAAGTTGTATTTGTTACAGTAAAGCATATATCCCAAATCTAATCTACTGGAAAAAAACAAAGTGCAGTATTGCTGGATCTCCAACTGGTTGAATAATGTCTGATCTGTGGGTCTGGGGAAAGGTTAATGGACCGGGAACCAGGGTTCTGCCCTAACTTAAGTTCCACCTCCAGGCGGGCTGCCTAGATCCAGTTTCATCATTACTATTACTGTCTGATTGGCTGTTTAGAATGGGGGGAAAGGGGAGTTAATTATGATTAAGAACTCAACCTCTTCAAAATTAAAACAATATTCACTTCAGAGGCAATGAGACACTTAGTAAAATTAGCACTGTTGGGACTGATGCCAGTTCTCATGGTGTTATAGGTTGAGCCACATGGAATGAAGCTGAAGAGGAAATGGTGAGATTTGCTGTGACACCAAACTATGCAAGATCCTCCTCCACACAGACTGCACATTTATGTCGCTTTCATGTGGTTATGTGTTAGAAATAATCTTTTTACCAAATGCATTCAGGCTAAATTCTGTCGGATAGGGGAAAAGATAGTTTGGCTACTTTTCTCAGGAAATATGTCCACTGTAGGATTTCTATGAATTGTGACAGAGATTGCATGACAACTAATAAGCCAGTACCATGACTCAACAAGAAGACAGCAAAAAAATTTCCTTTTTTTTCTCTCCCATAGCTTGATAACGAAGTTGAAAAGACAGCAAACCTTTTTATTAGCAATTGGAATCAACAAATTAAGGCAAGTAATACAAATACCTTGTGTGTGAACTCAGTTTTTAGGGTTGGAGTCTTTTTGCTTTTGCACAAATGTGATAATGTGTTTTAGAATTAGTATTTCTAAGCACTAATTGAAGAGAAAAAATGCTTCCTTGCCTGAGTTATTGTATCTTTCAATTCAACCAATGGAAGAACAGGGCTCTAACTATGGTAATTTATAGCAAACATTTACATAGCATTTATTGTGTGCCAAGAGCTATATACTATATATTTTATTTATCACAGCAACCCTTTGCGGTATGTGACCTTGCATTGTCCCATTTTAAAAATGGGTGAGGAAACTGAGATACAGAGAGCTAAAGGATTTGCCCAATGTTACAGGGCTGGTTAATGCTTGAGCCAACAAGTGCTACAAGTTGTTGGGCTCCAGGGTCACTACTCTTAATCATTCACTATACTGACTGCCTCTCTGTATAATTAGCAACTTAGGGCAAGTGGCAAATACTACCTGAGTTTTGGTTTTATTTTGTAGGGCATTTGTCTCACTAGTGAGAGTGTCAAGGGCTGGGTAGTGATACATAGAGGGAATGCATATAAGTATTGATTCCACAAGTCTGTAGTCCACTTCTTGTGCACCACACTGCACTAAGATGTGGTTCTTGCCTCCAAGCAATTTAAAATTCATTGATAGGCAACATGTGCAGGAAATAGTGAATGAATCCTAAGGAAAGGAATTATGCTCTGGTGTAAGAATGTAGAACATATAATTGTAGGTTCTTAAGCAGAGATAGTAACGGATGGAACCCATATGTATGTGCAGAAGGTTATTCTGGGACAATCCAGTTGAAGAGGAATTCATTTTGAGTAGAAAGGACTAGAGAGGAAATCCGTCAAGAAAACCCAAGGACCCTCTTTGAAAGGACTTGTGCTCCCAAAGTTGAAATTCTCCTTTTCATTTCCAAAGTCTCAGATCCCAAAGAGAACAATCTCAGGTACACAGCCACCCGTGTATGTAAATGACCAGAAACACCCTCAGAAACAGGCAGCCCATGTCAGCCCTCCATGTTGCCCCCGGGAGCTTCTGCTGAAAGCAAAGGCTCCATGAGATCAAAGACATCCCTACAAGATGCGTGAGATAAATGGGTTTCTATACCCACAATAGAAGTGCTGCTAAAAGTAGGCTCAGGAGAATCACGTTTAAAATGCAGATTTCGTAGCCTCATAAACAGCATCCAGTCATTTGTTTTTAGTTTTGCTCTTAATTTTATAAGTTTTCTTAAACAGAATTTGTTTTTAAAAAATTCATCCTCTTGCCGGGACCGGTTTGGCTCAATGGATAGAGCGTCGACTTGGGGACTGATGGGTCCCGTGTTCGATTTCAGTCAAGGGCATGTACCTTGGTTGTGGTCACATCCCCAGTAGAGGGTGTGCAAGAGGCAGCTGATTGATGACTCTCTCATCGATGTTTCTAACTCTCTATCTCTCTCTCTTCCTTTCTGTATAAAATCAATAAAATATATATATTTTTAATCTTTAAAAATAAATAAATAAATAAATAATCCATCCTCTAACTATTCAGCTTTCGTGGGAAATTCAGTGTAATAGAGCAGAAGGGAGAAACCATGCTCTGCAGCTGCAATTGCCTTCAAGAACAAAAGGCATCTTTTGTTCTTTCCAAGTTTTCACCAACCAATTTTTCCAAATACGAATAGATTTTGTTTTTTATGAAGAGTGACAGAGGAATTAGAGAACATTAAAATTCTTGAGCTGAAGTAATTTTCTCCCCAGTTACAATTCAAGAGATTCAGCATGTCAGTAATGAAGTGCAGTCTGTCCTGGGGACACAGATGGTAAGCCTTAAAGGGCCAAAGCTCTTGCTTCACACTCTCATTTATCTGTGGATATGTGGCCGACTGGAGGCAGAGGAAGAAGGTCTAGGAGTGCCTTGCTCCTTGAATTACCTTTTGTAGAGAATTCATATATTTAGAGACTTTCAGAAGCCTTCGCCTCTGATTCCTAACACACGAGAGACCTGAGCCTTTCCCTTCATTATCTGGTTTGACCGTTCTTGCAGTCTTGAGGTGGAAAAAGCCTACACATTTTTTCAGTCAACCCCATTTCTGAAACAGGCTGAATCTAATTCAAACTGAATTCTGTTTATTTTATCTCTGGAGCATCACCTCCTGCCAAATTGGAACTGTTGGAGTAGAAAATGATCGCCCGAATCATGACCTACTCAGAGGTTGAGGCATCAACAGAATAGGGGGACTTTGAATATTTCTTTCTTCCAACTCTCCCCACCCCCATCCTCTTCCCACAAATGGAGGTCATGCCACAGGATGCCAGGCAAATGCCCAGCTCTCAAGCCTGGTCATCAGGTGGCACAATTCCCCCTTTGCTTTAAGTTTTAAGAAAGCATCTTAAAGCTACTTCAATTGTGGCCCCGGCTGATTTAAAAGAATGATCCGGGCAGTCTTCCATGTTTGTTGTGTTATCCTTCCTTTGTGGTAGAGCCCTTCCCTTCCTTCATGTTAGCTAGAATAACATTTTGGAGGCTTGCAGGCCTTTGGTGATCTAGCAAAATGTATAACCCTCTTGAGTATGCCCGCTGTAATAAAAATATATACAGTGGTTCTCAGGGCAAAACATTAGCCATTGCAATATTTTAGGTAGATTTTGAGGTGAGGGCAGAAATAAAGAACTAAAATATACACAATCATTTAAGCTAGCACATAAACATTATCTTGTTCCAGAACAGAATATTTCTTTCTCTTGATATCCATTGTCTCCTCCTCCCCCCTCCTACTTTTCTGTTCTATGTTGGTTTTTATTTTTTTATTTTTATTCTAGGCCAAGAAGAAATTAATGGAGAGTACCAAGAAGCATGAAGCACTTTTCCATCTTATAGAGAGCTCCAAGCAAACCATGACTGACAAGGAGAAGCAGAAGGTAACATGTCGTGGCCAGCTGGATGCATGAGGGTCGGTGACGGAAGGGCTCCCGGCCCTTAGCTATGAATACCAGAGCACAGGCTAATTCCCCCTCTGTGTGGGGTCTCTGAAGAACCCAGTGTGGCAGAGTATCAGAAGGGATCCTAAGTCATTCCTGGTCCACATATATTTGTAAAAGGTGTTAGTGACAGATGACAAATTAGACCAGTGGTGTCCACATTTTTTAATAGGGAACCTCACTGTTAAATATCTCTCAGCTTATACCGCAAATAAGTAAAAATATATATACATATTCATATTTATTGTATAGTGTACTTTACCTATGTCAGATGTAATAATAGTTCTTTATAAATTATACCAATATGTTATGAATATTATACAAAAAAGTAGAAATGTTTGAAGGATGTAAAGATGAAATAATATTTTAAATGATTAGCTAATCCTATATTTACATAATCATTAAGTGAAAGCTCTGGCATAAATTACACACTTGGGGAAAAGTTCAAATTTAACCATAGTAAATATAAATTCACGTTTCTGATAGTCCTCTTAATAATTTGAAGTGTTTTGGCCACCTTCTTGTCAGATGTCAGTAGCCCACCCCAGTTTTCGCCTTTTCACGCGGGCTCAAAAGCTCTCATTACCAGGATCAGGAGAGAGCTTCGGTTCCTGTGGCTTCATTATGCTGATATTATTCACCTTAGCACCAACCTGCAGCTTCTTGGCAGAAATCTTTTTGAGAGATTTGTGCATTTTGTGTATATTACCCTAATTAAAGCTAGACAGTAAGTCTATAAATCCACATGACACAGACACCTGTCAGTGGCCACATGTCCCAGGCTGATGACACCTTTTCATGTTGTAAAATTCCCCCTCAGCCTTCAGGACACTTCAGAATCCACAGCTGTCCACGTGTTGGCATCACTGTCAGTTCGTATATTAAGTAAGTGTAAGCTTTAGGCAAAAATGAACACAACCCAAAAATGATCATCCTACACACAATTCTGTGGTATGTACTGAGATTGGAAAGCTTTGAAATCATCAGTATCTTCTCCAAAAGATGGAGTGCCCCTAAGTTAATGCAGGCAGCACCACCATAACCCAAAACATCCTTAAAAGAAAATGGTCATTGCAAGTTTTGGTATTATTTCATCTGAAGAAACTATTAGTTGAATAACTTAAATTCATTATAAGCAAGATTTTACAAGGTTATTTCTTCACACATCAATCTTCACAGTTTGAAATAATCAAAAGTATTGAATAATGAAACATTCCAAGGAAGGGAAACCACAGTATGTTTAAATGCTAAGCACTAGGATCTGTGGGCATTTGAAGCCCACAATAGAAGCTATTCTTTAAAAACAAACAAACAAACAAAAAAAACCAATTGTATTGATTTCAGAGAGGGAGGGAGAGGGCAAGAGAGATGGAAACATCAATGAGGAGAGAGAATCATTGATTGGCTGCCTCCTGTATGCTGGAGGAATCAAGCCTGCAACCTAGGCATGTATCCTGACTGGGAATAGAACTCTGACCCACTGATTCATAGATCAATGCTCAATCACTGAGCTGCTGCAGCCAGGCTAGAAGCTGTTCTTTTTTGATGTCAAGCTAATCTATAATAGTAAAAGTGTAATATGCTAATTAGACCAGACATCCTTTCTTCAGGAGAAAGCCACAGTGGGCGGGGGCAGAGGCAGAGACAGCAGAGGCCCCCAGGGTGGATGGGTGCCAGGGCCAAGACCCTTGTATGAGTTTTGTGCATTGGGCCTCTAGTCCTATATAATAAAAGACTAATGTGCTAAGTGTCTGGTCATCTGCTCAACCAATTAAAGCATAATATGCTAATGATATGCTCAATCATTGGCTGTGACTGACCACCAGGGGGCAGACAGTTGACCAGTTGATCAGTCACTATGATGTGTACTGTCACCAGGGGACAGATGCTCTGACTGGTTGGTTAGCTTGCTGCTGGGGTCTGGCCGAATAGGACTGAGCAAGATGAGCCGGACACACCCTAGAGCCCTCCTACAGTCCCTCTCTGGCTGGCCAGCCTCCTGCATTCTTCCCCGGCCTCTATTGTGCACTGATGGGGTCCCTCTGCCTGGCCTGATCCCTCTTGCAATCTTGGATTCCTCAGGGGCTGGCAGAGAGCTGGTTTCAGCCTGATCCCACAGGCCAGGCCGAGGGAACCTACTGGTGTATGAATTTGTGCACTGGGCCTCTAGTAAAACAATAAAAAGCATGGGCAGCTAAGTGGTGAATTTTCTCTTCCTTTCCTCATTAGAAGCTTTCCTAGGAAGACTGAAAACTGTAGTCCTCTCTTGCCCTTCACCTGTGATCCTAAACTTTGGCTGTCATTACCTCACAGACCCTCACCATCTTCACTGCTTTATCTGTTAGCTTTTTTCTTTTTTTTCTTTTTTAGTACTGAAGCTAAACAGCTAAGGCAGCATTCATTTTCTCATCTCATGCAGAAGTGCCTGTGATCACCAGCCTGAGCTGAGCTGCTTCTATGCCACTCAGCAATTCTTCCTGTTTCCCTGCTCAGCAGTCCTTGTTCTCACCAGATCTAAATCTCCATTCTCCTTGCACCTCCTTCCTCACCACCCACTCTCAGCAGACTATCTTGCCTCCTACCTCACGGAGTAAATAAAAATCAGCAAAGCCACCTGCCTGCTGAAATCATATGTGCAATGAGATAGGCCGATTCTCCACATGCTCCATTTCTTATCCCATCTCCTCTCTCAGAGACACGTCTCCTGGTTATTCCCTTCTCCCCTATATCTTGGACATGCCCCTCTCCAATAATTCCTTCCCATCAGCCTTCTCAACTCCCCCCGCTCCCCCCCCCCCCATCTTGGGAGAGTCGGGGTGACATCTTTCCATGACCTTATTCTTGTTCCTCTCCAGATATTATTATCTCTCCTCCTTACAATAGGATTTGTTGAAAGAGTTGTCTGTGCTGTGCCTTCACTTCCTTATCTCCTATTCATTCCTCAAACCACCCTAGTCAGCTTTCCTCACCATTCTACTGAAAGTGTTTTAGCCGAAAACAATGTCATCCTTGTTGCTAAAGCCAATGGGTATTCCCAGTTCTTACCTTATCTAACTTGGAAGCATTAAGCATTGTTGATGACTTCCCCAATACAGAAACAGTATCTTCTTTTAACTTCAGCAATCTCTCATGCTTTGGGTTTTCTTATCTGTCAATGTTTTCTTAACCTTCTTTACCGACTTCCCTTCTTCTGCCTGGCTTTTGTGTATTGCTGCTCTTCACGGTTTCTCTCGGGGCCTCATTCTGTCTTATTCTGCATGGTATCTCTGGTGTCTAACTCAGTATTCTCAATATTAGGTACTCAAGAAGTAACTGGTATTCATTAAATACACTCTCATGGCTTCAACTAGAATATGCTGACAGTGCCCACACTTATATCTTCAGCCCAAACCAGTCTCTAATCTGCATTCTGGTATGTCAAAGCCAACATCCAAAATTGAAACCATCACTTCCATCTGACAAAAATATTATTTATTCTTGTGTTTTCTATATCTTTGAGTATCATCATTCTCCATAGCCTGGCAATTCTAACTCCTAAACCAAATACTTTTTAAATTTATCTATTTGTATTTGTATTTGTCCCACTGCCACTACAATCTCCCAGGCTGTCATGATCATTTCTTATATTACTGTAACTGACAAGATGGTCTCTTGACTGTCTGTGTTGCCTCTTTCTATCTATTTCCCATATACAAGTCAAGCTGACTTTTCTGAAACTCAAATATGAGCATACTTTTTAAACTGACTTTTCTGAAACTCAAATATGAGCATATTCTTCTTCTTTTAAAAGCCTTCAAAGTCTTTCCAGTGACCTCAGAATAAAGTAAAAACTCCTTTATGTGCTCCTTAAGAGCTTCCCTGACCTTTGCCTGGCTTTCAGCATCATCTTTTGCTATTCTCCCTCTCAAACTGGGTGCTTTAATCTCACACACACACACAAGAAAAATTTTGGGGGTATCATGTCATGCTCACCTATATATAGAGCACCTATATAATAAAATTCCTATTTTATTTTAGGTTTACTCGCACAAGGACTATTTCTGTGGGCACCCACTATGTGCCAAGTCTCAGTTTATATGTCATTGTAATTCCAAAGCTAGTTTAGGTGCATCTCTTTTACTATACCTAAATACTTATATCATCCTGGGTTTTATCCCATGGGGTAGTAATGTGGATCCTCGATTAAGAAGGAGCCTGTCTAGTTCCATTTTCTATTTCCAGAGCCTAGTACCTGACACACTTTGGTATCCAGTAAGTGTTTGATGAGTGCATGAAATATTTGTTCCAGGAGAAAGAAAAGAAGAAAGAAAAATGCAATCTTTGACAAATTTTAGGAAGGTTTTCTGAAAAATTCCTTAAATGAAAAAATGTTTTTAAAACTTCTTGAAATAAGAATGTAAGAGTTGACATTCTTCTTTTATATTGATTTTGGGTTATTTGCTATAAATTTGCTGGGCAGAAACTTCTAGTCAATAGCTATATAGCGTAGGCTAATGAATGTGAAGGGTCATCTCAAAAATAACTTTGTTCTCATTGCTGGAGGTCTGAGTATTCTAAGAATCTAAGGACATAATTTAGCAAAGTATAGCCATGACGCACTTTCAGCCCTTTCACTAAATTGTTATCAGATTAAAATTCACAAGCTCATGTTTCTATACATAAATGTGATCCATTACACTTGATATTCAAAACCCAGTGTGTCCTGTGTAAGTCATATATCAGAGCCCAGGGAGAGTTGAATGGCTAGTATATCAATTGGAATAATAAAGTGAGTGGTGTTAATATTCAGAATATTGGATGAATGTTCTTTATTACTGAAACATTATTCAAAATGTCCTTAAACATAAAGAGGGTCATCCTTAAAAGCCTTTGTCTCTGTCCTTAAAACTCCTGTGTGAGTCAGAGGTATCCTGAGTGCTCCTTAAACTCTGGTTTAAGGACCATTTGCATCAGAATTAACTGAGGAGGTAGTGAAAATTCAGATTTCCTGATCCCATTACAGAACTATTGAGTCAGTAGGACTACTATGGGGCCCTGAAAATCTGCAGTCTTACAAGCCCCTGAGGTCACGCCTAGGCATATTAAAGTCTGAGAATAATTCATGTCGTACAACTTTTTCCTTTCTCAGAGACTTTAAATTACTTGTCTGAGCATTTTGAGAATCGATTCCAGCTACTCTGGTCCAGAAAGTTTTGTATTAGTTTGATTTCCCAGGAGATTTCACAACCAGAATGGTCCATTTTGGTGACTGGCAAGAGGGGGCTCTTTGGGGAGGAGCAGATCACTGGGGAGTAGGGTGCAAGGAAGGCATCTGTCAAGCTGTCCGTAACTTGCTGTGAACACTGACATGTGTCTCGCTCAGACTCTTCACTAGTAACAGTAATACTCACTATGAAGCTAACCCAGGTCTCAGGCAGTGCGCCACCTTCCTTACCGACTTCACCTGCTTGATTCTTCAAAGCAACCCAGTGAAACAGGAGTATCACTATCCCCATCACATAGATAAGAAAACTGGCTCATGAAGGTTAAGTAATTCACCTGCAGGGCTCTAATCCTGAAATTTGATTTTGAAGTTATACTACAGAGTTTATAGAGTGAAAGTAAAGTAAGGTTATTGGACCTTACTGGATGATAGCCAGGCCTCATCCTAGTTCTAAAAGTTATATGATCATACATTTCTCTACCTGTCCTGGTCAGAAATGCCAGGATTGAAAGGATTTACCAAATGAGACCACAGAAATTGTTCATAGATTACAGTCTTGAGTTGGAAGTTCCTGATCTATACTTGCTTCTCCTTATCTGTCATTTGGCCTCCTCCTTGATTTGATGAACGAGAGCACATCACATCATATTTAAGCACCTTGATTCCCTCATATGAAAAATTGAAAGAATTGCACTGAGAGGTATTTTGGTTCCCTTTCAGCTCTGACATCTTTTTTTTTTCTTTTTTTTTTTTTTTTTTTCTTCTAAAAGATCTTTGATTTTCTTGGCTATAGCTACTTTTTATGAATTTAGCTGGGAGATGAGAAACATATTTTTGGGATGAATGACATTAAATGGAATTACAATGGGCTTTTCTAAATGTGTTCATGAATATGAGACTCTGATGTTTTACTTTAGCTCCTCAATAAATTGAAAAAATCGACTGAGAAATTGACAAAAGAAGATGAAAATTATTACCAAAAAAACATGGCCGGCTGTTCTACCAGACTGAAATGGGAAAACACACTAGAAAACTGCTACCAAGTAAGTTATGCATTCGCTCTTTTTCTTCTTCCATGGAGCTTTGTGTGGCCTTGAAAATGGAAATCAGATCTGCAGTACATGACCTGATGATCGCTGCCCTTAGCTGTGGCCCTCACTCACATTGTGACTTTACACAAGCGACGTTACTTCTCATTGTTGTAATTCCTCCATGGATAAAAAAAACCAATGAATATTTATTGAGTATCATTGGCCAGGATTCCGGTCCTACGTCCTCAATAATGCTCAGCCGATTTTGAGTAATGCTGCCAAAGGAAAGTGTAAATGCAAGCTTAATGATTAGGTATTCAGAAATGAGTTTTAGGCCTGGAAGCTGATTCATACAGTATTCATACACTTAGAGAATTTCTTTGTATGTCAGACATTGTGTTGGACATTGGATATTTATAGCAATGAATAAAGCACCATCTCGATACTTTATGGGGATGTGTGCGATTTAACAGCAAAGAAGACATACAAAGGAAGAATTCAGTCATCCAATAAAATTCAAAAGGTATGAACATGCAAATCATAGAAGGGAAAATCAAATTACTAGTTACCATATGAAATGATATTCACCCATTTGGCAAAAATTTTATTTATTTTATTATTTTTTTCTTTTTAAAAAATTTATTTTTCAGTTATAGTGCATCTAGTAAAAATTGTAAAGTTATGATAGGATAAATTAGAACAATATACCTAGGGTGCTTGTTATAATTCAGACTCCTGAGCACCCCCCTAGACAAGGTGGATCACAGAATTCTGAGTGACTTTAGGACAGGATCTAGGTGATTGCTAGGCACACTAAAGTTTGAGAGTTCTTGCTCTATAAAGAGCATATTTCTTTCATCAATTTGATGAATGCAAGCTCCTCAGGTACTGTAAACTACAAGGTCAGGGCAGCAGTAGAAACTGAAAAGATGAATAAAGAGTGTGAATTAGCTTGGCCACTGTGGCTGGGTTGATTGAGTGTCAACCCATTCACCACAAGGTCACCTGTTCGATTCCCTGACAGGGCACATGTCTGGCTTTTGGGCTCAATCCCCAGTATGGGGTGAGCAGGAGGCAGCCGATGGATGTTTCTAACTTTCCCTCCTCCAACCTCACTCTCCCCTCTTTCCCCCTGCCCCAAGTTCAATAAGAACATATTTTTTTAAAAGAGTGTGACTTATCATGATGTCTTGGCCTCAGACAGGTTCTAAATCTGCTGTTTCTTGGTAATTCTGACAACACTTTCTTCGTATGTGCTACATTGCACTAGAGGACAGTTTTAGATCCTTCTCGAGTATCTTGCTTTTCTACTGCCTATTTTATTAAAACACACACACACAACACACATATATATAATGGAAAGCAATAATTCATTGTGTGAGATATGGACTTTCCCTTTGCACAGTGGAATTAATCTCAGCCTCTTTTCTTGAGCGAACATAGATCATTTTAATGATTTCCCTGAGATGTAATTAAAATCTGTTAAACATTACCATCTCCATCAAAAGACACTGGTTATTCTAGTCTCAAAATGATGCTAGTGGTTCAGCACTTGCCAAAGTAAAGAAACAGCTGCCCACCAGTGATGCAATGTGTTCCTAATCCTGGCTTTTCTTTTCTTTCCTGTCCTTTGCTCATCATGGCACTAAACTAGAACAGCTGCTCTCTATGGCCTTTTCTGTCCTGTAAAGTCTCTTGCTTTTTGAAGTTGTCCCACTTGAGGTCCAAACCACTGAGAAGAATTTGTGTTATGTATTTGTTAGGAAGCATATGGTTTCTGCCCTTTGAAGAAACTATATGTTCGATAGGCTGTTCTCCAGTGTCTGTAATCCTGTAGGTGGGAGACCAAGAGCGCCCGGCCACATTCAAATGGCTGGTGCCTGCAATTTTGGAGTTAAACTCAGGGGACCAGCACCAGAAACAAAGATGGTGCCCATTGACTTACAAAGGTTGTGCAGGTTCTAACTCCATAAAGAAGGTAGGTGGCCTCGGGGATCAGAGCTCCAGACATTCTGATTCAAATGTCGGGACACTTGGCACAGGATAAAAATCTGCATGTGATTGACAAAGATGTTCATAGTTATTGCCTGAGCCTATATGCTGATAAACAAAATGTGGCATACACGTGCAAAGGAATATTATTCAGCCTTTAAAAGGAAGGAAATTCTGACATATACTATAGGATAAGACTTTTTGCTAAATGAAATAAACCAGACACAAGGGGCAAACACTGTATAATTCCTATTATATGAGCTAACTAGAGTAGTCAAATTCATAGAAGACAGAAGCTAGAATGGGGGTTGCCAGAGGGGCTGAGGATGGGAGAATCAGGAGTTATGGCTTAATGAATATACAGTACCAGTGACGCAAGATGAAAAATGTCCTGGAGATAGAGAAGGGTGTTTGTTGTCCAACATCATGAATGTACTGTGTTTGACACTGCACTACACATTTAAAAATGGTTACAATGATAACTTTTATGTAATGTAAAATTTTCCTAATTAGAAAACAAGTAAATTTAAATTATTTTTAAATGACTGTATACTACAATGAAATAACAACAGAATGCAAATGCCGTCTGCTCAGGAATATAAAGAAACAGCATACTGGATCAGGCCAGTGGGCCCTGCAGGTGTGCCACAGAGTCAGGATGGGAGAAGCCAATAAGCTTTCTGATTTCTCATTCCCACCTTATCAGAGGCCTTGAGATGTAGTCCATCCTTCTTGCTTCCTATGGTAATGTTACCCACCAATTTGCCCAAAACCTTCTTCATAAAAGACTATTGCTGGTGGCAGTTACAGGAGAAACCAATCCTCTGGATGAAGGAGGAATCCCTGAGTCTTGTCCTTACAAAAACAAGGTGAGGAGCACGTTGGCTTGGACACCGGCCACCTCTAGGTACATACCAAGCTGTCCTATCAGCGGGGAAAATCCCCTGCATACTCCATCTGTCCCCAATTTCTCCCACAGTGCCTAGCTGCTGAACTTCTTTGAACTCCCTCAAAACAATCAGTCAGCAACTCACCTAGTAGCGAGTGGCAAGAATCTAATAGCTAACTTTTCTAAAATGTTAAGGGCTACCTAACAAGGTAATGTGACCTCCCTCATTTTCTTATTTACCCTTCCAGCTAAAAGGTATGAAACTCCCAGAGTGGAATTCTTGTCATTCCACTCAAAATGGGGAGGGTATGTTTCCACCTTTAAGCAGTGGTCTCTGACTTAATTTAGGCCAGAATTATGAATTGATCAGACTTTGGGGTTCTGCTCGTCAGAGTTTCCTGAGGCAGAAAATTTGTGCCTCCCCTTTGCCCCAGCAGAGACTAGCGGAATGCCTTCTAAGACTGTAAACCCAGAAATATCTAGTTTCTGATTACATTTTAGAGATATAGGTTTTATATCTATATCTATTTTATATTATATCTATTAATAAGGGTTTTACTGGGCTTTACTCTCTCTGGCACTCATGAATGCTTTTCAAATCATTCTTTTTCTACCCTTTCTTTGTGAATGTCTGATAAGCCATGGCATCCACCTCCATACCTTTGGGTTAAAAAACCCTGGAAAAAGCATGCGATTTAAATCCATTTTAATGGAAGATAAATAGGAAAGATGCCAAATCACATTCCTGTCCTGAAAATCTCCCTACCACAGTTTGGAAATGACACAATCAAGAGGCTCAAACAGGACAATTTGCTCAGATTGGTGACTTCAGTTTTTCATAACAACTGGCTGATTGTACCTCATTTTCCATTCTTCTCAGAACATCCTGGAGCTGGAGAAGGAGAGAATTAAACTTTTATGTAATAACTTGTATCAGTACACCCAACATATTTCTGTGTTTGGCCAAACCCTGACCACAGTGAGTAGTAGAGATTTCTCCACTTCTGGGATGTATGGTAAGAACTGGCAGGGAAGTCGTCAATAACCTTCTCCTGCTTTCCTTGGCTCTGCAGTGCCACACGCACATTCACGGGGCCATCAGCAAGATCGATGTTGAAAAGGACATCCAGGCTCTCATGGAAGAAACTGCTGTCTCATCTACAGAAAATAAATCTGAGTTCCTTTTAACCGATTACTTTGTAAGTATGGGTGGGGAACCTTAGTCAGGTATGGAGCGATTCCTTTAAAAAAAAAAAAATTTTTTTTTTTTTGAGGACAATTGTAAAGAAAAAATCTTGTGTTTTTTTAATGGAAAAATATTGATTTTTTTCCCCATGGTTCAGATAAATTAAAAACAGTATGGTTTACAAATAGGCAAAGGAAGCATGTCTGAAAGGGAAGAAAGTCAAACAAGGGTTTTCAACTGAATCTTCATACTTGGTCTTCTATGAGAATAATGCCAGGCACACATGTTTCCTGACCTGTAAATAATCACTGTCTCCTCTTGGTTGTATAACAAATCACCCCCAAACTCAATGGCTTAAAGCAAGCATTTATTATTCCACAGTTTCTTGGGTTAGGAATCCAGGCGTGGCTAAGCTGGGTGCCTTTGAGTCCCTCAGAAGGCTGCAATCAAGGTGTCAGCCAGGACTGCAGGCATCTCAAAGCTCTACTGGGAAACAGCCGCTTCCCAGGCCTGAATCCTGGTTGACTGCTTGCTGGAGATAACATTTCCTTGCCAGGTGGTTCTCTCCTTAGGGCAGCACACATGTCAGCCTGCTTCCCCGAGAATTTTGATCCAAAAGAGACAGAGACAGAATGCCCAAGATAGAAGCATAGTCTTTTATTAGCTAATCTCAGAAGTGATATCTCATCATATTTTATCTGTTAGAAGCAAGCCAGTAAGTGCGGCCTACGCTCAAGCTGCGGGGATTACACAAAGGCATGAATTTTAGGAGGTAGGAAGCACCAACATTCTTCACGGTCCTTTTCTTTGAAAAGCTTGGACCAAATCACAGAGGCTAATTTTGAGGGGATTTGGATGACTCTACTATGTCATCCTTGCTAAAAATAGACCAGTGTGCCTGGTCAGAGCCCAAGCATCTTTTTTCTTAGCTATCTGGGTTTAAGTGCTTTGTCTTCTGAATCCCTGACAACTTTTCCCTGGGCTCTCTGCTAGATTTCATTCAGACTTCAAGGGCCATATTGGAAGGCTTATCTTTCTCTGTATAGAACCAACCCACTGGCCATGCCCTCCTATAGGATTAAATGGGTAGACAAAATCAATATCCCAGGATCCACACTCAGGGAACAAGAGATGAGGCAAGAAATAAAGGCAATTAAATCTGGGCACAGCAGTGAACCCAGCAGCTGGGAAGGCGACCAACTTTTCCTTTCCGTACCTTCCAAATAGCAGCATGTGACCAGCTATTTCTAAATTTATTTATTTTTCCTACCTTGGCAAAGGCAAAGCAAATTAACAATAGCAATATCTTTTCAAAGCAGAAGTTGAGGTAGAGATGGGAGCAGAAAAGGAAATTGGATTATAATAGGAAAGCCCTTCCTTTTCTCTCTCTCTCTCTCTCTCTCTCTCTCTCTCTCTCTCTCTCTCTCTCTCTTTTTCCAAACAGTGTAGGTGATCCCTGGGATGAGAAAATATACAATAGAATATATCTATTACTTTATTAAAAGGCTAATAAAAATGTCCCTATAGACTAACCCAGTGGTCAGCAAACTGCAGCTCACGAGCTGTTGACTAATGAGTTTGCTGACCACTGGGATAGGGGCTTAATCACAAGGAACAACAACGACAGCCTGTAATTATTGGAATCCAGAGTCTAGGTCAGTGGTCGGCAAACTCATTAGTCAACAGAGTGGCAAACCGCGGCTAGCGAGCCACATGTGGCTCACGAGCTGCAGTTTGCCAACCACTGGACTAACCTATCAATAAAATAAGGGTCATCCTCCTTGAAAGTTTGACTAGGCTTCTATCTATCTATTTATCTATCTATCTATCTATCTATCTAAAGCTAATATGCAAAGTGTCCTCTCCGGAAGACTGCGACTTTGATCGCTCACTATGCTGTGCACTGACCACTCGGGGGTGGGAGGAGTGTGTGTGGAATGAAGGAAGACCCCAGCCAGCAGCCAGGGAAGGAAGGCCCTGGCTGGCAGCCGGAAGGCCCTGATCAGCCCTGATCACTGGTCAGGAGTAGGGACCCTACCAGTGCATGAATTTTGTGTACTAGGCCTCTAGTTGAAATATAAGGAGGCAGCCATAATTATCTTTAATTGATGTGCTCATGGAACTTTTGGTTTCTCTGAAACTTCAGTGTACCAGAACTAAAGACTACATGTCTGTTATTTAAGATAATGGACTGTATCTCCAAATGGAAAAATGAGATTTTTTTTTAATACCCTAAGGCAAAGTGCCTCCAAAGTCTGACTTTAGAGTCATGGCAGTAAGTGTAGAGGGACTTATATGTAGTGCTATGAAATGTATAGGGGCAAGAGGTAAGACAGGGGAACAACCCAAGTACAAATATTGGAGGGCTAATGACCAGTGTGAACATATTTATAAGGTCACTGTAAAGGCCTTGTTCAAAAATGGTATCTATAGTTTTATATGCCTCCTCCAATATTAATCTTCTTTCTGACAAATATTTGGAAGAGAGGAAGAATTTAAGAAAGCTAAAGGATAATAGTAAACTCCATCCTCAAGTTGAGCCAGTAGTGATCTATCCTCAGAGATACATTTTTGAGCAAGAGGTGTCCCCAAGTAGACCAAGTAAAGTCTTGGACTGGTCTGAGAGCCAGATTATAATGTGTGCTCCTCAGCAAGAAAGGATAGGGCTGGAGTTAGGCAATCCTGGGGTTTAGTCAGAGCTCACCTGGGGGCATGGCATCACCTCGGGCTATAAAAAAAATTATAATTATATAATACACAATATGTAAATAAAATATTTTTACCTGTACATTATGTTTTGTTGCATAAGTCCTCAGCTCCCCTTTCTTCATGACAATCTATTTAGAGCTAACCTTCCACCAACATTTGGGATTCTAGTTTGCCTCCCTCCCTATCAGATAAATCCTGACTCCCTGACTCCTTCACTTCCATCTTTAGTCATTAGTTTCCCATCTCTCTCCACAGGTTTCTCTCCCTCTGCTATTTGTACAGCCACCTTTCCCTCTAACTTTAACATACCCCATTTTTATTCATCCTTTGAAATATATATGTGAAGGTTCAAATTTTGTTAATGGTTCTCCTAGCCTATGAGATAAAACCCCTACTTCTTTTTGCCCCCAAATCTGGCCTAACCTACCCAGACAACTTTTTCTTCCACTGTGTTTGCTTAAGCAACTGATCAATTTACTGTTCCCGATACAGTTCCCATGTATGTTGCTTGCGGGCACATCTCTGGTGGGGGGTGTGCAAGAGGCAGCTGATCGATGACTCTCTCTTCAATGTTTCTAACTCTCTATCCCTCTTTATTCCTCTCTGTAAAAAAATCAATAAAAATATATTTTTAAAAATAAATAAATATCCTTTTTCTTGCCCTAAAGGAAGAAGATCCTAACAATGCAATGAATAAAGAGAGACAAAAGTCTTCAATAAAATCAAAACTGTCGAGATTGCAAAGAGATATTGAAAAAGCCTCAAGCGACCGGGAAGGTGTGTAATATCTCTGTGAATGGCCTGATAAGGGAAAGTATTTTCATTGAGAGTTGGGTGATCCTGCTTTTACTGATTGACACAGGGATTATCTCCTTTAAAGAATCACATGTCAAACCTAATTTATATGAATAAAGAATTTTTTTTTAAAAAAAGAAAGGAGAGAACCAAAAACCAAAAATGACAATTTGGTATACCTATGAGAGCTATATGAGTTCTATACCACCTTTTCCAGAAATGTAGCATTTTACTTTTTATTTTATTTTATTTATTTATTTTTAATATATTTTATTGATTTTCCACAGAGATGAAGGGAGAGGGATAGAGAGCTAGAAATATTGATGAGTGAGAAACATTGACCAGCCTCCTCCTGCACACCCCCTACCGGGGATGTGCCCGCAACCAAAGTACATGCCATTGACCAGAATTGAACCTGGGACCTTTCAGTCTGCAGACCGATGCTCAATCCACTGAGCCAAACCAGTTTCAGCCAGAAATGTAGCATTTTAAAAATATATGTATTTTTGTTGACTTCAGAGAGGAAAGGAGAGAAGAGAGTGAGAGAGAATCATCAACCGGTTGCCTCCTGCATACCCCACATTGGAGATCAAACCCACAACCCAGGTTTGTGCCCTGATCTGGAATTGCACTGTGAGCCCCTGGTTCATAGGTCAATAGTCAACCACTGAGCCATGCCAGCCGGGCAAAAATGTAGCATTTTTCTATGATTCTGGCATTGCTGGAATGAGGGACAATTCGTTTGGTTTAAAACATAGTAAACTGTGCACAGGGCTTTAGGCTTTCTTCTCTGTTTTCTTTTAAACTAACTCTCTAAACAGTGTAATGATCATTCGGGTTAAATCCTGTACTTAGAAGAGAGGCCTGTTAGAATGTGAAACCTCTCTAAAGGGGCGCAGATAATAAAAAACCACCCCCCACTTGTGACCGTGATGTGTACAGCTCATTTTATATGAACCAGGACAACCCATTGTAATGGAGTACTTGACAGGAAATCCAAGAGAGCAAAAACGTTTCCCCATGTAAATATCATAGCAAGGGAAAGCCTAAGCCTGTGGTAAATGTCAGGGATCCACCAGGAATGGGTCAACAAGGAGGATTCATGAACTCATCTAGGAAAAATATCAGTCAAGACTCTTAAGCATCAACAAGCATTTCTCACATTTCATTGAATGAAGGAAAAGGTCACCCAATCCAGTAGCAGCTGCCTACAGAAGCAGCTCCAGCCATTTCGGAAACCCTTCTGGGCTCAGTTGTATCCCTCTGGGACGGAAGGATTGGTGACTGAAAACATGACTTCATTTTCAGGACTCCGGCGAATGCTGAAAGCTTACTCCAACAACTCCTTCTCAGACCCAGAGAGCCAGAAAAGCACAGCAGCCTTAATGGAGGAGGTAAATATTGGCAGAGCACAGTTTCCTAGATTTAATGATGAGTTATTTTTAGAACGCTCATTTTCCAGCCCATTTGGCCGCTGTTTGCCTTTCCTTTCTCATGACAGAACAATCTAGTCTGAGGCGTGTAAGGTCAGGTCCTTGGCAAGGAGTTTGAAAGATCTGGAAAAATCCAACTACTTAGAAACATTTGTTTTAGTTTTTTCCTAAGCGGGGATGGGGAAGTGCCTAGAATACAGTTCTCTTAAATAGAATGATTCCTTCAGCGTCTGGAAACCATGGGGACTTGTAACCCAGTTAAGAAACTTGACCAAAACCACAGGTCCTACTTTCAGAAAGGCATGTATTTGCATCTACCTAGCTCTGCTATTTATGGGGGCCAGGGATAACTTTAGTTTTTGCATCTGTAAAATAGGGATATTAGTATCTACCTCAAAGGGTTTTTGTGAGAATTAAATATTATTTAAAAAACGCTAGCACAGTGTGCAGAGGCAAGCTGAAAAAGTAATTATTAATTAAAATGCTTTTTTCCATTCATTCCTCAACTAACATCAGGGTCTCTGAGAATAACAGGAGGAAAGAAATATGTAGGGATTGATGGACAAGGTGGCAGCTTCGGAGGAATCCACATTAAAAAGGCAATTAGCAAAGATTTGTGATTTAATATAGGGATAAAAACAAACAGATGCAGGTACCTATGTGTGCAAGATATGGGTTTTCTGCTGTGATCAGAGTGAGAGGATGGTGATGGGTTATCTTTTCTGAGAAAAATTCAGGAAGAGATAAAAATCTGATGCAATGTTTGGAAGGGTACCGGAAACTGGACATGCTTCTCTTCCCTCAAACATAGCCTGATTCTCTTACGAGTAAGGACCTAAAAATTCTGTCCAAACAGGCAATTTCAGTAGTTCTTTGGTGAAAATAGATGCATACAGGCCCAATTTTCTTAGCACAAGCTTCCTTCAGTTGGCTGCTTTTGCAGAAACAAGCCTTACACTCCTTGTGAAAAGCCTGAATTCCATTCATTTGCAAACAGAGGTCTAACATATTTGCAATGACACATGGTCACGATGTTTACAAAAAGTTAAAAGACTGGGGCATTTTCTGTGAGAGCACAAAATATTCAATTAACTGACACAATGTAAATAGCATTTGCCAAAATAAAGTCAAGTGAGAGCACTTTATGATAGCGTTAATTATAAATTTATTTATTTGGTTGTTCCTGCACAGAATGTTGTCATTCTTCTCACCAGCAAGGAACATGTATAGGATCAGTTGGGATCACTACTGGATTGATTCACACAGTGGAGGATGCAGAGAGGGAGGGAATCTCACCGCTAAATTCACAGTGTTTGTGATCTAGTAAAGGAACAAATGCAAACCTTCGAATAGTGGGTGCCAAATACCCCTGTTATTTCATTACATGTCTCTGCACCTGTTGGAGGGAAACTAGTGATATTGATAGGTTTAGTGTTACCTAGGGAAGTTTTTCTGCATTAGGACACTCTGTTCCATTTAAATTCTTCCTAATTCACTGTTTTTTTGGTATTTGTTTGTTTTGGGGTTTTTTTTTGTTTTGTTTTTTTGTTTTTGTCTTTGAAGTGCCATATTTGAAGCAAAAATTGTTGGTAAGGCATGTTCTCTGAAAAACTGTTGTAGGTATTGACTTCGGATATGGGAAGGAGACTTACTCTGTGATGCTCTCAGATGGAGAGAAGGTCTTATGGTAGGAGGTATGGGAAATAATTTTAGTTTTTGCATCAGTAAAATGGGGATATTGGTACCTACCTCAAAGGGCTTTCAGTGCAGTGGATTGCTCTAAGAATTAGAGGCCTTTCTCATCAATTGGAGGTGTCTGTCAGGGACCCTAGGGTTAGGAATACCCATGCTGACGTATGGGAAAGGGAGAGTAATGTGAGGAGGAGATTGGATAAGCAGGCCCTTTCTAATACTTTGATTCTGGTTTTTTATTTGCCCTGATTGGGCACAGCCTGACAAAGAAGTCATTTTAAAGTTTCTAGTTTAAAGTCAAGTAGAGAACAGGAAGAGCCTAAGAGTGTGTCTTAAGCTTCAATCCTTATTTTCATAATTAAAATGTTTCTTCTAGTTTTGAGAAGTGTTACTGTGAACTTTCTGTGTAATACAGGGCCTCACCTCTTCAAGAAAAACAATGGAAAAAAAAAGAAAAAGAAAAAAAGAAAAATAATGAACCTCAACCAAAATAATAAATAAACAAGCCCCGCCTCCCATCGTTTTAGTTTGATTCTACTGATATGAGTTCAAACCTATTCACAGTGTTGAGCACTGATGCCTCAATTGCCTTTCCTCAAGACCTCCCAAAAGCCTGTCTTCTCAGTCAACATTTATTATTCCCTCTCACATTCCTCAGCAGAAAACTGGGTAAAGCCTACTCATTGCTACAAAATACTGAGTAATAATCTACCAAGGTTTCTGGTTTATTCTATTCACACGAGTCCAGAATAAGACACACTCAACAACTAAGGCTTTCCTCTAGGAAAAGGGTCCATTGTTTCACTCAGCATTTTCTGTGTATATCTGCATATGAGTTGAATGAGTGATTTTTTAGATCTCTTTGTTATTTTGGAAGTTATCCTGATATCCTTTTTCCCATGCAGTTGTGCCTCATTTTCTAGAAATTTACTCACAAGGCCAAATGATGTATCCACAGACCATTTTGAAACTAGACCTGATGCAAGCAAATGCCTATAAACTATCATCAGTGTTAGCAGAACTTGAACAAAGACCTCAACCCAGCCATCCTTGTAGTAACTCCATCTTCAAGCGGAAAGAAAAGGTAAAAATTTAAGAGATCGGTTATAATTTCTTGACTAGGCTTCCTGGGCGAAGTAGCTTAAAGTAGCATCAGAGCAAAAGCGCTGTAATGAATTATGTATGCCACATGTCCCAAATCTCAACTACAGAATTTTAAAATAAATTTAGTTTCATTCCTTTGAGAGGAGTAACAAAAGCTAAACGCAACTGAATACATTCTTTGTATACTAAACACGGGGAGTTAAAAACCTTTTGGATTCTTTCTTCTTCCTACTCATACCTTAACTTTATCCTTTGTGCTTTTATAGTAAACTTTTTATTAAATTGAAATTTTATATTCATACAGACTTGAATCATAAGGTTTATAATATGCATTAGTCTCATCCATTTATCATACCACACAACGTAGAAAATGCATAAGCATAATTTTTAAAAATTACATACATGTATTTTCCCAGTGTTATCCTCTTTAGAAATTGGTGGTGAACAGTGAATATGCATGGATTAACTACTGCTTGTAGCTATTTTCTATTGCCTATCAGAAGGGGGTGCTATAACCATTTTGTTATAAAGGGACAATTTTCTTTCTAAGAGACTCAGAGCTGGAAAATGCTCTCAACCGAAAAAGAAAAAGAGCGTTGGTGGTATAGTGGTGAGCATAGCTGCCTTCCAAAAAAGAAAAAGAAATAGGGAAGGAAGGAAGGAAGGAAGGAAGGAAGGAAGGAAGGAAGGAAGGAAGGAAGGGGAAAATAGTCTCAATAATTTATAGTCTCAATAATTTAGACAGAGCCATATCATTAATTTGCATTAAAGCCAATTAAAGTTGAATTTGTAGGAGTAATGCTGTGAATGTTATCATTTTGCCTGTGTAAAGGTCAGAATTGCAAACTCAGGCTATAAAACATGCTAATTCTCAAATACTGAAAATATTAAGGCTTCAGATACAACACAGCTCTATATAAGAGTTTAGGAATGTAGTTAATGCTTTATTTATATCCTCTTCCAAAAAAAATTACAAAACCAATTCCTAAGGAAAACAGCTACAGAAGAATTATATTTCATGAATAATTGTGTTGTTAAAAATGACTGTTTTCAAAAATATCTATCTGAACAGCAGCAGACCCATAGTTATGTAAGAATATCTCGGCCTTTTCTGATGAAGAGATCAGAGACTGTTGTAAGAAGGGCATCTTCTGGTGGGCAGAGCAATCCAAGTTCTTCATGTGCAGGTAATCCCATTCTTGGAATAATTTTGGGCCAAGTCCTATCAGTAAAGCACATTGCTATATTTACCTTTTTTTCTTTTAGAACTATGTTGATATATATCAGCTCAATGAAAACTAAATTTAGACTGATTAATTTGTTAGACTGTGTATCTTTCTGAGCAAATTTAATCCAAAAAGTGTGAAGAAGCCAAGAAGAGTGGGGGGGTTGGGAAAATAATTTTTTGAGGTGACTGGTTCCACGTTACTCAGATAGCCTGCAATTTACAGTGCACACGATCACCCCTAAGCCATTAGGAGGAACTCTGAGATCTGTCTCCAGAGCCTCCTCCAAACCTCCATGTGAGAAACATGCTGATCTCAGGGCCTACCTACCCCATTTATTCAGCACCTGACTTTAGTCATTTGTCCATCCACACCCTTCTACCTTTTGGTGTTTACCTTTCAACACATACACACACTCGCGCCCACATTATTGTCCCTCATAGTTCAACTATACTTACCATAACCTTGACTCTCTAGTTTCTTGATTAGAAATAGGTAAAAGAAAAAAAGAAAAAGAAAAAAAAAGAAGAAAGAAAGAATTCCAATAAAACCCAGGACACTAGGGTACACATGTATATTAGAGACTCACTATGGCATTGGTGATAAGAAGTACCTGGTCGAAGGGTCCCCTATCCATACCTGAATGACAAAACTTATGTATATCTTCCAATATAAGCATACAACAAGCATGCATACCACACTTTTCAGCCAACTGATGTTGATTAAGTTCATGTGGAAAGCAGATAATTTTAATTTATCATCTTTATGATTACTATTAAAATAATTTTTTCTCCAGACTTATTTTCTATATTCTGATATAATTGTTAATTATATAATATATACAGTCTATGTACCTCAAACATGTCAAACTCAAAGGCTAACACAGGCCAAATAAATAAGGTTTAAATTCATGTGGGCCACAAAAAACAAAAGCTTTAATTTTTATAAAAATGTAGGTTTATTTCAATAGAGACATGCTGAATACAAAGGGCTGAAATAAATGAGTCATCATTAACCTAAAATAATAGAACATTTTAATAAAAACTAGTATTTTTTTCTTGAATATTAACTTACCAGACACTGAAAAACTGCACAATAAGCATAACATAGATAAACCTATTTTTCTTGTTCTCCGAAAGCAAAATATTTCCCATTGTGCACATCAAACAAGTCAGTACAGCACTAATGATGTGGCAATCACATGCTAAAATATTCGTTGCCAGTATTAGTGGAGGGAAATGGTGCGCCTGTGCATAAGAGAAATGAATGCAACACGATTATATTAATCAGTCACTAGAGAACGTGGTTGTTTATTAATAATTATGTATAACAGGATGTTGTAAAAATTAAGTTATAAAATTTTTATTAAAACATTTCTTACATACCGATGTACTGGCTGGGGTGCAAAAAATATTCATTGTGTGCCTCATGCAGCTCACAGCCTGCTAGTTTGACATGCTTGATGTACATATTAGGTTTATAATAAATAGTTACTGAATCAAGGAATAAATAGTTTGTAAAATTATAAACTTTTCTTTTGAGAAGACTTCGATCTATATAAGCTCTGCACCACACTGCTAAATAACCAGAGCCCCCTGTCCTCTTCCTCTCGCTTACTGACCCAGCATTTGGTAACTATAACTTGCTCCAACTTTCAGCCTCCGTTGTGGCCCAGCATGGCAACATTCTTTGCAAAGCCTTGTATTCTTTCCAAGCCAGGCAAGATGATGAATTGAATTTGGAAGTAGGTAAGAATCATTCTCAAATGTTTAATTGCCTTCCCCTGCTGAAATCCTTAATTTGAATAAAACTTCTGTCTTAGTCCAGTAGCCATAAAGGTTACCACCATGTCAACTCAGTTCAAGTTTACAATCACCTTCCTTAGGTGATATATATATTATTAATTTCAGAGAGGAAGGGAGAGGGACAGGTAGATAGAAACATCAATTATGAGAGAGAATCATTGATCATTTGCCTTCTGCACACCTCCTAACTGGGGATAAAGCCCGAAACCCAGGCATGTGTCCTTGACTGGAATCAAACCTGGGACCCTTCAGTCCACAAGCCAACGCTAGGGCGTGATTCTGTTTCTAATCAAAATATATTATGCCGTGACTTAGCTGTCCATTATCTTACTCTTTTTTAATACGCTCTGCGTTATACCTGCTTCATAGAGAGGTGGTCAGTAAAGTTTGCTTCATCTGAATTACCTACAGAAAACATTGCTATCAGGTATCTCCTTGAAATCAGACTCTCCCGAAAACTGTCTCACCAATCGGACTCAGGTACGTGCTCAAATTGCAAAGACCCATTTGTCTAACTAAATGTGCATTTTCACAGGTGACATTGTGACTATTCTCAGCAAACAAGAAGAAGGATGGTGGTTTGGATCTTTAAATGGAAAAAAAGGCCACTTTCCTGCTGCTTATGTGCAGGAGCTCCCTTCAAATGCTGGATACACAGGCACAAAACAAGATTCTCAGCACACTGCCTTACACACCCTGTAAACTATACAACGTGACACAAATAAAGAGAAATGCCGTGATCTTCCCGTTTATCATTCTAAATGGGTGACGGGGTCCTACCTGCAGGTCACAGTGCTTTGTACTCTTGGTTATTTTTTGAAACAACGTCAAAAAGTGGGAGGATGAAGGAAGGCAGGGAAGAGGCCCATGGCTCCTAAATTTTTCGAATTCTTAGGAGACGCTGAAGATGACCCAATGCAACCCCTGGTGTCACAGAGAGAGAAACTCCAAGGTGGGTTTAGCTCCTTTCATGAAGTCACATCATTTTCTTGGAGCATAACTGATTCTAGGACTCAGGTGTCCGTTTCCTCTGGACATCCACAGTAGGCCTACAAGGGGTCAAACGGCCTAGGAAATGAAGAAAAACACAGAATAAGTTCAAGAAGAGCTCAGCAAAAGACGGGCAGATAAGACACCAGAGAAATAGACCCAAGTTAGGAGGTTGTAGAATAAAGGGTCAGAAAGTGAGGTCAAAAGTCTGAGTGATCACAAGTGGGGGTAGTAGACAAGAGGTCCGCATACTAGGTGGAGTTCCATCCTGAGCCAATGATGTTCTGAGGTGCTAGCTTCTTCTATACCTTCTTCCCACAACCAGAACTGCTCTTAGAGTGAGATCAAGTGCGAGCCAGAGGTGGATGGGGATCTGAGAGCAAGAGCAAAACAGATGGGAAAGGGTTAGGAAGGAGACTGCCTGCCTGATATCTTGCTCCTCCTTGTCTGTTTGGAAACTACATATGCCAATTTAGAAAGCAGAAATTCTATACTTCCCAGCGGGGTCATGAAAGGAATGCCCAATGCAACTTCCTAATGAAAGGTACTTTAAATGCTAATGAATCTCCAGTTTGGATGGGAAGTTTTAGAAATCAACTTTCACTAACAAATGGAATTTTTGGAGAAAAGAAGATTTATGCTGCTTTCTCAAATGCCATATAAAGGGAAAAGGTTGGGAACAAGAAGTAGACCCCAACTTTTCTTGAGGGTAACAATTTAGAATGGAGAGAAGTGATACAGCAGCATTTTTCGGA
This sequence comes from Pipistrellus kuhlii, assembly GCF_014108245.1. Classification (NCBI taxonomy): domain Eukaryota; kingdom Metazoa; phylum Chordata; class Mammalia; order Chiroptera; family Vespertilionidae; genus Pipistrellus; species Pipistrellus kuhlii. The sequence continues at coordinate 41,178,004 of NW_023425573.1, read as the reverse complement.
AAATGGCCTAAGTGAGCCTGGAGATCACACACTCCATTCAATGGAAAGTCATGGTGTTGATAGAAACATCTGGGTATTTTGTGCAAAATACAAAGTCTGGCATTGAAGGAGTAAGTAAACCCCATTCCATTTCTCTTCTGCCCCCTACCTTTTTTTTTTTTTTTTTTTTTAATTCATCAGACTATACTTTCAAGAAGGAATTTTTCAAAGCAAGGTACATATATTTCAATTCTGTGCATATTATACTCCTATAGGATATAACTAATACACAGAGATATTTATAGATACAGAAGGAGCTCCAGTAAAATTTGTTATGCAAAGCATAACATAAAGCCTAAAAGAATGGATCAGAAGTTTTAATGTCATCTTTAATGGTATAATAATGATAGCTTTCTGCATGTAGAGAGTGGGCTGAAAAATAGGCCATTAGACAATGAACAGAGATTTTTTAACTTATATTCAATATTTCCTTTCCATCTTACTTCTTTCCATTAGACTTGATAGATAAAAAAAGTATGTAGCAATTGACTACAGCCTACACTGAATCGTTTGTACAGAAAAAGTGATGATAATGGTGGTTGGGCCCTAAAACTTTGAAAGTACTTTTCAAAGAAAGATTCCTCTTCATAAATCAGTTTTACTTTATAAAAACATAAATGATTTTCCTATTTTGAAATGTTACTACATATTCTTTTTGCAGCTGTGATATGTAATTATTAAACTTCAAAGAAATGCTATAGTCTTAAACTAGATGAAATTCAAATATAGTTGGGCAAACAATTTTTATCTTTAAGATCTTTTTAGTAAGGCAAGAGTTTTCTGATTGCACAGATGGGGATGGTACCCTTAGATTTTGGTAAAAAAAAAAATTAAGTATATATTGTGAAGATTAATTATGTGTCCAAGGTTTCTATATAGAATAAGATAATTTAAATATTTTTAAACTCTTAATTAGGCTTTCATAATTATACCCCACTAAGCAGTTTCATATGTCAGGAAGTTTTTAGTGACATTGACAACCGGAAAAATAGGGAATATAGATGTCTGAGCCAGATTTTCACTGAAAGCATTATTCTAATTTATCTCCTTTCTAGTAAAAGCTAACATATCCATCACACTATCAACCAGAAGATTATTAAGTTCACTTTTTTTCATTTTCAATTACCCATACTAATACTTATAATGAATATTATGATCCATTCTAATTCATCAGAAAGTAATATAATATGCAATTTGGGGTAAATTTTATTGTATTATAAGGCCTTAAGTGATAATTATTTGAGCATAGTCTAGCTTTGTTCCCTCTTCCAAGAGAAAAGCCCGATTTTCCCAGAATGGCTTTGTGGGGTAATCAGCCTGATTTGGAGCAAGAGAAGCACTTTAGAACCAAAATAATATGCTCTATTGTCATTTGCTATGTGACATCAGAAGAACAGAATGTATAATCTTGGGAAGGTAACCAGGGGGCATAGGGCATGAGAAGGTTGAACCAAGGTGTGGGGTTAAGCAAAGAGCAGGAATATTGCAGAGAACGCAGCTACATTCCGGGGATATCAATGGTTAGAACTACTTGGATGGAGTGTCAGAGTTTCCCGTTTGTTGTGATCCTGTAAGCCAGGGGTTGAGGGGACGAGGTCCGGGTGAGCTGCCACTAGGAACAGGAGTGAGAATCAGTGAGCTAGAGAATCCAGGTCATGCTTATGCAGATGAGAGTTTAGCTCAGGGAAACTAAGTGATGTAGGTGCCTGCAGCCAGGGAAATCTGCGGAGGGATGAGCCCTATCTGGCCTCTGAAGGGATTGTGGTTGCTTTACCTCCTTAAAGGATTAGACTCGGGGAGTATTGGTTGTGTTACTGGTAAGTCAGAAATGGAGAACACAGTTTAGGTAAACACAGAGGCTTTCTTCTTCCTTTCTCCTAAATTGCAGATAGTATGTTTCTTCACCTGACCAGCTGGGAAGTTGGGTCAGAGGTGGGAGACCCAGAGGTTGAATGTCACACTTTAAGAAACGTGGTGGGGATGGGTTGAACTGGAGAAAATATGCTCTACCTTAACATATTTTAAAAGCATGTAATACTCTGTTTTAGGCAATTTTTATTACATAGTGTAAGTTCTGAAATATTATGCCCTAAAGTTGTAGACAAAATGTTACAATCTCCATTCTGTTATACATAAATTAGTATTCCTTCACCTCTATAATTCTTGATGGTGTTCCAATATACTTAACAGAATATCTGATTAGTCAGAACATTTTTAACCCCACTAGATAAGCTGAATTTGCTGAAATAAATCATAGGATTGTATTGAGGTTCATATCTGAATTCTATTCCATCATAAAAAATGCTTTGGAATTTAATTTTATTCCTTTTTTTCTAAGGTCATACTAAATTTTTCTTTTAAACTGATTAATGAATAGCCCAGCACATAAAGGTTAGACTCCTAGAATCACAGAGACAGGAAGCAATTTCAGAGATCATGTAGCCTAACTCATCTATTCACTCACTTGTTTATTTATAGTTACTCAATGAACATTTTAGTGTGGAGCTATGTGCCAGAGAATAGATTAATGATAAAGATTTAAAAAATAACTTGATCAGCCGAAACCAGTTTGGCTCAGTGGATAGAGCATCGGCCTGTGGATTGAAGGGTCCCAGGTTTGATTCTGGTCAAGGGCATGTACCTTGATTTCGGGCACATCCCCAGTAGGCAGTGTGCAAGAGGCACCTGATTGATTCTCTCTCATCGATGTTTCTAACTCTCTATCTCTCTCCCTTCCTCTCTGTACAAAATCAATAAAATATATTTTTTTAAAAATAAATAAATAACTTGATCAATCTTCAAAGAGTTCACAATCTGGTAGAAAAGACCAAAATAAATAAATAAATTGAATGGCAACACAAGATTGTAATATAATACAAAATAGTTCACATGTTCAGTCATGGTTGAATTGGATTATTTCCCACTTATTAAAAGTTTTATTGAGGTATAATTTAGATACAGTAAAATTACTCTTTTAAACACAGCTTACTGAGTTTGATAAATGTATAATCTGGCAATGTCCACTACAGTCAAGTTTTAAAACACTTCAGCACCCTCAAAACTTTCCTTTTTGCCATCAATCCCTGCCCCCAACCCTAACCCCAGGCATCCACTGAGCTGCACCCAGAAATGTACTTTGTCTTTTTGTCTTTTCTTCCTTGATTTATACACACACACACACACAATATTTTTTATTGTTTTTTTACAGAGAGGAAGGAGGATAGAGTTAGAAACATTAATGAGAGAGAAACACCAATCAGCTGCCTCCACACACCTCCTACTGGGGATGCGCCTGCAATCAAGGTACATGCCCTTGACAGGAATCAAACCTGGGACCTTTCAGTCTGCAGGCCAACACTCTATCCATTGAGCCAAACTGGTTAGGGTTCTACCTTGTTTTGTTTTGCCATTTTCTCCTCCCCTTCCCACCCCCTTAATCTGACCAACAAAAATAAAATTGCAAGTTTGGGAAACTACACAAAGTTCAATGTGGCTATATGAGAAAACTGGTGATCAAAAGGTTAAATGACTTGCCCAAGATCAAATATAGATTTTAACAGAGCAAAGACTGGGGCACATACTAATTCTCAAATTTTCCACAATACTGTATACATGCTGGAAGACAGAATTTTTCACAAACCAAGCTGGAGTATTTAAGATTTACCATTCTACATATATTTCTTTGAATCTCAAATATTGCCTCTTTCCAAATTCTTATGAAAACCTATTCAATGGAGTAAAAGAACTTCTCCCTTGCAGTCTTCCATTTGTACAGCTTATCCTCAGCTGCTGCTTTCAGCACGCCTAGTTGCTAAGGAAAGTGAGGACCTGTGTCTAAACTCTAGACATTCTTCATACCAATCTACACCACATATAGTTCATAGGCCACTGCAAGAAAGAAGCTGTTAATAGATTATATATCCTCTAGGTCACTTACAAGAGCAAGAAAGAAGCTGATGTTAATAGATTATATATCCTCTAGGTCACTTACAAGAGCAAGAAAGAAGCTGATGTTAATAGATTATATATCCTCTAGGTCACTTACAAGAGCAAGAAAGAAGCTGATGTTAATAGATTATATATCCTCTAGGTCACTTACTTAAATGGTGGACTCTTTTTCTACTTACATAAAACCCTCATCTTTATTCAACAAGAAAGAACCTTGTTGCCTATTAACTCATCAGTAAGCAAGAATCACTTGTGCCCTAACTAGTTTGGCTCAGTAGGTAGAGCGTCGGCCTGTGGACTCAAGGATCCTAGGTTCGATTCTAGTCAAGGGCATGTACCTTGGTTGCAGGCACATCCCCAGTGGAGGATATGCAGAAGGCAGCTGGTCGATGTTTCTCTCTCATCAATGTTTCTAACTCTCTATCCCTCTCCCTTCCTCTCTGTAAAAAATCAATAAAATATATATATTTTTTTAAAAAAGAATTACTTATAAGACTATCTTTATCTTCTATAAATTACTGAACATCTCAGCAACATGCCTGCAGGTATTAAGTCAACTCATTTTCCAAGGTATAATATTTTATTTTCTATTAAATAATTTCTTATTGAGTCTACATAACTTGTTCAACATTAACAAATATTTATCAAGCTCCTACTATGTGCTGGGCACTATGCTAAGTGATAGCCAAATAGGCAATTTGCTGTCATCGTCCACAAATTAAAACATAACTGTCTCTGTTATGTTAGGAATTTTCTGAATTGGAAAAGAAGCCACATTTTCTAATCCTCATTAGCCTGGAAATAAAAACTTCAAATCTATTAGAACACTTGAGTAGGTTTTGTACTGATTAGTTTTTTGTAACTTAAACTATTAGTGATTGAATTTAATTTTAGAGATCTCACTGTTCTATCTTATTACAAAATGTGGCTTAGATTAGTCGGCCCCATTTGGGTTACATTTCAGAATTTTACATGAGCATATTTTTTCCCATTTAAGAAAATCTCATTTCTTTGTATCCTATGCCTTATTTCCATATCAGGAAGATTTTAAATGCTTAAGATTGTTATGTCATTTTTATTTTTTTTTATTTTTTTTTTAAATATATTTTATTGATTTTTTACAGAGAGGAAGAGAGAGGGATAGTTAGAAACATCGATGAGAGAGAATCGATCAGCTGCCTCTTGCACAACCCTTATTGGGGATGTGCCCGCAACCAAGGTACATGCCCTTGACCGGGATCGAACCTAGGACCTTTCAGTCCATAGGCTGACGCTCTATCCATTGAGCCAAACCGGTTTCGGCTGTTATGTCATTTTTATAACGTATCATCCTAAATAAAATGTATAAAGAGAGCAAGTTTAATATGATAGCTTGGTTTGCCTTTCATGTGTATTTGTAATCATTCAAAGTATAATTTTCATAATGTATTGTCTTTGTAAAAAATATCCAAACCTGTAGAGAGTTTTTATGAGTTTGAGCCAAGCTGACAACACGTGCTGGGAAGCAAGATCACAAATGCTCCACAAAATCAATTTTGTAGCTTCTTTTATGCATTTGAAATTAAGAAAGGTACTTAAGGAAGGTTACCGGGAGGTTGGAGAAGCAGAGATTGGATTACAGGATAGTTAACAAGATTACATACTCTCATGAGACTGGTTTCAGTTTATTCAAAGGTGTGTTATTCTAGATGCACAGAAAAAAACGGGCAGGGCTTGCTCAAGGCAAAGATAAACCTTTTACTAGAAAGTTACATGCCTGGAAGTGACTACCCACCATGACCCGTCCAGTTAGAAATTTATGATCAGAACACCCTGTGAGGTTACTTTCCATAGACTCTCCTTTTTTGTCCACAGTATCAATTTTAAAATTTAAGCTAATGTATTAATGACATTAGCTTCAAAATCTTCTAGGGTGACACAAAGTAAACCTCAAAAATTAAGGCCTTAAATTGATTAAATACATAGACTTATGTATAACTCAAAGGCCGTCCATTCAGCATTTCCATAAATACCTCAGCTGACGAGGCCAACACGCCTGGAAACTTCTCAGCCAGTCACATGGGGCCTAGAGACCAGGCCCTCTGCTGTTTTTCCTGCAGCCGGTCTTGTCATCTTAGTGAAGCTATCTCACATTGACAATACATTATGAAAATTATACTTCGAATGATTACAAATACACATAAAAGGCAAACCAAGCTATCGTATTAAACTTGCTCTCTTTATACATTTTATTTAGGACCCAGGCAAAGTCTATTTCCCTGCTTTCAAGAGTTTACCTTTTCCCCGTTAATCATTAGACTTCTATAGAAACACAAAGCCTAAAACAGGTAAGACTATTGTAAGTGGAACACTGCTCCAATCTCTAGGGCAGTTTATTAGCCTTTCATCTCTGCAGAGACCAAATCAGTGGTTCCTCAAAGCTGGCCTGCACTCTGGGGTATGTCAGTGAGCTTCCCCAGTCCACAGAATTCTTCTTAGATAATTTCGAGTGTCTGAGCAGAGCCCTGAGCCAAGTCCTAGGCCTGAGAGAGGGTGCTTCTGAAACTCTTCTTACTCTAACTAGACAAGGGGCCTGAAAATTTCCCCAGATGTCAAGAAGCAGGTGAGAAACTGAAGGCATGGAAGCCATTGTTCCATGACTTTTTAGGTGTGTCCAAGATATCTTGAAGCATATCATGTGGCCTCCCTTATAGCCAGTGTACCTAAATACAACCACACTTACAAACAGGACAATATCCTAGAACATGTTGGCATTTCAGCTTCCAAGACGGCAAACTTATATCCAGAACACAATAAACAGTATATTACAAAATGGAAATTGGTTATAAATGTCCTATATTTACATTTTCAAAAATATAACCTTTTTTTAATATCTTGGTAGAATACTGCCAACATTCTTGATATGAAGGTTAATCCTTTAACTGTGTGAGATAAAAATATGCTTTCCTTTATGACACTAGGATAATAGTACCATTTAGTAGTGTTCATTTTACCAGGTACATTTCAAAATCTGCCAACCTTAGGTTGGGCCCACCCTCCTAAGTTTTTAATATTACTGGTCCATGCTTAGAAACCAGAGGCACAGTGTAGGCTGTACAAATTCCTTTTCACAGGCAAGCCATATATTATCCCTGCCTGCTATAAAAAAAAATATATATATATATATATATATATATATACACACACATATATATATAATTTTACTATGTAAACTATAACATATGTAATATACATAACACATATATAAAACTTTATCTAAAATTACATATGTATATACACTGTCGATCCTTGAACAACTACAGTGGTTAAGGGCTCTGATCCGCATGCAGTTGAACATCCATGGATAATTTAAGTCAGCCTTCTATATTTGTGGTTTCCTAACTACAGATTGAAAATACTGTTTTTTAGCTATACTTGGTTGAATCTGCAGATGTAAAACCCAGGGATATGGATGGATGACTATATATTTACTAGAGGTCCGATGCACGAAATTTGTGCATGGGGGAAGGGTGTCCCTCAGCCCAGCCTGCACCCTCTCCAATCTGGAACCCCTTGGGGGATATCTGACTCCCTGTGGGATTAGGCCTAAACTGGAAGTCAGACATCCCCCTTGCAATCCAGGATCGCTGGCCCCTAACCACTGACTGCCTACCTGATGGACCCCAACTGCAGCACCCCCTTCACCCCCGCCAGCCTGCTCATCCCCAACTGCCCCTCTGCAGGCCTGCTTGCCTCCAACTGCTCTCCCCTCATGACCTGATCGACCCGAACCGTTTCTACCTTGGCCTCGCCACCATGGCTTTGTGGACAAGGTCTCCTGGAAGGTCTCTCGGTCTAATTAGCATATTACCCTTTTATTAGTGTAGAAGATTGAAAAACAATCCACATACAATTGACCTGAGCAATTCAAACTCGTGTTGTTCATGGGTCAACTATATATGTATATATTCTTTCATTTTAAAAAGAACACATTTGACTTTATAAACTTTATTTCCTAAGATTTTAATTAAATACTTTAAAGAAACACAGCATACAGACATGTAAAAAAAAAAAAAAAAAAAAAAAAATCCAAAAGGATTACAGGCAAGCTATATATGATGAGAATTCTTTTAAAGAGATAAAAATAGGGGAGAAAAATAAAGTTTTTATTTTATGTACTATTTATACATTAACTATGAACCATAGTACTAAAAGCTTTTCGAACATTGGCAAGAAAGGCTGAAAAATTTTTGGTCTTCCTTAGATTCTCTTGAAATTCCGCTAGGCATTCAAGATGAGGAGCACTATCTGACACTAGAAGAAAGAAAAAAAAGACAATTTGAATGAGATTTTTTTTTATGGAAGAGAAGTTTCCCAATTTAGATGCTTTCATCTGATTCAAATAATCTTAATTCCATTTTATTGAGTTGATTTGAGCATAGATGATAGATACACCTGATTTTCATATCTTTTGAACCTTTCCTCTGCTTAATCACTAAATATTCAAATCTCTGTTCTACAATCTTGCTTTAAATTTAAACAGATGGTAGGCAAGGGATTGAAGAGCTTAGTGGTAAAGAACAGAATGCCATTTCCCATCATCTTTCCTGTACATTTTAATTAAACTATTTTTAACAGGTTTGTGTGTGTGTGTGTGTGTGTGTGTGTGTGTTAAACTGTTAAGTCACTTTTCTCTACAGAACTTTAGCCTGACTTGTAGCATCTTACCACTGAATCAAAAAAATTCCAACCCTTAATAACTTACAATTATAGGGAGGAGGGGTCTGAAGTCTCACAAATGAGAGGGAGGTCATTAGAAAATGTGTTCACTATTCCAAAAGTGGCATTTACAGGACTTACTAAACAAAAGATACTCAAAGTCACAAATAACAGTTCCGATCTCATATGCAGCTGAATGATATGGTACATATGGGAGCAAGCAAGTCTCCAGGGAGGTGGGTCAAAGGAAAGGAACAATCCAGCATTCTCTACCATCAACCTGTCCTTTGTTCAAGGGGAAGAAATACAACATCAGATCCTGCTCTTTGGTAGAAATTGTTTAGGAAACAAGGCCCATGACCAAAGCAGAGAAAAATAAAAAACTAGTTGGTTCCAAAATTAAACTGTAGAGTCTATTTTAACACACTATCAAATACTGACACTATGAAGCAACAGAGGAATCAAATTTGGAGAAAATTTAAAAGCTAGGTAAGAGGTTTTCTGAAATTGCTTCTTAAAATTCAGCACTCATTAGATTAGGAGATGTTTACCTAGAGAAAAAAAGGTCAAATTTTTGTGCATGAATTCGAGTCCTAAAATATATATTTCATTGGGATAGGAACTGGATCATCATGGCACATTGCAGAGCCAACTAAACAGTTCACCTGAGTATGTGTCTCCTATAAATGCTTTAATGAGAACACAGGCACCAAAAGCTGAGAAGCATTTTCTGAGTTTCAATAAATTAATCACTTTCAAAGGGAATTAGAAGAATAAAAAATAATTAAATATATTTCCATCCTCTTTTTGTTCACACTATCACCAATCATATATATTCCCCATAAATCAAAAATCATCTGGCCTGCTAGAGAATCAGTAACTCAGATAAATTATCAGGATAGAATTTTTCAGGATGGAATAATTTTGTAAAATTGATTTCTGGGGGGGACAAAGATTACCAGATTCTAATGATTTCACATTTAGTTTTAAAATCACCTATTTGGAAAAATTATAATGTATTCACATTGAGGTCATATCCGTTACAGCTTTGAGTTCTCTAAAAGGATAACTCATATTTCACAATATAGTGACTTTTATCTTTTAGCCTTTTCCGTCACTGTGGCACTGTGCCATCAAAAGTCTATTATAGTCACAGCCTTTATAAGATAATATCCCCAAAAGCAAGACTGAAAAAGAAAACAATAGCTGTGGGGATATTATTTCATCCTATTTATATTGTGATTCAAGTAATATTTTGGGGTAGCAAACTTAAATACCCGTTATAGACAAGAGGACATACCTTCATAGTCCCTTGCTTCATTTAGGTGCAGACAAAACATGTATGGGCTATCAGGATGCTTAGGGTCAATATTAGTGAATATAAACTGCAATTTATCACCTGAAAAAAGAGATTAAATTATTTAATGTGAGAACATTTTAGTGTCAAATTTTTTTGATGGGTATGTGCTTTCTTTTCTCTGGTCAATCATTAAATACTAAGTATGTATAGAATGAGGCAAAAATAGGTTTGTAGTTGTGAGTATACAAAATAATTTATTCTTATATTATAATGAATTAATTATTGTATTATTTTCCAAAAGCTACCTTTGCCCCACCCTTTATATTCACTTAACCCAGTGGTTGTCAAACTCCGGCTCGGAGCCACATTAGGCTCTTTGGCCCCTTGAGTTTTTAGCAAAGGCCAGCTTAGGAGTACCCTAATTAAGTTACTAACAATGTACCTACCTATATAGTTAAAGTTTAAAAAATTTGGCTCTCAAAAGAAATTTCAATTGTTGTACTGTTGATATTTAGCTCTGTTGACTAATGAGTTTGCCGACCACTATCTCCAAATGTATGCCTTAATTATTTAAAAAGTATTGTAGTTTACATATGACACCAAAATCACAAATAAAAGAAAAAAAAACATTGTACTTCATCAAAATTATGACTATATGCCGAGTCCAGTAAATCTTTCTGGCAAATCACCAAACATGATGCTAATCTTGGGGACTCCCCACACAGTAAATAGTGCTATAAATTGGTGTATATACATGTAAAGGCCATTGGAATATTAACATGCTTTAACCAGTAATTCCTCTCTAGGAATTCCACAGAAATTATACAAAAGAAATGGAGTAGTCTACATTTACTGGAGTACTTCTAAAACTAAGAAACAGGCAGAATCCAAAAGTTAACTTAGAGGCAATACATGTGCCATAATATGTTAATGAAATGAATTATTATACCATTTTAAAATTTACCGTTATAACAACTGGAGAAATGCTAATCATACAATACCAGTATGAGCAAAGAACAAAAATTGTTTGCATGGTTGTCAAACCATACCCAAAATACATTTATTAAAATATTGGATAATAAATAACCAAGGCATTAGTACTTAGGTTATAGTGATGAAAATTTTGTAGTTTTTCCCTACTTTCTAAAAAGTTAATAATATAGTCATTATTTTACTTGAAAACATGAAATATTTTTACTTTTAAAAAATGTTTTTAATTCTACTTTACTTAAAAAATGACACACCTAATTTCCTGTTTTGTTGACATTAATATACTTACCATAAATTTTTCGAATTTCTAGTCCAAGTCGATCTTTAAATATGTCTACAGACTTCTGTAACCTTTGCAACCTCTCTTCACTCGTTTTTTTAGCAGTGGAAATAGCTGATTAAGAAAATAGACACACTATCAAATATTTTAAATAATACTCAGTGCTCATTTAAGAACCCTGAAAACAACTTTAAAAATGATGCCAAATGAATCTGTTAATTTGTATTCAGTTTCTATCTCTACCAATTAGCAAAAGGAGCTTCTGTTCATTCAAGATGAAGGCAAAACTGTGTGAGAAAATATACAAGAAGTGAGAGGAATGTTTTATTATACTTTATCACGTAATAGCAAGAATAAATAAGTTTGCATGGCTGGCAAAGAAACAGACTTCCTTTATACTATTTTTGATTAGCCAAGAAATTGCTTCATTGGAAAAATATTCTATTTTTTTAAACATAACTATTTCTCACAAGAAGTCAGCTTTATTTCATGCTAGGTTAGAATTATTCTTAAAACTAGCACATTATGTCCTAAGTAATACATAGCAGATAAGAAAAATAATGTAGGCATAAAAATTCTGTAAGAAAAAACATTAACAAAACAAACTCTGCTATTTTCAAGAGATTTGAGATTTGATTACTTTGTGAAAGAAAACAAGACTCCTTTCTAAAGGAAACACTCATTTGAGTATAAAAGTTTTTTAAACAAAGAAATTTTCCAGCATAAAGAGGTTGCTTAATAATTTCTGTCAGAGAATGCAGGGTCCAGAAATTTGTTATCTTAATGATACTATGGCTTCTCGCAAATAAATCTTGTTTCATGAAACTGTTTCCTACTATACTTAATTAAACTCACTGATTGACTTCATTGTTACTCTGGTTATATAAGAAATCCAAAGGACCTTGAAGTAAAACAGAAAAATAAAACCCACTCAGCTACTTGCATAGTCCCCTTACAGAGATGAGTCCTGGCATAATATCTATTTTGGGCAATAAATTGCAGAGAAGGCAAAATAGAGTTGTGAACCATCACCACTTTGACATTTAGATTGATGTTTAAACATGTGCACAACTGAAAACTTACTTTCCTTCTTCCTAGCATATTCTTCCTTAAGATCCTGGATAGTTGTAGTCAGTACTTCCAAATCCTGCTTTTTGCCATTTACTTCACCAATCAACTTTAACAAGTTATCTTTTTTTTCCTGAATAAGCTTATTCTGCCTGCAGATCTCTGTAAAAAGCACAAAGCATTAGCTGGAACATAAATGCTTTGTCCTCCAATATGTACCTAAGACAGACCAAAGTATTGACTTTCATAAGATTAATACAGCACATTTTAATTAATATCTCCTAATGATAAAAATTAAAAACAAAAAAACAAAAAGAATCCTAATGTATTCTTTTCTATTTGTCTTTGAAAATAGAAAAAAAAGATAAAAATGCTTTTTAAAAAAATACCAAATAAAAACAAGAATTAAAAAATCAGATGATCATGACCCTTGCAACTCTCCCCCTTCAAATAAATCCTATATAATAAAGAGGTAATATGCAAATGGACTGAACCAGCAGGAGGGCGGGGCAGCAAGCTACAGGCGGGGATGGGGGCGGGGGAGGAGGGGATGGGGGGGGGGGGAGTAAGAGGAGTGGGGAGTTATGTGCAATGGTGGGCCAAAGGGCCAGCTGAGACAAGCAGCAGCAAGCTACTAGCACATGGATTTGCGCACAAGGCCACTAGTACAGAAATAAAACTCACTACCAAAGGCTAAAGGGGACAAAATAATCAAAAAGGGGGACAAAATAATACTTTTTATATAACATTCAAAAACCACAACACTAAACAAAATATTGATAGGTTAATTCTGGAAGGTGGGAAAAGAGAAAGGTATAACATGGGATGTCCTATTTATTATGAATACAAAATATTTATTATTTTCATAATATATACATATTCACACACATTTATTCAGCATACATCATGGATTTCATAAAGATGTTTAATATTAAAAAAAAACCTCTGAGATCTACAGATTGTCACATACGATTTTGATATTCTAGATACATCTGAACCATTCGCTCTTCTTCCTTCAATTTCACAGACAGCTTTTCTGAAAGAGAAATTGGAATGGATGTTTCAATTCGGCTGAAATAACAGTAAAAAGCAAAGAACAACATAACGTTACAAACTAACGTTAGGTACCTGTAAATGCTTTATTGATGTCCTTGTAGGCATCTCTTAGTCCCACCATCTGACAGGAGGTGTCGTTGACATTGCCTTTGAATTTATTCCAAAATTCATTTATGCTTTTATCCAACAGGGCCAGCTCATCCTCCACCATGTTGTAAGACAATGCTACAAAACAAGCAGAACACGCACTGCTGGATCTTAGGTTGCTTGAATCACATCAGGCGCATATTCCAATCAACTGTATGTTGGCAGTGTGACCTTTGCTAGAAAAGGTTAGCAACTTACTTCTAACTCTAGATATTCCAGAGCAGCTCAGTCACCTGGACTGAACCAGGGTTAAAGTGCGGCAAGATCCAGGGCACCTCTACCTCCGAGAAGTCCGCTGGTAATGCAGCTGCACAGGACACTCCCACGCTCTCTGACCCCGGGAAAGTGACGCCGGCTACATTTTTCTCACAAGAAAACTTGGTGGCATTTAAGGAACCTCCCAACTCTGACACTTTCAATTCCAGCCTAGGTCGCCAAATCCCAGGTGCCGGCCCCTCCTGGAGGACAGACCCACACCCCTGCCTCCCGCCCAGGCCAGGCAGGGCGCCGTGAAGGGAAGACCGGAGCGGGGTGCAGTGGGTGCAGTCCAGGCCCTGACCAAGCCACCTCCACTCTCCTCTCCGGCCTCGGCGTCCGGCACCGTGAAAGTCTGTCCTGCAGGACTCAGGTGCCACCAGTTCTCTGGACGCTAGAACCTTCCAAAGACCTCAGATCTCCCCGGGCACCCACCCACAGCTCGCTCAGCTTGGCTGCTGCTGCCCACCCGCGAGGCCCAGATTCACAAACAACAGGACGTGCGTTCAGACACTCCCTTCCCCACCCTACACACACACATCCGCCCCCAAATCCACTTTCCTCCATCGCCATGGCGGTCGGAGCCCAGCTAGCTCCCACCCCTCTCACCTTCTCCGGGAGGCCCGGGCCCCGCCGCCCTCGCCGCACCAGACGCGAACCGACCCAGCTGACCGCCAGGCCGCGGACCCACCTCCCTCCGCCGCGCCAACTTCCCTATTTCAAATCTACCGCGCCTTCAGCCTCCCGACTTCCGGCGCCTGCTCGTCTTCTGATTGGCTGGCGGCATAGGTTTTTCAATGAAGGGATTGGTTGATGTAGCCACGCCCCTCCGATTCTCGCGGAGAAGATAGGGGAGGGCATTCTGGGAGTTGTAGTTCTTTTTTTGAAAGCTAGCTTCACTCGCAGCTTGGCTTAGGAAAGTATTAATAGTTCCTGGAGGACTCTCCCTAGGACTGGACATTCATCAGTTTCAATTAAAGGTTTCTGCAACAAATATAAGTATCGGACTTTACAATTGTATTCTGTTACCAAGTATATACCCTCTTCTTTGGCACTACCCGTAGCTTAAATAAAGCTAATTAAAAATAATAAAATGAATAAAAATTCTCAGACCACTCTCTCTTCCTTTTGAATTAAAAATTCTGAAGTTGAGTCCCAGTAATCAGTGTTTTAACAAGCTCTCCAGGTGTTTCTTATGCATGTTCAAGTTTAAGAAACACTGCCTCACACATACCTCACTCTTTAAGCCATCTATAAAATATCTTAATTCTGCTATGAAGAAAATTAATGGTACTGATCAATGGGCAACTCTGTCCTTTGGTTATCCAAAAAAAAAAGTTATGATATTTCCAGAAAAAAACAAAAACATTATGAGGTTAATGGAAGGGCTACTTGGGACAGCTGTAGCTGGGCCACTTATAATAGTGTCATTATGGAATGCCAATATTCCTGGGATGTCAGCCAGAATGTAATTATTCTCTAAAGTCCCTAGAGTCTAAACTTGGTCTGAACTAAATTCATTTTACATTGAAAGTGACACTGGAGAGATCTCAAGTACAATTAATTGTAGACAAGGCAGACAAGCGTGGGGTAAAAGGATAATGACCATGAACAGAGACATTAAAGGTCAATGCTTCCAAATATTTTTGTTTGCTGCCACTAGCAACAAGCTAAAGCCAAAAATCTCTGAATGATATTGAATTGCAGTGAGCATTATAACTCAGAAATGAACGGTTCCTCTATGATAAAAATATATTTTATGATTATGTAATATTTAGTTTCACAAAACATATTGAAGAAGTTCTGGTCTCTGTCTTACAGATTGCAATTTAAATAAAACAGGCAAAATTTACTGCAAATTGAAAACTCAGGAAACTCTAAATGAATTAAATTAAGAAATCTCTGCAAAGAACTGGAATTATTCAACTATTGGAATTAACTAAAAACAAAGCAACCACACATAGTTTGGGGACTGGCTATAGTATTAAAATATTTTTTTAAAAGTCATTAAAGAGAAGGAAGTCATTGCCTAGCCGGTATGGCTCAATGGTTGAGTATTGACCTATGAAATGGGAAGTGGAAGTTTGATTCCCAGTCAAGGCATCTGCCTGGTTTGTGAGCTAGATCCCCAGTATGGGGGGTGCAGAGACAGCCAATCAATGATGCTCTCTCTCATCTTTGATGTTTCTATCTCTCTTTCCATATATATATGAAGTCATCACTACAAGCAAATTATACTGGGTGGATTAGACTACCGAAGATAATTCTAAAGAAATTGAGGAAATGAAGGGATCCTGAATGTAGGAACTGTGAACAGTGGATGTCTTATGCTACACTTGTTCAGATCAGGATTTCTCTGAGAATCTTGTGTGAGAGGTCTAGCTTTCTTCCAAGAAATCTGCACATGTACTAACATTCTATATATGGAAGTTAGGAAGTTCAATGACTTCTAAATTAGTCAAATTCAGGCTATGGACTCCTGGCCTAATGATTGATGAGATTTGGCTAACAAGAGACCCCAAAGCACATACTTTTAAACATTTTTACTTAAAAGTGCTTTTACTTGCACAGCAAAGTTCTAGTCATTGAACAGAACATGGAGGAATTAAATACAGACTTCTAGGACAGCAGGAAGAAAAAAAGTATTGACCCAGAGGAAATGGTGGCTGGCCATGCAATTTTCTAAAGACTCTCATTATGTGAAGAACATCTGGCTTGATTCTGAGATGCAACAGTGAACAATTCAGGTTGGCTCTGCTCTCTTGGAGTTTTTGACCAATTGAGGTTTTTGACCAATTCAAGTATTTAGATTAAGTATTTTGTGTGAGAAAGAGAGAGGCTATGATGAAGAGAAGGAGCTGGGAGAGAGAAAGAGGAAGAAGAAGAAGAGAGAGAGAGGGAGAGTAGGAGGAAGAGACAGATGTCAGTGAGTAAAGGAGAAGCAACAGAATGATGTATAAGACTGAAATTTTATCACTTTGCCCTACTTCCATTCTGATCAAGAATCTCACCATTGAAGATCAATTCCACTTTTACAAGCTATTTGGCAAAATAAGAATAACTGATGTTAATTATAGGTAATATTTTTATGCTTATATAGATCTTAGATTAAAAAAGATAATGAAAAGGATATTCTAAAAGAGGGAATACAAGAACATACCAAGCACCCAAGGGAAAGAGTAGATAGTACAGAGCACAAATAAAGTAACTGATGAAAAAAAAATGTCTTACGATAGTGATAAAGTAGTATAAGGAAGAGTCAATAGGGTGCACAGAGTATGACATCTTGCTCTGGGACATGTAGCTTCCAGAATTGTGGGGAAATATATTTTTATTGTTTAAACGACCCAGTAAGTTACTTTGTATGTCACCCTAGCAGACTAACACAGGTGTTTCAGAGAAAACACTGTTAAAGGAATGGTGAGGATGCTGATCAGAGAAGGCATCTCTGAGGAAGTGCACATAAGCTAAGATATGAAAAGACTAAAAATGATGAACTATGGGGAATAAATAGGTAGCAGATCCTGTTAAAAGGCAAAAGAAATCAAGGTGCTTTTGCTTTGGTCAATTATATTTAGCCTACAGAACCTAATAGTCCTTGGGATACAATCTTTCTAAATTAATTGTCTAAGACGAAAAGCTCATGTGCAGCCAACTTCATCACAGTTCACAGACTCTGAAGTATTCAATGAACATGAAGTTGAATTTTTAATTGTAAGACAAAATGTATTTGATATCCTTCACACCCTGAGGTGAGGACAAGACATTTCTGAAGAAAATGAATTTTATGAAATATGTAGCTCAAATACTTCATAGAAATAGAATAAGTGGAAGTAATGTTCTTTCTTATGGCTCATCAAAGAGATTATGGAAATTATAGAACCTGAATATGCAAATCAAAAGGCAGTAGTATAGGGTCTGATTAGTCAAGGTTAAAACCTCAGATAGAGCAGTGATATGCCTGAATAAATTGATTCTTCTTTGGTAAGCAACTATATATCCTAATTTTAACTCAGTGGATAATAAGGATTATGAATCATGAGATAGACAAGGGATCCCCTTATTTCTTGATGGGATATTACACAAACAACTTCTGACATATGGTCACTCATTTTGTCTTGTGAGAGACTGAATATACAAATGGACAAGTCAGACCAAGTATGACACTAGAACGCTGATCCACAACCTCTGAAGCAACCTATCCAGAACGGTCAAGACTTGATCAAGACTACCAGTTTCACTATATTTTCATCCCTGCTTCCAACTAAGGACCAACCAGAGAGAGACAAATATGCATCCTAGTCAATCACATAAGATGCTCTGTTTCTAATTAATCAGCCCCATCTTGCCCGTGCCCATAACCTATAACCAAAGCAGACCTGAGGCCTTCCTTGTGTTTACTATAGAGCTTTCCTATTCCTCTGCCTGCTTCTGAGTCTGTCGAATGCAAATGACAGTGGCCATATCTTACTATAGCAAACTCAAAATAAAGAGCTTATGTTTGTTCTCATTTGGAGGGCCTTCACTTATTTCCATAGTTGACTTTCCAGAGAAGAAAATGTCTGCTAGGTCCCAGAGTCAACAGAAGAGGATGGGAATTAGAGTCACTCTCAAGTTTTGAGGTGCCCCCAGCTTAGTGCCACTTGATATTTCCCCCAGGGAAGATGTCAGAAGCTGGGAAGGTAACAGAAACCACTGACCTCCCATTACAATGGGATGGGATAACCCATCTAACAGAAGTTCAAAGTGGTGAGTATATCTCAAAGTTCTAATGATCTGGCAGCTAGCCAGATGTGCCCATGTATTACCTAATTCATAGACCACACAGAAAAGCTTTATAGTTGAAATGATACAGTTGAATTGGAGGTCTAGATAGTTGAAAGCATTTGAAACAAGCTGGTTATAGCACCAACTATTACAGCGTTTTTCAACCGCTGTTCCGCGGCACACTAGTGTGCTGCGAGATGTTGCCTGGTGTGCCGTAGGCGCAGACAAGACAAGAATTTTATAATTTTTCACTATTTTGTTTACTTAATATTTCATAATAAAGTAATTATAAAATACTTTCCTTGTGTTTATTTGATTCCTATTCAAGAGAATTACTTTATATATAGTCAATATAGGCACAGAGTTAAATTTTTAACATTTTCTAATGGTGGTGTGCCTCATGATTTTTTTCATGAAACAAGTGTGCCTTTGCCCAAAAAAGGTTGAAAAACACTGAACTATTATTCAATTTCCAGCTGGTTTACACCTCACCAATATTGGCCTTAGGTAACCTGGATACAGCCTAGACTAGGAAGAAGCATTGCTCTGGAAATAAAACTTAGTCTCCAAATAGAGTCGCTGCACGAAAGAAATGACCTGGAGAAGATTACTTGTCCATTTCCTTATCACTAAAAGGAAGATTTCTAAACCACTATGGAGTTAAAATAAAATAATATGATAGAGTATTTTTAAAGGATATTAAGGTAGAGTATTTTAAATAATTGGAAAAGCATAAATGCAAGACATTCTAATGCACAACTAAGTTTTCAGCACAGTTCATTTTACCCCAACACATACCTCATTCAGATCAGATTTGCACACTAGTGGGAGAATCAAGAATGTGTGTTAATTCATGGGCTGCCTGGGGAGAAGCAAAATGTGGGGAAGGCCTGTGCTGTCTGACTACTTCCTGGTTAACCTCCTGCTGAAATTATAAGAATGATAAAGGAGACTGGTGAGGCTCTCAAAATGGATGAGATTAATCTTCATTTCCTGGCAGCCATATAAAGTCACTTTCTGAAAAAATGACATGGTGCTACTTGCAACCACACTTTGTGACTTTACATCCACAGAAACCAGGCTGGATCCTAAGCTTCTTCCAGGTCATTGTTGCAGAAAACTCAGAGGAGAAGGGGGCCATCATGCTGTGTTCTAAAAGGAGTACATGCCAATGGTCACCACTGCTTCTCCTTTTCTGGCCCCACATTACCGAATTTGTATACAAACTATCATCAGCTGTATAATTTCTCATATGATTTAGGTTCTTTTTTTATTCTAGAGGTAGATTCTCTGACAAGATAAATCAATTAATGCAAAAATCAAATTTAATAGGAAGATCCAGTTATAACCAATAATTTACATACTAAATGTCATGGATGCTTCTTTCAGGTTGACCTTTGGCAGATGGAGGGGCTTACTCTGAAAGAAAAACAGGTAGAGTATGAATTTCTTCATCAGGTTGATTCTTAACCATGACTGCACATTGGAATCACTTGGAATGTATTTTTAAAATACCAGTGACTGAGTCCCATCACTAGAAATGTAGTTTGTCTAGGATAAGACAAAGGTATGGCACTTAAAAAAAAACAACACTCTGGCCAAAATTGGTTTGGCTCAGTGGATATAGCATCAGCCTGCGGACTGAAAGGCCCCAGGTTCGATTCTGGTCAAGGGCATGTAACTTGGTTGTGAGCACATCCCCAGCGGGGGGTATGCAGGAGGCAGCTGATCAATGTTTCTCTCTCATTGATGTTTCTAACTCTCTCTCTCTCCTTTTATCTCTGTAAAAAAAAATCAATAAAATATATTTTAAAAATAAAAATAAGTAAATAAATAAATAAATAAATAAATAAATAAATAAATAAATAATCACCTGAACAGTTTAATGGTAGGATCTCACTCATATGTGGAATCCAATGAACAAAATAAAATAACAAACAAAATAGATCCAGACTGATGAATCTCAGAGGGAAGGAGAGTGGGTGAATGGGTGAGGAGAGATTTACCAAAGAACCTATATGTATATATACATAACCCGTGGACACAGACAGCTGTGTGGTGAAGGTCAGTGGCAGAGGACAGCTGAGAGGGAGAAGGGATCCCTGGGGAATAAGAGGGAAGATCTATAGTACTTTCAGACGTAAAGATAAACTTGCAAAAAAAGGAGTTTAGTGGTAGTGAAAGCATTTCTTCTGGGAGAGTCAACAGAGCCTGGGAAGGTACTGATAGACACTGGATTCGTTGCAACAATGGTGCTGTAAAATGATGGAGCAGGACTTCAGGAGAAGTCCAAAGTGGTATTTACAGCAGGGGAAGAGTTCCTAGTGAAAGAGGCAGTGATTAGCAAAGAGGACAATCGGAATGGTAAGTATGGTTACTGCCTCCCTCCTCTGCCACCTGGTGGGGCTTCTAGGCTTTCACAGGCCCCTTCACAAATGTCTTTCGCTCTTCATCCACCATCTCATTTCTGACTGGGACCCATAGTTCTCTTTGAGCTGTCCTTCTGTTTATTCCCAATCTACATGTTTGTTTTGGTGTGTCCCCTGTAATTGTACGGAACATTCTGCTTTCAACAAATCATTTTCCTGATTGTTCCAAAGCCTTTTGAGTCTATTTCTGTCTTTCTCTCACATGAGCACTCCACAGTGTTCTTAATTGTACTCTCTAGTCAATAATGACTCAACCCTAACACAGTTCTTTTAGCAAAGTGACCTCCATCTCTGCTTTCTTGCCTCATAACACAGTTCCTTCTAGATTTCATACATTCCACATATTTTCCTTGCTGCTGCATATATATATCATAGCATTCTCTTTGCTAATAAAGAAAAAAAAATTTTTATTTAAGTCTGCAATAAGAAAATAATCTGTCATATCACATAAAAGTTTCATGCCCAGATATTTACTCATTTGTTTTCCTCTAAGACCCAATAAAATAGTCCAAGAGCCACGATCTATTTTAAATTAAAATGCATGGCTTTAAGGGCTATTTGACATGCAGTAATTATCTGCATAGTCTTCTAGCCAAGCATAGTAATTGCTAATGTCTCTGCCCTTGAAGGAAATGAACTGTGCAAAAAATTTCAAGCAAACACAATCCAACTGTTCATACAAAAGAGAGGTTGCATAAGATTTTCATTGTATCTCTACCCAAATTTCCCCTCGACTTGTCACAGATCAGCATGTACTTCACCTCTTGGGCTCCAATTAAACTTATAAACAGATGAGCTTTTCAGCAGACAAGGCCCGACGTGCCCTTTCCACAGATGGTCAGTCACGTGTTGCAGTAATGGCTGGACACGCCATGAGGGTGCTGTATAAAGGTGGTGGGACTCAGAGCTCTGCAGCTCCCATTGCTCTGTTTAGATTTGCCTCTCTTTCAAGATGGATTTCCTTCATAGGAATGGAGTGCTCATTATTCAGCATTTGCAGAAGGACTACCGAGCTTACTACAATTTTCTAAGTTTTATGTCCAATGTTGGAGATCCCCGGAATATCTTTTCTATTTATTTTCCACTTTGGTTCCAGCTTAATCAGACAGTTGGAACTAAGATGATATGGGTAGCAGTCATTGGGGATTGGTTCAATCTTATTTTTAAATGGTAAGGCTTCTGTTTTGTTTTATTTTTTCCTAAAGTGTACTCTTAAATTTGTAGCTTTGGCTTAATGGTCACATTCTAGATGTGTGTAGTTTTATTTGGAAAACTTTCAAACATACTACAGATTCATAAGTAGAACTTACAAAAGCCATAGAAATGTATACTTACTTATAAATGTATACTTACTTATGCTAATGTAAACTGATTTATAAGTAAATTCCAAAGCCCTGTAACACATATCCTGTGATTATCCAAGAAGTTAGCACCCATACTGAACAGGTGATTCCAGGGAGCAGTTTGATATTGCCAATCTAAGTACCCAAAGCATCTGCAGGACTTCCCCTGCAAGGAAAAAAATGTCCCTGTTTACACTGAAAACTAACCTAAAATGACTGTGTCAACCTCTATAATGGGCGATAAGCCAGAATCCAAGTTCTTTCAAAGATTCTTAATCATGAGCTTTCCTCATCAAACCCTCTGATTGAATCATTTTTGTAGGCAAAAATAGGACGTTTCCTATTAAGTACTTGTTGTGTATTTAAATATATTCATATCTATATTTCTTCAAATACAGGATATTATTTGGTCATCGGCCTTACTGGTGGATCCAAGAAACTCAGATCTACCTGAATCGTTCAGGTCCATGCCTTGAACAGTTTCCCACTACGTGTGAAACAGGTCCAGGTAAGCAATTACAGCAACCTCAACTTACTAAAGCTATTCCAACAGAGTCATTATGTATGATGATCATCCAGGGGTCTTCAAACTACGGCCCGTGGGCCACATGCGGCCCGCAGAGGAGTCTGATCCGGCCCGCCAGGTTTTTTGGGCAGTGAGAGCAGCCGAGGTGTTACAGTAGGAATTAGTAGTTCATATAGTCCGGCCCTCCAGCTCTCTGAGGGACCGTGATCTGGCCCCCACTTTAAAAAGTTTGAGGATGCCTGAATTTATTAAGTATATTATATCATATAGGAAATTAAAGAAAAGTCATGAGGGAAGATGCTAAAAGTTCATAAGCATAAAAATTGCTAATAAGAAAGGAAGTTTTATGGATTTCATTGTGCTATTTGTAAAAGGGTAAGTTTGGAGAATACTCCTTAAATAATTTTATATTTGGAATTTATTTTTTTGGAAGAATGGAACAATACAAAAACAAACAAAAAAAAACTAGAACAAATTACAAAAAACTATATTCAAATTCTAGGAATATTGATTTATCTACTGCTGAGTAACTTTCTATAAGTTACTATAAGTATTCCAAAAATCTCATGAATGAGGAAAGAATAGACAAATTTTCTGTAAGAAAAGTAAGGACTTCCTGGTATCACTATTGCCAATTAAGATAGCTCTGATCTTAGAATGATTTCTTTAAAAAAAAATTTTTTTTTTCTGGTATATATAGTATGTAAGTAGACTTTCTGGGCCACTTCCTTTTTTATTATAAGTAAGACTATGTATGTGAGTAAAATCTTTACCAGAGAGTTGAGTTTAAAACTATAAAAAGACTTTTGAAATATCAATATATAAAAGAAAGTTACATGTTACTGTTTTTAACTTATAAGACTATAGTTTGGCATATATCAGAAAATTAATATTGACATCCATTGAAACCAACCCTGAATATAGTGAATGTGTAAGTTCTGTTATATTACTATAATTAATTCTTTAAATATCTGGCTGCCTCAGTAGACTGTGTTCATTCATGTTGGGGATGGTGTGTGTTTTATCTTTCTAAAACCAGTGTGGGATGAATGGATGGATGGATGGATGGATGGATGGATGGATGGGTGGCCTGATGGATAACCTTTGAAACAATTGAAATGCTACTTTGTTTTATCCCAGCACTTTCCAGCATGTGGGATATTTTCTGGGGTGAGGGGGTGGGAAGGAGAAAGAAAGATATATTGCATCCTATGTTCACTCCTTAGAGATCTATAACTCTAAGAATATAAAGACTCTGAAAATTAGAAACACATTTGCAATAAATAGATCTACAAGAAATAGATTGATCTTTGTTTAATTCAGTGTTTTCTGAAAAAGAGATTGGGGTGTAATCAGAATGAATCTCCACTTAGTTAAGACTCAGGGAGAATAGCAAAGTAATTTTTTAAAATATATTTTATTGATTTTTTTACAGAGATTAAGAGAGAGGGATAGAGAGTTAGAAATAGAGAACATCAATTAGCTGCCTCTTGCTCACCCCTTACTGGGGATGTGCCCCCAACCAATGTACAAGCCCTTGACCGGAATTGAACCTGGGACCTTTCAGTCTGCAGTCTGATGCTCTATCCACTGAGTCAAACCAGTTTCAGCAAAGTAATTTTTTTTTTTAAATATCAAGATTCATGGGAAAGACATTCTAGTAGAAAGTCTTTTTCTGCCAATATTGATGTTCCCTTTATAGCTTCTCTTCCTTTTCATAACAAAGACTTCCATGGAGCTGCTGGCCACAGGATAGACATAGAGGTAGAGGTAGCTGCTAGTACACAGCAGTCAATTGCAAAGTCAGACATAGCAATGATATCCTGTAGATGTTTGACTTTCCAACCCAAGGAACATAAACTGATTTAAGATCCAAAACAAGTACTTTATTTTTATCATCAACTGAAAACAATTAGATATGAACAATGAGTAGAGATATGGCAGATTTTGGTGCAAAACCCTGAGTTTTTAATTAGCCTTGAACATTTTAATTTCTGGAATTTGATGAACTTGAAAAATCTGGGGGAAAAATGTTTGAAGTAGTGTTTTGAGGCTCAATTTTTTTTTTATTTCTACCTATATTTAGATATTAAATAGAGCCTGGACCCTGTGGATTCTTTCTGAGTTACTTGTAATTTTCATGGCTAATATGCCATTCTACCATCCATTTCTGATATTGATACTCTGTTAACTCCCTTTCAAATGGACCAACAACTTTGCTTTTGTAGGAAGTCCATCTGGCCATGCAATGGGCTCATCATGTGTCTGGTATGTCATGGTAACAGCTGCACTGAGCCACACTGTCAGTCGGATGGATGAGTCATCTACGACTCTGCACAGGTCAGCTTTGCTCCAGTTTCTGTAGCATGGGAATTTAACAGTTTTGAATATGGAATGTCTTCTTAAAAGTTAATTTTAGAATACTTTTAAGTGGTTGAAATGTGCTTATTCTATTCTATCATAACCAAAATAGCAAATGAATAGAAAATTAATATTGTGCTTTAAGATAATGTCCTAATTAGTTCACAGCTTTGCCACATTATAAGGTTGGAAATATTTAATTGATTAATGATTTGCTAAATATGCTTTGGGTTTCTCTAATATAATAATCACTCTGGTAGATCATAAGTAAGTCATCTAAAATTATGTAAGAAATAATTTTGCATGTACATTCTCTTGCTTTAAGATTAACTAGAAACTTTGAGAATTATCATTCCCCTTGAATGCATCAGTTAATTTAGTATAATTATATTTCTTTCTTTGACAAGCCAATGTTTTTTGACATCGATAACAAATTCTAACTTTAAAGATTGTGCAACCTTTGTGATTAAAAACATCCTAGAGGCAAATTTAAATTTGAATGTTAGTAGATTTCATGTTAGTAGATTTGTAATGTTTAAAAAGGCCTAGAACTTTAATGTAAGATTACTCAAAATTTTTGTAAGAATTGAACTGTTCTTTTCTGAAATAATTAATCATTAAAACAATTTTGAGCACCACTTTAATAATAAATTATTAGGCTATCAGAGATAAAATTTGTTAATTGTTTTTTTAAATATAATAACATATACCATTATATAAAAGTTTTTTTAAAAATAAAAAATTTCCAAGAGCCATCTATTATACTTTTTAGAGTAGTATGGAAAATATAAGAAAGAAATGGCTAAAGTAATCTGAGCATATTTAAAGCTTATTCTAATGAAACTGTGACCTGTATGCCTTAATGTATCCATTAGCCAAAACAACAGTAGAGGGTTATTTAATTTAAAGAGAGAGGAAATAGGAAGCACATATGATAAGGAGTAAACATATATGACATTAGCAATTCTCCAAAATCGAATTATCCCACTCCATTAAAATAATTATTAGGATGTCAAATTGGCTTTCTTTTATAACATTTATTAAAATCTCAGGATATTGTACTTAAAAATGCATTTATAAATGCAAAAACCTCTGTTAAAGCATTTCAAATCCTGTGAAACACATGGAAACAACATTTTGGGAAAAACAAGACTCAAGAATCATGATGTATGTCAGATGCTTCTTCTGAGAAAGGTCTTCTGGTGTCACAGAGCCCCTAATTTTATGAGCGATCAAATTTCTTTGCTTCTTACACTTGTATCTATTCTTCCATCTTAGACTGACCTGGTCATTTCTTTGGAGTCTTTTTTGGTTGATTCAAATCAGTGTCTGCATCTCCAGAGTATTCATAGCAACGCATTTTCCTCATCAAGTTATTCTCGGAGTAATTGGTGGTAAATATGATTCCTTAATGTCTGGTTGTGTATTGGAAAGCTTTAGTGTCGTTTGTTTTATGTTCTCAGATTCTTCCTGGCGATCAGTTCCCCATTCTAGGTAATTCTGTTAAGCAACTGATGCTTAATGCCACCCTGGGAGCTTAAGTGACTCAACACACCTCTCAAATGCTCCTTTTGTACAATGGCAGAGTCTCACATAACAGTATAAACACTAACCTCCTGGTGAGATGAGCTTCTCTAAAATGTGACCAGACCACCACTTCAGACAGCCTGCTTGTGTCTTGGTTTGGGGGACCCAATAATGGCCTTCCAACCTGCACAGCATGCCACTCTCTCTCTGAAACACCTGAAGTGATGATTACATAACTATGAACTTCATTTAGCCGCTGCTTTGTATTCATGAAGTGGCATTCACCATGACTGAGTTTCTGCCATTTAGCCCCCACATGCTTTTCAAAGGCTAAGTTATTTGGCTACGACAATTGAAATATTAATTGCAAGCACCTAGATCAGTGTTCTGCCTATAAAGTGGGTTGTCACTCAGTGCCGTGGATTCCTGAGTGACCCCCTGTCCTAGTATGGATGGCGAAAAGACCATGGGGCAAGTGTGTGTTACTGCTTTAAGAAAGGCTTTGGAAAATGGATAGAATCTAGGTGACTAAAGCCCTTACATTGTAAACTACAGCTAAATTCCTTTTTTGTTAATATATTTTTATTGACTTCAGAGAGGAAGGGAAAGGGAGTGAGAGATAGAAACATCAATAATGAGAGGGAATCTTTGATCAACTGCCTCCTGCATGTCCCACACCAGGGATGGAGCTCGCAACCTGGGCATGTGCCCTGACCAAACTGTGACCTCCTGGTTCATAGGTTGATGCTCAACCACTGAGCCACACTAGCTGGGCAGCAGCTAAATTTCTCAATGCAGGGAGGAATGATTCCCCAGGAGCTCAAGGACACATAGTCGCCTTCAGTGTCTCTTTCTAATCCCCAGGCATGCTTGTGGCAGAGGCCTTTGAACACACTCCAGGCATCCAAACGGCGAGCCTGAGCACATATCTGAAGACCAACCTTTTCCTCTTCCTGTTTGCACTTGGCTTTTACCTGCTTCTCAGACTGCTTGACATTGACCTGCTGTGGTCTGTACCCATAGCCAAGAAGTGGTGTGCCAACCCCGACTGGATCCACATTGACACTACACCTTTTGCTGGACTCGTGAGAAACCTTGGGGTCCTCTTTGGCTTGGGCTTTGCAATCAACTCAGAGATGTTCCTCAGGAGCTGCCGAGGGGAAAATGGCTACAAGTTGAGCTTCCGGCTGCTCTGTGTCGTGGCCTCATTGACCACACTACAACTCTACCATTTCATCAAGATCCCCACTCACACAGAGCATTTATTTTATGTGCTGTCTTTCTGTAAAAGTGCGTCCATCCCACTGGCTGTGGTGGCTCTGATTCCCTACTGTATTCATGTGCTAATGAAGCCAAGTGAAAAGAAGATTGACTAGGGTTGTGCAGAGTTATGCTCTGTGGTCCCAGGAGGCAGGCACTATTCATTTATTACAGTCTTCAGCATCCCAACAGGAGGCCCAGTATCAGAGAGCTTTATCATCTTCAAATGCTTCTGGCTCTTGTAGGCATTTTAGTAGCAGTCAGCTCTAAGCCCCAGTTTTCAGATAAGGTATTGAAGACTCATTTAGGTAAAATAACTCACTGTTGTCACACCCCTGTAAGAACAGGAATTAGAACCCAAGTCTTCAGGCAAATATTTCTATTGAACTATGTTTTGTTTGTTTGTTTGTTTTCAAAAGGTAATAATTTGTAAGATTCCATGTCTATTCTATGATAATTACTATGTAAATCAGCTATGTTTTAAAAAATAACATTAAAATGCCACATCTAGTTTGACTAAACCATGCATGCAGGGCCTTGAGGGGTCAGCAATGGTTCTAGATATGGATAGGTATGTAGGTGAAAGGGAACAGGCCAGGTTACTGTGGACTTGAACTCCTGTACAACTCCTGGTATGTTTTACAGAAGTGATTTCTAATATGTCAATAAATGCTATTGAAGATTATCTGCTTAGAACATTATTTACCCCTAAAAGGTTTATCGCTTTACTATGACATCCTATACTATCACTTTAAGGGTCGGTTTTTCAAAACTAGGGAAATCAAGTGCCTTCCTCAAGGTCATGCTCCAACCAGGAAAACTATTACATGCTTATAGTATCTGTTAGCTGTGTTAACCTCTATGTATACTGAACTATGATTAAAATCTACAGGTTTACTTTATAAAATATCATTGATGGAATATTATGTTATACTAAGAATTTCTCAGTAAGGTTTTTTCTAGTAATTCCGGACTTTAAGTTGATAGTTCTGTTATTTCAATCAAGTACATTTTGAGTCAGATTTTGCTGCATATCTTAGTGGCCTGTGATCTACCATAGTGTTTCATCTAACTCTTTTCAAGGATATTAATACATGTTTATTTTAGATGCTGACATACTAAGTAACCCATAAATGTTTATGAAAATGTGACAGTTGAATCAGTGCTATTTGACAAGATATTACTTGAGGATAACAAAACCTCTACAACTCAAAGTAATTATTGGTCCATTTCTAGGAGTATTTATAGAGTATATTTGTTGCTTTTACGAAACACACTTAATAGTTTTCTTTTTAAAAGGTAACTGAACTTGATTTCAGTAATTAGATGGTTTCTAAGCAAAAAGCTGAGATACAATAAAATATTTTTAGTTCTTATTTTGTCAATTATAGTTTACAGTCAATATTATTTTGTATTAGAGGCCCAGTGCATGAAATTTGTACATGGGGAGGGAGTCCCCTCAACCTGGCCTGCACCCTCTCTCAATCCAGAACTGCTGGCTTCTATCTGCTCACCTGCCTGCCTTCCTGGTTCCCCCTAACTGCTTGCCTGCATACCTGATCACACCTAACTGCTTGCTGGGGGGCAGGGCCAGCCCTGTGAGCGGCCATCTGCCTATCTGATCTTCCCTAACCATTGGCCTGCTTACCTGATAACCCTTAACCACTGGTCTGCCTGCCTTACCACTCCTAACCACTCTGCCTACCTGCCTGATCATCCCTAACTGCTTGCTTGGGGGCGAGGCCAGCCTAGAGGGGCCATGATGGTTCTGGTCTCTGGTCATTCCAGTCATTACACTATGGTGGCTGGCCTTTTATTATATAGGATTATTATTTTGGGGAGTACAGCATAGTGGTCAGACTTTACAAAATATTCACCCAATATTTCCAGTACCCACCTGCATCATACAGAGTTATTGCAATATTATTAGCTATATTTTCTATGATATACTGAAGAAACAATATTTTAAGAATAAAATTTTCTCATGTTGAGAAGACATTTAGTGTAAAAGAGGGAAGAATGATTCTTAACATGTGAACTTTGTTCATTGGTTCAAGCCTCCCAGTTGGAGAGCCCATACAAAGTCACTTCAATCCCTTCACACTTTATGATGCATTTGCCTTCTCACATTCTTCTGCATTTGTGAAAGATCTTATTCCTATGTAAGAGCTCTTCTGACAGTTTCTGTTGAGATTAGAAATGTTAGTATTGAAGAATCTTCCAACCCAATATGGTTTCAGCCTGCTCTTCAAGGCCTGAGGAAGCTAGGCATGAATAGTCAAAGGATTCTGCTACAATATGTGACTCCATTATAAATCTCTTTTCAGTTGTCTTCAGCCACCCACAGTGAGTGCTGTGGGCTGGATGATCTATGATCCTCAGAGGGGAATATGCCAAGGTTTTGGCTCATTTTCTAGTATTAATCCCCAACTACTCTACTTTATTTGCCATAAAGCTCTGGCGTCCTCATGCGGTGAGATTTCCCTCTTTACTCTAGTTGACATCTCCTGGATGGATCCATATGGTGACAAATGGCTTTTGCAGTTGAAACTACATAGGCAGGAAGAGGAATAGCTTTTCACAACCTTGGAGAAAATATCTGCTTTTAATAGGAATAGAAAAGAATCTTCTGCTTTCAATTTATTTGAAAAAAGTGAGTGGATTTGGGTTCCATTTGGCTTGCTGTTACTATATCAATGTATTCAAAATGTCTGCACACCTACATATTCAGGAGGAAAATGAGCTTTCAGGATAGAAAAAAAAAATCTAGACAAGTGACTTGAGAAACTGTCCAATCAAACATGTATTTGAAAAGAAATGGAGTTTATTATTACTGAAACCAGCTGTCAAGAAGGATGTTGGATCCCTTTCCTTTGACAACATAGGGATAGGACATGTGTCTCATAAGGTTAAACTGGTACCTTCTTTGGAACTATTTCAATATAACAGAAGAGCAATTAAAGTTTTATTATAAGATGCCCTTGGAACTCAAAGTTATATCTCTAAATATTTTTATTTATTCAAAATCTGGAAATAAATCCAAGATCAAATGAAAACATATAAAAACCTTGATTTAAGAGGAATTAAAAAACCTTGGTTGTATTTTTAAAATTTATCTTTATTGTTGAAAGTATGACAGAAAGTATGAAAGATGACAGATTTGCCTCCCATTGACCCCCTACACCCTACTCCTGCCTTAAATGTGATTGATTTCTTGAATATATTAAAACTGTATATTCCAACACTCTTTAACTGGACTTTTATATTGATGGAAGTATTCTGTGTTGTCCAAAATGGTAGTCTATAACTACCTGTAGCTCTTGAAATGCAGCAAATACAATTAAGGAAATACATTTTAAAATGTTACTTACTTTAACTTTAAACTTAAATTTAAATAGTCACGTGTGTTTAGTAGCTATTAAAATGGGTAGCACAAATCAAGTCCCACACTGCTTTTCCCTGGGAAAAAAAAGTAAGCCTTTTTTTAAAAATATTGTCACCTATACCACATTCCTGTGAGACAACATGAATTAATGTTAACTGCTTTATTTTATATGAAAAAAAAATTGATTTGTTGGCAGAACATGGACAATGGATGCTTACCCCAGCCCAGGGATCTCTTAATTAGCTCACAGATGCTATTTTCCAGTTGAAAATATAATAGTGGTGATTGGTAAATCCCACTGTGATCTTTACACATTCATAGGAAACATGGGGTAACCAACACTAAACAATTTCTGGGGCTGGAAGGATTAAAGCGACTATAAAACGTTAACAGTAGGCCCTGCTGTGTTTTTATGGAGGCCCTCTACGGATCTGGGTTTCTCTCTGTACATAGTTCCCTTCTCTCTTCTGTGAGCTCTAGCCACCAGGGTCTCCTGGGACTCTTAGCTCTGTTGCCTCAAAGCAGGGAGTCTGGCTACCCTTCTCTGCTCCATGTCCTGGAGACACCCCCTCTTCCTCCCCCCCCCCCCCCCCACCAGGACCACAGAACTGGGTGAAGTTTTACCAACATCTGTGTCCACTTTCTGGGCGGCTGGATGACTCTCTGCCAAGTTATCCTGCTTGTCTGGGTCCTCCGGCCCTGCATGCCGGACACCAGAACCTCTGTGGCTATTCAGAAACTGTTGGTAAAAAGAATTACCAGTGCCCGTTTGCACCTGAGGATTTTACCCTCATTGACTGACTGTCCCAGTCACCCTGGAAATGCAAACAGCTTTCTGGATGAATACTGGGACCTGAGTGTTGCCAAGGAACTAAGGTGGAGTTCCTCACCTTTCCCTGTCCCCTGACCTTTAATGCTTTCCTGTAGTTATTTCACACTAAAGGCAATATGATACGACTTGTTCGTTTTAAGAAAAGACTATATTTTGTTTTTCTTTAAAAATAAAATGTTAACAGCAAGAAAGGTCTATAAGAAGTTCCAAAAACTTCTTTCAAAAGATGGCAACTTGTGGGAGAATTCTAAGAATTAGAAGTGCTTCATTTCAGCTCTGCAAAGGACACATGTACTTTTTTGTCCAATTTGGGGTAGTTTGATGTGGAGTCCTAATACTAATTACTGTCTCTGCTGCTCTTTGATGGAGATCACAGTAATGGCTTAGAATAAATTATATCTCATTTCCTTTGGCAGCACAGAAGTGATTGTTCTCAAGGAGGGAGAAAATTCAAAGATTGAGGTCAGAAAGGTTAGCGTCAAGCTGATTAATTATTTTCTGTTGTGAATTTTAAAATTTCTTAGAATCTTTTTCTTCTAACGTTTGCCATGTGGTATCTGAGCAGAATCTGCTTCAGTTAAAAAAAAAAAAAAAGTGACAGTTCCTCAAAGAGCACTATGTTCTGAAGGAGTGGTCAGGGCAGGGGCAGCGGCAGGTAATGAGGGAAGGGCAGCCGCTGGGGTCCCGGTGAGTGGGCTTGTGGCTTAGATCAGGCACTGCCAAGAGGAGCATTTGCTCTGGCAGCACCTTGCCCACTTCCAGTGCTGGCACAAGCAAAGGCAGAAACCACCTCCCTGGGAGGCGCAGCTGCGTGCCCTGCAGGAGGAGCAGGCCATATGCGTGTCTGGGAAAGAAACCCAGAACTAATTAAGAGCTTCTTTCCTTCTCTAGCTCTCACCTACCCTTGCGCATCAATTGGGCCAGTCACACTCTAATTTCTGTTCAGACAATTGACTTTTTCCTGGACGCAGCCTGTCATCCTGGTTCACACATTTTGCCATTAACGGAAGGAGTTTTCTAAAGCTGGACATTGCATGTGCTCATCACTGCCTTGCCCTCAACCTTCAGAATTGTGCATGCAAAGCATCTGACCCCAGAGATCTCTTTTTCTGCAGAATCCCTCCAAACTCTGGATTTTAACAATTTTTTTAAATGAAAGAAATGTAGAGGCCCTGCTATCTTTCTACATAAAGACTGCATTTGGCTTCACAAAGGGAAGTAAATGCCTCTGCTTGAGTTTGTGAGATTTTGTTTGTGCTTCTTACCCTTTAGTATTGGAATGTTGATGGTGGTGCCAGGTCCCTATGTGGATCCCAAAGGGTGTCATAATACAAGAAGGGAGGTGCTAGCAAGTTTAAGGACAAATAGATGTACAAAAACTGCGGATTTTGGCAGCAAGCATTATAGACTGTAGTCACTGGACCTAGGTTTTAGTCTGTCTCTGGATCTAACTACTGTGATGCTGGGAGGCCATTTAACATTGGTGGGTTTAGTTGATTAATTTCTCAAATCGGGACTTTCAAGTGGACTTGGGATGGCAGATTCATTCCAGCTCTGATACTCCGCAGCTCTAAAGATCTTCTTTGATGAAATTGGAAGAAGAGCCAGAGAGGCCCTACCCAGCATGGCTCAGAGGATAGAGCATCAGCCTGTGGATTCTGGTCAAAGACACGTACCTTGGTTGCAGGTTCCTTCCCAGCCTGGGCCCTGGTTGGGGCGTGTGCAAGAGGTAACCAATCAATGTTGCTTTTTCTCTCTGTCTTTCCCTCTCTCTTCCACCCTCTCTAAAAATAATGGAAAAATATCCTCAGGTGAGGATAGAAGAAGAAGAAGAAGGAGGAGGAGGAGGAGGAGGAAGAGGAGGAGGAGGAGGAGGA
The DNA here is from genome assembly GCF_014108245.1 of Pipistrellus kuhlii. Classification (NCBI taxonomy): domain Eukaryota; kingdom Metazoa; phylum Chordata; class Mammalia; order Chiroptera; family Vespertilionidae; genus Pipistrellus; species Pipistrellus kuhlii. Next base: position 41,143,916 of record NW_023425573.1, on the reverse strand, counting down.
GGAAGAGGAGGAGGAGAGCCAGAGCAAATTAAATTTTACTTACATGCAATGAATAAGGCTGCAAATTCTAAACAGTACTTCATTTTGTAATTTGCTTTTTAATAAGCAATTTTAGACTTATATAATACCTTTCAGTCTTCAAAAGATTCTATTCCGATTAGAATCTGAATTTTATAGCTATGTAAAGAGATGCATGGGGCCATAAAATAATGTGGCTGATGTTATAGGGCAATATTATTAACATGAGAATATTCATAGATTTTTCTGCTCACCTATTTTACAAAAGAGATCCCATAATGAAATTACCGGCTCTGTGTCCCCTTTCTTAACAACTTAAGAAGGAAGATGTTCTTGCTGGAAGAAATACTAAGGGGTTATTTATAACAGGCTGAGTGAGAAGAAGTTTGCTCGGTGGGAGAGGAGTTGGAGGTGCTTAACTAAACTGCACTGTATGAGGGAAGTGATTAGAAATTTGAAATATCCTGTTAGTAAGTTTATTGTGGATTAATTACAGATCTCTCGAACATGTAAAGATAAGTTTTAGTTTTTAAATGTCATGGCTGCTGTTATGTTTTTCTTGAATGCACCACAAGTCTAACATCAAATTATATGATGGCAAGATTTTTGAGGATGATCATGCTAAATGACAGGTAGAGGTCCAGTTCCAAGTAGCTTCTAAGATCTTTTCAGGCTCAAACAGAACCCCTTCTGTCCAAGCTTTTCTTTTCTCTCTAACCTCCCTTCCACCCACTGTCTAACACTTATTAAAGTCAGTTAGGTGTTATATATGCAAGGGGTGACTCTGATATAGGCCTTCCCTTGATGAGACCCGCAGGGGTTCCAGGCTTACCCGTTGCAACTGTGGGCGGACACCAGGGCTGTCTCTGGCCTGTGGGCTTGGAAGAACTGAATTGAGACCATACCCAGCTATAAGTTAGCTGGTAACATTATTCCCCATCTCTTTTAGCCCACCCTATTTCAGATTCATTCTCTCTTTTTTAAAAATTTATTTTTTATTGATTGATTTCAGAAAGGAAGAGAGAGGGAGAGAGAGAGACAGAAACATCAATGATGAGAGAGAATAATCACTCAGCTGCCTCCTACATGCTCCACACTGGAGATCGAGCCCACAATGGGGATTGACCTCACAACCCAGGCATATGCTCTGAGCAGAAATTGAACCGTGACCTCCTGGTTCACAGGTTGACTCTCAACTGCTGAGCCACACTTAAATCACTTTCTTTTCAACTCTGGCTATATCCTGCCAATGGAGTTTGGATCATTCCTAGACTAACACCAATTTTATGATATGAGAGGATGCGAAAGCATAATCACAAAACACCAAGTCCCTAAGTAAAAACCTCTTCACTTAAAGCAAAATAAAGGAAGGTACATGAAATGTTCTTGGAAAACCACTAGAATGAGCTGTGAGGACTTCCATCCAGTTATATCTCTTTTCATAGCAAAGACATTTGAAAAGAAAGACTATTCTTTCTTTCAATCAATATTTTTGGAAAACCTCTAGATGTAAAGGTCATATTTTAAGGTCATATAAACACAAATCAGTACTTCAATGTTGCATTATTTTCTTTATATTTGTGTTTCAGTATTTTTGTAAATAAAAATCTAACTGTATCTATTAATTATGTTAATCCCAAATGAACAACCACCACCACCAAAAAATAAAAATTTAAAAAAAAAATGACTTCAGGGCTTAAGCAGGTGAGAGGTGTCTTTTTCATGTGTAATAGGATGGCTGGAGTTAGGCAGCCCAGGCTGGAGCAGCTTCTCAAGGATGTCCAGGAATCAGACTCAAGTTGTCTACCTGCTCTGCCGTTCGTAGTCATGTCCAAATGACCATAGCATGGCTGCTATGCATTCAAGAAAGAAAGAAGAATTGGCTATTGTTTTTGACCCATGTTTTATTCCAAAAGGGACAGCCTCCATAGAGACTTGTGTTTATATTTCATTGAGCGAAATAGTATCACATGGCCTCCCCTGCAAGGGAGTCTGGGAAGGTGACTAATTTACTTTCCAGCCTCTGTAATAGAGGCAAGCAAAGGAAATGGGATAAGATGGGTGTCAAGTGAGCGAACCTATGATGCCTGACATAGTGATTTCTCATACATATAACAATGAATACAACTTATAGCTACATTCCTCCCCTGCAGTCTACTAGCTGGTTTCACAATAACATATAAAGATTATACAGGAAAAATGCTTTCTAAATTATAGAATGCTTTGTGAATGTTATCTCTGAGATATATTTAAGTGATTAATTGGATTCTCAACTTCCAAAGAATTGGCTTTAATTCCAAACTTGGCATACAGAAGTATATATTCTCAACCAATATGATAGCATTATTTTCTCTCTTTTCAGTAATCATCTATAATAATAAAAGCATAATATGCTAATTAAACCAGACAGCTGAACAACCTTCCAGATGTCATTCCAGGTGTCCTTATGGGTAAAGCTTGCAATGGTGGGGGCTGAAGCAGAGGTAGTTAAGGGCGATCAGGCAGGCAGGCAAGTGGTTAGGGGCGATCAGGCAGGCAGGCAGGTCAGTGGTTAGGAGCAATCAGGGAGGCAAACAGAAGTGATTAGAGGTAATCAGGAAGACAGGCAAGTCGTTAGGAGCCAGCAGTCTTGATTGTGTTAGGGATGTCCGACTACGGGCAGTCAGACATCCCCCCACGGGTCCCAAATTGCCGGGCTGAGGAACAACCCCGCCCCCCCATGCACAAATTTCGTGCACTGGGCCTCTAGTTGTTAATAATCGTAGATACTGTTCTGGGTCACGTTGGGTGAACATTTCTCTTTTTATCCCCAGCCATTCTGTTGTCCTCACATTTATCTCTTTGTATCTGAGAGTAGAAGCTGTACCTGAATTACAAACAGTAGGGAATTGCCAATTCACCATCTGGCTATGTATTCTTCTTCCTTAATCTACTGCACATTTTGTCCAAATGCTGATTTATTGCATTGAGTAATTGCATCCAGACAGCTATATGCCAATCATGTGTATCCTGATTACTCATTATGAGCCTTAGGATACCATACAACTCACTAATGAGCACATTATAATGCTGGCCAGTGCCAATTAGATGATAATCATGTGCACTGCTTTATTTACAGTCCATCCATTTAAATTAATTGGGCATTTAATTGAACACAGTGTGAAAGAAATTGGAATTGCATTTCTCAGTTTAACTTACTTTCATCTGTCATCTCTCACATAGCAGGTGAGATTACTCATTTGATCTGGAAATTTAAAGCGAATATAAATGGACATAATGCTTATTTGATAATGGCACACATATGTAAATTTATCTCAAAATGTGTTAGAAAACAGCAATAAAATTTGCAAATTTTTAATCTCCACTAACAGCCTTACATAACCTGATTTCAGAGAGAATCTACATATCTAAGAGAATCCAGCTCTCAGCTGGAAATATGAGGTGGAATCTTAAACCAACTTTATGATAATGTCCTGATATTTTCTTAGGATAGGAAATTTACATTTAATTCATGAATATGTGGTAAACCATATTTAATTATGATTCTATGTATTTTTCTCTTTCAGGACATAGTAATCAAAACATTCCAGGATCTACATTTTTCAGTGAGTGTTTAATTTCCAAACATTGCATGCATGAATGTATCACTAAATCAAAAGTGTCTATTCATTGAAATAATTTCCTAAAAGCCATGTAGGATAGACATACAATAACTACATGAAAAATAGTTTCTAGACCAAAAAAAAAAAAAAAAAAAAAAAAATCTAGAGGCCAACTCTTCTACTTTTTTTCATAGTCACATTTCTGGTTTATAGATATCTGCCTCCATATAATTTTGAGAAGCATTAATTGAACTGAGGGTTTCTTCCCAAAATAAGTAGGAAGATGTGCTGCTCCAATTATTCAAAAAGAATTCTTCATAGGAAAAAAAAAAAGCATAAATAATTCTAATAAGCTAATTGGAACTAAACATATTTTGGAAAGAAGACCTTGGTGGAATTAATAATATGCCAATTTTCAAAGTTATATTGTGTTACACTAAGCAACATTAGTTCTTTCCCTTTTTGCAAGTCAATGCAAACAGGTGATGCAAATAAAATAAATGATGTAAAAATTTTAAAAATATATTTTTCATTTTAAAAAATATTTTTATTGATCTCAGAGAGGAAGGGAGAGGGAGAGAAAGATAGAAACATTAATGAGAGAGAATCATTAATTGGCTGTCTCTTGCATGCCCCCAACTAAGGATAGAGCCTACAGCCCGGACATGTACCCTTGACTGGAATGGAACCTGGGACCCTTCAATCCACAGGCCAACTCTCTATCCACTAAGCCAAACCTGCTAGGGCTGGGCTCATGTTTTTATAGGACTTGAAAGAAATAATTGAGGCTCAGACCAGAAAATACATGAACCTGGATTCTCTAACCCTATCTGTCTGATAGAGTCACATGTTGCTACTGGGAATTTGACATGTGGCTACTCTAAACAGAAATATGCAGAAAGTGTAAATACACATCAGTGTTTGGAAATTTAAAATGATAAAATAACAAAATATTAATAATTTTATATTTATTACATGTTGTGATAATATCTTGGCTATATCAGCTTAAATAAAATACATTATTAACATTAATTTTACCTTTTTGTTTTTCTTTCTTTAATATAACTAGAAAATTTTAAATTACATATGTGGCTTGCATTAGTGGCTCATTGTATTTCCATTGAAAGACACTGTTTTATCTTAATGGGAAGAATGAACATTTCCCACTTTTATTATCTTGGGACTAACAAATTATGGGCTCAAAATAGAAAATAAAATAAAAACACACACAAAACCCCTCTTCTGCCCTTGAGGAATTCAAAGTCTTATTTACTCCAAGACTTCTCGTTGGGAGACTGGCCCCTGCATGGAGTAAGCACTGAGTGATGTCTGAAAAGCTGCTGGACATTGGCTTTTCACTCACACTGGACCTACCTTATTTCATTTTTCTATATACAGGCATTTACAACTCAATTATTATCAAAGGTCATTAGACGTGAGCTTGGATCCCAATGTATGATAATGTGTGTAAAAGTAAAGTAATCATCATTATCTTCTTAAAGGAAAAAAAAAAAATAGCCCATGGCACTTCTGTAATTGGTGCAACAGCTGTGCATGGAATTCTAGAGTCAGGTCAACTGATAGGGGCTCCTGTAGTGACCAGTTTGTAGTAGGCGCCTTTCTGGGCCATCAGTTCTTTATGGGTGCCCTTCTCAATCACTGTCCCCTGTGACATGACAGCAATGATATCCGAGTTCTGGATGGTGGACAAACGGTGGGCAATGACAATGCAGGTCCGACCTTCTCTGGCTTTGTCCAGGGCAACCTGTACCGTCTGCAAAGCAAAGGTAGAAAGATGATGCAAACATACATGCTTGTTCCCCTGGCCACCACTGAAGAGTTCTAATTCCGCCTGAGTGACATTGCTGTAGTCAGGGCTTAAACCCAAAGGCTTGACATAAAAGAAATAAATATTTGCTGAATATAATGCACCAATGGTTTGAATTGCAGTCATAAGCTGAGAAACGTCAGTGAAGCTAGAATGAACCAAACTATGAGGTCATTATGTATAATAATTTCAAAATACCTGATAGTCTAGTTTGTTAAAATGAAACCAAGGAAGCAAGGTAAGGTAGAAGTCATTGATCATTCCTGATTTTGTTCTTCATCGAAGATATTTTAGCTGTCTCCAAAATGGAATCCTGGTTTTTAAGGAGTTAATAAATAGTAAATTTCATAATTGTGTTTTGCTCAATTGCATCTCCTTTCATTGAAACTGCACAACAGATACCACCTCTTACTTGGTGTTGTATGCTACCTACCTGCTCTGCACAGAACTTTAGAACTATAAAAATGGCAATGCCCAACAAATTACCTGGATTATTTTACTTTACTTAATAAAGCTAATTATTGGCCTTTGGAAAAAAAAATGTCACCAAGCTTAGAGAATCTTAAAAACAATTTTTATTTTAAAGTTAAAATATTTTTTTAATTTGAAGCAAACCTATTTTAAATTACTTTAGTTCAGCAATTTTTAACCATTGAGCTGCATGAATTTTTTAAACATGCAATACCTGACTATGCAATCGGGGGCACTGACCTCTTTTCCCTTAAATTGTCAAATTAAAAAAATGACAACAGCCAACACAACAATAGCCATCCAGTGTGAATGAATCAAAACAAAATTATATCTATTTTTCATCAGATCAACAAATGTGTGTGTGTGTGTGTGTGTGTGTGTGTGACAGAATTTTAGTAGTTAATGTGTGTCATGAGATGAAAAAAGTTGAAAATAACTGCTCTAGATTGTTGTCATTGGCTCCACAGAGTACTGGCAATTTCTACTGTAAATGAATCAGATAATTGAAAATAGGACAAATATTATAGGAAAAGACTCATTTATAATGATCTAAGACTTCAGAAAATCAATACATACCTTTTCACTTTCTGTGTCTAAGGCAGAAGTAGCTTCATCTAGTAGCAATATTTTAGGATCTCTCACAATGGCCCGAGCAATAGCAATGCGTTGTTTCTCTCCCCGAGAGAGCTGAGACCCCTGGGACCCAACATTAGTTTCATATTTCTGGAAAAAGTATGATAAGTTTGAAAACCAGTAGCAGCCATTGCTCCTATCCCCATCAATGATCCCTCTGGGAACTGAAACAATTTGTTGTTTTTTGAAATTGGAAATAGTGAATGAATTGGATGTCAAATCCATCTAGAAATCTGTGACAAACATAGAGTTTGTGATCTTTTTCGCTGGGAAAAAGGGGGCCCTTTTACCCCCTTTTCTGCATTTCCTTTAATTTCCCTATTTTGATCTCTTTCTCCATGAGAGAGATTTCTCATTGCTTCAAGATTCCCTGATTTCCAAACTCCTCTGTGGAAGATCTATGACAGAATAATCCTAGGAAAGGAGGGCCTTTGAGAGATCTCCTAATCAAGTCCCCCGTGGAGGAGGCATCATCCCAGCACGCAAGCCTAGAAGTGAATCCTCATTTTGCTGCTACAAGTTCTGTGATCGTGAGAACATTATTTACATTTCTTTGAGGAACAAACCAGTCTGAAAGATGCAGATGTTATTAACTAGTTCACATATTTGTTGTGAGTTTTAGATGAAATTAGGAAGGAAAATTCTTAGCTAGATTCCTGGCAATATACATAAAAATAGTTACACATTGATGGACTATTTACTAGGCAATTGGTATTGTGCCAAATAACTATTCTAATTAGATTATCATTTAATAATCACAAAAATCATTTTATCCCTATTTTACAGGTTACAACACTTAGGCACACACAGCTAAGAAAATTGTGTAAAAATAGACAAATAAATAGCACTGACAGTGGATTCTAGATCCGGGTGTGTCTGGCTTCTGAACTTTTGCCCTTGACCGTTACTCTGCCTGCCTTCCACAATAGGTCTGCTTCTGCCTGCCTTGCCTCCTGAAAAATGCTCAACCAAGCCAAGTGAGACTCATAATAACCTACCTTGTCCTACTTTCATCACTGAGGAAAAGTGCTCAGTGAAAGGTATTATAGGTCTATAAAAGGTATTATATTAAAGGTATTCTATAAGTCTATCTGAGAAAGAGGCAATAAATTAACTCTAAGCCAGTGTCTTCCACAAAATGAGTAGGTGCTCAACAAATATTTGTGGAATAAATGAATCTTTCAGTGGACACAAGTTTTGCCTTTAAGTCATGTTACAGCAAATAGTCATGTCCACATTAGGCTACAAGACAGAATGAGGTCAGAGCCCAAGACTTAGAAGCCTTTGTGGAAAAAAAAGAAAATTAAAAGAAAAAAGCCCACCACAAAATTTATAAATGTAATCACTTACAAAGAAAAGCAATTTCCAAGTGGTATTTAAAAGAAAGAAGTGGAAAAATTTAATGTAATATTTGGCTCCTAAAATCCAGTTTCCACGTCTTAATTTCCTTTATGATCCATCACCAAAAGAGACTTGATAGATGAAAAACTTGAGTCGATATTGTGCAAAGTTCACACTGGGCTCTGGAAGAGTGTGATATGCTAAGGCAGATGCACCTTACCCCACCAGCTGCACTGGTTCCTGGGAAACCTCTCCAGCTGCAGTCTATGCTGCCAAGTAATGAAATTATAACCTCAATAACGGCAGCAGCTTTCTTTGTGTGGCTATTATATTTAGTCTTTCATTTTAATGTTATTTTTTATAGATGACTTTGCAGATGACTGAGTCTCAGATGAGGTAAATCATGGTACCAAAGTTACACAGCTAGTAAGTAACAGAGCATGGTATCAAACCAGTCTGCTTTAAATCTCAGGACTTTTTTTTTTTTTTTTTTTTTTTTTTTTGTTTTTTTTTTTTTTTTTTTTTTTTCACTCTGCTAGGCTGATTTTCAATGTGCTACTGCTTTATATACTAAAGCATCCTTGTACCAGATAATATAATACTTTCCAAAAGTAAAAAAGTAGTTGATGGGCATTCATTTTGTTTAAAGGACTGAGGTGAACCCCTGGCACTGAGAAATAAATGGTGTTGCCTTTGACTTTCTCCTTGAGCCCAAATCATCATATTCTTTGGTTATTCCCTCTCTCCCCATCACCATCTCCCCTAGGGAATAACTCTGACGCAGTACTCACCTCTGGGAGTGCCATGACGAAGTCATGCAGCTGAGCCTGCTTTGAAGCTTCTATGACTTTTTCCATGGGAATGTCTTTGGTGTTGTCCCCATACTTGATATTGTCTGTTATGCTACAGGCAAACAACACCGGTTCTTGGGAGACAATTCCAATGTTGGAACGGAGAAACTGGACATTTACATTTTTGCTGTCATGCCCATCTATCATCTGCCAACAGAGGTAACAACCAGGGCATTGAGTTTTAGAATTCCAGCAGCAAGGAAAGTTTATATTCTAGAATTAGTATTATGAAGGACATTTGTTTTGCTTAAGAGACAACAATCCCAGGACTCTTAGAAATAAATTATGTTGCCTTTGACCCTTGGAGGGTCTGTCAGAATGGTGTCAAAGTTATAATTAGACGATGGTTTTGTTTGTTTGCTTCCCAGACTTTAGCTCTACAGGAGGTACAAATGAGAAAGTACTCAGGACAGTATTTAGTTGTGGTTTTTTTTTTTGTTTTTTTTTAATGTTCTTATTGATTTTTAGAGAGAGAGGAAGGGAGAGGGCTAGAGAGATAGAAATATTAATAAGAGAGAAATATCATAGATTGGCTGCCTCCTGCACAGCTGCTCCTGGGATGGAGCCCACCATACAGGCATATGCCCTGAGCAGGAATTGAACCAGTGATCTCTTGGTTCATGGTCTATGCTCAACCACTGAGCAGCACAGGCTAATTTGTTTTTGTTTTTTAAAATAAATCTTTATTGTTCAGATTATTACAATTATTCCTCTTTTTTTCCTCCCATAGCTCCTCTCCACCCAGTACCCACCCCACCCTTTATCATTACCCCCGGCCCCACTGTCCTCATCCATAGGTGTACAATTTCCCCCCCTCCCCACATTAACCGGTAGTTTATTTGCTTATAACCTAAACATTGTCAGTTTGAGAAGAAATCCACTATGATATATAGATCTTGCCATTTAAATTCTAGGTTTCTTTTCTTTCTTTCTTTTTTTACCTTTGGTAAAAATTTATCCAAGAAACAGGATACATATGTATTTTAAAACATGAACCATCAGAGAGTAAACTAGAAAATTAAGTGTGATTTAAGTTTTGGCACTCGTTTTTTCCTTTTCCTTTTTTAATTCCTTAAAGACGTAGTAGAATAAAAGGATCACTGGCTCTGAATCTCTTTGAGATAACAAGTGGTGAAATTAAAAAAATAAATAAATAAACAACAACAACACTCTCAAACAAAGTCAGGTTACCCACTCCCTGCCCTGCCTCGCAAGATAAAAAATAAACTTGTATTATCGATAGATGGCAATTTTTTAAAAGTTCAAGTAGAGAGAGAAGCAATCATTTTTAACTAAAATCCTTCTGTTTTTTTATTACTGTTCAACCTGCTACTGTTTAGCAAAAAGCAACATTTCCATAGTGTTCATCTTAAATCTTATTGCTTTACAACTGTGGTATACCATCCTTTAAAAACAAAAAGATGAAGCAGTCAATCCAGTGATTAATTTGACATGGCCTTCATTGAAAAGGGGAGGGAGAGGAGGATGGCAGCAAAGAAAAGACTAATAGACAAAAAGGAAAATTAAACATACAAAGATTTTCTTTAAAAAAAAAAAAAGTTAAAAAAAATAGTTATTTTCAACAAAAGGGTAAAAAAGCACCGAAAGCTCATGAGTCAAAGCCAAAGCCAAAACCATGTTCTATCTTACGTAATTTTCTTTTTTTGCCCCTTTTATCCTTTTTTTTCCTTTTCTTTTTTTAAATAAAATCTCTCCCAAACCATCATCACTTTTTTTTAACTTTTTTTTTTTGTTTTTTGTTTTTAATGTATTTTATTGATTTTTTACAGAGAGGAAGAGAGAAGCATAGAGAGTTAGAAACATCGATGAGCGAGAATCATCGATCAGCTGCCTCTTGCACACCCCCCACTGGGGATGTGCCGGCAACCAACCAAGGTACCTGCCCTTGACCGGAATCGAACCCAGGACCTTCCAGTCTGCAGGCTGACGCTCTATCCACTGAGCCAAACCGGTTTCGGCCATCAGCACTTTTAATCCTCCCCAGATTGGGCTTCATCTTCAGACCCATCACTCCCAGACTTCTCCGGCTGGCAGAGGCTTTCTTCCCTGGAGGGCTCTCCGGCTCCTCGTCCTCCTCTTTGTGAGGAGTCTTTTCCTTTGATACCTTTGGAGCTGTGGGGCGACCCTCTTTCCCTTTGCCTTTCACAGGACTTGGCGTCACTGTAGCCTTTGGCCTGGGTTTGGGCATTTTCTTTTCTTCCCTCTCAGGTTTGGACTTCTTAACCGTCTTTTCGTTTTTCTTTTTTGATCTGCCTTAGTCACTATCATCGTCTTCCGTTAGAAAATCTCCATCGCTGCCGGAGTTCTCCTGGAATTGTGCCTCCTCCTCTTCTTCCTGTTCTTCTTCACTGCCCCCATCTTCCAAGAGCATCTCTCTCTGGTTAGAAGCTGCTTTAAAGGCTGCCTGCCGTCGATGGCGCACATTTTTATGATCTTCCTTTTCATCCTCACTGTCCTCTGCTGAGTGAGAATCATCCTTCTGAGTCTTCACACCTTTTTTTTCTGAGTCTTCACTATCTTCCTGTGGATTCTTCCCAGACCGCCTTTTATTTTGAGCTTCTCGTGGAGATGATTGAATTTTCTTAGCTGGAGGACCTGAATCTCTTCCGTAATCTTCATCAGGATCATCAGATTCCTGAAACTGAATAATCAACAGCCTTCCTATTTCTGACAGGCCGAGATATGTTCGCTGTGGAATCAGGACCAGTTGAGAAGCCCAAGACCAGGACCCCCACCTCCCGCCCCAACTTTGGCCAAGGGGGCAGATACCGCAGAACCCCGAGCTGCTGGCTTCTCAAACACCACCACTCCTTGGCTCAGAGGCCTGTAACCGGACGAAGCCCCGTTCCCCGTCTCTTCAAAATGGGATCAGTGTACGATTTTTGTACAATCTCTTCCCGCACCGCACCTTCCCCTCTCCCCCCAGAATTGTCAGTCCACTCCCTTTCTATGCCCCTGATTCTATTATATTTACCAGTTTATTCTGTTCCTCAGATTTTTTTATTCACTTGATTTTTAGATTCATTTGTTGATAGATATGTATTTGTTGTTCATAATTTTTATTTACCCTTTTTAAAAATATATATTTTATTGATTTTTTACAGAGAGGAAGGGAGAGAGATAGAGAGCTAGAAACGTCAATGAGAGAGAAACATCGACCAGCTGCCTCTTGCACACCCCCTACCGGGGATGTGCCGGCAACCAACGTACATGTTTCTGACCAGAATCAAACCTGGGACCTTTCAGTCCGCAGATCGAAGCTCTACCACTGAGCCAAACCAGTTTCGGCTATTTACCTTTTTCTTCTTCTTTCTCTTCTTAAAGAATACTTTTCAGCATTTCATATAATACTGGTTTGGTGTTGATGAACTCCTTTAGCTTTTTCTTATCTGTGAAGCTCTTTATCTGACCTTCAATTCTGAATGATAGCTTTGCTGGATAGAGTAATCTTGGTTGTAGGTTCTTGCTATTAATCACTTTGAATATTTCTTGCCACTCCCATCTGGCCTGCATAGTTTCTGTTGAGAAATCAGCTGACAATCATATGGGTGCTCCCTTGTAGGTAACTGACTGTTTTTATCTTGCTGCTTTTAATATTCTCTTTGTCTTTTGCTCTTAGCATTTTAATTATGATGTGTCTTGGTGTGGTCCTCTTTGGATTCCTTTTGTTTGGGGTTCTTTGTGCTTCCTGGACTTGTAAGTCTATTTCTTTCACCAGGTAGGAGAAGTTTTCTGTCAATATTTCTTCAAATAGGTTTTAAATATCATGCTCTCTTCTTCTGGCACCCCCATAATTCAGATGTTGGTTCGCTTGAAGTTGTCCCAGAGGCTTCTTACACTGTCTTCAACTTTCTGGATTCTCTTCTCTTCTTGCTTCTCCAGAGGAGTGTCCTTTACCTCTTTGTATTCCAAATCTTTGACTTGATTCTTGCAATCCTCTAGTCTGCTGTTGGATCTCTGTATATTATTCTTTATTTCAGTCGGTGTATGCTTAATTTCTAGTTGGTCCTTTTACATGTCCTCAAAGGTCTCACTAAATTTATTGACCCTTTCTAGAAAATCCTTGAAAAACCTTATAACCGTGGTTTTTAACTCTATATCCAGTAGTTTGCTTTCCTCCATTTCAGTCAATTGTGACCCGTTTCTTTGTTTCTGCATTTTGGATGCTTCCCTGTGTTGACAGAGTGGCTTTGTGTGCCCTATAGGGCCCAGTAGCTCAGCCTTCCCAGTAACCTGAGTTGAACACTCTTGGTGCACCCTTTTTTGGCTGTGTACACAGTCTTGTTGTAGTTAAGCCTTGACTGTTGTTGGTATCGTTGGGAGGAATTGGCCTCCAGGCCAAATGGCTGTGAGAATCAGCTGTGTCTACAATGGGAGAACTTCTGTACTGGAGACACCTTTATGGGGCAAGACTTGCTTCAATGGGGCTTTGGTGCTCACTGAGTCTGCCCCCTGAGTGTGTCTCTTATGGATCTGAGGAGTTGAATCTGGATGGTCCCACTCTGACCAGTGGGTACATTGGCTCTTGGATCTCTAAGGAGGTGCTAATTTAGCCTCTGCCTGAGGCCATCCAGCAGGAGCTATAGAGATATCTGCTGATTCCTCTTCTTTGTTTGGGTTTTGGAAGTGCAAAATGAGGCCCACCTGTAAAGCAACCAAGCTGCTGTGGGGCCTTGGTCCTTCTTTTGGATGATCTGGGTCTCTCTGACCCAGCTGCAGTTTGTTAGGTAATTTTAGATTGCAAAGGGCCAGGCCATTCATATGCAAAAGCTTCTGAGCACAGCTTGGATGGGGCAGGGTCTCAGGGAATTAACAGGGCAGAGCAAACAGCTATGGTTGATCCTCAGCCCTGCTCTAAGAGGCCCCCAGGCCTCAGTGTCCCTCAGTAATCTCTGCAAGCACCTTTGAGAGAAAGCCACTCTCATGTTCCTGCCCGATGCCAGACAGGCTAGTTTCCCCTGTATGAGCCTGGGTCCCCAGAGTCTCCCTGGACCTGGAGTTCAGAGCAGTCAGGAGCTTGTATCTCCCTTCCAATTGAAAAAGACAACTGTGTCCCTAGTTTCCAGCCCTTTCCGCATGTGTGCATGCCTCTGTACCTCTGCACTTTACTTCCACACCTCCTCTGAGTCTCCAAGTGCTTTTCTCTTTCCTTCTAGTTGTAGAATTTCCACTCAGCCAGCCTTCCTGTGGTTCTGGATGATGTTCACTTTGTCTTTGAGTTGTAATTTTGAAGTGGTTGTGCGAGGCAGCAATTTCAAGTGTTTACCTATGCCGCCATCTTGGCATCCTGTTTGTTTTTTAAAGGTCCCTTTATACTTTTGTGCAGGGCATCCTCCACAAGTTTAGCAGGACGGCTCAAATTTGAGACCCCATGGGTTATAAAATTGGACCACATCAGAATCAAACCTGATTTCACAATCTTACTGACATAAGCCTCTGTATAACTGAGATAATAGACCTGAGTAAGAAAGGAATACATGTATTCACCTAGTCAACAAACATATATTGAATTCCCTACCACAGAGGCACTATGCTAAGCAGTCTTTTGCCTACTATAGAAAGAAAATATAATCTTTTTTAAGGAACTCACCCCTTAGTTAGGCAGTTAAGTATAGGAACTCAAATATCTACCATTTGAGCTGGTTCACTTAAAAGCACTAACATACTATTGTAAAGTATTTGGCCCTTTGATTTCAGAAAAAGACTATGGTAAATGGTGGGAGCATATTATATTGTAGATAATATTTCAGCAATGAGAAAAGCAAACACTGATAGAAAGAACATAAGGCATTTCTCAACAATTAGCCCTCTCTCATTTTTCTCTATTAATTTTCCATAGTTTGTATAGCTTGCAAAGCACAATAAATACATAATTAAATACTGGAACTGTTTGCTAATTGTTGCACATGTGCTAGTATTGTAAGCTCCTAGAAGACAGACACGTGCTTCATGGTCCTTATTGTCTCCCCCAGGCCCAGTGCAATCCTGCACACCATAGGTATCCAATTAAATGTTGAAAAGATTGAATGCTTGCATTCAGTAGCTTCCTTAAGAGCAAAGAGGGTTTTCAAGATTGCATAAAAGGTGGTATTTTTTTCTTACTTAAAAATGTTTATGGAAATGTTTTATAATGACAACAAAATATATTAAGTCCACAAAATGCAAGGAATCGTTTTGATTTCCTCATGGACATTGCTCTCTACCTGGGACTCGAACATTCAGAGAAATATACATAATATGTGTGCTTTTCTAGGCATTTCTCTTCATAAAATTATCTATGTTCATTGAAATGAAGATTAAGTTATTCAGGGAAATAAAAAAAAGTCTTTTTCAAAAATATTAAGATGAAACAGTCAAGTGTGGAGCAAAATAAAGCATATTCAGACCCATGCCTCTGCCTCACATCTTAGAAAACTACTGTGGATATATTCCAATAAGATAAGAGTGAAAAGCAAGAAATAGGACGATTTAGGGACTAGGAAATGACAAATCTAATCTAAGAAAATATTGCAGGAAACTCAAGGTGAAAATTATTTAGCAGATACAGGTTATAATTAGCCAAGACAGTGGCAGAAATGAGGGAAAGAAGCAGATCCCTTAGAATAGGTAGCAGGATACAAACTCTGGAAGAACATAAAGACTTATAAAGGTAGAGAATACCAGGAAAAAAAAGTCTTTCACAAAAACCAGAAAGAAAATGTAATGCTAATAGATCTCACTATTAATAGTTATAAATCAGAATAAAAGTTGTTCATTGATCTTCAACTTTAAGAATCAGCCTAGAATGAAAGCATAAAAGATAAGAAATGTTATAAACAGAATGTGAGCATTTTGTATTCTTGATCCTATAAAATTATAGTTAATAGGACTTTATACGTTAAAGGAGGAAAAGGTAAAAATAAAGGTAGAATTGCTAATATTCTCATCTTAAAAAGGGAGAATTCCAGAGATAATATCTATATGTGGTAAAAAAGAAACAGAAGTATATTAGTTAAATTTACAAATAGAGGAGATTTTATATATCTATATTGTGAGGGGGTGGGTAAAAAAAGAAAGAGTGGTGAGGGCCATCTAAATTTTCATCTCTTCAACAGAATCTAAATTTGTTAAATCACAAAACAGCAGCATAAGCATATTATTTAGAGGTACTGAGGTAATCTTTGGAGATCTGAGAATATCAGTGGTTGCCTTTGAGCAGAGAAATGGGGCAGTGGTAGAAAGGGTAGAATAAAAACTTGTTTTTCATTACAAATCTTTCTCATTTCATTTTTTACTCTTCTGCATATATTCTTTGGAAAGAAAGAAAAGAAATGGAGAGAAAAGAGAAAGAAATACTGTGGAAAATAAACAACAAAGCAAATCTGCCAATTTTTCAAATATTCTCATCAAAGCTTTATGGTGCATGACTACCATTTGAGTTCTTTATGCTATTTAGACTTAAGCTTCTTAAACCAGGATTGTCTCAGATTTCTTCAAATCCCCATTCTTGCTCATCTATCACCATGTCCCTTATCACCCCCACTTTTTTTCCATTCCCAGTCATTAGTCTCCTGATTAGTCTGAACTTTCTGCTCCATTTACGGGTGAGTGAATGCTTCTGTTAAATACACTCATCTCCAGCTTTGCAGTGTGCCTGGTTTTCCTTGTCTAACTGGTCAGCAGGCCATCTGGAACTGGAAAGAATCTGATATTAGAAATTGTGAGGTAGAATCAGGTCAACCAGCAAATGACTGGGACTGGAAACTATCCACATGGGGGAAGGCCAGGGCTAGTGCCTTAGAGTGAGTCTGGCAAGGCGCAATCTTGAAGACCACTTTCAGGGGTGGGAAATATCCTGCAGAAAGCAAAATCTCCTAAAGCATTTGCATTGCTTACCACCTTCCCTTGATCAGGATCATAGAAACGCTCCAACAGCTGGACACTGGTGCTCTTGCCACATCCACTGCTTCCAACAAATGCCAGTGTTTGCCCTGGACTAACCGATATTGAGAGCCCATTCAGAACTTGTACATCAGGTCGAGAGGGATATGTAAATTTACAGTCAATAAAGTCAATCTGCCCCTGGAAGTTGTCCTGTAGATGGGAAGATTGGGATTATAAATACACCTACTAGAATCTAGAATATGGAAAATGCACCTAAATCTGAGTTTTAAATCCCTGTTTAAGATACCTTCAGCACCATACTGCTAAAGTGCAAGGCACAAAGACAGCTATTTAATGGATTCCCCGTTCCAGAGGTGCAGAATAAAGGGAGGCTTGAGCCATGAAGTTAAAGATATTTGAGCTCTTATTCCCATTCTAACCCAAGGGATTTGCTTGTCGTCCATTACTTGACATTCTGAAAGAATGTCAAATGGAAAAGAATAGCTAGAATATATGATTAGATTATATTAATAGAAGCCTGGCTTCTATTAATATAATCTAATCATATATTCTAGCTATTCTTTTAGCTCTGTTCCCCCAAAGATTTTAAATAATAGCATTACACTTGGAATGACCTAAAAAGTGACCTAAGCCCTATACTGCAAACATGAATACCTTCAGTTGTACTATCTGAATTATGAATTCTAGAAATGGATAGCTACGTAATAGATCACACAGAGACTTTACTTTTATTGGACTAAAAGAGAAACAGGTCATTTGATCAATTTAAAGAGATTTCTGAATTTAGTTTAGCTTTACTAGAGTTTAGATTTGTTTTGCTCTCCTGAACATATTAGGATATTTAAAAACAAACAGAGAAGATTAAAAGCCTCTTATGGAGACTATAAATTAGAAGATATATTTTGTTAAGATCAAATTAATTTTCTAGCCACCCATACAATAAGCTGAAACTTGAACACAGATAAACATGAATTACATCAATATCACTGGACAGGAAAAACTGGTTTTTCTACATACCATACCAGAACATCAGTGTTTGGGTAGCTTCATTATTCTGGAATTAAGTGTGTTTTATAGTACACAGAATCTAGCATTCACTGGATCTTGTTGTCTTCAAATATTTGCTTTATAAATGATTTTAATGCTAATTGACTTCATTTCTTTACATCTATTAATCTGCCTGTTCATTTTGAGTGCATATGAATGAACCCATGCACTGCAGGAATTTAGAAGCTATGTGTGGTGTAAGATCAGCTCCAATACCTGTTCTTCACACACACATAAGCACAACCCTTCCTTACTGCCCTCATACCCCCATCTCAGTACTTACCCATTTTACACCTGCACCGCTGTATACATTGATTGGGGGTCGTCGGTCAAGCAGTTGAAAAAAGCGTGCAGCTGATATTTTAGCTTTGGCATAACTTGGGGTGTAAGAGTAGGCTTTTCCAAGAGCTGTCCCACTCAGTACAACTGAAGAGATCACCCTGCAATTGGACAGACACCCAAGTAGAGAGGAATGTGGTGTGTTTGGTGTGATGGCCTGAAAGGCAGGAGTTTGGGGGTCTAGTCCTGGTTCTGTTAGCAAAGAACTGAGCAGCCTTGGACAGGTCACTTTAGACTTGTTTGGGGAATTGAGTTGGAGGGATTAGCAGTGTTCAAATTGTGTACCATGAAAAAGGAGTGAGGGGAGGATTAAACAAGAGAAGCTCAGACATCCAAACCCTGCTTCAATTATTATAGCTTCTTTTTTTTAAATATGCTTGAGAAATAATAAATGGAGACAGAAGCCCACTCAGAAGCTTGACTGAGTTGACCCAGTCCAGAAGAATCACCCTGAAAATCTACAGAATCTTGAGAAATAATAAATACCAGTTGTTTAAGACATCAACTTTGGGATGGTTTTTAAGCAGCAAAAAGGTAATTTACAGAACCAGGCTATTCTTCCCAGAATATTGGTCTTTTATGACCTTGGCCTACAGTCCTCACCTGAATACATAGCTGAAATGGAGCCCCTCATTGTAGATTAAGTAACCTCCATATCTGTAGGAAGCAGAATTAGCAACAAACACAATGCATTGGGAAAAACCAAAGCAGAATCCATAAACATTTGCTTTTCGAATGGCTGTCTTGTATGGCTTCACCAGCTCTCTCTCAAATGCTTCAATAAACTGCCTCTCCTTTCCAATTCCAGCAATAGTGCGGATATTACTGAGGGCTTCACTTGTAATCTGAAGAATGAAAAAGAGACTTAGGAATAAAAGAGCAGAGAAATTACTTTCATGGCATTTCAGCTGCTACATGGATTAGATTTAGTGCAAAAGGCAGAATCTGGTACAAATCGCATTGGGGAACACAGCGAAGTTGTTGGAGATCAACTCAATAGGACTGCAAGACGTTCTGCCAGCTGAACTCAAGTACTATCATACTTCATACTAACATAGCTGTGTTGCTTCCACTTGTTGAAGAGTGGAGATGGGAGATATATATGGTAACCCTTGAAAGCTTTTTATCTTCATCGTTAATTCATTTAAAATGTCTATAATGGGCCGGCAGGTGTCACTCAGTGGTTGAGTGTCGACCTGTGAACCAAGAGGTCATGGTTCAATTCCCGGTCAGAGCACATGCCTGGGTTACAGGCTCAATCCCCAATGGGGCGCGTGCAGGAGGCAGCCAACTGATGATTCTCTCTCATCATTGATGTTTCTATCTCTTTCTCTCCCTCTCCCTTCCTCTCTGAAATCAATAAAAATATATATGGTAAAAAAAATAAAAAAATTTAAAAAAAGTCTACAATGGTATCTTTAGTTCTTCTGAGACAAAAGGTTAAATAATATAAATTTAACATAGCTTCTATTTCCTTAAAAATTTATCTGACCAAATATTATTTAAGATAAATCAAGTGTAAAGTTTATCTTTTAGTTTATACTCTGACTTTGTTTCAATCCCTACTCAGGGTAAATAATCAGTTTCTGAATTAGGGTCCTGTCCTAAAAAAGACACAACCATTGGCATATGTAATCCTTTTGGCTTCTGCCTGCGCAGGCAGTGTTCACATCCTCTCTTTTAAAAGAGGCAAAACCTAGATTATAGTAAATTTGTTTAAAGAATAAGGGTGTGTATATGCATGATTTCTTATACTTAATAAATGTCCATTCTGCCATTCCCTCATTTGCGCCCTGATAACCAGATATTAATTAGAACATACTTTTAAAAGTTCATAACTAAGCTTGGCCAGTGTTGTTCAGTGGTTGAGCATCCATCCAGGAACCAGGAGGTCACAGTTGCATGTCCAAGTTGCAGGCTCAATCTTTGTAGGGGGCGTGGAGGGGGTGCAGGAGGCAGTCAATCTATGATATTTCTTTCTCATTAATGTTTCTATCTCTATCTCTCTCCCTTCCTTTCTTTTTAAAAAATCAATAAAAACATATTTTTTTTAAAAGTGCATAACAAAAACTTAATTGTATTTGAAATCTAAGGTGTACCTCATGGTTATGTTTAGTAAAGACATTTGCCACAAGTCTGACAAGCACTAAAGTGTGAAAATTAAAAGTGTGTGCCATTAAAAAGATAACTCTTGCTGAAACCGGTTTGGCTCAGTGGTAGAGCGTCGGTCTGCGGACTGAAAGGTCCCAGGTTCGATTCCGGTCAAGGGCATGTACCTTGGTTGCGGGCACATCCCTGGTAGGGGGTGTGCAGGAGGCAGCTGGTCGATGTTTCTCTCTCACCGACGTTTCTAGCTCTCTATCCCTCTCTCCTCCTCTCTGAAAAAATCAATAAAATATATTAAAAAAAAAAAAAAAGATAACTCTTCTCCAAGTGGGCTGCATGACCTGGGGAAATCATTAAGATGAAAAAACTGAACAGACAGAAAGCTGAACTATCTGGTCTTGCAAATGAGAATACACCAGATTGGGATGTGGGAAAAATAACTATATTGAGAGGAAATTGAACATGCAACCAAACTGAACATGCCCCACTATCTATCCACACCTACTCAAACCCGGGTTCAGAACTTGATTGTCACAGCCTCTGAGTGAGCAGAGGCACATATGAAAACGGCTAGTGGGAGGTTGTTAACATGAAAGTTGTAGGTGAACAGCTTCCTAAGTCTCTTTGTACTACACACTCATTGTTTGTACTACACCCTCATTCTTTATACTACACATTCATTCTCATAACAGTGACAGCTGTTCAGCCATAGTCAGTCTAAAAACCGGGTCCGTAAGGTTACCTGTCCCGCTGTCTCCAGGGCCTGCTTGTCCTGAGAGGCAAATCCTGTCAACATTTTGGTCTGTACAGCTCCCGATAAAGCCAGGAAAGGAAGGAAACACACTATGACCAAGCTTAACTTCCAGCTACAGAAGAAGGCAACGATCATGGCCACAGTGATGTTAGTGAGAGAATTGACCATCATCCCGATTTGAGAGCCAGCAGCCTGCAAACCAAAAGGAATCAAGCAAGCTCAGACGTGCAGTCTCTTTTTAACAAATACCATCATGTGATGAGGCTGTTTTATCCCAAAAGGATCATTTAAAAAAATTATTATGGTAAAAATATGTAGCATCATGTTTATTATTTTACCCATTCATAAGTGTACAATTCAGTGGCATTAAATACAGTCACATTGTTGTGTAACCATCACCATCATCTATGCCCAAAACCTTTCATCATCCCATTAAATAATAGCCCCCATTCCTGCCTCTCCCAACCCCCTGATAACCACTGTTCTATTTTCTGTCTTTATGTGTTTGCCTTTTCTAGGTACCATATATAAGTGAAATTATACAATATCTTTCTGTGTCTACCTTATTTGACTAAGCATAATGTTATTAAGGTCTATTTGTGTTGTAGCATGTAGCATAGATTTACCATTTAAATATCTTAAAAAGAATCACCATGATAAGTCTAGTAAACATCTATCACCATACAAAGTTATTATATTCCCTATGTCTCACATTACATCCCTATGACTTATTTCATAACTGAAAGTTTTACCTCTTAATTCCCTTCACCTGTTTCACCCATTCACCCACTTCCTTCTCCTTTGGCAACCATCAGTTTGTTTTTTTATATCTGTGAGTCTGTTCATGTTTTGTTTCATTTATGTATTAGTTTTGTCTTTTAGATCCAACATATAAGTGAAATTATATGGTCTTGGTCTTTATCTGACTCATTTCACTTAGCACAATACTTTCTAGGTCCATTTGTTGCTGCAAATGGCAGTGTTTCTTTTTTTATGGCTGAGTAGTATTTCACTATATATTATATCTTCTTTATCTATTCATCTGTTGATGGACATTTAGGTTGCTTTTGTATCTTGGTTAGTTTAAATAACACTGCAATTAAGGGGTGCATATATCTTTTCAAATTAGTGTTTTCATTTTCTTTATAAATTCCCAGAAGTGGAATTGCTGGATCTTTTCTTTTAAAGCTGAATAATATTCCATTATATGTATAGACCACACTCGGCTTATCCATTCATCTGTTGATAAAACACTTGGGTGTTTTTACCTTTTGGACATAACAAATAATCCTGCTATGAATATTGGTGGACAAATATTTGTTTGTGTCCTTGCTTTCAAGTTTTTTTGGATATATATCTAGAAATGGAATTATTGGGTCATACAGTAGTTCTATGTTTAAAAAGGTAGGTTCTTTTAAATAATGGGCTTCCCTAATGCATTTGAAGGCTGGGTTAATAAAAATTTATTTTATTCACAGCGTTTTGGGATCTGTTGCCTGATCTCATTTCACGGGTGCCAGAGCTAGAATAGGAAGTATGAAATTAATTCAGTTCTAAGCATGGGCTGCATATCTGTCAGGTATTTATGCATTTTGGCTTCCTTGAAAATACTCATGCATTGGGCTTGTGGTAATATTACTTATTATTCAGTGAAGGTTGATACTTGCTCGATAATTACCATTTTAAAATTCATACAAGACTATGAAAAGACACCACTTTGATTCTCACTGAAGTTAGCCTGCTCACTGGTACCAAGTTACAAGCTGACTTAATACACAGATATTTAGGCAACACAGAGAGACAGAATGGATTCGGTCTCAATATAGGTAGAGACTGGAGCACTGTGGTGATTATTTACATTAATCAAAAGTATTCAATAGTTCCAAGTCTTCACTTCACTTGCAGCTATGCAAATATGACCAAAGGTTGGTGCCTTCTGTGCAGAAAACATGTGGGTGGGTACAAGAACAGGACTGCTCATCAAAACTGAAGAGGCTTTAGCATTATTTAAGGCAACCAAAGGTAAGCTACTAGACAACCATAAGTGCTAAGGCAGTGCTATTAAAAAATAATCGGCATCTTCAAACTGTATTCAAGACCCAAACAGAATATGAACACTGTAGTCAAAACATTTCTGGCAGAAACCGGTTTGGCTCGGTGGATAGAACGTCGGCTTGGGGACTGAAGGGTCCCGGGTTCGATTCCGGTCAGGGGCATGTACCTTGGTTGCGGGCACATCCCCAGTAGGGGTTATGCAGGAGGCGGCTGACCGATGACTCTCATCGATGTTTCTAACTCTCTATCTCTCTCCCTTCCTCTCTGTACAAAATCAATAAAATATATATATTTTTAAAAACACATTTCCATGTGTTGGTACTAACTGCCTTGAAGACAGGAATAAAACCTAAATTAAGAATTTCTTATTTGTATACCTATGTTCATGGCATCATTATCCACAATAGCGAACATGCCTATCTATGGAGGAACAGACAAAAAGTTGGTCTACACATGCAATGGTATATTATTCACCCTTAAAAAAGAAATGAAAGTATGACACATTCTACAATATGGAACCCTGAAGACAATAGGCAAATTTTGTATGATTCCACTTGTATGAGGCTCCCAGAGTTTATAGAGACAGAATAGAATGTGGTTATTAGGGGGTGGGGGAGAACATTGGAAAGTTATTATTTAATGGGTCCAGAGTTTCTATTGGGCAGATTAAAAAGTTCTGGATATGAATAGTGGAGATAGTTGCATAACAATGTGACTGTGCTTAATGCCACAAAATTATATGCTTAGAAATGAGTAAAATGGTAAATTTCATGTTATGTATATTTTATCACAAATTTTTAAACAAGAATTTCTGGTTGAAAAGAACTATTAGGCATCATAGAGTATTTGAAAACCAGCTGTGCAATTTTTCTTTGTGATATTATTTTGTTTCCTTTTACATTTTATTCAATTAAAGAAATCAAAATAATTTGAAATTTTATTTAGAATAATCAATGTCCAGAAAAAGATAAAGAGGACATTTTGAAAAACATCATTGTGCAGAGATTTGCCTTACCAGATAATAAAAACTTATAATAAAGTTATAATCATTAAAACAGTCAGGTTCAGGCACAGAATAAATAAAATTGGCCAATGAAATAGAACAGAGAATCTCCATATAGTTCTAATTGTACATGGGAAGTTGATATTCACAATGGGCAAGAAGATTTTAAATCAATGAAAATAGAATTTATATTAAATATTTTTAAAATATTTCTATCCATGTTGAAGGAAAAACAAACAAACTTCTACCTTACACCAATATTAAAGTAAATTTGACCTGGATTAGTAATCTCATTTTTAAAAAAATATTAGAAAAATTCTTAGAAACCTTTTATTTAAAGGATAAATAACGTTTTTGTAAGATGATCAGATACTACTCTCTGAATTCTAGTGAGAGTGAATAACCTTTAAGAGCCCCTTGCAGACTGAAGGACACAAAAATGAAAAAGATTATGATTTATTTACAGAACCCAAGTTCAAGAGTAAGAAGAATGAGACACTACAACACTCAGATGATGAGAGTGAAATTGATACAGACTTTCTCTAAGCAGTGAGGCAATGCTTATTAAACCTTTCAAAATATGTACACTTTCAGCATAAGCCAATGATTACACTTTGAGAACAAAGAACAATGAAGGATGTGCTAAACTACTTAAAGAGGCTCCTTCCCACACACTTTGCCTCCACCCTGAGAGGAAATCCAAAACCGTGGTATATTTTGACTCATGCCGTAACATTAGTTCTGAGCACTGCCTGTTTCTCAGCATTGGAAATGCAGGGAAATGTGACTCTGGGTATCCCAATCCTGCGAGATCCTATTTCATAGGAAATACAAATGAAAGAAAATGTACTCGATACACCAGCCCTAGCACATACCCTCTACTCCCCCACCCCCTCCATAGCTTACCCCTTGAACTTGAGAAGCATCTGTAGCAAGCCTTGTAGTCAGTGCTCCGGGGCTATTTCGGAGGTCATCAAACCAGCCAATGTCTTGCCCCAGTATCGCTCTGAAACCAAATTTACGTAGCCTTTTTGTGAGGAGTTCTCCAGATTTAGCAAAAGCGTATCCCTAAAACATAAAAGAGTTTTCAGTGATATGTTAACAGGGAAAAGAGGGAAATAGCTAAATCACTTTTATAAAAATGAAATTCCTTACCTGCAGAAATTGAGTTAAAAGGGATACACAGCCCATTGCTACAAAAAGCAGGCACACACCATTGATCTGTGATCTTTGTTCTTCTTTATCAGGAAGTGAAAAAGTCTTTGCAAGACAGTAAGCAAGAAAGTAAGTTTATTATTACCAAAAAGTCAAATTTCTTTTAGAAATTTTTCTTAAGCATTGAGTTAAAAGTGATTTCACTTTAAACATTAAAGTAATTAATGTTTACTAGTAAATAAACCAAAGTTAACTTTCAGTGTGTGTACTTTAATTCCCAGTGGGAAAGGAATGAAAATAAATGGTTATGATTTATAGAATTTTTGTCTGAGTAGGCAATTGTGTTGGCTTTCCTTTGATATAGATGAAAAAATGTGATGAAATGCCTCAAATCCTTTATGTAATTAGGTAAAGAAAATAAAGGAAGGAAGGAAGGATGGATGGAAGGAATGAAAGAAAGAAGGAAGAGAGGTTACTTGAGAATCTGAGAATGTTATCTGGGATAAAACTCATACAACAGATGAGGAAACTAAGCCTCATCAGGGAGAAGCCCCTTGCTCAAATGCTTAGAGTTCAGAGCAAAGACCTACTAAAATCCAGGGTTAACTAACGCCACAGTTCATGCTCTCCCGTCCAAACTGCTGTGCTTAGAACACTTGGCACATTTTCTAAGTCAAAAAGACCCAGGGAATGTGAGCCAGATAAAGTATGCCCTATATGTACATTGAGGCTTCACTAGATTAGCAATCAGGCTTCTAATAATGCCCAGTTATTTGCTGAGTCCATGTGCCAAACTGTTGTCTCAATACACTAAATGTGAACATTGTGCCCTTTACATATGTCAGAATGAAAATAGCGCAATTAAAAGCAGACTATTATCTGACTCATGATCATAAAAATATCGTGCATATACTGAGGAATATGTGATAATTATGCTAAGAGACAAACAGAAACAATCTTACTTACCAGAGAGGAAAAATAGTAGTTTGTTTAGCATCATTCTCTTAGCAAATATAACTCTGTGAGGATATTAACCATGAGTAGACTTTGGATTTCACCAACTAGACCAAGACACCTATTACTCTGATCCTGCAGCCCTTAAGTGAAAAGCCCAATTGCTCAGGCTAAGTTTTTCCCAGAAATTCAATTTATCAGAGTTGAAGGTCTGTGTTTCCAATCACTTCTCCCTGAAGTGAACATATTTCCTTACTTACCACAAGGGGGCAGTGTGAAAATTGAAGCCCAGGCTGGGGCTCTGTACACAATTGACTTTATTTTGTCTGTGAACTATCCAGGTCTTTCTATACAACTCTTGCATATGGGGACATTTTTTCTGGTCAGGAGCTCTGCTAGAGAGACAAAAAGAGAGAGAGAGGGAGGGAGGGAGGGAGGGAGGGAGGGAGGGAGGGAGAGAGAGAGAGAGAGAGAGAGAGAGAGAGAGAGAGAGAGAGAGAGAGAGAGAGAGAGAGAGAGAGAGACAGAGACAGAGGACAGACACAGAGACAGAATAACTAAAACTTAGGACTCCTACTAAGCTTTGACAATGTGGTGTGCTGGCAGATCCTTTAGACTAGGCTTCCGAAAGGCTGGGTAATAGTCCTGGCCCCATAACTTAATGCCTGTGTTACCTTGAACAAGTTAATAAAGTTCTCTAGATTCTAGGTTTGCCTTCCTGTTGACCTCACAAGATAGTGTGTGTGTGTGTGTGTGTGTGTGTGTGTGTGTGTGTGTGTGTGTTAAGAAAACTTGATAGCATTTTGATAAATAATTTTGCAATGATAACGTTTTATTAGAACCTGACTCTATAGTCATACTGCTTGGATTTGAATCTTAGATTCACTACTTGCTGTCCTTAGTTCTCTATGCCTTAGATTGCTCCTTTGTAAAATGGGAACAATAAGAACACCCACTACAGGTGGTTATTAGGAGAGGTTAATGTACTGTTATATGAAAATGGTTAGCTAGTGTCTAATTACTGTTCGTAGTTATTTTTTATTATAACAATGAAGTCAAATGGAGACTATTCAAAAGGTCTAGGAAGTGAAAAACTGACATAAATTTAATCTTTTCCCATTCCTATTTTACTTCCCTCTCCTTTTCCCATTTTCTCTCTAATCAGCAAGAAAGCAGCAAATTACACAATGCACTCTAATACTTGCTATTATAAGTAAAACTTTGTACCTCAACTGTTCATCAAGATTAAAAAAGCCCCAAAACTCTTCTATATTATTCAACAAACCTGTTTGCATTCTGGTTCGGTTTGCATGTAGATAGACTGCGCTCTCTAACATTAAATTTGAAGCCTTAGTACAGTTTTTACAGACTTGATGACGATGAGTGTACTGCCAGCCCAAATGACAGTGCTTAGCTTCGCCTTCTTACCTTCTATATGATGCTATGCTTTGAGGCATTTTAATTCTTTAGAGATGAGAAAAAAACTAAACACATTAAGTAAAGAGCCAATCTATCAAAAATGACAATATCCACAGACAGAAGCACCAAAGGTAAGGAGAATAAAGAGAGTCCAACCGTTTGCTTACCCCAAGAATCTGGCTGAATAAAAAGGCATAGAGAGGTGTGACTGCCCCATTGACAGCTGCACCCACAGACCCCACCACCATGTAGGGCCATTCTGGAGCATTGAGTTTCAGAATCCTTCGAACAGGGGCAGGTTCAATTTCTTCTTCCACAGGAACATTCTTGTCCTTGAGGAGAGAGAGGGTTAGATTAATCATTCAAATGTACACACAGACACCTTTTAACATACTATTTTTTTTTAATATATTTTTTTTACATAGAAGACCCTTCAGTATTCACAGGTGGAAGAATCATGTTTTGACTGGTTATGAGAATCTATAAGGAGTGGTGATTTGTTATTTTGTGAGGACTGGTTTTAAATTTCTTGAGACCCAGCTGTCACTGAAGGAAGGAGCCTGGAGGGGTTACTCGTCTGAAAGTGAGTTTATAATTCTTATTTCACAATTGCATATGCATTGACTCTCGGGGAATAATAAATATGTTGGATCTTTGAGAAAAATAAACTCACTTAAAAATATGTATTTGTGTTATAGTAGTATTGTTTACATATTTGAGGACTTGTGAATTTTTCAAAGTTCCCAAGGCAAGACAGTGTATCTAAAACAGAGGCAAAATAACTTGAAATTTGTGAAGTTGTGTCAACAATTCTCATTTACATGTTTTCTGTAAGGTTTACCTTAATTAGTAACCAAAATTAAACTGTAATCTATTTGGATTTCTAAATTTCACATTTGCTTCACAGGAGGTGAAGATTATTTTATTATTTCCCTATTCTGATATTTTTATTTGCCATTAAAGTGTCAGAGTTAGCAAATTTTTATCTTTCTTAAGGCAACTATTATATTCAGAACCTAATTTTTACCATCGTTTTTCCTTGGCTATAGATATTACTCAGTGCTTTGTCTTAGGCCCATGTAGTCAATAATTTTTTAATTTATTACCCACTTTATTTGAGAAAGGATTTTAGGTAGCTTATATAGATCTATAATATTTTTTTTTTATTGATTATGGTCTCACATAATTGTCCTTATTCCCCCATTCCCATCTTCTATTAAAATACTATATATCGAGATATATATATATATATATATGTGTGTGTGTGTGTGTGTGTGTGTGTGTGTGTGTGTGTATATATATATATATATATATATATATATATATATATATATATATGCCTAAGCGACTGGACAACCAGCGGGTAGCTATGAACACACACTGACCACCAGGGGGCAGCTGCTCAATCCAGGAGCTGCCATGCAACAGCAACTGTGCACAGTGCCCTCTTGTACTCTGGAACTCCTTGGGGGATGTCAGACTGCCAGTTTCAGTCCAATCTCCACAGGTCAGGCCAAGGGACTTCACCTGCCAGAGGGGCCCCACTCACTTTGCAGACAGCCTTTGAGCCCCAGCACCACCCCAGTGAGGCCAACTGGGGAGGGACTGCAGAAGGTTGACTCCAGGGCATGTCTGGCCCATCTCACCCAACCCTGCCCCACCTGGCCACCTTCTAATTAATCTCCTTTCAATGTGCATGAATCCATGCACTGGATTATATATATATATATATAGTTTTTGCATGTATCTGTCTAATTTTCCCAACACCATTTATTGAAGAGACTATTTTTACTCCATTGTATGCGCTTGGATTGATTTCTGGGTTCTCTATTCTGTTTCATTGATCTATATGCCTATTCTGTACCAGACTGTTTTTAGTACAGTGGCTTTGTAGTCTAACCTAATATCTGGTATTGTGATTCCTCCAACTTTGTTCTTCTTTCTCAAGATTGCCATGGCTATTTGGGGTCTTTTTTGGTTCCATATAAATTTTTTGAGTATTTGTTTTAGATCTGTGAAATATGCTGTTGGTATTTTAATAGGAATTGCACTGAACCCATAGAATGCTTTGGGTAGTATGTACATTTTAATGATGTTAATTCTACCAATCCATGAACACAGTATATTTTATCACTTGTTTATATCTTCCTCTATCTCTTTATTCAACATTCTATAGTTTTCTGATTACAGGTCTTTTAACTCCTTGGTTAAGTTTATCCCTAATATCTTAATTTTTCTGTTGCAGTGGTAAATAAGATTTTTAGTTTATTGGTTTGTTTTTCTTTCTGAGAGTTCATTATTGATGCATAAAAATACTGTCTATTTATGGATATTAATTTTGTATCCTGCTGCATTGCTAAATTCATTTATTAAATCTAGTAATTTTTGGTGTAGTCTTTAAGGTTTTCTATATACAATATCATGTTATCTGTGAATCATTTACAACATGGAATCCTATGCAGCTGTAAAGAAGGAGGATCTTTTACCATTTGAGACAGCATGGAGAGACCTGGGAAGTATGCTAAGTGAAATAAACTAGTCAAAGAAAGATAAGTATTCACTCATATGTGGAATCCAATGAACAAAATAAATTGCTGAACAATATAAATCCAGAGATAAATAAGCATGGAACAGACTGATGAATCTCAGAGGGAAGGTAGGGGTTGAGGAGTGGGTGGGGAGGTATTAACCGGGGAACTTATATGCATATATGCATAGTCCATGGAACAGAATATAGTGTTGAAGGCTTGGAAGGGGCAGGTGTGGGTGGAAGGGGTTACTGGGGGGGGAAAGAAAAGGACAACTATAATACTTTCAACAATAAAGATATTTTTTTTAAAAAAAATTAAAGGGGAAAAATATACACATAGTAATGTATCCTTTTTGTAGCTGAACATAATGATCATACAACAGCAATGGTTTCTTTTCAAATTGTTTCTTTTTGCTTAAAAAATTGAAGACTGTATTACCAATTCAATTTAAATAAAAGTTTACATCATGTCTATGTCATTATAGTTGCAAGCCAAATAGGATGGAGGAGGCAGCTTAGCTGGAGATGAGTGTGTTACTGCCTTCATTTCAAGTTCTCTCTTGGCCTGCCTTCAACATTTGCACTTGTCATTACTACTCACTCATGCAGCAAATCCTCCTGTTCAATGGCTTTATTTCTGACAGCTTACTAACTCTAGGAATCAATGCCAGAGAGGAAGAAAGGAGCTTTGGAAAGCTGAGTGGAATAGGCACAGAAAGAACAAGATTCTTGGATAAGCTATGCACAGCCAACAATGAGATATATCACTGAGCACTACAGTTTTTTTAGTCTTAGTTACCTCATCCTCAAGATGAGAGTTGGACTAAGTTATTTTGAGGAGATAGCTCTCCAAAACACAGCTCTCTCATGTTTCTGCACATCTTGTGAGCAGAAGCACTGACTCCGTTTGTTCAGACTATTTTTTCAAGGACATTTGTATGGCAAATAGCCTTGGAGGACACAGATGGTGTCTCCATCCCAAGAAAAGAGTAGATGTGTTTACTGCCCATTATGAGAATCAGATTCCTTAAGCCTGAGATTCCTCGCCCTTCATTGATGGGTATCATCTGGCCCTATATGCATCACAGACCAGGATTTCCCAGGTTAGGACCTGAGACCTCCCTTGCTTTCCTGATGTCCCCCAGAAGAGATCATTTTCCAAAGTGATACAACCTTTTTGTTGTTGTGAATCCTCCCCCAAGGATATTATTTCCATTGATTTTTAAAGAGTGGGTGGGAGGTAGAGAGGGGGGAAAAAGAAACACCGATGTTTGGCACATCGATCCTGACTGGGGCCGGGGATGGGACCTGCAACCCAGGTACATATGCCCTTGTCAGGGAATCGAACCCATGAC
Source organism: Pipistrellus kuhlii (assembly GCF_014108245.1). NCBI lineage: Eukaryota > Metazoa > Chordata > Mammalia > Chiroptera > Vespertilionidae > Pipistrellus > Pipistrellus kuhlii. Next base: position 41,112,550 of record NW_023425573.1, on the reverse strand, counting down.
CCTTCAGTGGTGTGGCCAAAATTCTAAACATTTAGCACCACTGGCCAGAGCAAAGTGATGCAATCTTTAATGCCATTGGAGCTCAACATAATTCAGCTTAGAAAAAAAGGGACTGGACTAGGGAATCAGTGAGGTAAATGATGTACTCTGGCTACAGCTGTTGCTCTAACAAAACCTCTTGTCTCTGACTCAGGTCTGTTGTGTATTCTGCCAGCATCCATGAAATTGTGTAAGGCTATCTTGATAACTTGCAATAGAGCAAAATATCACACTTCTTTACAATTCTCAACAATGGTTGGTGTCCAGATTTGGACACATACTAGACTCATGTGGATCTATGATTAAATACACAGATCCCTGGGTCTAATCACCAGCCTAAATATGAATGTGAGTTTTAAAAAGTACTCCTTCGTTAATTCTGGTGATAAAGCCCATTTTGTGAGATCCTCAGCGGGACTGTTTATGACCTCTAAGACCCCTTCTAGCACTAAATGTCTGGTATTCTGTGACTATACATTTTGTAAGTCTCAGCTAGAACATTAAACTCTAACATTTCCTGGACCACCTCCCCACAGAATGGTCCACACATAGCCTTACATGACAGAAACTTCTCTGCCCTTCTGATACCTGAAGGTTTCCCCAACCCTAAACAACAACATCTAAGACATTTAAAAGCAATGTGAAGTAACTGCGTAGTAGCTATCATTCCAAGATAAACTAACAAGAACCAAAATTTAGTTAATTTGAATAATTTTTTGTCCACTTTTACTAAAAGTTGGATTTTAAAGGAAACTGTCCTCTTACCCCAAAAAAGAGTGGCTATCAAGAGTGAATAATGCAAAAACTAAGAAATCTGTCCCTGAGTAATTTACTTTTGATTGACTTTCATTTGGTGTAACTAAAAGCATAGTAAAAGAATAAAACAAAATATAATTATGTATGGAATGTTTTTCTCTTTGATTTTGTAAATCAATGATAAATTTACTCATCCAAAAAAAGCTAAAGATGAATTAAAATGACTAAAGGAAAGATGAATAAAATCATGGCAAACCAGTAACTCAAAGAGAGAAATAAAATTATAAAAATGCAGAGTTCTTGCCTCTATGATAGCAACGTCATGTTGCACAGTGTTCAATTATTTATTAGATGTAAAGAAGTATCCTGCTAGCAACTCCAGTGTGGAGGAGGGCAGTGGCCCTCACTCATCCTTGCATCCCTAACACAATACCTCACACATAATAGATGTGCAATACATGTTTAATGTATGAAATCTACTATGTTGATGGCTAGACACTGGGCTTTTCTCAGTTTCCTTCCTTCCATCTCCTTGTATAGGTAGGTGAAAATATAAGTTTCTATTTAAATTCTATGCCCTTCTATCTATATTTTATTATGCTGGCTTCTGCATGCCAATTCATGGAAACTTCTGCCTCAATATTGACTTGAAAAAATGGTAACTATGGTAAGAAGTAGAGGTTCTTCAAATGAATAAATACTGATAGTCAGTTTTATAGTAGAGGCCTATTCCAGGAATGGAGCTATATAAGCAGAGATATCTACAAAGAATATAAGCAAGGTGTGATAGACAGTGGGGAATTTAGACAGGCCTGCTTAGTCAAAATTCTTCTTGTGTCCCTTGTCTTTGCACAGCTCGCCAAACATTTGCTTTTCCTGTCTTCCTGTGAAATGTTTCCTGTCCTTTGAAGTCCCAGACCCCTAACCCGTTCCCTTCAGCTCTGGATGATATATAAGGCTCAACTGCCTGTCTGTCTTTGAACTTCATATTATCATGAAGCCCCCATATGCCAATTTAATCCTTAGACAAAGCCCAAACAACCAAGAGGGGTAGAAAGACATTGTTCCTCCCCAACAAGTTTAATTGATTTCATATATATAGGCATGAGCAAAAGCAGATTCACAGTTGTGAGGATGCAAAACATAGAGTTTATTCTTGTAGTATTGCTATTTATTATTGTATTATTTATTATTATTAACTTACTTTTTCCTGTCCCTGTATTCTTTTTTAAAAAATATGTTTTTATTGATATTAGAGAGAGAGAGAAAGGGAGAGGGAGAGAGAGATAGAAACATCAATGAGAGAGAAACATTGATGGCCTGCTTCCTACATGGCCCCTACCCAGGCATGTGTTCTGACCAGGAATCGAACCAGCAACCTCTTGTTGTATGGAATGACACTCAATCCACTGAACCACACCCGCAAGACCCTACCCCTATATTCTACCTCGTCTTTTCTAGTTTTCCTGAAAGAGATGCCTAGATATCAGAGATTGAAACCTCTAGCCTGCAGGTTTCCCCTAATTTTAAGCTGAATTTTAACAGCATAATCACTAAAATCAAACTCCATTTCTGGGAGCCAAAAGTACAGCTCGGAGAGTGAGGAGAAATGGGTTATAGTCTCAGCTCTCACCCATCTAACAAAACGATGAGACCTTGAACCAGACTCACCACTTAGAGTTTGGAAACAAACTTATGAGACTTTCTCTTCTAAGTTTCCGGAGTCAAAACTCTAAGAAACCACAAGGTGGAGGTAACTTCTTTATGTAATTAAACCTTTGACAACAAAAGATATAACATTTCCCAATTTTATAGAAGATAAGGTTAGAGCTTCTACATCAAAATGAGAAAAAGGAAGAATTTCACCAATGCTTGGGCAGAATTTAGTTAACTATAAAAATACTTTAAAATTTACTTGGGATTAGAACAACCCAAATATTTAAAATATTTTAGAATTTACCAGGATTAGAAACTCCATGAGTTAAAATTTACTAACCCGTAGTCTACTGTTTTCTTCTTTAAAATGTTTAATTTTTTTAAATCTAAAAGGCTCTATTTTAATTATCATACAAGCAAGCAGTATTAATAGAAGCATAAGATCTTTTCCTTTTGGAGTTTTAACAAAACCACATTGGCTTCCCTGTCATTTTCTTCCTCTTTCTTCTTTTATCTCCCTTAACTAGAAAGAGACTAGAAAGTGGCACTTTTTAAAATTATACTGGTTAACATTTAATTGAGTTTAATTGTTCTATTCTAATTTACAATTCTAAGGAGTAGACTATCACAGGGAGCATTGTTATATCTCTAAAACTAATCTCTCTATTTGATTTGTTTCCCTTTATTTAAATTGCTCCCTTTGGAGTTTTCACTGCAGTAAAAGCACTCCGTGGGAATGTGACTCCAGGGAATCTAATTGTTCTCTGCAACTATGCTGGGCCATCTACTAGTTTCAACTACAACAACAGCAAAATCCCATTTCCTTTTTCTTCTTCCTAACTCTTGCTTTTATTGTCAAATGTTTTCCAAGAAACGGGGGGGGGGGGGGGGGGGGGGGGGCACATAAAAAAAGTGGAAATTGACTATGATTGGTGCTGCTATGTTTGAAATTTCAATGTCGAATTTGGATCTTTTTCCCTGGAAGGTCTAGTAAACTCCCTCCATCATGTTTCTTGTAGTTACTAGTGGCAGCACCTGAATGTAAATGAAATACCTGTTTCTATTATAGAACCAGAAGGGGGCTTGAGCCCTTACCAGCAAAATGCAGTGAGCAATCATGCTTGCTAAATGTTTTCTCTCACTGCAATTCATCCTACTGCTCATCAATGAAACATACTTACAACAACTCTATATTAGGTAGTGGAATCTCTTTTTATTTATGATTAATACACTGAAACCAAAAAGAACCTTAAGAGTCCTTCTTAGTCATAAGGTCATAAATAGTACTGTACTTTCTTTCAATTCCGTCACTGGGAGCCAATGCTTACAATTACTTCCAAAATGAATTTTTAAAGATAATTTGAAATTACATCATGCATAATAAATGTGCTTGTAATTAAAATATTCTCCGACTTATTTGCTTTGATAAATAGTGGTTTAGGCTTTATTTTATTGTAACAATTCCATTTTTTATACTAGTTTTAAAATCTTCTGATGTCCTACTAGGTGCAGCCACTGAGCAAGGTGCCCAAGTTGATATAAATACAAATAATATATAGTCACTAACTTTAAGAAGCTTATAGTTTAGCAAGGGGATAAGACAACTTGACCTCAAATACTAGTAAAGTTCAATAAGAAGAGTTCCATAAAAAGTCAGGTGAAGAGTAATGGAGGATCGAAAGTGAGAGTGTCAGGGCTGAAGAATAAAGTGCATTGATTAAAGTGCAATGATTTCAGGAGGAGGATGGTCACTTATGTGAAAATGAGTGCCCACAACAGCTCTGGATTCATGCATCCCAGTGAAGAAAGTTTTATATTGCTATTAGAGGCTTGGTGCACAAAATTCATGCACAGGTACAGTCCCTAGGCCTGGCCAGAGATCAGGACTGATCAGTTTCCCCACTTCCCAACCTCCCTGCCTCCTCCTCCCCTCATTCCCTCAGTGCCCTGCTGCCACTAGTCGCCCACCTGTCACCTTCCTCACCTCTCCCGGTGGTCAGCACACGTCATAGTGAGTGATGGAACTCCCAGTTTCCCAGTCGAACTCCCAAAGGGAAAATTTGCATATTAGTCTTTTATTATATAGGACATGGGTTGAGTCCTCTCCTATCTCTTTCATCTTTGTGTTGAGTTACCACAGATGGTAACTAGACTTATTGAGGGATCATTTTGTAAGGTATGTTATATGTCAATTAAGAAATTTTGTTGAACTTATATAAGGTTAGCCTTATCAAATACCTTTGTTGATCAAACACTTTTTGGTTATTACTATTTAAGAATAATACTTAAAATTATGGGGGGGGAAAGTTTTCAGATATTCTTAAAATTTTTTAAAGAATGCCTACATAAAGAATGGTACATTTAAGAACTATTAACCATTAATAGTCCAATTTTAGTTACCACCCATTCTTAAAAGTAATTAATTAATATATCTTTCTTTAAAAACATTGTGTAAAGTTGAGATTTTTTCCATCAGGTCTTAATGTGTTTTCCCCTTTAGTATGACAGTGAAATATTACTAAATAAGGGTTTGAAAGCTCATATTCTAGTCTTAAAGTGCAAACAATAGTTCCTAGGAGAGGCTTCTTTTATTCCCCCATGAGTGATTGGTGCCTGACCTTTCCGTCTTCTTCATAAGTAGATTTATGATCTATACCAGTTAATGAAGGTTCCTGTGCCAGGTAAGAAAGCTGAGTCTTGGAGCGTTGCCGGATGGAAGCTCTGTAAATAAAAAGATGAAACTGTCTGTAGATTGTGGGCAGGTTGGAACAGAAGTCTACTGGTATCCAAGTCTACAAGACATATGTCGAATAAACAAAAATGTTTTCCAGGCCACCTGGTAACCAGATAAGGATTCTTTCTGGTTAGATTAGACAGAGCTATTCTTAGGGCAGAATTAGTCAGTGGGTTTGCTCCGGGCCCTAAGCTAGACCTTGACCCAGAAGGGAGAAAAAGAAGGAGGGCAAGGTTGCCCTACTATAATAGTTTACCAGAAAAAGGTGTAAGACTCAAATCCATTCTGAACCCACATGGCTCTACTAATTGCTATAATAGCACTAGACCATTGCCTTTACTTCCCTTCTCACTGTATTTTTATCTACCCATCTCCTCCTTCCCCAACAATCACCTTATGTTTTGTTTACTTCAAAGTTTTTTCAGGAAAAATAAAAAACAAATGAGCTAGTCTGAGAGGAAATAGAACCCCTAGTGAGATTTTCTCCAGGTTATATATCACCCCTTCTGATGCATTTAATCAACAAATATCTTATTAAAATATAATCTAACTTGATGTATTCATTCATTCATTCATTCAACAGAGTTTTACTGGACACATACAACATGCAATATTCCTGGAGCTATGGGTGATTCGAAGACTGATCAATGACAGACTTCTCCCTCAAGAAGCTTAAATCTTATAGAGGAGCAACACATGTACACCCAATCCTGATGTAAAGAAGAATGTGCTAAGTAAGGCAGGTTTTTATAAAGAGTATGAATATTTAAAGGAAAAATAAATATATGGCAGGTGTTACCATAAAAGGCTTCTAGGAAGAGGTGACTAAGGTAGGGTTTGCGTTTTTGCAGACTAGAAGGAAAAGCATTTCTGATTGAGAGAACAGTGTAAACAGAAGCATGAAGAGAGGAGAGACCAGGAACACTCATTAGTTATACCTAGTCCAGGACAGATGTAGGAAGTGATTGGTCCAGGTTGTTTTATTTCATTTTCCTGTGATTTCTGGGAAACAGATTCTACTCTCCTCTAGATTAAGCTTGAGAATATGTAACATTGGGAGCTGATGGCAATTAGGTTGAAACTCTTAAGGAAAGAAGCTTTCCCTAAAATAAAGCCAGTAGTGAGGGGAAGGGGGGAAAGTAGAGCTGAGGAGAGAGACCTGGACAAATCACTGACACCCCAGCCTCGCCTGAAGCCAAAGCATCCTCCTGGACTATTTAGCTATGTCAACTGCTTCTCTCCCTGTAAAGGTTAAACCAGGTCCAGTTAGGTTTTCATTCACTTGAAAATAGTGTCTTCTGTGATAAAGGCAATGTTGAAGACTTGGAAGGAGGCAAGTTTCCCTATTGGAGCACTGAATTGTAAGTCATATGGTGTAAGAGAGCAATATAAGAGATGAAGAGACCTATATTAACTGCTTAGTGCAATCCAGATGGAACCATTCACAAGCCTCTATTATTTGTATCCAGGTGAACTTGGACTAACACTATTATCAGGGTGGAGCCTGCCTATTACACATGCTCATTTAGCCTTCCTGAGAAGGCAGTAACACGTTGACTTAATTAATCTAATTTGTTACCGCGTTCTGTTAATGGTACTACCATCCTCTTAGTCACCCAGTTTCAACAAGGTGCATTTATCTCAATTCCTCCCTGTTCCTTTGCTCTTAATATTCAAACTCTTGCCAAACCTCATTATGAACAGGCATGAACCACTCCTTACCCCTACTGCCTGCTACCAAGCTGGCTTCTTCTGGGCACCCCTTTTCCCTCTCAATCTGACCTGAAGCTCTACAGTAGGGGTGTCGAACTCAATCAGAGAAGGGGCCAAAATCTAAAATCCAGCCTAAATCTCGGGCCGAATGGTTTACTGAAAAGTCATAAACTGTCATTGTGATGGAAACGCAGCGGAGTGCAGTGATGACAGCGCGGTGCGGGCCACATTGCAAGGCCTGGCGGGACGGATTTGGCCCGCGGGCCTTGTGTTTGACACATGTGCTCTACAGCAACAGAGTTATTTCTTTGGTTTTGGTAACTAAGGTGGAATTGTCTTCTCCAGATGGTGTAAGGAATAGGCTTGTGTCACCTGGAGAGAGCAGAGTGCATGATTGGGCTCAGTCTTAAGTTCATGGGTCTAAAATAAAACTCAGAGCATTAAAAGCCATAGTAGGATTATATGAAGAGAAGAAGGCATCAAGATATACTTGACTAACACACAGTCTGAGCATGGGAAGACCTATATCCTTGTCCCCTCGGATTTCTACTACTTTAATCTTACATTTCATAAATCTCTCTCTCTCTCTCTCTCTCTCTCTCTCTCTCTCTCTCTCTCTCTCTCTCTCTCTCTCTCTCTCACACACACACACACACACACACACACACACACACACACACACTATTCCACCTGTATAGGATAGGCTGTCCCAATGAGACAGCTAGGCAGGCACCCTACCTGCCAGGCAGTTCTCCTTATGATCTACTATAAACACCAGAGTTATAATTCTCAGCCCTTCCAGAAACCCACAACATCTGCCACTCCCTTTCTCAGAAGCTGCTTTAGTACTTCTCAATGCAAACAAAAGCAGCTAAGCTAGAAGATAAATTAGCTGAATAAATAATACTTGCTCTCAACATTATTATTTAGAAAATTAATTTCTTCATCCATTAAATTGTTCTTGAACCTAAAATCTATAATTAAAGAGAGACTTAGCCTTCAGAAAGAACTTAGGCAAGGAAAGATACAAATTAACATTCTATTTAGTCATCTGTTAGCAAAAAAAAAAAAAAAATCTGTCAGCCTACACAATGAGATATTTTTAACTATCTTCTCATTTAATTTATAAATCTTTCTCTGCAGAAAGTTAATAGCTTCGTTCTGGATATAGATTGTATTTCTGGATTTCTCATCCTAGTCACCAAAATCTAGACTTTGTGAGAACAAATGCTCAAATACAAAAAGTTTGTATTAAAATGGTTATCTGGTCCTAATAATAGATTGTAAGTAGACTACTTAGAACAGGTGGAATTTGGTTCATCAAGTTATCGATTTATTCATTTCTAAATTCAATAAAAGTAGCGTTTCATGAGTGATATGTTCTCCAAAGGAAAAATAAAAAACTCTAAGCATAAACTTAATGAACTACCTTTTGAATATTAAAAATAAATAAATTTATGTTTGTGCGACTTGAAGTTGTTGCCTGAATGTTTTGTTTTAAGCTCTTAAGCCACTTTTCAATAAATGATTAGCTAGTTATCTTGAATGAGCAAGTCCTGAATTAAACGAGCTAGAAATGTAAGAAAATGTTAGAGAAATATGGTGTTAGTTCATTGCCTACTGTAGTATCCTAACTTTAGGAAAAGAATCTTTAATAAAATTTTCATTAATATGGACAATGTTCCTGAGCAGAATTCTTCTTAATTCACAGTCTTTTAATATTTAAAAAAATTATTTTATTAAAACTGTTAAACCAGAATGAAAGCCTAAATTTACAGTTTTGCTAATAGCATACAACAACAAATGATTGTTTTGAGAATGAATACCCATATATTTATCCATATAAAAATAAATACCTAAAAATAAAAACTAAATATTAAATAAATACATAGCTGATGTTTGGGGAAATTATCTTTAAACATTAGAAAACTAGTGACCTGGTGCATGAAATTCATGCACATTAAAAGGGAATTAATTAGAGGAATATTTTAACATTGCTATTTTCCCTTTCTCCATAATAGAACTGTCAGAGACGAAAGAAAATTAGTAAAATGTATATGAAAATAACATATACATTTATTAATAAACAATCACAACATGATATAACAACAACAAAAACATGTTGTAAAAAAACAACACTGATGCAAACAATCATTTGTGAAAAAGCCAGGAGGCTCCCTCCTCCCTCTTGTAAGGGTCCAGAGTGCAGAGGAATGGGATTCCTGGCTAGCAGGCCACCGACAGCAAGCTGTCCAATGGCTGATTCTACGAAGAATGGGGCTCCCTTTTGTCAAGGTCCAGTTTAAAGGCTGGCCACGCCCCTGAATGCGAGAGACCCAGAGTTCTGTCATGCCCCAGCTGGGGCTCAGAGCTTCTTCCCACCGCTGCCACACCCCACCTGGGACCCAGGGGGAGCTCCCTCCCATCACCAGCCTGCTGTTCGACTGAACAGTCATTTAGGCCATGATGGCCCGTGGCTTTTTATATATTAGGACTAGAGGCCCGGTGCATGAAATTAGGACATGGTGATCCTCAGCCCAGCCTCCACCCTCTCCAATTTGGGACCCCTCAAGGGATGACTGACTGCCCATTGTGAGAGAGACAGTCAGATAGCCCTCTCACCATCCAGGACTGCTGGCTCCCAACTGCTTGCCTGCCAGCCTGCCTGATTGCCTCTAACCATTCTGCCTGCCAGCCTGACCACCCCCTAACCACTCCCCTGCCAGTCTGATCGATGCTTAAGTGCTTCCCTGCTGGCCCAATTGCCCCTAACTGCCCTTCCCTGCTGGCCCGGTCACCCCTAACTATCCTCCCTTGCCAGCCTGGCTGACCCTAACTGCCCTCCTCTGCCAGCCTGGTCACCCCTAGCTGCCCTCTCTTGCAGGCCTGGTCCCTCCCAACTGCCCTCCCCTGTTGGCCTGATCACCCTCAACTGCCCTCCCCTGCTGGCCATCTTGTGGTGGCCATTTTGTGTCCACATGGGGGCAGCCATCTTGTGTGTTGGAGTGACTGTCAATTTGCATATTACCTCTTTATTATATAGAATGCAGTTCTTATTTCATCTAATTAAAGCATGTTTGACTTTAGAGGGTTACTCTGAAAGAAATATTTGAATTCAATTGCAACTCAGAAGAGCTAAAGAAATGAATCTGACCTCCAGGTAAGGTGGCAATTCATTCCACAGTTAGCTTTGATATGAAGACTCAATACAGATATTTTCTAAAACAACCACATTTCTAAGTTTAATAAACAACATTTTAACTATAGAGCATCTCTATCATGACCCTAACCCTAATAAGATGAGAAGCTAACGTTAAACAAAAACTCACCATTAATTAGAAACTGGACTGTCACTATAGCCACCAAGAATTTATTTGCAAGAATGACAAGACTTGGGCCTGTGCTTAGCGTTCTCCTGGTAGTAACCAAAATGTTGCCTAAGGGTCGTAGCTGAAGAAGCCTCCTAAGAATATTTGAAAACCTTAAAATCTGCCCCATGGCTCAAACTTACCTTAAACTAGCCCGGTAGCTCCCTCTGCTAAAGGACTGTTTGCTCTCAAGTAAAGCATCTTCAGTATCATCTTTTCCTATTTCAACACAGCATGAGGGATTCCTTAGTGTATGCAATAAACAGAACCATGTCAAAATAAAATTACTTACTATGCTTGCCTAGCACATAATTATCATGTCTGATGCTAAAACAGACATTAACTATTATCGATACTTTATTGCAATAAGTAAAATAGCCCTTGTCCAGCACATCCTAACAAAAAACTTCAAAATACTTAGCAAGATTGAATCTTTCAAACCACATATGTATAATAACCTGTGTTATCACCACAGAAACAAATATCTTATTGCATAAATCATAAAAAAATCTTAAGGGAAGCCCACTAGAAGTAGGGGGTAAAAAGATAGACTCACCAAATTAATATATATATATATTTTTTTCAGAATAAATCACACATGTTTTATGTATATAGTTATATTTATTATATATAGTTACAGATCATACAATTATACCCAGTGGAGTTCAAAAATTGATATCTGACATGGTAGAGCAAGTATGGAGTGGTTGATTAATGTACGTTGAGATAAACCACCAAAACTGAAAATTCAGATTGAAAAAAAGGTGTGCTAGAATCTGAAATATCTATTTACACTAGTGAAAATAAGCACAAAACATTTTGATTATTGATTCATTCACTTAACTAACAAGAATAGAGCTCCTACTGTGTGCAATACACTATAGGGAGTCTCTCTTATTTGCAAAGTGTGTGTGGGGAGGGGGAGGAGGGGATAGGGCAAGAGGGAGGGATGAAGTTGAATGTTCTTCAACAGAACACTTGGGCTCTATGACTTGATCAAATAACTGAACCTCCTGAGTGCCTGTCCTTTCCTTTATAATTTATATAATGCCTTCAAGGGCTTTTGGGAAAACAAATAAGACAGTGTACATTAAAATGCATAGAAAAACATAAAGTGTTAATACATTAACTATTTAATACAACATATAAGCATAATTTAAAAAGCCCTTACCCTTTATGCTCTCCTCATTAAGGGCTTGATCTCCTTGACTTTGCAAAGTCACTAGAGTGAAGTAAACTCCTTTTCTTTCTAACAATTCCTCATGTGTGCCTCTTTCCACTGCTGCACCATGTTCAAAACCAATAATGACATCTGCAGCTCTAACTGTGGATAGGCGATGAGCGACTGAAATGATGGTATGCCCATGCTGAATCTGTAACAATGCATAGTGCACCATTAAATGAGACTGTGAGACAGAGCTGGCATCAACCTTTGTTTCATCTCTGAATCCACAAGTAAGTCAGAGCCTCAGTCCCTGGGAGAATCCTTAAACAGGCTGTGCAGACATTGAAACAGCAGCACACTTTCTCACATTGTTGGTCCAGTTGTTGCTATTACTCAATAGCTAAAAACAAAAAAGGAAAATTTAAAACTCACAGATTTTGCCCTAGTCAGTTTGGCTCAGTGCATACAACACTGGCCTGCAGACCCAAGGTTCCCAGATTCGATTCTGGTTAAGGGCACATACCTCAGTTGCAGGATTCTCCCTGGCTTCCACCCTGCTCAGAATGAGGCAGGAGGCAACTAATCATTGTGTTTCTCTCACATCGATATTTCTCTCTGTCTTTCCCTCTCTCTTTAAAAAAATCGATGTCGGAATATCCTCGGGTGAGGATTAAAAAAGAAATAAAATAAAACTCACAGATTTTCAGTTAGACCTAACAAGATTTTAACTTTTACATGTGCAACTTCTGGAAGCAAATCATAACTGTCTTCTGTTCAATGGTGAGGAACATTAGAGTCAGCCACTGTTTCTCTCTCTCTCTCTCTCTCTCTCTCTCTCTCTCTCTCTCTCTCTCTCCCCCCCCCCCCCCCCTCAATAAGCAACCTTTCCTACAACAGCACAAACATTTCCACATGTAAAATGAACTCAGACTTTCAACAAACCTTACTCAGTGCCTCTTGCACCTTGGCTTCGCTCTCATTGTCCAGTGCCGAGGTGGCCATGTCCAAAAGCAGGATTTTCGGGTTTCGAACCAGGGCTCTAGCAATGGCTACTCTTTGTTTCTGGCCGCCACTCATCTGGCCTCCTCCTTCTCCAACAAGAGTGTCAAATTTCTAGGAAGAAAGTGAGCCCAGAAATGAATAGGAAGAATTTGAAGACTCCTGACTAATCCATCATGAGACCTTTCTAGCTTCCTCCTCAAGCATGAATTTTCAGAGGTTTAACTTTTGCTGAAATACCCTTTCCTGAAAAAGGTCTCATCAATATTTGTGTTTAAGATAAAGAAATCGATGTCATCTCTTATTCCCAGGTTCACTGGCTGTATAAATGTTTCTGTTTAGCTTGACTTCAAATAAAATGTTTCCACCAAGCTAAAAGTTGAGATCCTAAAAATCCATTTTAGTGGATGAGAGCACTTATCAGGTCTCATCTCTTTCCTCTAGCTACACAACACAGAAAAACACAATGCTAAAGCTGTCTTTCTATTGTGAAATACCAAACCACCTTTATAATCATCACCATCGACAGCAAACAGTTGCCAAGTATCTTGCATGTCTAGCATTATATTGGAACCTCACAACAGGTCAGACTCTTATCTTGCATATTTTTTAAAAATATATTTTATTGATTTTTTTACAGAGAGGAAGGGAGAGAGATAGAGAGTTAGAAACATCGATGAGAGAGAGTCATCGATCAGCTGCCTCTTGCACACCTCTTGCACACAGAATGTGGGGGTGGCCATTTGATATGCTCACAACCAAGGTACATGCCCTTGACCAGAATTGAACCCGGGACCCTTGAGTCCGCAGGCCGACGCTCTATCCACTGAGCCAAACCGGTTTCGGCTTATCTTGCATAATATTAACCAATGTGAGTTGAGCATCCGCCATGTATAAAGAAAGCACAGAGCTGAGCTTTATACATATCATCTCATTTAGTCCTCACAGATGTCCCAATAGGTACTACTATTCCCCTCAATTGATAAGGCAATGCTGAGGAGCAAGGGGTAAGGTAACTTCTCCAAGTTTATAGAGCTGGCAAGTGGAGAGAAGCTGGGGCCTATATGGAGGAAGTCTGATGCCAGAGTTTTATGCTCTTTAATCATTATGTTATATTACCACTACATGGTTGTAATCCTATTCACACAGAAAATTTAGAAGGTGGGCTAGATATTGCTCTAGAGTACTGATTCTGAAGCCAGACCACCTGAGTATGAACCTTGTCTCTCCTGCCTTAAGCAAGTTATTTGACCTTTCAGAGGGCTAACTGAATAGGTTCAAGTGCTTAGAAGAATGCCTGATTTGTAGTAAGCACTATACTAGCATATGTTTTAGTGAATAACACTGCTTCTTTGACTTAGCTAACCATTAGCAGCAAGCAAAATTCATATAATAATATGGAATTGTTTTTGTTGTCATTGTTGCTGAAAATGAAGAAAAAGGAAGAATTTTGGAATGTGTTAGATACAGTGCTGAGGACACATGTTAGCCACCTAAGTTCAAGAAAATTAAACAACAAGGGGAGAATCAAAAGAGCATTGTGCAAGTTATTGCCACATAACAAATTTATCATCTCTTTGACAAATGCTTAGTAGATAGAATAAAGAAATTGTATCTATGTCAAAGGGAGCTTTTAAACGGACGTTCCCCAGCTTAGTAGACTTTTAGTAGATTCACAACATGGTTTCAAACAAAGGGGAAAACTCGATACTTTTCCGGCCTGACCCAAAAACATGACATTAAGAATTTAACGATTTAGAATTCAAATGAAAATAAATACATCTCCTAGAACTTTTTTCCCCTTCTACCATTCATGGGTTTCCCTCTGGAATGAGAGGTGAAGGGTACCTGTGGCAGCCCCATGATGAAGTTATAGGCATTGGCTTCCTTGGCAGCTCGGACTATATCTTCCATCGTCGCCCCCTCTCTGCCATAGCGAATATTCTCTGCAATGGTGGTGGAGAACAGAACAGGCTCTTGCTCCACAATTCCAATCTGAGCTCTAAGCCACTGAATGTTAAGAGAGCGAATGTCATGGCCATCCAAAGTCACCTAGAGAACATGAGCACAACATCACATCTCTCAGAACTCTTCAGGGTCTGGATCGTAATACTATGTTGTACTTAACCCATGGGGAGAAAAAGTAGAGACCAACAAGATGATAACGAAAACAATTCCTCTTATAATATGGTTGCTTATATAAGAATGACAATATACTAGTATAATTGAAATCAAATATAGTTATAGGACAATTCATTGTAGAAACATAAATGATATTAAGATCACCTAATTTAACGTGATTGGCAAAGGGTTTTACTTCCTCAATAAAGAGTACAGTCACGTGTGTGTCTCTCTCCCTTCTACTAACTATTAAAAAAAAAAATCAATGGAAAAATATCCTTAGGTGAGGATTAACAACAACAAAAAAGAGTACAGTCAGTTATTCTTTGAATAACATACTGTGAATATATTACTATGTTTTTTTAAATATATATTTTTATTGATTCCTGAGAGGAAGAGAGAGATAGAAACATCAATGACGAGAAAATCATTGGTCAGCTAACTCCTATACGCCCCCCTCTGAGGACCAAGCCCCCAACCTCAGCATGTGCTCTACTGGGACTTGAACTGTGACCTCCTGGTTCATAGGTCAATGGCCAACGACTGAGCCACAGTGGCCAGGCACTATGTTTTGACTTGTGACCTAAAATGGACTTCAAAAGATGCAATGAAAATAAGCAATGATTCCTATCTTGTATATATGCTTTATAATAAAGCTTACTTTCTAGCTAGATTCACTAAAATAATACTTTGCTAATTCAACAGGAATTGAAACTGTGAGTGGGATGAGAAAATTAAAATTACTATGAGCAAAAATATTAAAATATTACATCAAAGAACCATGATTTTAATATATTTAGAGTATAGTTATGCTGGTATGAGGCCAAGAATATACAATCAAAAATGATATGTGTGTGACATAGGAAAATTCTTGTTTGTTTGCCATGTTAGTGTAATAGTACATGCACTATAGAGAATTCATTGCATTCGAGTATTTAATATGTACTCAAACGATTCTATCTTGATTAGAATGATTTAGAGCACATGTGTCAAACACAAGGCCCGCGGGCCAAATCCGTCCCACCAGGCCTTGCAATGTGGCCCGCACCGCGCTGTCATCACTGCACTCCGCTGCGTTTCCATCACAATGACAGTTTATGACTGTTCAGTAAACCATTCGGCCCGCGATTTAGGCTGGATTTTAGATTTTGGCCCCTTCTCTGATTGAGTTCGACACCCCTAATTTAGAGAGTGAAAAGCCCTCAGTACTTAACAGATCTGGGTTCAAATAGGGTGGATGCAATGCTCAATCTCTCTGACTCTTCTTCCTCATTTGTAAAATGATATTTACCTTTGATAATCATTGTGAAAACAAGTAATCATTTTTATAAAGTATTTTAATTATAATATGTTATAAATAAATGGAAACTATCATATTTATTTTCTTACTTTCAGCTTATGTTTATAATCAAATAAACACAAGGAAAAAAAGACTAAGTAGTTTGTGAATTTATATAATTTTTTAAAAACCTAACTTCTCAAAGCTGTAATAAATAACTGTTCTCTGTTAATTCCGGCCATGGAAGCTTTCCTATACTTAGCATTTGAAGAGCTTCAGGAGGACTATAATAATTTTGTTATTATACAAAGAAATAAATGAAAACTTCAGTTCACTGAGGAGGCAGCCACTTGGAATGTGTCCATCAGAGAATGGACTGGTTGTTCAGTGAACATGGTCATATAGGGAATTAGTGCAGCCACAGCCGTCAAAATCAGTAAGTCAACCCCGCATGTGTCAGGATGGTCTCGGTGTATGCTAAGCCTTTGGGCTTGATTAAGTTATCACCACTTGCACTTTCCAATCCCCTGTAGTGAGAAGTTTCTGGAAGACACACACCATGCCTTTACTGGGGTCGTAGAATCGTTGGATGAGCTGCAGGGCTGTGCTCTTCCCAGCTCCGCTGGATCCTACCACAGCCGTCATTTCCCCTGGTTTGATGACCATGCTGAGGTTATTTAAAATCTGCAGAGAAAAGAAAAGAACAATGTTAACAGCTAGGCTGCAAGTTAGGATGTTTTGTGAGGATATTGTGTTTGTTTAATTATATCCTGCATCCATGAGTAAGCAGCAAATTAGTAAACAGTGCCTAGGATGAAGTTTTAACATTTAACACATTACTTATTATTTAGCTGAAAGCCATGGCCAACAAATAAAATGATGTGTGGTAACACTTGAAGTTGAAGTAAATCAACCTCGTCCACTTTTAAATGTTCCTGAATCTCATTTAAAACATCCTGACATACTAGGATACCTCAAGAGGACGGTTCCAATTATTTAAGGGAAGAAAGCCATTAAGTTAGAAAAATAATACAAATTTACTAATCACATATTAATAAGCCAGTTTTCAAAGTTTAAGCTGTCATACACTTGTATTGTGTGTGAGCATATTATTTGAATGAATAACTGTGTCTAGCAGATGTTTGTGGTATATTTGCTAGATACAAAACTCTGTTCAAAGTAGAGGTTGAATGCTGGTAAGCCTAGAAAGGAAAGAAAAAGAAAGCTAAGTGATAACCATGTGTTGGATATTTTCACTAATTCAGTGATGATTTTTGTACTTATTATGTAGAGGTGGCTTGGGGTTCTCTATGTTTCAAAATCTCAAGAATCTTTCATTCCACACTATAGGGTCAGGCTTACAAATTTTTACTTACTGGAGTGAGTATGCTCCTTTTTTTTTTTTAATTTTTATTATCACTATAGTCTAAGTACATCATGGCACCCAGCAAGGCTAAATACACCCTTGTGATATGAATGAAGAATATTTACAGGTCTAAATAAGAATATTTTCTTAAAACAAACTCTTGGCATTGGAAATAGCAGATAAAACAAATGAAATAACTGTGTTTCACTTCAACTGATATTTGTTGAACAGCTATTATGAGCTGGTTCTGAACAAATATTAAAAAGAAAGTATTGAGCCATCCCTTCAAAGATCATTATTGAATGAACATCACCTTGTGGTTTATATTTCACAAGTACTTTTATATTTGTTATGACAGTTAATGTTTACATATATATTAATATATAACATTAATAAAAAATTTACTTCATAAAATAATCATAATAAATGTACTTATACTTTATATATACATACCATAGGCCCAGTGCACAAAATTTGTGTATTAGGGGGGAGGGTCCCTCAGCCCAGCCTGCACTTTCTCCAATCTGGGACTCCTCAGCAAATGTCCAACTGCCGGTTTAGACCCAATGCTTTGGATTGAGGCCTAAACTGGCAGTCGGACCTCCCTCTCACAATCCGGGACTACTGCTTCCTAACCACTCACCTGCCTGCCTGCCTGATTGCCCCTAACCACTTCTGCCTGCCAGCCTGATCACCCCCTACCCGCTCTCCTGCCAGCCTGATTGTCCCCAACTGCCCTCCCCTGCAGGCCTGGTCACCCCCAACTGTCCTCCCCTGCTGGCCATCTTGTGACAATGTGGGGGCAGCCATATTGTGGTGGCCATCTTGTGATGATGTGGGGGTGGCCACTTGTGATGATGTGAGGGTAGCCATCTTTGTGTTGTGCAGGTGTGAGGGTCAATTTGCATATTACCTCTTTATCATATAGTATAATGAAAGTATATATGCATATATGTTTGTGTTTATCTGCGTTATAGATATGCATTATCAAAATTAATTTCATGGGATTTAGTACTATGGGGATAACAGAAATATTATTAAGAAAAGGTGGCTAGAGGTACTCTGTTAAAATTAGGAATAAGTCTCATTTCAAAGCCAATTCACTCAGGGAAAGTAGATCCTAATTTTCTGTAGAGTAAATTGCCTTTAAAGATATTTGTTCAATATATACAGGAAAACCAAATTTTCTTCACTATGGGTGACTATGAGCATATTACAAGTTTACCTTTGCACCAAAGACTGATGATATATTGGCCCTGATGAAATTACAGATAGGAAGTAAAAAACTGCAAAGACAGCAGCTTTCCTTTGCCACTTCATATCCTGGCCCCTCTGAGTGTTCTACCTTCTGCATTCTCTAAGGAGGTGGTTTGACATAGTTGTACTTCTTAATTGTTCTGATTGCCTTGCATTTTATTGAACTCATGGTTACAATGACAGGGCCTGACACACTCATTTCAACAGAGTCATAAAGGTGACTTAACCAGAAAGTGCTGCCAGACTGTGTTCTTACCAAAGGGGTTTGCACAGTATTATCATCATGACGGAATGTGGTTTGCTGCCTGAGAAATAATACGACACCCAAGGACACTTCCAGAGAAACATGCTTCTAGTCCATGTTCCTGGAAACTGAATCATGCTTCAGAAAAACAAACAATTCATGGCTCTGGAAATGAATCATCAGGAATAAAATGCTGTTGTTCCTGAAGAAAAGATTGGCACTTACCTTCACCTCTGGTCTGGAAGGATAGTGGAAGGTCACATTGTGGAATTGAATTTCACCTTTAATTCGATCCAACTTGTAACCATCTTCTGACATGCAGTCAATAACAGGTTTCTGGAAGAGAATGTAAAAGGGATATAGCAACATGTATTAGATGCATTTACTGTCCATCCCAGTTTGAATCTACTCATAAAAGAGAATAACAACCAGATAAGACATTGCAGAGATATGCTAAATATAAGTTTCTTCCACATTAAATAATTATTAATAATAATAATTAGCATTTATGGAGATATTATATTATGATATATTAATGGTATTATGCTATGTTACTATATAGTATATTAGTATATAATATGTTATATGTATTATGTTATATATTAAAGTACATATACATTTTATCTGTATTATATTATATATGTTAACATTGTATCTAATAAAAGAGAAACATGCAAATTGATGGTACCTCTGCTACACCCACAAGCCATGCCCACCAGCTAATCAAGAGTGAGTATGCAAATTAACCTAACCAAGATGGTGGTGACCACAGAGCTGGGGCAAGCAGGAGGCTTGGGTTGCCCCTGGCAATGGAGGAAGCCAAGCCTCCTGCCTGCCCTGGCCGGCCCTTGCCTCTGCTCAAGGCTACAAAGTTTCAATTATAGAAGATAAATAAATCACAGATACCTGCTTCCAGCTGGCATAGGCCTCCGCTCAAGGAGGCTCTGAAGGGGGAAAAAAAAAAAAAGGAGAAGCTGGGAGCTTGGGTCACCTGGGGCCATGGCCAGCTTGCAAACAGCCATCAGTCCCTCACCCAGGCTAGTCACACCCCCATGGGTTGAGGGTCCACACTGGGGGGCTTGGCCAGACTTCAAACAGTCATCAGGCCCTCACCCAGGCTGGCCAGGCACCCCAATGGGACCCCCACCCTGATCCGGGACACCCTGCAGGGCAAATCAGCTGGCCCCCACTCATGCACAAGGCCTCTATACTAATAAAAGGGTAATATGCTAATTAGACTGGGAGACCTTTTGGACATCCTTCTGGACAAAGCCATGGTGGCAGGGCCAAGGTTTTAGGTGGTTAGAGGCCAGGATGGGATGGCAGTTGTGGATGATCAGGCCAGGATGGGATGGCAGTTGTGGGTGATCAGGCTGGTGGGAGGCAGGGCTGTTGGGGGTAAGCAGACCAGCAGGGGGGCCAATTGGGGGTGAGCAGGCCATCCTGGGGGGTCAGTTGGAGGTGATCAGGACAGTGGAGGGGGGGGGGGGCACAGTTTGGAGTTAGCAGGCCAGCAGGGGGCAGTTGGGAGTGAACAGGCCAGTGGGGAGGGGAGGTGGGGGCGAGCACACTATCATGAGGGGAAATTGGGGGTGATCAGGCTGGTGGAGGGGAGCATTTGGGGACGAGCAGGCCAGCAGGTAGAGTGGTTAGGAACAATCAGGCAGGCAGGCAGGTGAACGGTTAGGAGCCAGCAATCCTAGATTGTGAGAGGGATGTCTGACTGCTGGTTTAGACCTAATCCCTGTAAACCAGCAGTAGGACATCCTTTGAGGGGTCCCAGATTAGAGAGGGTTCAGGCTGGGCTGAGGAATACCGCCCCCCATGCACAAATTTCATGCACTGGGCCATTAGTATAATATAATATAATAATATATAATATAAATACCATATTTTCCGGCCTATAAGACGACCCCCTAATTTTTACAGTTAAAACATAGGTTTAGGCCTATATTCGCTGTATAAGACTACCCCCCACTTATGAGGCAACACCAGTTCTTTTTTTAATAGACCGCCTCTCTGACTCTGGCCAATTTTCGGTTGACTTTTTTTCGTTTCAAACGTCGTCTTATACGCCGGAAAATATGGTAACTAATATATACTTAATTTTAATTTATATAAAATATTATGTCAATTAGTAAAAATTATATATCACATTAGTTAATTTATTATTTATTGACATGTTACTATGACATTATTATTTAACAACATATATAATATATAGCACTGATCTATATATTAAGATTACTATGTATAATTATATTATTAAGATACCATGGAAGACAATGCACTGTTTTAGTGTGCTTTTTTTCATTTATGTAATTGTCACTATAACCTAACAAGACATTTTTTCACTTGAGGATGTTGAGAAATCTCAGAGGTAAGTATCTTGCCTAAGGCCACACAACTGGCCAACCACTCTGGGGTCTAAGATTTGAGTAACTGAATGTCCTCAGGGGATGTCTTCAAACACTATCAACTTTCAGTTGATTTGCTGAATTTCACCTCTGCTGTTGTTAGTAGTTTGCCTAATCTAGAACTTAACCATTCCAGTTCCTCAGACAAGGTCCTCTCCTGCTACCAGGACATCCCCAGGTCAGCTTTTTACTCTTTCACACGAGAGAGAGAAATTCATCACCATATCTCTATTTGGGGCTATAATGTAACCTACTTTCTTCTTGGGTCTCTAATAAAGATAATAAAATAATTTTCAAATGCCTTAATTTTTGACACAGTTTAAGGGGCTTTTTAGACTCATCATCTTACTTGAGCATATAACAACTCAAGCATGAGAATTTGGATCATTCAACAGGCCTATATGGTTTTCAATAATCTCTTCATATCCGAATACATAAAATCCCAAAGTATAAAACAGATGAAGTGATGAGAAATTTTCTCAGGAAGGTTATATGCCTCATAAGTAGCTATGATTTAGGGAACTCACAAAGCATTCTTGGATTTACTGGGCTTCTGACTTACCCTAGGGCATTTTTTTCAGAGGGAGAGAACATGTTGGCATTTTCCCCTTCTGTTCTTAGATTTTGACTTTCTACCTTGACCTCCGATGATTTAATAGATTAACCAGAAAAATCCTAGCCACGCTATCATTGTCCTTTTCAAGCTGGTACAGACTTTCCGTCACATTTACAAAATAATCCAATCATGTGAACTTGGCCTTAAAGTCCTGCATGATCTGGCCCCTTCCCATCCCGCTAGCCTCTATCTCCTGCTCACTCAGTTTCACCACACTGGCCTTGTTTTAGCTTCTTGCATTCACCAAGCTATTTTCCAAACCGAAGGCCTTTCTTCCATGAATACCCTCCCTGCTCTTACCTCCCATTCACCACCCTCAGTCTCCCTTGGCAGGGCCAACTCTCTTTCCTTTGGTTCTCAGCTCATATACCACCTCCTCAGAGATAATGCCATCATCATCACTTAATTTAAACACTCCTTCCCACCCCCAATCACTATCACATTGACTATTTAAATTCCTTCAGTGTACTATTTAATATTATTTTCTCTTTGAATGTGCTTATTTCTTTTAAAAAATATTTTTATTCATTTCATAGAGGAAGGGAGATGTAGAAAGATAAGAACATAAATTATGAGAGAGAATCATTGATCAGCTGCCTCCTGCATACCCTACACTGGGGATCAAGCCTGCAATCCAGGAATGTGCCCTGACTGAGAATTAAATAGTATTCTCCTGGTTCATAGGTCCATGCTCAACCACCTGAGCTATGCCAGCCCGATAAATGTGTTTACTTTTTTAGTGCCTGTTTCCTGGTTATGATATGAAAGCAGGTGCCTTATCGGTTCTGTTTCACTCTTGCACTCCCAATTCAGAACAGGGTGAGACTCATGACAGCACTTATTGAATACTGCTGAATTAAGGGCATTCGATAGTTTCTGATAGTTTTCAACACTGAGGGTAAATTCCTTAGGAGTTCATTCTTCTTCCCACCCCCAACCTATGAATAGCCTTTACCTTTGGCCTTTACATACCTGGTCTATTGTCTCAAAAATGCTGGTGGCTGCTGCACGTCCAGTTGCAAAGGCTTCCAAACAAGAAGATGCATTGCCAAGATTTAAAGCTCCCACTATGACACTCAGGAAAATCTGAAGTGAGAAGAGATAAACATGTTGTGAATGTGTTTTGGGGCTATTCAGGTGAATTCAGAGATTTTAAGCAAAACCAAGTGGATTAGAATAGTGATATGATAATTTGATTCATTATATAAATAGCCTTATTATGGTTTTCCTGGTCAAAGTGTCCCTGAAATAATAAAGACAATTTGATTAGCTTGCAGGCGTCTTCAAACTATGGCCCATGGGCCACATGCGGCCCGCAGAGGAGTCTGATCCGGCCCGCCAGGTTTTTTGGGCAGTGAACGCAGCCGAGGTGTTACAGTAGGAATTAGTAGTTCATATAGTCCGGCCCTCCAGCTCTCTGAGGGACCGTGATCTGGCCCCCACTTTAAAAAGTTTGAGGACCCCTGCTAGAGCTTGGTACACACAATATAGATCTGCCACTACTATTACTGCTATATTACTCCTACTAGTATACTAGCTATTAGAATAACTACTATTACTACTACTACTGATATTATACTACTACTAGCAATAATAATGATGATGATGATGATAATAATAATTAATAATAAGGTTATGTTTCTATGTGCTTTATCCTGTATTACTTCATTTAATCCTTAACAGAGGTGTGTGGAGGTCACCTAACTTCATATATGTCACAATATATTGTATATTAAGTGACAGAGCAGTATCTAAGACCATTCATGACTGACTTTCTGTCTACCTCCCAGGTTCATCTGCTGGAGGTTGCATGCAGGTGGAGTGGCCAGGTTCTTGTGCAGAGCTGAGGACGCTGTCATTGATTCACCAACTCAACAATCTCGTTAGGTTAGGTAAAGGCAACCTGATCATAACCCAATAGCACTCTGTTTTTATCAGTTTATAAAGGAAGAGAAAATTCCTCACACTGGCCTCCAGGAGGAGCACAAGACTCCTTCTCTCCACCCTTCCAACCAAAGACTGATTGACCATCACTTAACTCAAATGGAGGACACTTCAATGGTCGCCATCTATAAGGGACTACTGTTATTTGTTGAGCTAAATATTGACTTTTGCATGAATGTATTCTTTTTCGGATAATTATTTTCAGATGATCCTGGTCTGTGGTGATTTCCATGAGCTGGATTCTGCCCAGAGTTCCTTTCTACTACTCTCTTCCTTATGGCTGGACCACAGGGCTTCTCAAAGGCTCCCAGTCATCTCCCTCCCTCTTCAGTCACCTCCCCTTTCCACTCAGGATTATGTGGGTCAGCCCCCTCTTGACTTCTCCCTGAATTCCCCACTCTATGTAGGGGGCAAACATTATCTCTTCATCTGTCCTTCTTGTTCCTTTTCCTTAATTATGGCAGGTAAGTCCTCCCAGGGGCAGGTTACTTAATCTTTCAAGCCCCAATTTTTTTTTTTTTTTAATCTATAGCACAGGGATAATGAGAGCATGTACCTCATGCAATTGTTATGAGCATTAAATGAGATAATGCACTAAGGGTGGTTAATCCAGTTCGGCCATATAAATAATAATGATGATGATGAAAGAAGCATGATTTCACAGTTAGGAAGTGATAAGATGAACAAACAGAATAGTAATTGTGGTGTAGTTTGGGTTAAGACCACCATATTCCAAAGTCTTCCTATCCGAGCAAAGAAACCCTTCCATGTGTACAACTCAGGGGTCAATAAACATTGTCTCCAAAGTGCCAGATGGTAATAGTTTAGGCATTTCAGGCCACATGGGCTCAGTGATCGCCCAACTCTGCTATCTAGAACAAAAACAGCCACAGACAACATTAAGCAAATGGCTGCAGCTGTGTTCCAATAGACCTTCACTTACAAAAACAGGCAGCAGGCTGGCGTTAGCTTGCAGGCCATAGTTTGCTAACCCTTGGGGGTCTAGATTCTAGACTGACTAACTAGGGTAATAAACTGAGGTTTGTGCTTAAATCCTCACTCAGCTAGGCTTTGCAAGCATTACCTCAAATAAAGGTCTCTCTCAGGGTTCTTAGGAGAGCAGTGAGTGAGATAAGTCAGGGACATGCAACTAATACCTCACAAAGCTGGCTCACATCCCAATAGACCCTCATTGCTCACACCAAATATCACTCTTTAGCCCTACGGACTAGTGTGGGGAAAGGGAGGGCTGGAAGGACCACTGGGAAGCAATCTACCCGTGGATGTGATGTGCTGGAGAAAAGGGGATCTGTGACTACTTGGAAGACAGATCCAGAGTCAGGAACACAGTGGTTAATGGGTCAGGCCCTCAACACTTGAGTTCAAATCCGATTTTATACACTGGGCACATATTTCTTTTTTTTTCTTTTCTTTTTTTTTTAATTAATTAATTTTTTTTTTTTTACATATTTTAATGATTTTTTTTTGCCCCCCTCCCTCCCTCCCCCATATCCCCTCCCTCCCCATAGTTTTATGTCCATTGGTTGTACTTATATGCATGTATACAAGTCCTTCGGTTGATCTATTATCTCCCCCAGATCCTCCTCCCCTCCCCGCTGTAATTTGACAATCTGCTTGTTGCTTTACTGTCTCTATATCTATCTTTTGGTTCATCAGTTTATAATGCTCTTTATTATCCACAAATGAGTGAGGTCATGTGGTGTTTCTCTTTCATTGATTGGCTTATTTCACTCAGCATGATGTTCTCCAATTCCATCCAGGTTGCTGCAAATGATGAGAATTCCTTCTTCTTTATGGCAGCATAGTATTCCATTGTGTAGATGTACCATAGTTTTTGGATCCAATCATCTGCTGACGGGCACCTAGGCTGTTTCCAAATTCTGGCTATTGTAGATTGTGCTGCTATGAACATAGGGGTGCATATATCCTTTCTGATTGGTGTTTCTAGTTTCTTGGGATATATTCCTAGGAGTGGGATTACTGGGTCAAATGGGAGTTCCATTTTCAGTTTTTTGAGGAAACTCCACACTGTTCTCCACAGTGGTTGCACCAGTCTGCATTCCCACCAGCAGTGCACGAGGGTTCCTTTTTCTCCGCAACCTCGCCAACACTTGTCGTTTGTCGATTTGTTGATGTTGGCCATTCTGACAGGTGTGAGATGGTACCGCATTGTTGTTTTGATTTGCATCTCTCATATAATTAGTGACTTTGAGCATGTTTTCATGTGCCTTTTGGCCTTCCTTCTGTCTTCTTTTGTAAATATTCTATTTAGGTCCCTTGCCCATTTCTTAATTGGATCATTCATCTTCCTTTTATTTAGTTGTATCAGCTGTCTGTAGATGTTAGAGATTAAACCTTTATCAGTGGTGTTATTTGCAAATATGTTCTCCCACACCGTGGGCTTTCTTGTTGTTTTGTTGATGGTTTCTTTTGCTGTAAAAAAGCTTTTTATTTTGATGTAGTCCCATTTGTTTATTTTCTCTTTAGCTTCCATTGCCCTAAGGGCAGTATCAGTGAAGAAGTTCTTTTGGCATACGTCTGAGATTTTGCTGCCTGAGGATGCTTCTAGTATTTTTATGGTTTCCCGTCTGATGTTTAAGTCCTGTATCCATTTTGAGTTTATTTTTGTGTATGGTGTAAGTTGGTGATCTAGTTTCATTCTTTTGCATGTGTCTACCCAATTTTCCCAACACCATTTATTGAAGAAACTGTCTTGATTCCATTGTATATTCGTGCCTCCTTTGTCAAATATTAATTGAGCATATTGATTTGGGTTGATATCTGGGTTCTCGATTCTATTCCATTGATCTATATGTCTGTTCTTGTGGGCACATATTTCTCAACCTCATGGCTTTATTTCATTTTTAAGTGGTAGTATAATAACATCAATTACAGAATAAAATTATATTACCTATGATAATTTTATTAAATACCTCACTCACTGCTTCACTCCATGTATATAATTAATAATGTTATTTTCTATTACTGCTATTATCTTTTATTGTTGAATCCTGAAACTTAAGAGGGGCATAAAAGAGCAGCCTTCTTCACCATTCGGTTTCCTTACATTTTTCCCCTCATAGATCACAGAGTATGATTTTTGTCTGGGTACAATTGATACTAATTACAATCATTTATGTGAACTCCTTACCATTTAAGCCCAATTACTATGCAGCCAATAATGATTTTGTGCATCACAAAATGCATTAAATTAACCTAATTGTTAATTAGTTTAGTGGATTAAAAAGCTCAACTCTTGCATACTCAGTCTTCACAGTTTGCTGCTCAAGCATGAGTGAAAGAGAAGAGGGGGTGGAAAGAGAGGAGGGGTGAAAGAAGAAAGAGAGAAAAAAAGAAAACAACCACAATCAATGCTTATTCTGTTAAAGGATGTCTCCCACTTTCCCAAAGAAAATTTCTTAAGGTGTAAGAGGAGGCTTGCAGGAAGAGGTTAGAAGTAAAAGGCAGGTTTATAATTGATGACTAATATAGAGAATATAGTCAATAATATTTTCATGAATATGTATGGTACCAGATGGGCAATGGAAATATCAGGGGAGCACTCTGTAAAGTTTTTGACTGTCTGATCATTATACTGTACACTTGAAACTAATATAAAATAATTGTGAATGTATATTATAATTTTAAAATAAAATTGTTTAAAAATTTTACAAAACAAAGAAGTATTGATGACTAAAATGTTAGATGTAGTATGCATGTCTGCATAAAGTACCCTGTGTCCCCGAAAATAAGACAGTGTCTTATATTAATTTTTTCTCCCAAAGTTGCGCTAGGTCTTATTTTTGGAGGATGTCTTATTTTCGGGGAAACACGGTAAGTACTTAAATATTAACTGGGAGAATTAATTATCTACAGAAGGTAAGAATAGTCCACAAACTGGAAACTCATAGGTGAGAATTGTTAATTAAACAAGGGGGTCATTAGACTGAAGTGGTTTTATGTCTTAGTAGCTTACATAAGCAAACCAAAACCTAAGCCTGAAATTGCCTCAAGGTTAAGAAATCAAAACACAAGCAACCAATCACAAAGAGCCAATTAGGTTTTTTCAAATAAGACAACTGGGTATGCTATAACCCAGTGGTCGACAAACTCAGTAAACAGAGCCAAATATCAACAGTACAATGATTGAAATTTCTTTTGAGAGCCGAAAACCAACTCTGTGCATGGGCCACGAAGTTTCAATAGTACAGATATTTTGTGGAAAAGCCACACTCAAGGGGCCAAAGAGCCGCATGTGGCTCTTGAGCCACAATTAGCCAACCACTGCTATAACCAATCAAATAATGTTTTTGTGTTGCTTCAACCTCTTCTCTATAAAAGTCTTTGCCCTCACTTCTATCAGTGAAGCCCTTCTAACACCTTCTATGTTGACACCACTTAATTAGTATTATTTTTGCTGAAATAAACTCCTAAAAGTTTTAATATGCCTCAGTTTTTCTTTTAACAGAACCATAAAATTGGATTATTGTAAAGAGAGCTCCAAGGGTTTTTTTTTAAACTCACTCTTCCCAATTTAATTTTTGATTTACCAAGTTATTTTTTTCTGTCCTCTCCTTGCAGGCATAGAATGAAAGGAAAGATGTCTTTTCTCAATGCTTGTACTTCTGCAGAATGAGCAGATATAAGCATGTGACCAATAAAATACGTTTGCATTACTGCTCAGCTGAGCATTTTATTGGCTTGGCATTTTAATTATGTTTCCACAAATATGTTCATTAGCACATATATTGTGCTACTATTAATCTCAGTTATATGAGCTGTTAATTTTTAGCTGAGAAATCACTGACTTTCAATTTTCATGCCATATTATCTTTTGGATTCAGTCAGAAAAATGGTTGTTTTGCAGCTATAAAATCTTTATTTAATTGAAAATCATTAAGTTGGTGGTCTCATCAATTCGAATGCTCAGCATCCCTTTACTATAAAATGCATTCGTGTTGCTCATTTCTGCAGGTGGACTCTGCCGAATCATTGACACTGTCCTCCCTCAGACAGTAAAGGAATAAACAAAATGCCTTAACGGTGGGCTTTTCTGAGATACCAACAGGAAATGCTACACGTGGGTCATCAAGAACCAAGTACCTGGACAAGGGCTCCAGCTGTATATTCTCCATCGTCCAGGACAAGCTTGGAGCCGTACCAGAAGGCCAGTGCATAGCACAGGAAGATGAGACACCACATGAATCCAGTAAAAAATCCCATCACGATCCCTTTTCTAATCCCCCAACGCTGGGCAAACACAAGGTTTTTCTCATACCTGTGAAGAGAAAACATTTGGGTCTATTTCATCAGCATCAGTAGCAGCTCAAGTTGGAATGTTTAATTCAGGAAAGCCAATGATGATAAAGGCATCCAAACACAGAACAGCTTTAGGAAAAGAAAACAATAACTTCTGTGTAGTTACTTAATGCTTGTCTCAACCTGGCAATGAAATGAGTTTAAAGGATGATGCCAAACAAAATCTCATAGTTGATCACTTCAGGGATGAGTACAGGGGTGTAAGCTTTGCCTCCAAGAGAAAAGAATTGTTTAGCACACATGTCTAAACATGACGGATCCAGTACTGTTTGTGCTTACATTGTTTCATTAAGTCACATGACATGCTTTCTATCAGTTTTCTTCCAGGTTTGAAAATAGTGTTCGCACCAACTCATCTGCATGTACTCACCTATCCTCCCTGTGACCAAGAATGCTATGTTGTAACATGACGGGTAAGATTCACAGCCTTGGTACATGGATAACTAAGTGGAAATTCATTCCAAACACTAAGCTTCAGTATTTCTATCATTTAGCCATTAATGGGCATTGTCTTAAAGCATAGTCGTTCTGTAACTGCCTTCCTACATCTCAAAAAGTAAATTTGTGGATAATTTTAACATTTCATATGACAAAACGGAATGTCTAGCCTATGTTTGTTAATTTTTAAAACACTCACGCTGCTTGTTTTATGAACAATAGAAGAAGATATCTTTCATAGTGGAGGAAATATGCAACTGGAATTTTTTTAATGAGAAATAAGAAAACTTTATTCCACAAACCAAAAGAAGCAAATGAAAAATAAAAGAGGAAAAGAGATAATTAGAGACTGTAAATCCTATTCTCTTTTTTTATTTGGTGAATTTGCTAGCAATTGAGAATGTGTAGTTGAGTAGCTGAATAAAACACATTGAATAAAAAAGTGTTCGATAAAACTGTGTGAAATTGCACTTTAGATCATGGCCTTTCCTTGAGGCATAAACTGTTACAGCTGGGTATGCTGTATAGTATGTGTGCATACACCCCACCAGAATTAGAAGTAAATACCTAACCCAAGGTGGATTTTTAAAAATTACCAACTCTAACATCTTCCAAAACACATAGCTAAGGGCTTAGGAGTCCTTGTAGTGCTCTGATCGCTCTCATTACTCTGCCAAGCTACCTCTGAACAAAAGCTCCTCTGAGTACCATAGACAAAGGTGAATATGCCGCTTTACACAAAAAAATGGGGAAGCTTCAGAGTAGTATATGGATCAAGGAAATTCAGGAAAGTGGCAAACATTTCAATTAACCAACCTTTCAACCTCTTTTTTCTCACCACCAAAAGCAGCCACTGTTCGAATGGATGAAATGACTTCATCAGCCACTGACCCTGCTTTCGCATAGGCCTTCAATTCATGGTCAGTAAACGTGGACACACTCTAAAATCCAAAAGAAAACAATATCTGAAGACCAGGTAATTAAGTCAGTCTGTCACTCAATGATTCATTTAGGTGAGTAAACAGGTGTGTCATAGTTTAACACAAGACTACATTCTCACCAAGGAAGGATTTGGTCTAAAGCTGATGCGTGTTTGGTTGTTGCATTAAAAGTCAGCCTCACAACCATCAACAAAACAACAAGAAAGCCCACTACATGGAAGACCATATTTGCTAATGCTATTTCAGATAAGGGTTTAATCTCCAAAATTTACAGAGAACTTATACAACTTAACAAAAGGAAGATAAACAATCCAATAAAAACAAAAAATAAAAATGGGCAGCCGAAACCGGTTTAGCTCAGTGGATAGAACATCAGCCTGCAGACCAAAAGGTCCCAGGTTCAATTCCGGTCAAGGGCATGTACCTTGGTTGCGGGCACATCCCCAGTAGAGTGTGTGAAGGAGGCAGCTCATCAATGTTTCTCTCTCATCGATGTTTCTAACTCTCTATTCCTCTCCCTTCCTCTCTGTAAAAAAATCAATAAAATATATATTTTTTAAAATTGGCAAAGGATCTAAATAGACACTTTTTGTAAAAGGACATACAGAAAGAATGCCGAGAGACATAAGAAAACATGCTCAAAGTCACTAATCAGAGTTGCAAATCAAAATAACAATGCGGTATCTCTCACACCTGTCAGAATGGCTATCATCAACAAATCAACAAACAAGTGCTGGCGAGGATGTGGAGAAAAAGGAACTCTCGTGCACTGTGGTGGGAATGCAGATTGGCGCAGCCACTGTGGAAGACAGTATGGAGTTTCTTCAGAAAGTTAAAAATGAAACTTTCATTTGACCCAGTAATCCCTCTTCTAGGACCATATCCCAAGAAACCAGAAACACCAATCAGAAAAGATATATGCACTCCTATGCTCATAGCAACACAATTTATAATAGCTAAGACTTGGAAACAGCCTAAGTGCCCATCAGCAGATGAATGGATTAAAAATTATGGTACATCTATACAATGGAATACTATACTGCTGTAAAAAAAAAAAAAAGAACTTTTACCATTTGCAACAGCATGAATGGAACTGAAGGGCATTATGCTAAGCGAAATAAGCAAGTTGGAGAAAGATAAATATCACATGATCTCACACATATGTGGGATATAAAGATCAACATAAACTGATGAACAAAAATAGACCCAGAGACAAGGGGCAGGGGAGAGGGCATTAGAGATCAACCAAAGGACTTGTATGCATACACATTAGCATAGTCAATGGACACAGACACTGGGGCAGTGAGGGCTGCCCTCAGGGGTGGGAGTGTCTGGGCGGGTCAACCAGGGGAAAAGGAGACATATGTAATACTTTAAACAATAAAAAGTAAAATAAAAAATAAATGATACTGCTCAAACTAAAAAACAAACAAACATTCAGCCTCAAAACCCCTCTCGCAGAGTAAGTCCCAACTAGGGCATTCTGTGAGACCACAGTGTTTCATCATTCTAGTCAAGATGTTTTCTAGTCGAACAGGGTGGGGGTGGATGGGCAAATGGCTGTGTTGGTGGATGGGTGGGTAGGAAGATTCCAACCAAATAACTTGTATGCATATATGCATAATCCATGCACACAGACATCAGGGCGGTGAAGGGGTAGGGGGTGGGCTAGAAGTGGTCAATGGGGGGAAAAGAGGGACATATGTAATAATTTCAACAATAAAGTTTTAAAAAATAAAACAAAATACATCCATTATTAATTATTTTTAAAAAGTCACATTTCATTGCTGAAACCGGTTTGGCTCAGTGGATAGGGCATTGGCCTGCGGACTGAAAGATCCCAGATTCGATTCCGGTCAAGGGCATGTACCTTGGTTGCGGGCACATCCCCAGTAGGGGTTGTGCAAGAGGCAGCTGATCGATGATTCTAACTTTCTATTTCTCTCTCTTCCTCTCTGTAAAAAATCAATAAAATAAAAAAAGATTATTTTTCTTAAAAAAAAAAAAAGTCACATTTCTTTGCTACTGGCCAAAGCCCATTGCACAATTCACAGACAAACATCAGAGGCAAAGACCAAAGGTCAGTGCAGGCATCACATTGTTAGAATATAGAGAGGTACCGAGCCTGCAAAGGCATAATGAGGCAGAGGTAATTCCACAGGAGAAAGCTTCAGATAAATACTACACTATTCATCTACCAACTGCCTTTGCTTTCCACAAAAAAAAAAAAAATAAAAAGACATTGTACTTAATATTAAACAAGTTACTTTTTCTAAAATTGGACTTAGATCGAATCCTAGTTAGAATTAACTACCAACAAAATTCCTGGCACAGATGAAGAGACAAAGAGGGGGAAAGGCAAATATTGTGGAAAATCATCCTATTCAGCAAACCTAAAAAAACATCGAGTACCCACACTAAATATTTCTCTTCCAAGTTTTTCTAAACCTTTAGCAGCAAAACTCCTATCAAACAAACTCTTAAGCACAATTCTCGGATATAAAATAAGTAAAAGTAGTATTTTATTGCAATATATTTATCTCACAAGTCCACATTTTATAAAACTTTTGTGAATTGAAAAGGCAACAGTAAGAAAAGTGAGGCTTCTTTCATTAACATTTAAATTTGGGTGTTATGGGTAACTGTAGTTTTTACCGCAATCCGTTTCTAATTTGTTTCACAAATATGTACTGGCAGCATGGTAATGAGATAATTAAGTAGTAACGAATGTTATCTATTTTTGCTGTAATTACACAATAATAATCTCACTGAAATTGATACGGGAACTTTAAAAAAATGTAAATTGGGGAATATCTAACAATTGCTCGTGTTTCTCATCTTAAGTATAAAAGTCAAAGGCAAACAAAACCCATAATATCAAGCCGAAACTGGTTTGGCTCAATGGATAGAGGAAAAGAGATAACTAGATAATTCAGTCTGCGGACTGAAGGGTCCCAGGTTCAATTCTGGTCAAGGGCATGTACATTGGTTGCAGGCACATCCCAAGTAGGGGGTGTGCAGGAGGCAGCTGGTCGATGTTTCTCTCTTATCGACGTTTCTAGCTTTCTATCCCTCTCCCTTCCTCTCTGTAAAATATCAATAAAATATTTTTAAAAAACAACAACAACATAATATCTTCTATCATGTCATATATTGTCCCTCCACCTTTTCTTGTCTTGTTTTGAATTGAGCCCAGGGAAGATGCCTGTATCATTTTCCACAAACAGGCACAGACTTGAAGTCAAGAAGAAACCAGCACAAAACCATCACGTTGCAAATTACTTGAAGTTGAAAAGTGGGCACTGAGACAAGGGAAGCCGTGCTCTCAGCCTGTGTAAAGCCAAGGAAACCAGGCCACATTGTTGGTCTCTTAAAATGTGTCATGTGATCCGGTAGAGTGTGAACATTAATGTATCATGGGTTTAAAGAAAGAGACTACATGTATATGGCAGGAAAATTTTTTAATCAAATGTTTGCAGAATCCCCACAGACCCTCACAGAAACTGAGGCACCTCTGGAGTGCAGCTGGGGAGCATTTGGTAGAAAAGACTTATGGAAAGCTTGCACGCCATGGTGGATTGGGAACAAATAAAAGCTAATATCTCTTTAGTAATTAATTCTGTGTCAGGTGCTGTGCTAAGTGCATAACAGGGATTATGTCTTGAGTCATCATGGTGACTTTGGCAGGTAGTATCCTTGTTTTTAAGATGAGAAGACTGAAGTTTTGATGAGTTACACATACCTTTGTTAAGCCAGGTTGGAACCTAGTTAAGTGCAGTGAGCTCTTTGTTATTGTCCCTCCGTATGACCTGGCTCTATTGAATAATAGAGCAAATGGACTGTAGAGAATATTTTTCTAGAAAAATATCACCTGGAGATTGGTACATGTTGCTCAATAATGCCACTTTAATTCTACTCTCATTTACAGCAAATTATTAGTGTTGCCTGGTCCCAGGATTTGCTATCTAATGTGGTTTCTCTGATAGTGAGCTATAATCATTTCTCAATCCTTGGGAGTGCGTTTTAACTGGGATAACCCAAAATTCCTACTCCTACACTTTTTTTTGGCCTGTGCACCTGGGCAATGGAGTCTGCTCTTGGGAAACTGCTGGAAATGGACCAAGAAATCTCTCTCTGAAACTGATCAGATGGAATGGAGAGAGAACACAGTTGTGATTGCAGAAATTTCTTTTAGATGCTTGTTATCAATATGCGTATATTTGTTGGGCCTTTTTGAGGGAGCATCTGAGGTTGGGAGAGCAGGGAAGCAATAGGCAATTAGAAAGTGTGTAGAACATTAGGGTCAGTCTCCCTTGAATTTGAATTCTATCCTGTCACCCACTATCTGTGAGTCCCTTTACCCCTCTGAGTCTCCATTTCTTATATTTAAAATGGCATCAACACTTCATAAGATTGTCGTAAAGATTAAAGATATGTATATAAAGCTCCTCGTAGTGTCTGGCAAAACAGTAAATGCTCAATAAGTGTAGTTGTTATTGTTATTAATACAGTAATATTCATGTTATTAAAATATCATTAATCCCTAACCTATAGAATGTTATTTGATACTGAGGAATAACCAGTCAAAATAGTGATAAAGATGTTGACAAGCCATACTCAAGAGAAGGGACTCAAAGTTATATTTTCAACTGTTCCTCAGAGCCAGTATCTCCCCACGGAAAGCAAAGAGAAGACACCCTTACCAGACCAATGACGGCTGCTCCCAGGCCAATGAGAGGGCTGACGGAAATGATGACCAAGGTCAGTTTCCAACCCTGATAAAATCCCAACAGGAACCCACAGATGCTTGTGGTCATGCGCTGGATGAAAATGGCCATTTGATCAGCAATGGCATCATTGATTTTATTAATATCACTAGAAATAAGAAAGGCTTTGATCACTACAATGGCATTGGTCAATTCAAATGTCTCACTGAGAAATCTCAGTCTTTCCCTTCCATCTCCGTACCCCATCGCCCTTGGGAAACATAACTGACTCTCACATCTGGAAAAACCTGCTGCAGCTTGGGAAGTCATCAAGCCTCTCCTCTCACAACCAAGAAAGTTTGTCCTAAACCCAGTTTTCCCAACTGAAGTCCATTAAATATTGGCAAAAACTTTTTAAAACCATCTTATTTATATCTTTTTTATAGTTAATACTAGAAGCCAGTGCACAAAATTTGTGCATGGACAGGGGCCCCTCAGCCCGGCCTGCACCCTCTTGCAATCCAGGACTGCTGGCTCCCTAACCCCTCACCTGCCTGCCTGCCTGCCTGATCACTCCTAACCACTCTGCCTTATCGCCCCTAACCACTTGCCTGCCTCCCTGATTGCCCCTACCCACTCTGCATACCTGCCTGATCACCCCTAACTGCCTCTGCCTCAGCACCACTGCCGCAGCTTCATTTGGAAGAACATCCAGAATGACGTCTGGAAGGTTGTTCAGCTGTCTGGTCTAATTAGCATATTATGCTTTTATTATTATAGATACCCTTGATATGTCCTGCAGAGCCATTCTTCCCTTCTTTACTTCTATTAAGTCCTTTTAGGTTCTGGTCACATAACAACTAATTAATAAAAAGTTATGTAACTCCCCAGAAAGAAGTAATATTTTCTTCCCTATAGTTCCTTAGCAATGTAACTGTGTGTGTGTGTGTGTGTGTGTGTGTGTATTGTTGCAATCTGCTCATAGGCAGTATAGAATCATGGTTAAGAGGTCAGACTCTAGCCCTAACTGGTTTGGCTAAGTGATAGAGCATTAGCCTGTGGACTAAAAGGTCTCAGGTTCGATTCTGGTCAAGGACATGTATCTTGGTTGCGTGCATATCTCCAGTGGGAGGTGTGAAGGAGGCAACTGATTGATGTTTCTCTCTATCCCTCTCCCTTCCTCTCTGTAAAAAATCAATAAAAAATATATATATAAAAAAAGAGGTCACACTCTAGAGCCAGACTCTGAGCTTAAGCACAAGCCTTTCTTGAGCAAGTTACTTAACCATTCTGTTCCTCAGTTTCCTCATCTGTAAAATGGAGAGAATGACAGATCCTACCTCAAAGGGTAGTAATTTGGATTAGCTAATATATGTAAAGCATGTAAAACTGTACCTAGGATATAGAAAGCAGTCAATCTGTGTATGTTCTGGTTATTTATGTGCTTGTACCTTTTATTATCCTAATAGGCTGTAAGTTCCTTGAAATGAGGAGTTCCGTGCTTTATGTTTATGCTTTGCATAGAGATAATGCTCCATAATACAGTTACATTAAATTAACATCCCCATAATTTTTTGTCGAGATGGAGCAAATAAACATTTAGGACTTGGTAGCAAAAAATGACCTGAGATATGCAGAGATTGGACAATTGTATTCTAGCAAGGCTATGTATCTGTCCAAGGTCATAGTAAGAGGCAGAATGGGTGCTGGAATCTAAGGGTCGCAACATTCAGTCTACTTTATTTTCACTACATTGCACACTATCTTTAATGGGACTTCAAAGTTTCATTCCATTGAACTAGGTCTAATTCTTCATGGTTCAACTAATTACTCAGAGCTCATTCAGAATCCCTGAGGGGGCTATTAATGACCCAAACTAGTATTCAGGAGTAAACTAGATTTACAGACAGTTTTTTAGCTTGAATCTAAAAATTATGGATTTTTAATTTTTGTTTTTATGTGCATAAAAATTACCTCAACAGTCAAAGCAAGGGAATTTGTTCTAGTTATATTGTTAGATACCTTATAGACACCTAGATTGTGACGTCCCTCAATTTCTCCTTTTGAGGCCAAATAACCTACTTCTTTTAACTCTCTTCTATAATGTCATTTCCAGTAGTTTAATCAAAGACTTACAAACCAAATTATAGTATCCTGGCTTTCAATTTATAATGACCATATTTGATAAAACATCACCCATGAAAAAGCCATCACCTATAAAAGCCTAACTTAAGAAACAAAACATAAAAATAGCTAAGAATGATAAAATAAACTAACAAAGTGGAGACAGACTCATAAATACAGAGAACAGACTGACAGCTGTCAGGGGGTGGGGACTGAGTAAAATGGAGGAAAGGATTCAGCAAAGAAAGAAAAAAAAAAGACTCACAAACACAAACAACAGTATAGCGATTGCCAGAGGAAAGAAGGGTGCTGGGGGGAGGTAGAAAAGGGTAAAACGGGGATAAATGGTGATGGAAGGAGACTCATCTTGGGATGGTAAACACACAATACAATATACAGATGCTATATTGTAGGATTGTATACCTGAAACTTAAATAATTTTATTATCCAATGCCACCCCAATTAAAAAATAACTGAGAATGTTTCCAATTGTTATTTAATTTAGAAATTAGAGTTTATTACAAAAAAATCATACATAAATACATACATAAAATGTCCTACCAGCCACTTACTCAGAAAATCTTGTATTCAGCTCTCCCACTGAATTGCAGTCGAACCATCCTATTTCCATTCTCATTATTTTTCTAAAGTAAAGTTTTCTCATTTTCTGTATTTGACGCGCTGAGGCAATTACCCACGAGCATATCTGGAAATGGAGCAAGGCATGCTTCACATTGCAGTTAACATTATTAATTCCTCCTCTCTCCAGAAGAAAACACTTCCAATGTAACAGTTGAGAAAAGGAGGGAAGTAATTCACAAAATGCCTCTTTTGGGGATCTGAGTGTAAGTGCTGGCATCTGCTCCCGTTGCAGGGAAGCCAGAAGTCCTGGGTTTGAATCCAGCTCTGCCACTTTTAGCCTTAACCTTCCTGAGCTTCATTTTTTTCGTGTGTAAAATAAGACTCGAAGCACCAAAAATAATTATTGCTTTTAACTCACTAGTCTTGCATACCACTTCTGAGTGAATTTTTCCCCAGAGGCTTACCAACAAGCTTCTATGCATAGTTTTCAAGCTTTTCGACAACAAGTATGACATAAACTAATTGTTTCCCCCAACCAAGCAAAGTAAGCCTATAATTAAAACTCCCAGCGCCAAATGGGAAAAACTAATGCATTTCTCTCTTCAACTAGCACTAACTTCCTAGAATTATTGATTGAAAGGGATGGAGGGTTGTAGAAAGCGGTTGTAGGGTTAAGCCTCGGACTGACCTGCTGGCAAAGTCACAAACAAGTCCCAGCTTGGAGGGCACAGTCCATTAAGCTTGATCTTGTGACTGCTCCCTAGATGGTTCCTGGGTAGCTAATGGGCTGTGGGAGAGGCAGCAAGTGCTGCCAAAACAAGTGAAACTTACAGCAACATTGTAAATTACCTTGTTTGTCCCCGACTATAAATAAAGCCTCAGCTTTGCAGTCTGGATCATTCTGTGGCCTCAGCCAGGTACAGAAGATCCACCTAGACCCAAATGGGTCTCTTTGTCTATCATTTCTCCGTCCTTCATTGCCCCAGCTCAGGCTTGCCGAACCTTTGGCTGGGGTGGGGGTGGGGGGGGGGATTATTTTTTTCTACAGGAGGTGGCAAAAGATTACTTTTCCCCTTAATAAGGGTTAAGTGACTCTAGGTCTTTCCATAGCTTAAATCTAGAATGTGCTCTACATTTAGTTTACAGAATTTGGTTTGAAATGCAGTTGAGTGAGACTTTAGCATGAAAGAGAAACAGAGAGTAAAGTTTGCTTTCTTCCAATTCCCCATGTCTGGCTTTCTCCAGACCACTCACTCGCCCTCTGCAAACTCACCTGCAGTGTCTATTTCTGAGTTTAGAAGAGAGTGTGAAGTAGGGAGGGCAGGGATGGACAGGACATTGAAATTAAAGGTCTGTCTCTGTCTCTCTAGAGTAGGGGTGTCGAACTCAATCAGAGAAGGGGCCAAAATCTAAAATCCAGCCTAAATCGCGGGCCGAATGGTTTACTGAACAGTCATAAACTGTCATTGTGATGGAAATGCAGCGGAGTGCAGTGATGACAGCGCGGTGCGGGCCACATTGCAAGGCCTGGCGGGACAGATTTGGCCCGCGGGCCTTGTGTTTGACACATGTGCTCTAGAGAGCTGCTTATATCCTCTCCAACTGAGAGGAAGAGCTTTCTCATTCTCTCCTGGCTCCTCTCCCCCCGCCCCCCCCCCCAACCCGGAAAAACAAACACACCACTGTAGTCCTCAGGATTTCTGAGTAACTTAAAAGTTAAAAGAATACACGTTGCATCTCATTGTCGTGCCTTTAAACCCAGATGTTGATCAAGAAGTAAAATGGCCGGAGTGGCTCGGTGGTTGAGCATTGGCCCAGGAGTCAAAGGCACTGGTTTGAGTCCCTTGTGAGGGCACATGCCTGGGCTGTGGGTTTCCCCAGTGGGGAGCGTGCAGGAGGCAACCCGATCTATATTTCTTTCTCTCTCCCTCTCCCCTCCTCTCCCTTTCCCTTCCTCTCTCTCTAAAAAATAAACAAACACATCTTTTTAAATGAACAAAAACAAAAAAAGCCCACGATGGTAAAAAATGAAGTAAAATATAGGTGCTACTAACTTGAATATATCCTGCGATAAGAACTGCGACAGCGGTTGCAGCATAGTAACTGGCAAATTTGACCATTTCACTTTCAATGTCCATCAACCTTCAAAAGAGAAAATTGTAAGACTCTCAAGGAGGATCAAGCTACCAAAGATTACATTTGTGGGTACAGAGAAATTTAAATACATGTATTATACATATCTATTAAATATGGATAAGTGTTTTTTTTAATCTATATAGGATTATGAACAATCAAAAAAGAATAAAAATCCGTCAATAGATCTCAAGGTACCAATCACAATCGAGATGCCTAACCCCCTTCATTTTTGCAGGCCGAGATGCTAGGCTTGTTGGAAGCCCAGGGCCCTCGGTGGCAGCCCAGTACTCTGTCCACTGAGGCCCCTTCACTCGGGCTCTCTGTGCAGTGATACGTAATCACAGCGACAGGGAGATGTGTGCTGTAAATCAGGAGGCTTACTCTCCCTCCTTCAGGAATCCAAGCCGCTCTGCAAGTCTTCCATCTCAGAGAGACACTGTGAGGAATGTCATCTTCCCACAGAGGCAGAAAAGCGCTGTATTGGCAGAGCCTTTCTGCTGACTCCAGCCCAGGAAGTTCACTCTCCAGGGCGCTTTCTAAGGTTGAAGCTAAAGAACTTATGGGGAACAGCAAAAAAGCTCCAAGCATTTTCCAACTCCTCTATCACGCTGAGGCATAGCGTTTGGGATTGGCAGGGGCAGGGAGGGGAGGAAATCGATTTTAGGAAATAAGGAACTTTATAATTAGAAAATTAACACGTTGGTTGATGACTGCCCTGATCCTCAGGGACAAGATAAATGATATGGAGTCCATTTCTTTAGAAAATCAGAAAACAGCCTCTTCAGTATAGATGCTCTCACCCCACAAGCTTCCTGCTTTCTATCAGGACTTCCTTTTGTGACCAGGCTGGAAGTGTTCTCCCCTCTACTGACCTCAAAGCAAGTATCAAAGTATTATATAATTCATTTAATTCAGAACAGACTGTTATCTGTGACAGATTTTATTGCCACCTTGCACTATTATTCAATACCTTTATTGAATACATTTACATCGAGTATATACATACACACACACATATATATATACATTATATATGGATAAGGATATATATATATATCGATGTAAATGTATTTGTATTAGAATACATCGAGTATATACAGTATATATACTCGGTGTAAATACACAGATATTTGTTTTTCATGCTAGTACATTGCAAGCTACTTGAGGCCAAGTACTGGATTTAAGCTGCTTGCTTATACCGCCTGAAGCCTGGAACAATATCTTCCACATAGTAGGAACTTAATAAATGTTTCTGGATTTTGTTTTAACTTTGAAAATACTAGTGAAAGGGAAATAACTGCCTTGGTCAACCCCTCTGAAAATCTCTAAACCAGTTAATAAGTCTGTGTTCATCCCATTCCAAGGTTTTCATAATGATTAAGGGAATCCTGAGAATGAACAAGACCTAGAATATTATAAATATATATGTGAGGATATATATATATATATATATATATATATATATATATATGTGTGTACATGTATATACCCATATACGTGTATATGTGTGTGTATATATATATATATATATATATCCACAGTCAGAGGCTTTTACAAAAACTAATGATAGAGTGTATAATGAGTAAAGCCTTCTAATGTATAAATGAGTCCATACTCTGAGTTCTCTGAAATGGAATTTGGGTGTTCAAAACCAGAAACGTATGAGCATTTGTAAGAAAATTTTACTTAGCTTTCCTGTGCTGCATCCATTCTATGGACACTCTAAGCAGAGGTGACTTAGTGCCTGTCATGAACAACGCAGCTGCCAGTTATAAACAAACCTACAGGGATTTAGAGAAATGAGCACCCAGCCAGCCCTGGGATTTACTGGAGCGAAGGTCAGGAGAATTATGTCATCATTGAGTGGGGCGGATAAGGGCACGTGCAGTTTATGATTCTTTTCACTTCTGAGGCTCCTCAAAGATAAATGATTAACTCAGTTCGGTGTTATTCTTGGGAAGAAAAAGTTATCAGTTTTAGAGACTTCTTGAGAATATTTCTGGAACAAAAAGATAAACCTCTCAGGAAAACGGACAGGAAGGAAAAGAGAGGCTGGCGTAGTTCCTTTGACTGCACATCAAACTCTTCATCATGTGCCTGGTGGAAAGCTCTTTTGATTATAAAATCCTGGAAATGATTCTAAAAATTGTGCAGGTGATTCTGACCCCAGAATGGCACCATTTTTTATTTAAAAAAAAAAAAGACAAAGTTAACTTACATCTACTTAAATTAAGTTTCCCCTGACTCATTTGCTGAAGAGAGGAGAGGGGAGTGAGGACAATTAGAGGGAAAGGAAAAGGATATTTTACAAAGTATTAATATATGAGGATTCTTACCTTGCTTTTTATTTTTAAAAAATGCATCAGAAGATTGAATCACTCAATTTACACCTCACAGTTTCATACTTACTAGAGTCATAGGTTTTTCACTTAAAATACCTAGGAGGTCATTATGATAAGGTGCATTGCTTAGCGAGGAGTTTTTCTTTTAATGGTTCCCATGCCCTGTAGACATAGGCACACTGGCACCGTAGAGTGAACATCCATGTCCGCTCTAACCTGAGCATCACGATCTGGCAAAACGTATTCATGTCCTAGCTTCAAGGTGTTGGAGACTCTGTATTCCTTAATGCAAGGAATATGTTGCTAGAACACCCATACATGAGGGTAGCATTCGGACAAAATGGCTAGGTCTTACTTCCAGAGAACCCGCAACCATTTTTTTTCCCACCCAGGAATCTACTTTTTGTTTATTTTTAATCAAGTTTTTATTTTGAGATAAGTGTAGATTAGGATGCACTTGTGAGAAATATTACAGAGAGATTATGCATGCCCTCTTTCCAGTTTCCCCCAGCACATCTTGTGAAGCTCTAGGATAGTATCACAATCAGGATGCTGAAATTGAGTAATTAAGATCAGGGCAGTCTCATTGCCACAAGGATTTATCATGCTGCCCTTTTAGATGCACCCATGCTTTTATGTGGCCACTCGTCCCTTAACCACTGGCTACCACTAATCTGGTCTCTGTTGTTATAGTTTCGTCCTTTGAAGAATGTTCAATGGAATTACACAGAATGTAACCTTTTAGGATTGGATTTTATTTCAATTAACATAATTCTTTCAAGTTTCATAAACGGCCCGTTCCTTTTTACTGGTAAGTAGTATTCCACAGTATAGATAAATCACGGTTAGTTTAACCATTCATCTGTTGAAGGATGTCTGGGTGGTTTCCACTTTTTGTCTATCACAAGTGATGTTCTGTTTCTTACATTTAAGTTCATTTCTCTGGGACAAATCCCCAAGAGTAGAATTGCTGGGTCATATAATAGCTGCATGCCTAGTTTTTTGTTTTTTTTTTAAATTGCCCAACTATTTCTTAGAGTGGCTGCTCCATTTTACATTCCCACCAAGGTATGAGTGATCCAATTCCTCCATATCCTCACCAGCAGTTGGTATTATCACTTTTTTTATTTTTATTTTAGTCATTCTGACAGGTACATACTGATCTCATTTTGATTTTAATTTACATTCCCTAACCACTAATGTGAACATCTTTTCATGGGCTCATTTGCCATCTTTATACCCTTAATGAAATGTCTGTTCATGCATTTCCCCCATATTCTGAATTTTTTTTTAACTATTGTGTTTTTGAGAGATGTTTAGTTATTTTAGATCCTAGTCTTTTGTTAGATATATGATTCTCAAATATCTCTCCTGGTCTGTAGTTTGTCTTTTCATCCTCTTAACAAGGTCTTTGTAAAAAATTTTTATTTATTAATTTTGAGAGAGACAGAGAAGCATCCATTTGTTGTTCTACCTATTTTTGCACTCATTGATTGATTTTCATATGTGCCCTGACCAGGGATTGAACCCAGAGCCTTATCATACTGAGCAGTGCTCTAACCAACTGAGCTACCTAGTCAGGGCAGTTAACATGGTCTTTTGCAGAGCAAAGTTTTTAATTTTGATGAAGTTCAATTTATCAAATTTTCTCGTTATGGATTATTTTTGGTGTCAAGCCTAAGCACTCTTTCTCTAGCCATAGAAAATCGTCTCCTATATATTTTTCTAAAAATATACACTTTTATTTTTTACATTTAAAGTCATAATCCATTTTGAGCTCATTTCTGAATATGTTTGGGATGACCTATTACTTCCTCACCATTTAATAAAAACTTTATTTTTCCTTCAATGAACTATTTTCCACCTTTGTCAACAAACAGTTGGCCATATTTGTGTGAGTCTGCATTCTCTATTCTGTTCCTTTGTCAATATCATACTGCCCTGATTGCTATGGCTATATGATATGAGTTAAAATTGGGTATATCGTTTCCCTGCATTTCATTCTTCTTTTTGAAAGGAAGATATTCTAGTTC
Source organism: Pipistrellus kuhlii (assembly GCF_014108245.1). Taxonomy (NCBI): domain Eukaryota; kingdom Metazoa; phylum Chordata; class Mammalia; order Chiroptera; family Vespertilionidae; genus Pipistrellus; species Pipistrellus kuhlii. The sequence goes on along the minus strand of NW_023425573.1, from coordinate 41,068,234 downwards.
TTTTGCCTTTTCATGTACATTTTAGAAAAATTTTGCTGAGGTTTTGATAGAAATTGTATTAAACATGTACATCAATTTGGGAGAACTGACATTGTTACTGTACTGAATCTTCTAATTGATTAACGTAGTATGTGTCTCCATTTATGTTGGTCTTCTTTGATTTCTTTTATCAGCATTGTGCAGTTCTCAGCATAGAAATCCTGTACATGTTTTGCTAGGTTTACACATAAGTAACAGTTTTTAAGTAGTTATAAGTTCTATATTTTGAATTTTGGTACCCACATTTTTGTTGCTAGTATATAGAAATACTATTGAATTTTGTATTTTAACTTGTATTCTAAGACCTTGTGGAACTCGTTTATTGGTTCTAGACTTTTGTAGGTTCTTTGGGATTTTCTGTGTTGAAAATTATGTCATCTGCCAATAAAGATATCTGTAATTCTCCCTTTACATCTTCAAATATTTAATTTTAGTAAAAAAAAAAAAACATAAAATTTTCTACCTTAACCATTGTTTAATGTACAATTATTATATCAATATTTTTTTTACCTCTTTCCTTCCTTATTGCACAAGCTAAAACTATGTTAAATAATAGAAGTGAGAGCATATATTCTTACCTTATTTCCAGTCTTATGGGAAGGTACACAATCTTTCAATATTAAGTATAAAGTTAACTTGGATTTTTTGTAGATGCTCTTTTTTAAAGGGAGGGTTTGCTTTTTGTTCTTTTCATTATGCATAGATGTTGAAACTTTCAAATACTTTTTCTCATCTATGGTGATGATCATGTGGTTATATTTATTAGCCTGTTAACGTGGCAGATAACATTGATTGTCTTTTTCAAATACTGAACCAGCTTTGTTTCTCTAGAATATAACCCACTTCCTTATGGTGTATAATTCTTTTTGTATGTTGCCCAGTTCTATCTGCTAATATTTTGTTAAGATTTGGCATCTATATTCATGAGGATATAATAATGTATAGTTTTCTTTTTTGTAATATGTTTGCCTGGTTTGGGTATCAGGATAATATCCTATATAATAAAAGGCTAATATGCAAATAGACCAAATGGCAGAACAACTGAAACAACCGAACAACTGAACAATCAGTTGCTATTATGTGTATTATGTGTGCTGACCACCAGGGGACATGTGCAGAACATGACAGGTGTCAGCCACAGTGGCAGTAGAGCAGGTGAAAGGGGGCATCAGACCACGGCGGGGTGCTGGTCGCTGTCAACAGGGCAAGCTTCTGGTGGTTACTAACAATTCTTTGCTCCTGTGTGCACTGCAGTTCTGCCAGTGCTGGCCACACTTGCACCTACTGCTGGTGCTGGAGCCACTGCTCACACCCACTGCTAGCACCTGGCACTAACCCTGATCACTCAATGCCATCAGTGGGTGCCAGCAGCTGCTGCTGGCCCTGATTGCCCTTCAGGGCTTCTCCACCTCCCCCTGCTCCTGAAGGGAGATAGGGGCCAGCAGCCACCTCTTGCACCTGCTGCCAGCACAGCCCTGCTCACACCCACAGCTGGTGCTGGAGCCACCATTCACACTGTTTTGTGGTGCCCTCTCAAATTGTACCAGGGTTGGTCTGTGTGATCAACAGAATATAGCAGAAATGACAATATGTCACTTCCATGATTTCATTAGCTTTTTAGAATTTATTTGCTCAGAATAATCAAACAGTAAGGTGAAAAAAAGATAAAAGGAAAGTCCAAATATCAAAATGCCATTTACTTCTATCCAAGTGTAAAAACTGATAAGTTAATCAGGAGGCCTAATGTTCTGTAATCTTTTTCAGCATTTTTCACTAATTGCCACTTGAAAGGCTTTAGCCTATAAATTCCATCTAATAGATTATAATTGATATATGGAAACCAATATAATAAAAGAAAAACTAGCTTCTACTATTAAACAATGCATACTTATGTTGATAAAATCATTGAGTTGCCTTGTATGGCCCAAGACTGATAGACCTATTATAATAGGTGGAGAAATTGGACTTTTAATGATATACTTTTTCAAGAAAACAAGTTGCAAGGAGTTGGGTAATTTGGGAGGCATATTAACTACTTTGAGGAAGAAAATGTCCTCTTCCTTTTCCTCTGTCCCACCCAGCTCCATTTTGTCAGTGATCTTACTACATGAAAGCTAAACTAACATAGTAATTCAGAGGTGCAACAGTATTAATGTCAGGGACCATAATAATTCACAATTAAAGTATTTAGCTCATCAAAGGAGATCCTAGTTAAAAAAAAAATGTCCAAGAAAGGTGTGGTCTGCACAATCTGAGTTATCATATGATTTTTTTACATGTTTGGTATCATGTGGACTCAGCTAAAGCCAGTGAACTTCTGAAAACCACTATTTGCTTCTCACTATTTGCTCACCTTGAAGTACATGACCCAGTAATAGTGAATAAAACCCAAGTAATGGACATCCACAGTGAATTCCTTTCTAATGGATGTTGGTGGTGCAGAATAAAGGTAGATTCATTCTTTAATTCATCTAATAAATATTTATGAGCACTTGGTGTCACGGATATATCTCTAATATTTATTTACTTATTTATTTATTTATTTATTTATTTATTTATTTATTTGTAAATCCTCACCCAAGGATATTTTTCCATTGATTTTTTAAAGAGAGTAGAAGGGGGAGAGACACAGAAAGAAACATCAATGTGAAAGAGACACATCGATTGGTTGCCTCTTGTACCACCCCAACAGGGGTCCAGGATCAAGCCTGCAACCAAGGTATATAACCCTGACTGGAATTGAACCAGGGAGCCTTCAGTTCAAGGTCCAACACTATCCACTGAGCAAAATCAGCCAGGACAGTTTTGGTCCTTCTAATAGTTATTTCCAAATTTTAAAACATAATAAGATATACTTTTAGGAATTTTCCCTTGAAAATTTTTTCTTCATAATTGTTATTAAGGACTTGGGTCTATTTACATAATAAAGAAGTCTGAATGCATTTTTTTTTAAGGGGGAGTGGTTAATTTTACATTTTGTAGTCATTTCATTCTGTAAAAGCAGTTCATCTCTATCCTTCAACGTTAATGAAAGACTTAAAAGATAGTCACTGGAGATAGTCCCTCTTTCATACAAACTGTTCTGAGTCTTCTAAATTTAGGGGGGGGGGGGAGAATATATATATATATATATATATATATATATATATATATATATGTATTCAAATTATGTTCAAAATTTTGGTTAAATGAGTGAATGAATAAAATGCCGTTAAGAGTAAATAATGTTATGGACAGAGTGATTTAGAAGGGTTTTTCGTAATCTGGAATCAAGCCTGTTAAAACTTTTTAAATGAAGGCGAAAAATATAAATTCACTTAGGAAGGCCATTTCAAGTGTCTTTCTAGCCAGGAGGTGCCCAGCTCTTTGTTCTTAAACCTGAGCATATGGGTTCATACGTGCAAATGACCTTGTTCTGTCCCTGAGGCATTGGGAGGCAGGCTGCAAAGTCCAAAACAGTGAGTCAACCTGTGTACTCGAACTCTACTGATTACCAGGCAGCTGTTGGGATTATCACAAAGAAAACAGTAGTAGCACAGCCAGCTCTGGCTAATCCTCATGGTTTTGTGACACCATACCACTCTTCCATGAAATTCAACTACTCACTGAGACCAGTGGCCCCTACTTCAAGGCCTCTGGCATACTAATAAAATTCCCATTATACAGAAAAGGTTGGGGATTATTAGCCATGACCACAGAAACTAAGGAATGGATGAGAGCTAGGAAAAAAAAAAATAAAAGGAAATCTTGTATCTAAGACATGACATTGGACTCAAGTAAAATCCATGGATCATCTTTTGGCATTAAGTATTGATAGCCCCGTCCTTAAACCTATACACCACAAAGTGGTTAAATTTGGATGTTGCATTTAATGGGCAATTTCCAAATATGTTTTTTATTAGGATTTTAAAACCTGGTAAGATAGGAGAACCTCAGGGCAGTGTAATTTGTAAAAATGTGGGTAAATTTATGTTTCTGTGTGCTCTACATTAGATACCATTCCAGCTCAGAACATGGCAATATGTTCCCTCTACACATTTTTAATTACAATTTAAGATGTGAACAAAAAAGTAAAAAATAGCAGCCTACCCACAAGGTATTCCATTAGTCACGTTCTGGTTGAGGGAGCTGTTGGTCCACACGATGGTGTTATTTACACACGCTTTTCCAGGGATCTGGAGTTCTTGCAATTCAGTCTCGTAGTCAATAAAAACATCTGTCATGGTGCCAAAAATGAGTAGCACGCCTGGATGGGCTAGTCCATGGAGAAATGCACATAAACCTCCCACAAACATCAGCCAAATGTCAGTCGTTGAAGAAAATCGAAACTTGAAAAACAAAGGATTCAGATATCATCTATGGGTGAAAAGCAGGAGAGGTAGGAGGACTATTTAATTTTAATTACTAGATTCTGACAAATAGTATTCAACACCAAATTTTGTGGGAGCATCATATTGAATAACAGAGTTCTCACTAATTATATCAAAATGAATGGTATAGCAGTTATCTGAAACATTAGACTATTACACTGTCAGTCCATGTTATTTCTTTTCTTTATCTCAAGAGCTGACTTTATTAGTCTTATTACCAGTTGAAAGAAGCCTATTTAGCTATTTGTCCACAAACTTATGAGGGAAACAATCACTAGCACTGATACCATTGGCATGTGTACAAAGTTCACTGTGCACATGTATCAGTAGGACATTCAGCAATGGTATCAGTAGGACATTCAGCATGTAGGACATTCAGCAATAACATACATTGGCTCCTAGAGCTGATAATGGCAATGAAGAATGCCTATTTGTGCCTATAAATGCCTTCATCATGAACAATGGAGAGAAAATACTTATATTATACTATTTCTAAAGTCTTGTCATAAGAATAAATATGCACAATATGATTTCTGTGATGATTTTCCTTACTAAAATAATAATTATGAACATAGTGATTATTTTCAAGGATGCTTTTTTGATCTACTGAGTAAGATTTGTATGTTTAATTAGCAATACATTTCTAATTGCTAGTCAGCACGTTATCACATAGACAAAGTTTATGACTGAAAAAGGAATCACTGTAGTTAAAAACCTGCCAAAATGACTAAAGATTTAACACTTCCTCCACGATCTGAACGATTCATAGTTACAAAGCCTATGTCATAAGTCAGCACCGTCTTATTACCAATTGAAAGAAGCCAACTGGACTGCTGTCACCTTTCTTCTCATTTTGTGACCTGAAGAGAGAAAATAGGGATTTATGGACCATCCTTCCCAAACAATGAGAAATTCTCCCTAGGTGGTGAGTCAATGAGTTATTTTTTAGCAAGAAAAAAAGCTCCCACTGTTAAGAAACTCTTGCCAAAACTAATATCTTATAAATAAGCTTTTATTCTTCGGATTTATCTCTTATAGAGATTTCAGTATAGCTATATTTCATGTTCAAGAGAGATTCAATGATGTTTTTCTGAAGGCACTGAGAGAAATTAGAAAGTACTCCATACTCTCAGTTATACTAATAAATAACTATTAGAGTTCAGTCTTAACCCTTGATCTATTTCTTTTTTAAAACATTTATTTATTTATTTATTTGTTTGCTTGTTTGTTTCTTTGTTTATATTGTAGACAGTATTACAGATGTTCCCCATTTCCCTCCCCACTTTTTGCCCCACTCCACACAAGCCCCATCCCATCCCAGGCCTTGCCCACACTATTGTCTGTGTCCATGGGTTATGCATTATGGATATATATTCTTAGGTTAATTTTTTTTTTCATCCCCTCCAACTCTCTCCCCACTGAGATCTGTTATTCTGTACCACTGGACATATTTTGTTCATTAGATTCCACATATAAGTGAGATAATGTCATATTGACCTATTTCCTGTGGTTAGATTATCTGATTTAAAACTTCCTTCTAGCACTTAAAACATTTTACAACTACATTAAATAGTGTTGATGCGATGAAAAGTTTCCCTTAAACTCCATTACTTCCCATTAAATTATATTTCCTTAGTATTTCTTACTCATTTTGTTTCTCAGAAAGTTATACTTAACCCATCTTTGATCTTCTCAACTCCAAGCATCTCTACTTCAGCTGAGTCATTCATTCATGGATACACCCTGGACCTTTCCTTCACCAGGAACTACTCTACTCCATCGCATACTGGGCCAGCCCAGGCATCTTGTTTCCTCACTTCCTCCTCCCTTCCACAACTATTTGTCATCTCACCTGAGACATGCAGTCCCTTAAGCCCTCCATTTACTTATAATTGCTAAACCTCATAAAGATTTGCTTCCTTCCCCATGCATTCCCAGTTCCCACTGCCTGCCAATTAAACTACGCTCTCAACATCATCCTCAATCATTTTTCCCAAAACCTTCCTTGGAAACTTCATCTCTGTATCCATCCTGAATGTTTGCCATCTTCTCCTGAAGCCAGGCTGCTGGGCTGGCTGAAGACAAGATCTCCACCAAGTGAATTGATGCCAACATTTCATGCCATGCCTAGCATTTGGTTATCCTGAGTTTCCCTTCCAGCTCAGAGTAGAATACCAAGTCCTTGGTGTAGTATTTAAGGCCCCCCATGGTCTGGCCAACTGGCTCTCGGACCTTGTCTCCTCTTACTGCATGCCAATTCTTACTACCTGAGCCATCTGGCCTCTTTGTGGACCTTTGTCCATGCCAAATTTGTTCCCTCCTCTGGGCATTTGCACTTGCAATTTTTTCCCACCAGAATGCTGTTTTATCTACTTGGTCAATTCTTTCTACTTCTTCAGACCTTCACTCATAAGTCACTTTCTCAATGGGGCCTTTTCTGGCCAAAGTTGGTAAAACTTCAACTTTCCCCCACATGATTTCATAACTCCATTCCATGTTTACTTTTTCCTTGGTGGAAATAAACTGATAGATTATCACTAGCTACCATGCTATATATTTTATTTACTTATGGTGTTTATGATGTGTCCCTCCCTAAGATGTAAGCTGTAAGCTCCTCAAGCGCAGAATTTTTTGCCTAATTTGTTCTTTTCTGTACCTCAGCCCTAATTTTAATGCCTGACATCTAGAAGGCACTTAATTAATATTTGTGAAATGAATGAATGAGAATGGTCTCCAGCTTTAGTTCATGTACTTTACCCCTCTAGAGATTGTTCCTGTCCCCCCCAGCAGCTTTATCAAACTTTCATTCTTATATTCTCATTCTTCTTTATTACATCTCCTCTAAAAACTGAAGACGAGAAAAGGGAAAGAGAGAAAAACTTATAGACACAGACAAGAGTGGTGATTGCCAGAGGGAGGAAGGGAGGAAGAGGGCATGGAGTGGGGGGTGGGGGAACATAAATGGTGATGAATGAAACTTTGCTTAGGGTGGTGAACACATAGTGTGGTATGTACCCTGTTTCCCCAAAAATAAGACAGTGTCTTATATTAATTTTTGCTCCCAAAGATGCGCTAGGTCTTATTTTCAGGGGATGTCTTATTTTTCATGAAGAAGAATACGGTACACATTTATTGTTAAATGAAAATAAAGGAAATTTACTACTTGTATACGGTACGGTAGTACGGTAGTTGACAACACAAACCAGACAAACTGTGAATCCTACAGTATCAAGAATTTACTCATTTATTCAATGACAATCATGTCATCATCTTTTGGAACATCATCATAACAATCCAATTCCTGAATTTCCTGGTGAATTTCTTGTGACTCCATTTCTTTCAGAATCAGTGGATCAAATCTCTCATGTTTAGCCTAGGGGGGGGCCTTATTTTGGGAGGGATGCCTTATATTTCACTCAGAAGGAAATCTGTAAGTAGGTCTTATTTTCGGAGGATGTCTTATTTTTGGGGAAACACGGTACTAGCAGATGTATTATGGAATTGTGCACCTGAAACCTGTATAATTTTGTTAACCAGGTCACCCCAATTAATTCAATTTTAAAAAGAGTAAACTGAAGAAATGTATAAATAAAAATAGAAAATAAAGAATTCATTCAAACTTCCTGGTCATTCTGTCATTGCTTTTCAGCTACATTCACACCCATTTTTATCTCTTTCCCACCCAGTATCATTCTTCTAAGCCCAGGCTAGTCCTACCACTTCTAGTCCAAATAATGTTACCACACCCAACACCTCCCTCTGCCGTGAATTACTTACTTAAAATTACTTAAATACCTTCCACCTCTCCCTTTCTATCACCTTTATTTCAGAAACTTCCTGGCACCTCCCAAATGTCTTCTAAATTAGACTCCATCTAATTTTATCGGTATGCCAATGTATGATTAACTATAATTTATTTTATACAAGAATTTAAATTCCTAAACTAAAGAGGAAAATGTAATGATTAAGTTTTAGGTATCTGCTATTTGCTTATAGAATTTGGGCTTGGGAACCTCCCCTGTACTCACAAAATCATACTTATACACCTTCCCTACGGTTTAGGTTGGAAATTCTGTGCTTTTCCTGAATACACAGGGGAGATTTAGACCTAGTCTAGAAGGAATATTCCAAAAGGTTTTTGAAATCAAATTATAATAATGTTTTAAAAAGGAAAATAATGGATTATTTATACCATTTTATAGGAAGTGCAATGTACATAAAAATATTTCCTCTGCTTTGTGCGTATCATAGGAATATTGTGAACTTATTCTAGAAAAAAAATGTATTGTTGAAATAGTCACTTACTGTGAATTCTTCTCATTGTTATCTGTCAGAATAAAAACAATGCACAAGGCAGTTAATGACTAAATACAACATAATCATTTACAATTTTGCTCTAGAAAAACACCATTCCTATAAATTATTTTTTATTGATGTAACATAGCAAAATGATTATTTGCTATTTCTCCTTTTTTATTCTCTCTTTCTGTACATATACATATACATAAAGAAGATGTTATTTCAGGATTAGGGCTGCAGGCTTGATTACATCTCTGAATGACTTTTCTTCAGGTATGAAATATTTGTATCTTCTGAATATCAACTAGAGACCAACATTTCTAAACTGAACGAAGAAAAATAAATATCTATTTATTATTTGGTTCTTTAGAAACATCAGAATTTACCCACTTAGAATTTAGACCACAAATTAACCGGACTATATAATGCTGTTGCCACTTGCATACCAGAAGAAGCTGTGGGATTGATCTGCATGTTGCTTTCCCAGCACAGGTCAGAGCAGATGGAGGGTAGGAAGCAAAAGGGTTTGAGTATGGAAATCATAGGGAAAGGAACCCAAGGTGCTAATGTCAACCATTACCATGAGCAGCACATCCTGATCCTCCTGGCATGTTAATTTAATTTAATTAAGAGTTAAGTGGCATTATAGTACAGATAGAGATTAATACCTTGGGTTTGGGAATTAAACAGAACTGGGTTATGGCTCCATTAAGAGTCATGTGATCTTTGCCAAGTTTTAAAAAGTGTATTCAAGTCTTAGTTTCTTCTCCTGTAAAATTATAAGATTTGTTTAAAACAATAAGACTTGCCCGACTGGCGAGGCTCAGTGGTTGAGCTTGCACCTATGAACCAGGAAGTTACTGTTCAATTTCTGGTTAGGGCATATCCCCAAGTTGTGGGCTCATCCCCAGTAGGGAGCATGCAGGAGGCAGCTGATCAATGATTCTCATCATTGATGTTTCTGTCTCTCTCCCTCCCTCTCTCTGAAATCAATAAAAACGTATTTTTAAAAAATAATAACAGTAAAACTTGCTTAGAATCATCTGTGCTCACTACATGCTAGGTACTAGCCTTTTTCCATTCTGCCAGCATAGTCTTGGTTCAGTTCCTCTTGGGAAGCAGTGCTCACAAAATAATTACTGCTATAATTAATTATTACAATATATGAATAAAGTTAATAATCATAGCCAATGCTGGAACAACCCTCCTCTCTCTAGGAAACAGATATTAATATTAATAGATACTTCCCTCACCCATACTTTATACATCTTTACCTTAACACTTTCAGACATTCCATTACATGGATTCTAGGGAGAACCACCCATTCATGTGTGAGAAACATGTTCGGTGATAGTTCTAAATATTGTTGGTGGTTTGTCTCTGCCCCTTGAAACCTCACTAGTTTGTTCCACTTTTGTTCTAACTTGTCACTGTGCAATAGGCAGTGAGAGAAAAGGGCCACTTACATGATCCATCTGACTCAAAACCATGATTCTCCTCTCCAAATTTCTTCACACTGCGAAGAATTACCGAGTCAGTCATGGCGATTGCAATCTGTAGCCAGTAACCCTATAAAAGAAAAGAAAAGAATGATTATAATGATCACTTTTTGAACCAAAGTAGCCAAATGAAAGAACAACTTGGTTCAAGAAATAACCTTTTCTAACACTCTCATGCAAAGCATATTTAAAAATATATAGCATCAGTGATGAGAGAGAATCATTGATTGGCTGCATCCTGTTTGCCCCACACTGGGGATGGAGTCTGCAACCCAGGCATGTGCCTGACTGGGAATCAAACTGCGACCTCCTGGTTCACAGGTCCATGCTCAATCACTGAGCCACGCCAGCCAGGCAAAAGCAGATTTTTTAAGTGATTAAAAACTCCATGAAAGAGTCTAATTATTAGGAAAGATAAACACAAATCATTGATTATGGATTTCTCAGGCTGATGAATGGATAGATGTTTTTTATTTATCTATACTTTCTGCTTATCTATTCATCCTTCCTTTTTTTCTTTCCTTTTTTCTTTTTTATTGGTAAAAATGAAAACCACTAAAAGGGCAAAGCCAATTGGCAACATTCATGAGTCAGTGTATCCAACCAACAACACTCAGTACTGGTAGGGAGCCCTCAGTGCTCCTCCGTAAACACAGCAAGTCAGTGTGAACCAGAAGAGCCGCTATCCGCTCATTTTATAAAACAAGTATAACCTTGACATCAAAACAAACAAGGACGTCACAAAAAATTATAATTACTTTTCAAAATAGATTTAAATTCACTAAATAAGATATGTTAATTATAATTCAGCAGTTTATGAAAACATCTGAGCAATGTTAATTCTTATGCAATGAAAAATTATTGATCATTTTTATATATGCAGAAAAAATATTCAATAATAGCAATATCCATTCCTGACTTAAAATTCTATAAAATTAGAAAAATCATTATTTTGCAAGCCAATAAATAAATATAGGAAAATGACCAGCAATGAGTACTAAAACCATTCACTGAAATACTGGTGAAGAGTAATTATCCAGTAGTGCAAAGTGTTGTGAGGATGTAAAAGAAAGACATTAGATTAAGTCGTCATAGTTCCTTAAGTTCCTTTTGGCTGTGACAGTCTCTCATACTTTTCTTGTTTTGATGACCTTGATAGTTTTGAGGAGTATTGAGCAATTGCTTTGTGGAATGTCCCTTAAAATCATATTAAGTGATATTTTCTCAGATTGGACAAATGTGTATTTTGAGAAGGAAAACCATGGAGTAAAGTACTCTTCTCATTACATAATATCAAAGTACTATCAACATGATATAATTAAGTAGTTTATGAGGTCAGTACAACTAAAACAACTAAATGAACCACATTCAACATTATTTTACTCATCAACAAAATTTTAATATAGAGAGATTACATTCAGAGACTGAAAATTTTGCTGGTTCTATAGATTCTGAAATTTTAACAAAAAAAATTGTTTTTCAGAAAGCAAAGGAACTCTTTGATAATGAGAAAATATTAAAACAACTTTAACAATAGTTATAATAGCATCTCTTAATCTTAAAATAAGATAATTTTTTTTAAAAAAGATAATTTTTTAAAAATTCGGCCTCCTATGATAGCTTTCCTGGCTGAACTCTTCATTTAAACGCTTTCTTTCTACTGGTGTGTAAACATTTGGCAGTATTTAGAAGCCGTTGGTGTAGTGTCTTGCCCATGAACTCTGGAGTCTCATAGATCTTGGTACTGCCCTGGCTTCACTCTGTTATTGGGTATGTTTTTTAACTTCTCTCCAGGCCCATATTTTCTCATATTTCAAGTCAGGGAGTGGTGGTGATGTTAAAATCTGACTTTCGGAATGGTGTGAAATGAAATGAATCTGGGCACCGATGGAGAAGGTAGCTAAAGTTCCCTTTGCCCTTCAAGCTTAGTGACTGAGTCCCTCCTCCCCTCCCCCACAACACACACACACACACACACACACACACACACCTCTTGCTCCTCCCTTCTAAGGTCATTTGTAGTAAGTCAGGCTCTTTTTAAGGAAGAGAATACTGATCAACCAGACTACTCTCTTTGCTTCCCCTCTCCGTGCCTTCAGCAATTCTGTACATTAGCTTTCGCTTTATGCTTGCTTACATTTTCCTTCTTTCTGAATGCAATGATTTTTTTGTAATATCTATTTTACTATTAAAAAGTAATATTTTCAGACAAAAATTTATGCAGAGCATGGATTTCTATCCCCATAGCATTCCCATACCCTTCAGCCAAAAACCATGAGGAACACACCTGTAGTTGAAGAATCTGGATTTATTACTTGTTACAGTGAGAGAGAATGGATTGGGGGGGGGACTGTGGGTGTCTCAGTAGGAGGGTTGTTAGGAATAACCAATTATAGGGCATGAGCTTTAGTTAGATGATTTGGGAGAGAGTCCAATGAAGTGGGGGTTTGCTCCAGATTGGAAGCTGTCAGAAAGCCAGAGTAATTTTATGGGTCGGTTAAAGAAACAGCAGTCATTCATTTAGCAAGAGAAAGGGATGTTTGGTATTTCTAGTAATTTTGTTATCTCATTGCATCTTCCCAAAGTTGGAATCACAAAAATTGCCACTATCTTTGTGGGTGCACGCAAGCTCATTATCACTCCCTCTGCTGCCCTCCCCCCGGGATGCCAGGGTTTGCAGGAGAGGGAAGCCTTAGTGCTCAGGTGCCAGGTCCTTGGGAGAAGCCCACCTCACACCTGCATAGCATCTTCCAGGTAAGCCGGGCCACAGCCACGGGACCACAGGGGCTGGTCAGGCTCCCCATGGGTTCGCACAGGAACTGGTATGCAAGGCTGGCCGGGAGAGAGCATGCTGCCTGCCCAGCTTCCATGCAGCACCACTGGGTGGCCCAGGGGCCCACGCTTCACCTCAGCCCATGATGTCCAGCCGTGCTCACCACATCTCTGCATGGGGACTTGGGCACCATGACTCGGGCAGAGGGGGGCGCGTGGGGGCCCAGGGGCCCAGGTGCTTCCCAGGGCCCAGAGGTCAGCTGGGTCCTCCTCTTTCACACCAGATGCTTGTGCTTTGATCGCCGGTCAGGCCTAGGGACTGCACCTGTGCACGATTTCGTGCACTGGGACTCTAATTTATAATAACCTAGTTTTATCTTAACCAACACAAAAAGACCCTCAGTGTTAAAAATAGGATACTATGCTCTTTCCTTTTCACTCTAAATTTTTATGATGTCCCTAAAACCTCTCAGAACAAATTTCAGGATCTTTTAGAAAAATATATTTTTCAATAAATTTGAGAATATGGAAGTTTAAAGTAGGAAAGCAAGATTTCTAAGCACTGATTGGCAGACTTTAGCCACCTAATCATGCAATCCCCCAAGAATTCTTAATTGTTTATGCCAACACCAGTGTTTCTCTTTGCTAAATGGCATGTACTGTATAACCTGTGTTCTACATGTACTTCTGTTTAATTATCCAGGCTTAAAGGTTTTAATTTCTTTGATAAAATGTGTAATCCTATCCACACAGAAACCCACACTGAAGAACAGTTTTCTGACCTTTACTGGTAGACATAGCAAAGAGTTTTCTACCTTAGGACATTAGCAAGACAAGCGGATGGGGTAACCTTGGAGGATGTACCTAGTTGATTCCTTGAGACCTGGTAATCCTTAACATTAAGGACCTGGGATCTTGTCTCAAGGACAATGGTAACTAATAAAGGCTTTCGGGTAAAAGAAGGGTTTGTTCACATTTATATATATTTTTTTAAAAAAATTCAAAACTCTGATAAGGCTTGAGATTAGGGGAACCACACCTAGAGAGATACCAGGGAATCATGTTGGGAAGATCAGAAATCCCCCCAGATCAAGCAGAGGCTCCCCCAACTTTACTAAGGCCCGGAGTATATTATAGTTCAAATCACTCCATAGCCAAAGTGCCTGAGGTCACCAAAGGAAACAGGTTGTGTGATGTGACACAGCCAAGCCAATGGTGCGCAGGTTCTTGTCACTTAGGAGATAGTTTTGTTTTTTGAGGATTTTTTTTTTTGTGTGTGTGGGGGGGGGGGGGGATGGAGTGGGGAGATTTGTTCTCCTTCAATTCCATTTGCTCTTAAATACTGACTTTAAAACATGTTGGTGTTGCCTAGACTAAATTCAGGAGGAAGAGGCTGAGGATTTTCCACATCCAGACCAACATGGTAAGGAGGAACCCTGACAGCCACTGAGGAGCTGAGGGACGGCGAGGGAGAGGGCCAGCTCAGGAGTGGAGTGAATACTCTCCTGGCTCTTATAAAGTTGTCCCCTGTGTCCCGAGCTCCACAAACTCCCCTTCCCTGAGCTGCTCAGAGAGAAAAGCGGAACTGCTCCTGCTCCTCTTGAATTTGGAAGTCACTTTCCAAGCCACAAATTTCGATTTTTTTAAAAATCGCTTGCCTTAGCAGATTTGGCTCAGTAGAGTGTCAGCCCAGGGACTGAAGGGCCACGGGTTCAATTCCAGTCAAGTTCACGTACCTCAGTTCCAGGCTCGGCCCCCGGACCCAGTCAGGTTTGTGCAGGAGTCAACTAATTGATGTGTTTCTCTCACATCGATGTTTCTCTGTCTCTTCCACTCTAAAAATCAATAGAAAAATATTCTCTGGTGAAGATTAACAAATAAATAAATAAATAAATAAATAGCCTTTAGAACATCTTTCACTGCTGCTGTTGAGGGATGTAGGTAGGACTCCTGTGTTATCATCAAACCTAACAAATGATTAATTTTTCCAAAGGATCATTAAAGAAGAAAAGAGCTCCTTATACTAAGGAGCAAGAAAAAATGTTATCTTGTAGGTTGTGGGATGATGGTGTGTGTCAACAATGTGGGAGACACTGTCCAGAGATGGAATAAAAATGGGGCCCTTATAGTCCGGAGGGAAAGGAACACACAGGAACACACAAACGTCCTTTCTTCCCAGAGTCACAGCTGAGATGGAGGACCGAGGACTAGCTCATCCAGAAAGTGGGGTTGAACAGTGCAGTTACTGCCTGCTCTCCTTGGTCTCTCCAAGCATAGCCCTTTCATCTTCACAAAGCAGCATAGCACTCTAATACTTATTCCTACAGTGGAATGCGGGCATTTTAAGCAATTTCAGTGTCTTTTAAAACCAGAGTGGGCAAAATTTTTCCCCCTAAATTACTTCCTAATTCACTCCCAGCATTCATCAGAAAATATTTGTCACCATTACTCTTAGTGGTAGAACTCAAATTGTTCAAGGGGCTTACAATCGAGTGGGGGAGGGGTGTGTAAACAGTTACTCCTCAGCAGGGAAATGGAGGCTTCGGAGATCATTACAGAGTTACAGAGCGAGCCCAGGAGTAACTAAGTCTGGAGCTGTAGAGGGTTTGTGGGGATAGGTTGGCGGGTACCTGCACATAGAAAGAACCCCTATTAAACACGAGCCTATACATAAGTCAATACTTTAAAAGTTGAATAATAATCACTATTAGAAACCAATATTAAGAGTCTAAGGTACAATCACTTTAATGTGCCTCTAAAATGTCTAGAAAGCTATTCCTCCCTCAGAACATTTAGAAAAGGCGCACTTAATTCCCAGTCTTAAATGTGTATGATATTTGATCTATGCATTCAAATCATCAGCAACATGTAATTTCTACTAGCTAGGGAAACTAAAACTAGACTCTAGAAACAAACTTTTTCCCCTTTGGCCAGGTATCCAGAGCTCATATTTTTCAGTATCTAAATTATTAAAAACTAGGAGAATGAGGAAATGAGCATGGTGTTGGAGAAAGAAAAAAAAAAGGAAGTCAGTATAGTTTTTTTATTAAACCAGCACCAGTTTTCTGGGGTAGGATTTGTGGTTATCAATGCAAACAGAATTATGCTTTCATAAAGCCAAGTTAAGAAATTTCACTGGCATTTTCATTTTTGGTAGATTATTCACTCTATTTCCCCTTTTGTACAACACATCCCCATACACCACAGATTCTCAAGAGAATTGATTCATAAAATAACATCGCTATAAATTAGGAGTCATCTGTATTGTATATAATATTATGAAATCATTCATTATTCTGCAAGTCATATTATTTATCGCATGACAAGAGGCCATCCTTTAGTAAATAAAAAACACAATGCCCCACACAGTGAGCTTTGGAGGAAATGAACTTGCAGAATATAGGCCTCAAATGCTGTAGAAATTATAAGTAGCTTACCTGTGAAAGTGAACTCGAGGAGGCCAGAAGAAACAATGAACTCCACTGTGGAGAGTCAAAGGGTTTTTCCAACTTCGGTGTTCATTATAAAGCATTCAACAGAATTCAAACTTTTTCGGGAACATTGTCTATTTGCTTAAGGGTCAATGCCCTGAAGGCCAGCCTACGCACAGTTCAGTGACATCTAAGAAAAGGTTGAACATGCTCAAAGTAATAACCCCAAACACGGAGTGTGCTGGGGAAATGCTCTGAGGGTTCAACAGGCTGTGGAAAGTGCTGATTTGCCTGGGAAAGAGGCGAGCTGCAGGCAAGGGGGTCTCAGGGAAAAGTACTGTGATTCTGGCTATATCTAACTCTTCTTTTCATAGATTCTTATTTTTAAAAAGTTATTTAAAAATATGACAAGGCAAAACAAAACAACAAAATCTTTAAACTTTCGCCCTCAGTTTAGAAAGATTATTCTTGGAAAATCCCAGGTTGCAGGTCCCCAGATTTTCCAGGAGACAGATAACCTAAAAGAAAGATAACCTGCTTCATTGACCCTTGCACCTGGCCTGAATAGTCAATAACCTCAAGCCCTACTTCATCCTCAGATGCAGTCCTGAGTGAGTAGATTAATGATTTTTTAAAAGGTTCAGATTAACAGATATGTCAGTCAAATAAACAGATATAGCTTATCCAATGGTTTTATGTTGCCCATATCTGTTCCTCTTCTTTTTTTGTTATTCCTTACATTTTCTCAAAATGCTCTTTTCTTTTCTTTTTTCTTTATTATTATTATTATTATTATTATTATTATTATTATTATCTTTCTCCTTGCCTGAGCTAACCCTTGCCTAAGTGTGTCTTATTATGGCCTTCTGTGACGAATAACAGCCAACAATGGTCAAGCCCATGTTGGGTGCCTGGCTCAGTTGAAGTTTTATTTGTTCTACCTTATTCAGGCTTCTCAATAACCTTAGAAGTTAGATGCTATTATTGAGGAAACTGATACACAGAGCAGCTAAATAATCCATCCAAGGGCATCTAACTAATAGGTCCAGAGCCAATGCTCCTGACCACCCAATGCTAACAATTCCTCCACTTGTGCTCTGAAATGCACTCAGTGGGCCAGTGCTTCTCAGTTTGCAGAAAATCAGATCAATTTAAACAAATAAGGACACATTTTTAAATTTAAAAGTTTTATTTAAAATGTAGCATCCAGACCAGCTGATGTGGCTCTGTGGTTGAGCACCAACCTATGAACCAGAAGGTCTTGGTTTGATTCCCAGTTGGAGCACATGCCCAGGTTCTGTGCTAGATCCCCAGTGAGGGGTGTATTGGGAGGCAGTAGACCAATGATTCTTTCTCGTTGATATTTCTACTTCTCTCTCCCCTTCCCTTCCTCTCTGAAAATAAATAAATAAATAAAAGTAATAATGTCCTATTTGACACCAATTAAGACCCAGAAAAAAGACCTTTGTTTTATAAAACCAAAAAGGAAGCACAGCTGCAGGATTATAAATTTGATTGGGAGAAAATTCTCAATAGAATTTTTCTATCTTTGTTATGGCCGTTACTGACGACTGCTAAAAGGTAAAAATGCTAATGAGAAAACTGTTACCTCAGAACCAGAGTGGAGCATCTTGCTGGTCCTAGCACCCTAAGACTTCCTTTGTATGGCATGTAGACCTAGGGGAAGATGAAGCATAGAATTTTAGAGCTGGAAACATTGCAGATACAATGTTAAGTCCTCATTTAACATCATCAATAGTTTCTTGAAAACTGGGACTTTAAGTGAACCAATGTATAATGAAACCAATTTTACCATAGACTAATTGATACAAACAAGAGTGAAGTTCCTGGGGCATATTTCTGGTCATAAAAACATCACCTAAACATTGAAATAAATCTGAGCTGCACATTCATTTAAGAAAGACGAATAGCAGAAACCGGTTTGGCTCAATGGATAGAGCGTTGGCTTGGGGACTGAAGGGTCCCGGGTTCAATTCCTGTCAAGGTACCTTGGTTGCGAGCATATCCCCAGTAGGAGGTGTGCAAGAGGCAGCTGATCGATGACTCTCATCGATGTTTCTAACTCTCTATCTCTCTCCCTTCCTCTCTGTACAAAATCAATAAAATATAAACAACAACAGAAAAAAAGAAAGATGAATAAAAACATTATTTTCCAACCCACTTATTCCCAGTTTAGTGTCAGGGTGGCCAGAGCCTCTCTCAGCAGCCCCACCCATCAGGAAGGAGCCCCCTTGAACAGGACCACACACACACACACACACACACCACTCCCTACACGCACATACACTCACTCAGTCTGGGACAATGAGGACACACCCATTTCCTTGACATACTCATCTTTGAGATGTGGGAGGCAACCAGAGTCCCCAGAGAAAATGCAGACACGGGAGAATGTGCAAATTCCACACAGACAGAGGCCCTGTCTGGAAATCAATCTTTTCCTCCTCATCAACTTTGTAATGAAATACATTGGGCGAAATGATGTTATTCAAGGACATGTTGTTTTTCTTATCCGACCACTTCATCTTGTAGATGAGAAAAGTAAGGACAAAGTAGCAACCTATCCTGAGCCCTTTGGAGGGTTAATGGCATCTTCTTTTTCTCCTTCAGTCTGGCCCTGACAGGCCTGGGGGAAGAGGGTCTCAAGTTCATCACTTCTAATTTGTTTCAGCAGTGGGCAAGTTTTCTTTACGATTTATGGTCTGAAAATGGGTAAGGTTACATTTCCTGCTGTCCTCCCATTAAACCAACTACTTTTTGAGGGCTTACTATGTGCCAAAACTGCTCTAACCTTTGGGATGTAGGAAAGATCAAAACAGATGAGAATCCCTGCCCTCTGTAATTTACACTCTCGTGGGGCAAAAAGTAAGCAATAAACAAATAAGTAAAACGTAAGTGTAGACAGACAAAGAAGGGTTTTCAACGCCAGTAGAATGAGCCCCAGTCAGCCCATGACTGGAACTCCAGTTCAGGGGAAGTCTTGCACATGTACACCAATGACAGACTCTTTAGCTTGATCATCACCACCATAGAAATCAATGTAAGTTGTAAAAAGCCAGATTGACATAATATAATTAGCTGTGTTTTGTGGCTGGAAAAGATGTCTAAATCAAAGCTTCCTTGGGTAGTTTTGTGTTTTTAAAGCAAAATGAGTAGAAGGATACAGTTTCTGTAGTTTAGTTCAATTCAGAGGGAGATAGAATGGAGCAGTGAAAAGAGCACAAGATCCCCTTTGCTCAGTGAACAGTCTGTCCCCACCCTCTGTCATGGCCTGGCTCCTGGAACTCCTTCAAGCACCACTTGTTGGACTATTTAGAGTAAAACATTTGACACATATAAAATTTTATCATGGTCTTCAAAGCATGGTTTCTTCAAGATGATCATAGGGACAAAAGTTGAAAGTAGTGAGTTGAGTAACTTCAATATATATTTTAAATGTTTATGTTCCCTCTATAGAAATAAGACCATTTAATCACATTTTATCAAGTTGTAATTTATAATTATCTAAATGAGATGTATACATTGATCTTACTTATCTACTTTGGCACTCAATACTGAAAAATGAAGAGCCACACACTGAGGATAGGAGGATGGAGAGGTGGAAAGAGCCTCAACTTTGATGATATGACTGAGCCACTGAACTGACCCTGAAATGAAATGCTTCCAAATTTCATATAATGTGAAATAATTGCTTTTATTACTTACGGCACATTATTCTTTCCTGTGCAACTAGGTATATGCTAACTGATATCCTTATCATTCCTAGATAGGAAACTAAATTAATTGCATCATTATTTTTTGAAGAAGTATAGGAAAACATATATAGATAGATACATGCATACACACAATTTTAGACATTCTGAAGATATGATCAAAAGGAATTCAGGAAATAACACAAGAAAGTAAGAAAAAAAAAAGAGGAAGGAACAGTCTAAATGACTCTTCAATGATTCAGCTCAAATCTTGATTGCAATGACTTCTCTTGGATTCTGAGTGATTCCCCCACCCAAGTGATTACCGACTTCCCTCCCTCACCCTGACTCCTGCTGTGTCACTGCCAATTCAAAGCTATTAAAATAGGAAACCTTTCCCACCTCCACATCTCTACTCATTGGCCCTATTCCTTATAAAATATCTATAATTAACTCAGCCAGACAAACTTTCCATCCCGGAGCCATGGTTAACCGCTGAGAAGGCTCTGGTGTGAGACATGTTGCTGTGACTTAAAGCCTGGATTAGCCACATTTTGCATGACCTGGAGGTTGAGCTGATTTCTCTAACCACTGCTGAGATTCTTATAGCTAATTAGAGCTAAATTTCCTATGCCATTTAAGAAAATATCAAACAACTAACTGACTACTAAGCAAAAGAAATAGAGATTGTAAGGATCAACCAAAAAATACATTCTTCACTAAACTTAGGAAAGTTATTCAACAACCAACCACAACCCACAACAAAAAAGAAAAAAAATTACATAAGAGATTCTAGAAAGAGGGAAACCTGATTTTCTGAGTTATATTCCACCATATGGTCTTTTCAATGAAGGATGCTGGAACAATTGGATATCCACCTACTTCTGGTTAAACTTCTTCTTAATTTTCAGGGCTTCTCTTATGTCCACTGTTTCTTAAAAATACCCAGACTACAATAATCCTATGCCTTAGAGACATATTTTTGGTGGCAAATTCTGCTCCCCTACACTCACGTTTGGTGGTTTGGTGCTGGCAAATGGCTGTGCCACAGGACTCCAGCAACCTAGCCCAGACTCTCTATGGTGGCAGCAACACAAAAAGGCAGTTCTTTTTAGCCTGTCCTTGCCAATGCCCCATTTTCTGAAACAAGCCATGTGACCAAACCCAAATTCAATATGGGAAGGGACTACACACAAGGGAATGGTTACTGAAACAATCTACCACAAACTTCAACCATATAAAGATGATTAAATAGTATAAACTTTAGGAATGTATTCTAACGTATGCAAAGACTTTCATTTTAACATGTTCTTCAAAGCATTTTTCATGATAATGAAAAATTAGAAGCAGTCTAAATGCTCAATTTTAAGAGGTTAGACAAGAAAGCCCATATGGTGGAATATCATAAAACTTTAAAAATCACTTAACAAAAGAATATTTATTAAATATCAGAAAATGTTTGCAATAAGTTGATAGTAACCCTTTTAGAAAGCTGCCAGCTCCTGCCTGGTATATAGTAAAAATAAGGCGCAATGATCATTTGGGACATTTACTTAACAAACATTTGGCACTGCACTGGAGGGCCACTGATAGATGGGAAGTTAACCTGCATTAGGACAGATCTACTCATTATTAGATATTATCTGTGCTCCAGCCGACCAACTTCAGCTGGGTATTATAACAACACCCCTTTTACTTTTGGTAAGTTTTGTTAACAACATGGCGATTTCTAGAATGTGATGTTTGACACTCAGCTTAGTGTTCAGGCATTTTGCTTTCAAACAAATAATACCCACCTTACATATAAATATCAAAGTGTAGTTATATCATGTTTTAAACTTTTTATAATAGAATATTTCAAACATATATAAAAGTAGATTAGTATTCTGATCTCCCATGTACCCTTCACTATCCCCACCTTACATCCATGTCTAATCCTGGCTCAACCACACCTGCATCTTCTCCTGCCATACCTGTAGATTTTAAAACAATTTCCAGCCATCATATTATTTCATCCATTAATCTTTCAGTAATTAACCTAAACAATAAAAGCTCTTTTTTTAGCCTCACCTGAGGATTTTTTTTAAAGAGAGAGAAAGGGAGGAAGAGAGAGAGAAACATGAATGTGAGAGAGAAACATAAATCAGTTGCCTCCCATACATGTCCCAACCAGGGATCAAACCCATAACCTAGGTATGTACCCTTTTGGTAGGAAGTTAGACAGGCATGAGCAGAGCAAGGACAATGGGCCAGGTATAGAGGTCACCAGGGTAGAAAGTCCTAGGTGCTTAACAAAGAACAATTATAAGGTCTTCATACCCATGGTGACCTTTTCTCCCCTAGCATATCCTTGGTAATTCAGTTTAGATCCCCCTGACCCTTCCTGCCTAGAGATAAAGCATGTAGGCCTCAGTTGTATTTCAACTCCAGGCTCAGAAAAGCAGCAAAACCGGATCAATTACAGTGAGGCTGACCTCGGGACCAGCTGCATTGGATAATGACCTGCTGCCCTGGCACCAACCAATCAATCAGTAGAGCCCTAGATCCTAAAGGGACATACCTGGAATGCTAATGAATATTCCATTAAGATCTTCCTGTGGAACCTCCTCCAAAATCTCTACCCTGAAATCCCTTACAACCCAGGATCCAGGGCGCTCTCCCTCCCAGGAGCAAGCCCCAGCCTTTCTCTTCCCTTTCCCAGGCACCTACCATTACCTTCCTCACTCCCCAGCTCCAAGTGAAATATAGAGGCAACCATATTTTGGTAAAAACTGCTGTTTGAATTTTAACCCTTCTAGTTTGGCCCCTACATTTGATGAAAACACAGGGTACTTACCTCAGCTTCCAGGTGAAGACCTGGAGGCTAAGGCAATTTTCCCTTGCCTGGGACCAGGACCACAGGAGATTGATTCCCACTGACTCAGTAGCTTCGGGGATAGAAACTGTAGATAACCTTTAGAGTTTAACCACTGAGCTCTGCTTCTGTGTTATCGCAATCGCAAGATAGGGCCACATTCCAATATCCAGCAGGATGTGACTGGGAACCGACTGTGCGGGCTGTCCCCAGTCTTTAGAATTTAGTCTTTAGGATTTAGAATTTAGAACAAAGGAAAATTCCTGTGGTTTGAACCTTTGAAAGGGACTGCCTACCCCTGAAACAGTGCAGTCATTTGAAGTCCACCTGCGTGTGGTGCTCTTGTGGCTGTCCTGGCCAGTTCAATAAATATGCTTGCTTTTTTAAATTAATTAACCAGCCTCCGGTGGTCTTATTTTGAACCCAGGGCCCTTCCTTTACCTCTACAACACAAGGGCCCTTCCTTTACCTCTAAACCTTGCTTCCTAAGCCCATTTCTTCTACAAATTGCCTCTTCTACCTCTGTGATTTTACAAATAAATATTTTCTTATAGGTTCCGTCTTGGCTCTGAATTCTTTCTTAGCCAGAACTCAAGTACTGAGGTTGCTGAACCCAGTTCTGGTCCATTTGGCTATTTTGAAAAAGTTTGGCTATTTTGAAAAAGTCTAACACCTGGTGCAGTTCCACTGCCTACAACACTTCCAGTAACAACAGCTCTGTTCCGGTTCTTGTTGGCACATCTAGTTCATATATACAGATGTATTGGCTTTTGTTTTAATAGGTTGTCTTTCCAAGAGTGGGATTGCTGGGTACAAAAGTAATATATTATTTTTTTTATAGATGTTTCCAGATAGCTTTCAAAAAAGAGCTGTGGAGATTCACAGATAAAGATGAGATCACCCTTCCCCACATAATCTAACACAGACAACACTGCAATAATAAGAACAATAAAGATATAAGTAAATAAATAAATAAATAACCCAGTCTCAAGGGGCAGAAAAACAGTCACAATGAGAGTCACAAGTTGGGAACCAGCAAGAAGTGGGAGTCATTCAAGAAGAGGGAAAAGTTCCATGAGGTTCCTTAATAAGTGATTTCTCAATAGAAAAAGCACTATTTATTGAACTTTGTATCTCATGAGCCTAACATAGACCCGGCACAGAACAAAGAGTTCAGAATACCCACCAATGTGGTCTGAAGACAGTTATCTCAGACTGCTGAGATATCTCTAATGCTCTCCATCTTATGGATCCAGTATGTTCTTTCCTACAGGATGGTACTTGCACATTACACAATCGGATGTAGCAACTGCTCTTAGTTGCATTAGATTCTTTATTATCTAAGCTAGAATTCTAGGGAAAAAAAGATGTTTTGGATTAGAAGAAAACAGGAAATTTAGCAAGAAATCATTCTTAGGCCAGGGAACTTGTGTGTGTGTTTTTAATTTCTGATTTTTTATTTTATCATTATTATTATTATTATTATTATTATTATTATTTTAAATCCTCACTTTAGTGTGTGTGAGTGTGTGTGTGTGTGTGTGTGTGTGTATATATATATATATATATATATATATATATATATAATATATATATATATATATATATATATATATATATATATATATATATATATATATTTTAGAGAGAGTGGAAGAGAGAGGGAAAGACAGAGAAACATTAATGTGAGAGAAACATATTGTGTGGTTGTGCTCCGACCAGGGCCTGAGCCAGGGATGAGCCTGCAACCCAGGTGCGTGTCCTTGACCTGAATCAAACCCCAAGACCCTTTCATCTGCAGGCTGATGCCTTATCCACTGAGCTATACTAGTTAGGGCAACTCCTTTTTTTTATTTATTTTTTTTATTTTATTTTTTTAATGTTGTACATGTGATGGTCAAGTTACCATCCTTAGCTAGTGATTAAAAGGAAAAGAACAAGTGAAGCCAGAGATTGTTGAGCCTGCTCAGCTGGGGACACTGAGCCTGTTTGCTTCACCAGGAAGTTACAGCTTCACACGCTCTCCAGGGGATCAGAGCATTGCTCACCAAGAATAACACCCCTCCCCTCCCAGGGAGAAAAGCACATGCACAGTAAAGTCAGAATTGTACTTAATCATAGAGGACTGTCAGTCAAACCTGGGAGAAGATCTTTGGCTAGGGGTGGACCCCAATGCAAGCCTGCGAAAGTTTGGCTATTTTGAAAAAGCTCCTGGTTATAATCCCAGAAGCTTTCCCTCTTCCTCTCCCTCTCCCCATCTCCTCTATTTTCCTTCTCCCCCTCTCCTCCTCTCTCCCTTTCCTCCTCTTCTCCTCTCATCTTTCCCTCTCCCTCTTCATCTCCCTCCCCCTCTCTCTCTCCCTCTCTTTCTCTCTCACTCAATGACCTGCACTGGCCCTTTTGATCATGCACACTCTCTTACCCCCAGAGCACAGGACCGTGCCAGTCTAGTGGCCACCTGGGACCCACAGAAAACTGACCAGGCTCCAAAGGAATATGAAGCAGAAACTCTGGGCCTGGCCTTTGTCTTGGCCTTGCTGAAGATGAGATTAGACTTTTTCCCTGGTGGGATGGAGACAAATAGAACATTGGGAGTGCAGGGGCAGACATCCTGAATAAATCTTTCCATGAAACTACAATCTCCTGGGCATGGATCCTTGAAAAGCTTTTCTTCAGATCCTGTGGGAGAGCCTGTTTTCCACCCACAACAGTCACACCAAAAGGAGCACCCACCCCCCTCAACCCTGCCACCCCCGATCAAATAGGTCTGATCAAATGATTGAATCGATACCCTTTCCCCTGGTTACCTTTAGACCTTTAGACCACTTCACAACCAACATTCCCTTTCGCTTAGACCACAGTCTACTTGCTAAGACCATTATCTTTCCCCTGGGGACCCTCACAGGAGCGGGACCCACCCAGAGAGTTGCCCACTGAAAAAGCCTGTCTAGAGTCCTTTAATACCTCTGACTCCCCAATCCCTGGGTACTGGTGCCATTTGGGGACTCAGCCCATCTGGTCTTCAGATGACCTAATAGATTTATAATTCTTTACCCCTTTGGGCCTCTTGTGTTTCTTCTTCAGGGATCCTAACACTCTCCTCTGTGAGAGTCACATTTTTAATTAAGTCTCCCATCTTATTTCTTGCAAGTCTCCCTGTTTCCAGGCATCCCTAGTGTTTCTGATCCTTTGCTTTCCTTCTCATTCATCTCTCTCACTCCTTTTCAGAACAATGCTCTCCAATATAATACTCCTCACCCTACCTTTTAAACTAAGATCTCTTGTTTGAGTGAGCTAAAAGGTTGTGTGTTTTGCAAATAAGAAAAATCTTTCTTCAAAGAATCTACCAAATGTTCCCATGACTCAGTCAGTCCCTAATAGTATTTCTAAGGATCTTACAGTAGAGGAACAAGAGATTAGCCCAGCTTCACTTTACAGTTGGGAGAGTCAGGAAATGCCAAATGAGTAACAAAGCTCCTAGTTTTGGCCAAGCCTAGCTATGCATTCATGGGCATCATTTGCAATTCACCTGCTCTGCTCCAATGTCAAAGTATTGTTTGTATAGCAAGGGAGACCTCTATAGTGGAAATGAAAGAGCTGTTCTGTTGATAAAGGGAGGAGATAGAAATTACAAACTGCACTTTTAAAAATATAAAGTCAAATACCATATGATTTTACTTATAGGTGGAATCTAAAGAACAGTATAAACAAGTAAACAAAACAAACAGACTTAAATACAAAGAACAGAATGATGATTGCCAAGGGGAGAGGGTTTGGGGAATTGGATAAAAAAGATGAAGGGATTGAGAAGTACAAACTGGAAGTTACAAATAGTCATGAGGATATAAAGTACAGCATGGGGAATATAGTCATTAATATTGTAATAACTACGTGTGGTGCCTCTTGTGTATTGAAAATATTTGTAAAGTATATGAGTGGCTAACCTTGATGCTGTACAACTGAAACTAATACAAAATAATATTGGATGTAAATGGTAATTTAAACATTTTAAAAATACAACAAAAATTTTTCATAAAAAATATATAGTCCTAGCACCAATTCATAGTTATTCAGAGAAATGCACACCACTGAGGATAACCTTTGAGAAGGATTCTATTGTAATACCAGGAAGGGGGAGGTCAACATGCACACTCCACAACAGCCTTGACCCCCACCATCCTTACAAGAGTAACACCAGCTACACTCCTGCTGGAAGTGCTTTTCTCCAATCAATTCCCATTTCAGGAATACTTGTGGCCTGCTCCATGTTCAGCCCTGTGCAGTTACCAAATGTATGTCATCTGAGAGGCCTAATGCATATCATCTGAGACAGCCATGAATCTGGAGATTCTCTTTGTATTGTGGTTTCTGAAAAGGGTGGAGAAGGCACCTTTAGAGGGAAACATGGGGACCTATGAATTTAGAAGGAAAAGGAGAGTCATGTGTTTAGTGTTTTGCAGTATCTAGCCTAACCCCTCTATAGTTACCATCCAATTGCCACCATTTACATTTACATTTAAATGAAATCCACTGTGCAATCTTCTGTTTTAAAAAGGAATTAGGGGGGGGGGGGGGAAATACTATGGCAATTCAGTTCTGGATTTTTTACATCACCTTGGATGACCAGAAGTTTAATGTATTCAGGGTGAGTTCTGAACAAAATAGCACTTTCATAGGTTGCCTTATTACAGAATGGAGTGAAAGAAAATTTAGCACTTACGAGGTGAATTTGAAGGCAGATTTAGTTACAGTCCGGATAAAGTGCTGCTGAAAAATGATTCCATTAAAGGAACACCTAAATGAGATCATTTGACAAGGGGGGCAAATGTTCCAACCCTGGTGCCAGGGCTACTGAAACTGAACTCTCAAAACCCTGTCTACTGGGTTGAGGGATCCAGACATAAGAAGAATTCTAGTTCTCAATATACAAACCAGTCAAAACATCTTTTTTTTTTTAGTCTATTTGGTACTGATGTAAGAAACTTCTAAATCTGTACAGAATTTTTATGAGTGTTTTTGAGCCAAACTGACAGGCAAAATCTCAACAGGTTGAGAGAGTGGCAGTTTTGCAGCTTATTTTATATGTTAGAATCAAAAGAGGAGAGGTAAGAAGGGTTGCTTGAAGGCCATTGGTGGTAGATTAAGGGGGCAGAAGACCAAATCGGGGGATATCTCTGGGATTGGATAAAAAAAAAAAAAATAAGGTAGGGAGACATACAGTTCTTGTTTGTTGTTAATCTTTACCCGAGTTTCTTTTTCCATTGATTTTTAGAGAGTGGAAGGGAGGGGTAGACAGAGAGAGAAACTTTGATGTGAGAAAGACACATTGATTGGTTACCTCCTGACCCACCTGACTAAAGCAGGGATTGAGCCTGCAACTGAGGTACATGTCCTTGACCAGAATCCCTTCAGCTAAGGTGGGGGGTGGAACTCTCTATCCACTGAGTCAAACCAGCTGGCTAGCATGACACAGGTTTCTTTTACCTTGGTGGGTACAGGGTAATATTAATAATTAGCACTTACAACACATACTACCCTATTTCCCCAAAAATAAGACAGTGTCTTTTATTAATTTTTTCTCTCAAAGTTGCGATAGGTCTTATTTTCTGGGGATGTCTTATCTTTCCAAGCGCTAGGTCTTATTTTCGAAGGATGTCTTATTTTCAAGGAAACATAGTAGTAGAGTTGTTATTCTGGGAACAAGATAACAATGAGGATTCCTGGGATCTGGTGCTAGGGTAGAGAGGTTGTGCCCTGAGGGGTCTAGAAAAGGAGATTACTCTGATATTTCAAATGTATGTTATCTTAGTCAGGGGTGGGGGACTTTTTTCTGCCAAGGGCCATTTGGATAATTATGACACCATTTGAAGGCCATACAAAATTATCAACTTAAAAATTAGCCTGCTGTATTTGGTCAAACATTTAGTTAACTCAGCTCTAATGCCTTGGCAGGGCCAGACATTAATGATTTCTGGGGCTTTATAGGGCCAGCAGGCTGGAAGTTCCCCACCCCATCTTAGATGCAAAGTGACAATAGACAGGTTCACTCAAGATAAAGACTGACCTTTGTTAAGGAAGCAACATGCCTGGGACATGACTACTCACCATGACCTGCTTTTTTTTTTTTTTTTCTTCCTCTATACTTTATTTATTTATTTATTTATTTATTTATTTTTGTAAATGGATTTTTTTAAAATTATTATCTGTGTACATATTTTAACATGACCTGCTTTTAATCAGGAATTGTTATGTCCAGACCATCCTGTGTGGTTACTTCAGTCTCTGAGTTTGTAAAGCCCACCACCCTGGCCTCTCCTGGGTTTGTCAGGTTTAGCAGGTGGCCCCTTTTTCGTCCATATTGGGATGTCTTTAAAACAGACCTACACTAGACTAGAGTATTGAATCAGCAAAGCTTATGTAGCCTTTTCTTTATCCTTTGTCCTTCTTTACCTCATGGCCACCCAGGTGCCTGCAACTCTCTCCATCTCTCAGTGACAATCACTTGCTCACAAGAAGGGTCTGATATTAATCATTTATACCTTTCCTCATACGGATTTAAGTCAATGCGTATTAAGTATTATTTCTCTAAAAGCTTTTCTCTTTAAGTCTTCCTTTGACTTATGGGATGTTAAAGGGGACAAGTATATTTGGCACATTTTGGGTACCCTAATCTTTACCTGAGGAAATGAAATTTCAGTCTTGTTTTGTTCTTGTGGAGAAAAAATAAAAGATCCCCCACTTAACTTATAGGATAATAGCAATGTCTACACTTAATATAGACAAATAAGTTTATTCAGCCACTCACCCCAACAAAATCTTAAACTTCATTTTTAAAAGAAGGAACACAGAAGAAGCCTGGGGAATGGGAGATGTATAACCATAAACTGGTATATAATATTAGGAAACTGAAACTAAGCAGTTTCAGTGGAGTTTATACCTGTCCATCAGCCTCCGTGCCTAAGGGGGAGGTGCAAGGCTGGAGGAGTAGCGTATATTAGCAGCATGTCTTCCCCCTCATCACCTGTAGCCTCAATACTTTTCAAGATATGCCTGGTCAGTTATAATGCTCTCTGAACTGACCAGCTCTGGGGAGGGAGCCAGCATCCTTTCCTGTTCTCAGTGATCTCAGTTCCCGTGACCACTTCAATAAGATCTTCCTTCCTGTCATACTTCTAAAACACTCATACAGAGAGACTCAAAATAAATGCAAAGCCTCGTTTCCTTACATTGTTTTGGTCTCCTTGCTCACCAATGGTTTTAATAAAAGTGATTTAAAAAAATAATAGAGACTCATTTCCCCTACCAACTCTCCTAGGATTGAAAGAATACCACTAAATCAGTAAAGGCACAGTAATGAGAGAGAGAGAGAGAGAGAGAGAGAGAGAGAGAGAGAGAGAGAGAGAGAGAGAGAGAGAGAGAGAGAGAGAGAGAGAGAGAGAGAGAGAGAGAGAGAGAGAGAGAGAGAGAGAGAGAGAAGACAAACAACAAACAACCTAGAGATCATGAACAATAGTCACAATAGTCACAATCCAAGCCTGGTGCCAGGCAGTTTACAAAATGCTTCAATGTATAGTATTTCAGCTGCTGAATTTGGCCAAGAAATTGTCCTCACAGTTAAAGGACTATTATTGGTCATTTTTAAGTCCCTTCTGAAAGTTGCTGAAGTTCATTTCCTAAAGATACTGTCTTTTGGAAACACATGACCCACAGCTCCTTGGCTTACTTATCGATAGAAGAAAGACTTAGTCATCATCCAGTGTCACAACGAGGGTGACTCACAGAGTGAGGAGGGAGCCTGACGCCTCCTTACACATGTAAGTACACAGAGCACCTCCACTTCCAGAGGATCAGCCCGGCCAGAGTGACACAACTCTTCCTTCCCCAGCAGATCGCAATCAGCCCAGCCAGTGCGCAGCAGCATCCACTCGCAGCTCATCTTTCAAAAGGTAACACATGGCTCAGCTTTGTCATTTATTCCTTCATTGCTCGTGTCAATCCTCAAAGTCTCTTTTGATTACAGAATTAATCAAGTTGCCTGTCATGTTGTGTTTAACTGTTGCTATAAAAAGAAAAAAATTAACATGTTGGGAGG
Source organism: Pipistrellus kuhlii (assembly GCF_014108245.1). NCBI lineage: Eukaryota > Metazoa > Chordata > Mammalia > Chiroptera > Vespertilionidae > Pipistrellus > Pipistrellus kuhlii. The sequence goes on along the minus strand of NW_023425573.1, from coordinate 41,037,165 downwards.
CAGTAACTGGGTCCATCTCACAGGAGAAGTGATCTCAGTGACACCTGGGACCTAGCTTTGCGCTCCGCAGTCTCTGCTTGAATGGTCTTTAGCTCCCTGGAGTTACAATTAAATGTATGTCTAGCTATTTTCTCAGGGACTGTGCAGTACCGTCTGTGAAACTGCAGTGAGGAGGGGCTCCAAAGAAAATAGGAATCTTAGTCGAGTTTCTCACTGGAACAGCACATTGGCTTCCAGCTGCAGGGCTGGTGTGTATCTACCTGCTTCACCAGTGTTATCAGATGTCTGTGGTGCCTAACTAAACTGGTTCGAATGCCTGCGGGGTCAGCAGGACAGGGGGATTCCTCCCAATCCACACTGGACTCCCGGATCTCCGGCGGACAGCAATAAACCTGCTTCAGATTTTACTCTTCATTTTTATAGGATGCCGTGGTTGGTGTTTTCACTTGGACTTCTTTTAAAGGAGAAAGTTGGGTTAGTGGTTTTGTAGCTGTTTAATCCAGGCAGCCCTTGTTGAAGACTTTCTGATTCAAACAATGCTGTGATGCTTTCTCTCCATGGACTGATTTTAGCAGCAGGGGAAAGAATTTAAATAAAACACTTTGAAATTAAAAATCGGTTTGGGGTTGTACAAATGGCTCTGAAATGTCCTGCTATGCTATTTGCTCAAGGACAAGGAGTATGTTAATCTTAGTATCCTTCGGCATATATTAGGTACTTTAAAAATATCCTTGGCTAATTGTTGCATAAAATGAAATTGAAATGTTATATCATCTTATTTTTGAGATTTGAAAACTGTGCCCAATTTTTAGAACAAAACTCAATGTTCAAATGTAAGAAAAATTATTATTACATACATTTCAAATGGGGAAAACAGAAATTGGTCTTAAAACTCTCACAACAAATTTCACTTTCCTAAGATATCATCTTTAAAAACTCAGATCTTCTGTTTGAAGATAACTGATTGAAAGAAATATATTGAATATTTGAACACACTTTCTGCATCTATCTATAGTATTCTCTCTGTATTCTAAGCTTTCTTTAAAGTCTGCTAACTATCAAGTATAATATTTACAATATATAATTTCTTCCAGTTAGCAATTTTTTATTTAGTGACCATAAGAAAAGGAACCCTGGCTATGGGAATAATTCTTAACCTGCTGGTACTGTCAGGAGGCATACTGACAAAGTAATAAGACTAGGAGGGACTGGGAATAATTAATTAATAATTATGAGTGTTATGGAAATACAAGAGTTTTGAGAGGAGGCGAAAGAAAATCAGAGATACTTTTATCCTTAGAACTAAAAATACCAAGCACAAATCCAGCAGGTCTTCTACATGGACAGTGGCTGGCACACCTCTGCGCCAAGACTGAATGAGTCCTCAGAGGAAGAACTACCTCTCCACACCTCCCTGTTCCCCCTATCCCCCATCCCCTACCCCCACAAAGGGCACTCAGGGAACCCTGAGCCTCTCACGCCTGCAGGAAGCAGGAGGCAAGGGAAATGTACTAGGTGAAGGAGCTTCTTCATCCCATTGAGTGAGGGATCAACACCATCATAAGTAGCATCATAATCATTGTTACTGTTATTTTTAATAGATCCTCAGAGGAGCATTTATTGCTTAATGTAAGCATGTTCTATGAAGAACCCCTTGGCTCCATATTAAATTTTTATTTAAATTTCTGGTGCCTAACTTAAACATTTTTTCTCCACAGAAACATAATTCATTAGTCATTTAGTTTGTGTCATTTGGCCCAAATGTGTTTTTTTTATTATTATTAAATAAAAATACATCAGAAATCTGTGAAAGGTTACTTGGATTTTAAAAACACAGAATTCCTTACTTCAATGAAAAGGTCAAAGCAAAAATGAATTCTAGTATAAGTTAACCAGGTTTACAATATTTAAATGTTCAAGGACTGACATGTCTAGATTGCTGTCAGTATTAAGAAAGCCTGTGCAAGAAAACCTCAAAAAGAGAGTATTTTAGAAAGCTATTGCTAAATGCTCTCTATTGAATATAGATAAATAACTGTTGATTCAAGTTATTTACGTTTAATTTAATCTACAATAAATTAAAGGCAAATAAAGATGGTTATTTACCTTTAATTTAATATACAATAAATAAAGATACTATAAATTCTTATCAGTATTGACAGTTTTAGTACTGCTTTCTAAAACAAAGTCTTCTATGGAGCTATGTGGAAATAAAATCTAGTGGTGTAGAAAGAATTCAATGTTTCGAATAAAAAGTATACTTCATAATGCCATTGAGACATTATTTTCCATTCTTGTGTGTGTCATTTATTTTCAAAGGGCAGAGGAAGATGAATAAAGGAAGTGATATCAAAGAATCTTATTTTAGATGCTCTGCTAGGAAAAGAAAGCCAGAAAAAGAAAGCTAGAAGAAGCAGACGTGAGCACGGACAACAATCAAGTTGCAATATTTCCCTATAGCTATGGTCAGGTGGTTTATCTTAAGCACTTTGCATGGCAAATGAAAGAGAAAATTACTTCTCCTTTCTCTGTTCCTTTTGCATCTTTCTGGCATGGTAGAGAATTTTGATAAAGTATCTTCATTCTTCCTGTTGACTAATAATGTGTCCATCTCTTTGTAGTTCTTCCTTCTCATTTTACAGTTTAGTTCAGAGATGGAAGCTTAAATTCTAGCCATTCTCTGGCAAATAAACTTACCTATGATACCTACCCTACTTGGCTCACAGAACTAGTTTGACAATTAAATGACATAAATATTACTTGAACACTTCAAAAGTTTTTGAAGTTATCTATTTGGAAGTGTGAATATTATTATGAATTATTCCCTGATCATTGGGAGGGGTCGAAGATTAATCCAATTACCAATAGAAAGAATGGAAACTTCTTTCTTTTCTTCCTCTCTTTCCTTCCACAATATGTAGTTAATGCCAAGTATCACAAAGGGCACTGGCCACGTAGAAGAGTGTTGGGAATCCAGGGGGCAGCAGAGCAGAGGGTGAGAGCGTGATGGTGGAGTAGAATGGCCTACAGGTCATTTCCAGAAATAGCACTACAACTGTATCTTAAGGCAACTAACATGCATTTCTGAATTTGCTTCCTCATCTATAAAACAGAAATAATTTTATTATAAGGTTTAGACAAGATAAATATTTATAGCAGAGGGCCTAGAACATGGTAAGCTTTCTATCGTTCAGATCTGATGCTGTCACCTGTAGAGCTCAAGGACCATGGGCTGTCTAGGAGCACATTCTGAACTCTTAGAGTCAACAGGCCACCCACCTGCAGGGCACCCTCAAAGGAGTCTATAGTGGCCCAAACTCAAAAGCTTCAGCCAGAATGTAGGCTTCACAAGTGCAGTGAGTATTAATTTAGTAATTTCTAAATTCTTAAATAGTGTCCTGTGCTAATTTGGTTTTGTTCACTGCTTTCTATCCTTCTGATGGCAAAAAGGCTTTTATCTTAATCCTAGAAATGAATACTGACAGCAGCAGGATATGAGTATCATTTATAAGTATCAAAACTTTTCTGTAAGGCCATTAAAAATAAACTCTCAGCAATATGGCATTACCAATGACTGAGTTTCCAGAAAAGTAGTTCTGGATGCTGTGAAGTTCTGGATCCCCAAGGTGAGAAAGCTCTAGACCAGTGTGGTTCCCTACTTGGGGTGAGTTTGACCTCCAGGGCACATGGCAATGTCTGGAGATATTTTTGGTTGTCACAACTAGGGAGAGGGGGCTACTGGCATCAAATGGGTAGAGGCTGAAGGTGCTGCTACTAGTAAACATCCTGCAACATACAGGTCAAGTAATTTCTAGGCCAAAATATCCGTGTTGAAGTTGAAAAACCTGTGGCTAGATATGAGCAGTACATAGAACAGACCCTTCACACAGTGAAAGCCACTGATCCTGACATCACCATAAAGGCCTTCCTGTGTAGTAGGCATTTAGTCATCTTATTTTACCAGGCACTCTATATGGTAGCTATTATCTCTATTTATAGATAGAAAAGTAGAGTTTGAGAAATGATAATTTGCCCAAAGACCTTCTGATGATAGAGCAACTGGGACTGAACTTCTGCTGGTCAGATTCTGAGGCCTGAGCTCCTAACCTGCTCGTGTGTGTGTGTGTGTGTGTGTGTGTGTGTGTGTGTGTGTGTGTATGGTGCTAGTCCTTGCTGCCCAGATTTTTACTAGTGAAGTGGCTAGTGTTTATTTTGACTTAAAAAAATCTTCATGGCCAGTTCATCAGAGGATGCACCTGTCCTCGGGCACTGCAGCCTTGGGGCTGCAGATCTGCTTTCTCTTAGTTTGTTCCCAAACTTGCCCAGACCTAGGCTCACAGCCACTGGGTGCTAAGAGAACTGTTACAGACCGAGGTGCTTAGTCCCTCGAACCAAGAGATTTGTACCTCTAGTAAGCAGTTTTCTGTGAGATAAATTGGAAGATAGAAAAATAAACAAACAACCCAAGCAACTAAGGTCAGTGTCCTGAGTCTCTGAATTGCTGGGATTAGGGAGCCATGTGGAGCAGGTTATGGTCGAGGCAGCCCTGTTAGTCACTGTTACTCATTTACTTCTCAGTGGACAATGAACCAATGGGCTATCAATTGGCTTCTGTGTACAGGTCATGTTCCCAATGACTCTGACCGAGGGCTGCTGCTCAGAGGTGGCATCGTGGCTAAAATACTATTAGAGGTCAAAGTTGGTTTTTGGCTGACTTGGTCCAATGACCTACAGGAATGTGAACCTTAGGGACTGAGAAAGAACTAGTATTTTTGAAGAATAATATTTGAGTTAAGGCAGGCTTTGCAGAACTCTAGGTCAAGTTGGCAGTCCCTTGGATGCAGGATGCAGGCTTCAGGCTGGGACACTCGCTTCTGAAATGACCTTTTGCCCAGAGGTGAACCTCATAAAGACAATGCAGTTTCTTTGTCCTTTTTCTTATTTATTGATTGATGAGAGAGAGAGAGAGAGAGAGAGAGAGAGAGAGAGAGAGAGAGAGAGAGATCAACTTGTTTTTCCACTCATTTATGTATTCATTGGCTTCTTTTTTTATGTATCCTTACTGGGGATTAAACCCACAACCTTGGCATAATGGAACAATGTTATAACCAACTGAGCTACTAATAGGGCCTGACAACACAATTTAATATGAGCCCATTTTTAACAACTAAAGAGTTCCTCTCTGTCTTCTTGTTACCAGATAAAAATGGGTTTTGTTAGGTAAGGAGCAGGTTGAGAAGGAGATGGAAAAGATGAGAAGGGAAAGGGAGGGGAAAGAAAAGAAGGCAGGGGAAGGGAAGTGAGAGGAGGGAAGGTGAGTGGAGGGGAGGGAGGGAGGGGGAAGAGGCTCACTGGTTTGGTTTGAGTATTTGTTTTTCTCCAGAAGGTATGGAGGTGTACTTACCAGAAAGTAGAAGGCAGAAAACTTGGTGCACAAAATCACTAGATACTGAAGTCCTAGAGTTCTTACCTATTTTGTGCATGAGACACAAAGTAATTCAATGAAACCTTTTCTTAGAAAAATGTTTTATTTTCCCTTGCCAAATTTTCCACATTTTATTTTGAAATAATTTAGAACTTACGAAAAGTTCTACCTAGATTTTCTAAATATTAACATTTAATCACATTTTTATTCTCATTCTTTCTTTATGTACATATATATGTGTTTTATATGTTTGTTTATTTGTGGACATATTATTATCATTTTCTAAATTGTTTGAGTGTAAGTTTAAGATATATTGCTATTTAATCTTCAAATATTTCAGTGTGTATTTTCTAAAAAGCAGGACACTTTCAAAATAATCATAGTAAATCATCAAAGATGAAAAATTAATATTAATGCAATATTATTTATCGGATCTAGTGATTTCATTCAAATTTCACAAATTGACCTAATAATGTTCTTTTTGGTGAAAGAAAAACAAAGATTTTCTGGTCCAGGATCACATGTTGTGTTGGGTTATCACATCTCTTTGATCTTCATTTATCTAGAACAATCCTCAGTGTTTCTTTCCTTCAGGGCTTTGTTTTTGAAGAGTACAGGCTATGCATTAAGTAGAACTGAAAGATATGTCTATGCATGACTAGCTGCTGGTTATGCATAGATGTGCTTTGCATCCTTCTCAGTGTGGCATCTGGGAGAGTTCTAAGTCTTTCTTTTTTTAAAAAGATAACAATGCCAAGTTCATTATTAGAGATCAGAATAAAGGAAGTGAAGTGGAAACTGTGTTCTTGAGAAGCTGCCATGTTAAGACACGATGGCTTTGCAGGCCTTTTTATGAGCTCTTGCATCGTGGTCATGCTGATAGCAGTTTCTCAACTTCCCTACAAGCTGCGGCTTCTCCATGCTTCAGGGCTTCAGGCTGACATCACTAGTAACTGTTCCTGATCTCTCAGCCTTCACTCCCCCACAACCACCTGATTCCCATATTATACTCCTTGTTTCTATAATTGTTATAGTGACTCTCATCTTATGATCACACTCAGACTGATACAGCTGTATTCCTATCTTTCTTTGCCTTCGTGACTTCGGGGGTTTTGAAGAGTGTGCCATACCAGGAGGCACATGGCCTTGGTTTGTCCCATAACCAGTAGGATTAATTTTTATTTCATATGTAGAGATTTTAAGGAAATTTTATATTTATAAATTCTACTAGTGTAGTGTTTTGCTTAAGTGTGACCTTGATAAATAATCTTTGAATAACTCAATATTGACTGTATTCCCTGAATGGAATCTGTAGGCTTCACTGCAATTCAAATCCCATGAAAATTATTTGAAAAAGGCAAATGCCCATGGGGTTTAATGTCTCCTAGAGCAGAGAGGGGAGACTCTGTGTTGTCCTGTTTTGCCAGGGGCAAGCATAAGGGGAGTCACAGTAAAACAATGGCTTACCTTTGTGAAACCTTCTACACTGCACTTTTACATGTAAGTTGATTCAGGTGGTTGTCTGTTGGACTTCTCCACAGTGAGATTACTACTACTTTTTTTTTTTTAAGTTAGTATGCATCTTATGGGGAGATTCTTTGAAATTCTATAATTATTTTTTTCTCATCAGAGTTTCACCCACTAGTTTTAGCATCCATTGAACATTCTTGCCTGAAAAAATTGGTGCTTTTCTAATTCCATCTTTCTTTTTACATTTATTAATTGGAATATTAGTTCTTCTGTAAAGTGTGGCAAATAATGTGCCCTGTCTAACTAACAAGATTGTTGAGAGGATCAAATGAGTTAAATGTAAATGTGCAGAGTAGAAGGCTTCAGAAAGGTAAGCCATTGTGTTTTGTTTTTTGTTTGTTTCTCCCATTATGGTTTTCTCTGGCAAAACAGGACAACACAAAAAGTATCACTCTCTGCTCCAGGACACATTAACCTGTGTGAGCATTTGCCTTTTTCAAATAATTTCCATGGGATTTGAATTGCAATGAAGCCTACAGATTCCATTCAGGAAATATTCAATACTGTATTTAGCTATTTGATAATTATTTACCAAGGCCAGACTTAAGCAAAACACTACACTAATTGAATTTATAAATATAAAATTTCTTTTTAAAAAAATACATTTTATTGATTTTATACAGAGAGGAAGGAAGAGAGATAGAGAGTTAGAAACATCGATAAGAGAGAGTTATCGATCAGCTGCCTCTTGCACACCCCCTACTGGGGATATGCCCACAACCAAGATACATGCCCTTGACCGGAATCGAACCCGGGACCCTTCAGTCCCCAAGCAGACCCTCTATCCATTGAGCCAAACCGGTCCTGGCTAAATATAAAATTTCTTTAAAATGTCTACATATGTAATTTTATAAAAGTCAGTTACACTCCCACCCCCAAATTATACATTTTAATGTATTTATATATTTGAGAAGGGGAAATCCTGCTATGTGGACAGTAATTTGCAACAAATCAGTAAGCCCTACACAGGAAAGATTTTTTGAAAACTACACCAAATTATTAAGTCAGTGTAGTCTAAACACTGAACTGCTTTAGAAATAATCATAGCCATACCACAAGAATCAACTAGTTTGCCCAAACCTACCTTTTCGTGTAGTTGTTAATCCTCACCCATGGAGATTTTTCCATTGATTTTTAGAGAGAGTAAAGGGGAAGGGGAGAGACAGAGAGAAATATCCATGTGAGAGAGACACATTGATTGGTTGCCTCTGGCACACACTGCAACCAAGGTCCATGCCCTTGAGTGGAATCAAACCTGGGACCCTTCAATCCACAGGCTGATGCTCTATCCACTGAGCCAAACCAGCTAGGACCAAACTTACCATCCTATATAATAAAGAGATAATATACTAACTAGGCCAAACAGCAGAATGGCCATGCAGATGACTGTCTGGACCCAGGCTGTGAGGGCCAGGGCAGCAGTGGCTGCAAGGGCCAAGCCCCTTGCATGAATTTTGTGCATTGAACTTCTAGTCTATATGTACACTTAGTGGCAAGATTATTATGATCTCTGAATGCATAATAATCTGGCCACTCAGTGTATATCCTATATAATAAAAGGCTAATATGCAAATTGTCTCCTTGACTAGGAGTTCGACCAGCAGGCCAACTGCCCACGTCCCCTCCCCCTGGCCAGGCTAGCTGGACCCCACCCATGCACAAATTTATGCACTGAGCCTCTAGCATTTTAATATTTACCTCTGACTAATTTTTATCAATTGACAGGATTTTTTTGTTTTTTGTATTTTTTGTGTGTGTGTGTGTGTGTGTTTAATCCTTTCTTTCTTTAGCTGTAGATCTTTTGTCCGGGAAAAAATGTGAAAGCAGAACCTAAAATTTCCTTAAGAAGTTTAGAAGATATATTACATTGAGTTATCTTTTATCTGAAACAATCTGTTCCTTATAAAGCAGTATAAATAAAATAGTCTGTTTGTGTACACACAAGTGTGTGTATGTTTAATTGTATCTCTCTGTGTGTGTTTAAGATCTTTATTATGGGGAGAATATTTATATACTAAGGAAAATACTAGGAAAAAGCCCACAAAATATTAAGTCAAATATTTTTACCATGAGCACAAGTCACTTTTATAAGTTAAAAAAAAAAGCAATTAAAAAATGATTCAAAGGAAAAGCCAGAAATCCATATATAATCATATTAAATATTATATATTAAAAAGCCCAAACAAAATTTATAAAACTTCTTGGCCTTGCCAATACTTTTTGAGCACAGTGTCTATGAGCAGCCATGATTCCAGGAGCACCCATGAAGCTTGAACTTGAACTCAGGGCCTATCTGTCCATTGTCCTCCAGGATTCCAGAAGCATCCATGAAGCCTGAATTTGAACTCAGGGCCTATCTGCCCATCGTCCTCTATGAGGTCCTTAATGCCTCTCTTGATTCTAAGGGTATTTCCAGGTCAAGGGTAAAGGTGTGTGTGGATCTACAGCAAAGTGAGGAGACTTTCTGAGGCTCCATGGGGGAAGGAATAAGGTCTTTCTCACACAGGATGTTCTCTGTGGCCTATCTTCCTTCCATAAGCAGGGAAAGCCAACACAGGTCATGGAATGCCCCTCTGTGGGGTGGGACCTGATAATCTTCCTTTGGGCTGCCTTATAGCTGTGAGGCAGGAGGCCTGGACTGCCTTGATGCACAGACCCGAGACAAGTAGGCAAAGCCCTACAGTTCTTATTCATTTCCTTCTGCCAGATGGCTTGCTCTTCCCCAGACATCATTATCCACAGTAAAAGTAATAGGGTTGGCTGTCTTTGTAAATAACACTGCATTGTATATGGAACTTTATATCCTAAGGTAATCTGAAATATTTTCCTGTGATAGTTTTGATATTACACTTCCAAATTAATATTATACTTGTTTTCAATGACACAATACCTCATTCATCCACAACTATTATTTTACTAGAGGCTTGATGCATGAAACTCATGCAAGAGGCTTGGCCCTCACAGCCATGGCTTCATCTGGAATCTGGAAGGTCGTTTGGCTGTTCAGTCTAATTATCATATTACACTTTAATTATTATAGATAGCCAAACCCTGTATAATATTTAGTGGACCTTTCAAGGTGGCATATACATTTAAATGGTCAAGACTGTAAAATTCCTATAGTACTGTTTCTTTAACATTTATTCTTAACTTAAAAATAATGGTGAGAATTTTGAATTGCTGTAGGAAGTGTTCATGAAATAATAACATTTTCTTTTAAAAAAATTTAAAGTGATTTATGCTCAGGGGGAATATAGATGCAGACTTCTTTCTGCCTAATTTATTTTAGGCTCAAGGTTTTCTCCAGTCCTGACAAAAATTAATTTTCCAGGTCAGTCTCATGCTTCTATTGTCAAAGCCTCACAATTTTAAAGTATGAATTGGCTCGGCTTTGTCCTCTGTACATGCGATCTTTTTTCTCCCAGGAAGCTGGAATCCAGAGAGGTCAGAATCAGGATTCTGATTCTGGTTTGGGATTCTGTGACCTTGGCCTCATCTCTCTTTCAACCTCTTCATATTCATCTCACCCTCTCTAGGTGAACTCATTGGTGGCCTTGCACTTCAACACTGTCTGCACTGAGTTGTCTCAGAGTTTTCTCTCTCTCTCTGTCTCTCTCTCTCTCTCTCTCTCTCTCTCTCTCTCTCTCTCTCTCTCTCTCTCTCTCTCTCTTTCTCCCATTTAGTTTTTCTTACTATTACTTGGTTCATTTTTGCATTACTTTAGAGAAGTGGTTTAGCACCTACATGGCCATCTTCCTAACCAAATGAGTTTTTAAAACTATATTTATCCATTCAAATGTATTAAAATACCTCAAGTTCATCAATCCTGGGTCTGATGCTTCGATGGTCCTAATTTGATTTTTCTTTCTAATTTTGTACACTCAGGACAACATCTTATTTTATTGTTCAAGAAAGAAGTAATCTTGTGTCTATAGGAAAACAATGTTGTTATGGGTGTTAGCCCTCTTAGTCCTTTGTGTTATTCTATGGAGCTATACTCGTAAAAGGCAACCAAAGATTGAAGACGTCACTGATAAGTATATCTTCATTACGGGGTGTGACTCCGGCTTTGGGAACTTGGCGGCCAGGACTTTTGATAAAAAAGGATTTCGTGTGATTGCTACCTGTCTGACTGAGGCGGGATCAACAGCGTTAAAGGCGGAAACCTCCGAGAGGCTTCACACTGTGCTTCTGGACGTGACTGACCCAGAGAATGTCAAGAGGACCGCCCAGTGGGTGAAAGACCACGTTGGGGAAAAAGGTGAATGACGTGGGGCCGGGGAGAATGGAAGGGGTGTTGCGAAGTACCTAAAGCTAGCAAAATGTGCTTGGATATTATGTGGCCTTTCAAGAAAATGTCTCTTAAATGCCTGCTATACACTGCTGAGAAGATTGGAGAAATCTGAGGATAGCCTTTAATGGTGTACATGAGAAACACAGCTCAAGTTATCCTCAGTCTTAAAAACCCACTGGTGAATTTAAAACTGAGATGGGCGTTGAACTTTTCCCAGCCTTCTCCAGTGAAGTGCTACTCTAGCCATATATACAGCAAAGGAACCTGGGGTTAAAATCTATAGGAGAATATGGGAACAACCCCCAAATTCTGAATACCTGAAATCTGCTTCCCACCTTAAAATGGTTCCAGAGCTTATACATGTTCAATGGCCAACATAGAAAATGGCCTCAGAATTTCAGTACAGGTGTCTTTGACAGTCATGGTAGAGTAGCGAGCTATTGGGCCTCATTCTGCTAAGAAGGCAGCATTCTGAACTCGAGAACTTACATTGGCTTGAATGAAATTTGAAATATTCTCATGGATGAAGATATTTAATGGGTCCACAAAGGGGAAAAAAAAAAACTCCACACAAATGTTTTTTTCTATCACATCTTCATCATATAATTGAGAGTCTATTCCTCAAAACCAATGGTTTGATAGACTCCACATAATTTTTAAAGCTTGAATTCCAAACAGCTTTACACATAATAAATGTTTCCCAACATAAATAAGCCAAGTGAATGATGGGATTTTTTTTTATTTTTTTTTTATTTTATTTTATTTTTTTACCAAAAACAAATGTGAAGTAGATGGATGTTGCTCTTTATCCATATAAAGTTTATCAATATGCTCTGGCCTTGCCATCTAGAAAGGTAGGAAAATAGACCAATTTACTCTATATCTGAGTTTAAAAAGCTAAAGTGCCACTGAGTATCAGCATTTGACATTCAGAACCAGAAAATAGAATAACTGTGACAGAAGTTCCAGTAATAGAAGTTTAACTATTTCAATTCAGCCTCCCACCCTTTCTGCTGTCACTTCCCCAAATTGTAGAGTATTTCAAAGCACAAGTATGACTAGGGGAGGAAATGGAACCATTGTGAAAAGCAGAGGCAATATTTCCATTAAGAATGCTTTCTACCACATCTCCTTTCCTTCCTCTCTGTTCTAGGGCTCTGGGGTCTGATCAATAATGCTGGTGTTGTCGGCGTGCTGGCTCCAACCGACTGGCTGACAGTGAAGGACTACAGAGAACCCGTAGAAGTGAACCTGTTCGGACTCATCGATGTGACCTTAAATATGCTTCCCTTGGTCAAGAAAGCTCGAGGGAGGGTCATCAATGTCTCCAGCATCGGGGGGCGTCTTGCATTTGGTGGAGGAGGCTATACACTATCCAAATATGGAGTAGAAGCCTTCAATGACTGCTTAAGGTAAAGCAAATACCATATTAAGAAATAATAGCGGCTAACATTTATTGAATGTTATTTATTATGTACCAGACATTCTATTTAGTGCTTTAAATTATTCCCAATAGATAGCTTATCACAAGCATGTCCAACTCAAAGGCTAACACGGGCCAAGTAAACAAGATTTTAGTTTATGTGGGTTGCAAAAAAAAACAAACACATAGATTTTTTTCAATAGACACATGCTGAATACAAAGGGCTGAAATAAATGAGTAAATAATAGAACATTTTAATAAAAATTAATATTTTCTTGAACATTAACTTTCCAGATACTGAATAACTGCACAAATTAATAAGCATAACGCAAATAAACCTATTTTTCTTGTTCTCCGAAAAGAAAATATTTTCTTCTCATTACTTCCTCTGACCTTCCTCTGGTGCTCCCAATTGACTAAACCAAACAGAAGCTAAAATATAGTTAATATAGGCAGGCCTCCAGCAGGGAGTGCAGACACAGGGGTGGAGGGGACTAGTGGAGCAGTGGAAAGTATCCAGTTGAGTGTGCTATGATAAGCAAGAGAAAAGATGAAATTACATACAGTCTTTTCTTCAATTCAACCATTTATTTATTCAACTAGTTGCAGGTACATGTTATGATCTACACTGTGGATCTAGGTATAGCTTACTAATAAAAAGTTAGATTATCCTACAGAGATTAACCGAGAGAGAGCAACTCCATTTTGCCATTTGATCAGGTTGCCAGGTTTGATTCTTCCAGGAAATAAACACACAAGACAATGTCAGAACAATGCTTCTTCAATGTTAATGTGCATATGAATCGCCTTGATCTTTTCAAAATTCAGGTTCTGATTCAGTGGGTCTGAGGTAGGTCCTGGGTTTCTGCATTTATAGCAAGCACCCAAGTGCTGCCCATGGCTGAGAGATGACATTTCGAGTAGCAAGGCCTTGGACAACCTCCATTAGTCTGCTTGGTTGCCCTTGGGTTCCACTTTCTCAGCAGCAGTGTCATAATAAAATGTTAGCACGCTTAGAGACATACTTAATTTTAAAAAGATATTTCAACTGAAGGGTTTGTGGGATTGTAACACAGCTGTGCTATGCCTGGAATTAATCAGTAGGGAGTGTTTATACGTTTTTAAGTCGTGGAACTAGTATTGGAAATGGTGTTGTGCATGCAGGCCACAGTCCAGCGGCAGCTCCAGGAGAGTGTGGGGGGCAGCTGTCCTACTGGGAAAGGGTTGGAGCTCTTTAAAGCTGTATTTGTTCAGCAACATACTGGTTTCCTACTGGTTTTACTCACCTGGTAAGGTTAGTTGGATGACTTAAAGCCATTTGTCACTCAAGGATGTTATTTTTATGAGTGGATGGGGAGGAAAGTTTTCCCATATACCCCTTCAGCACTTTACAACCCAAAGGAGATCAGAAGATAGGCGAGAAAAATACAATCAGGTTGAAAAATATCTTTTTTATTTCAATGCAAGCAACATACCCTTCAAACAATTTAAAATCAAGCTAATTTACCCGGTGGGGAGAGCCCTTCGTCCTGGGAAACGGAGTGCGGCTGGAAAGGGGGCCACCCCCACGCCCTTCACGCAACGCACGTTCTCGGGAAACCTGGCGCTAAACCATTCGTAGTCGACCTGTTTCTGGGTGAGCGTTTTGTACGTAGCAGAGCAGCTCCCTCGCTACGATCTATTGAAACTCAATCCTTGACACAGGGCTTTTTTTGTAAAAGAAAAAAATATATAAGAATTATTTTTCTTTATTAAATAAATATATAGATATTATAAATAATAAAACCAAGCTAATTGGCATTTTTGTAAAAGATACTTCAAATTAAACAATAGGTGTGTTGCTATCGATAGAAAGTAAAATGTAAGATCAATTAAATCGCATTGTGAGGTTATTGGTAAATTCTTAGTAAGTCTTATGGTTGATAAGAGTTTTTTGTAAAATGAATAATTACTTCCTTATATACCCCTGATATAAGTTAAATATGGGGAATAATTATTTACATAATGGTTTGCTATACGTTGGGTTGCTTAAAGAAACGGGGACCATGATTTCGCCGAAACCCTGTTGCCTGGTAAATGCATAGGTTTAGGTTTTCTGCCTTGAGATGATGAAAGAGCTTGCTGAGTGGCCTAAAAAACAGGTTAGTCAAGTCATACTGTGTTCCTCAGCATATCCTCATTCATGCTGCAGTCTCCTCACGTTCCTAGAATGGAGGTAAACTTGTCCAGCCAGACCAGTCATCAGTCAATTTCACCATAAAGTACCCTACGTACTGAAAAGAAACCTGTCCTCAGCCAAAATGCTTTCAAGTCAGGGGGAACATAAGACTGGGGATGGGTCTACCCAGGTCCCTGTCCTGTTCTGACACTAAACCAGTCCTCACTTCACCACCCTGATCTTCAGATCTGCAAACTGAGAGGGTAGAACAAGATGCACCTTTCCAATGCACCCAATTCTGTGATCCCACGAAAAGTTTCACAAGAAAATATCACAAACATTTTCCAAATGGACCTCCACTAAATATCATCAACGGTTTTGTGTGTGTGTGTGTGTGTGTGTGTTTGTTTTTTTACACAGGCGGGACATGAAAGCTTTTGGTGTGCACGTTTCTTGCATCGAACCAGGATTATTCAAAACAGGATTATCAGATCCAGTAAAGACTGCTGAGAAGAAATTTGC
Organism: Pipistrellus kuhlii; assembly: GCF_014108245.1. Classification (NCBI taxonomy): domain Eukaryota; kingdom Metazoa; phylum Chordata; class Mammalia; order Chiroptera; family Vespertilionidae; genus Pipistrellus; species Pipistrellus kuhlii. Next base: position 41,021,813 of record NW_023425573.1, on the reverse strand, counting down.
CATTTGGAAGGACCTGTCTCCAGATATCAAACACCAATATGGAGAAGGTTACATTGAAAAATGTGAGTTTTGAGGATGGACTCAGGGTCCTCTGAGATTCGTTGTTCTAGGCAGCATGCAGGAGACTAAAACATATATTTAAAAATGAGGTTCTCACAGTAATAGGGATGTTAAATATGATCAGGTATTCCTACTAATTCCAGCGTCATCTCCTGCTCCTCTGAGCACTTACTAAGTGCCAAGTTCTATACTGAGCACTTTATAAATTATGTGTATCATTTACCAAACAAACAAACAAAAAACACCACCACAAAAGCACTATATGAATAGTAAGCAGAGGCTTGGGAAGGCGAAATGGCCTACCCAAGGCAATACAATGAGCCTCAAAAAACTCCTCTACCAATCAATCATTTAACATTGTTCCAGAATTTATGGAGGTTCCAAAATACAAAGACTTTGTCTCTGACCTTTAACTAACTTATAATCTAATTGAAAACAAAAAGTAACCAAAAGAGACTGTAAAATAATGAGACTGTATAGCATGAAGAAAATCAATTCTTTCTTTATGTCTTAGACATAACCCTAGAGTCCAGAAGGGTGCTATATGGTGTGGTCTCTAATTGCCCAAGGAATTCAGACCAAGAAAAAAGAAAATGCTGGCTAAGAAACCTTTATGGGACAGGTCAGGTTTGAATAAAGCCTAAAGTACAGGAAGGAATTACTTGGGTAAAAACTTTCTGGAGCAGGAATGCAGGGGGAGTAGAGATAGAAGAAGTAAGTCCAGAGATTAAGTCAGGGATGGAGGAATAAGAGTAAAGATTAACTATGATGACTAACATATAGTGAACATTTACTGTGTACTTGTCCCCACTGTAAGAGCTTACATGAACTTTCATTTAAAATGCTTAAAAAGTAAATAAATAAAATGCCCAAATAATCTGTATGAAATAGATACCACCTTAATTTTATAGAAACAGAAAAGTAAGTTGCCCCAAGTTTCCGAGTTGTAAGTGGAAGTACTAGATTTGAATGCAGGTAGCCTGACTTCGCACCACACTATAATGTCAACAGGCATGAAGGATCTGGTCGAAGTTCCTGTATCAGGATTGCACTTCCACCTCGAACTTCCTGTCCCTGCCCCATCTAACTTTGTGTCACTCTATTCCTCCAAGCTGTAATCTAGCCTCTTCATCAATGAGCTTGGTAAAACAGCCAACTGTGGTAAGGTTCAAGGTCAGTAGTTCACAAGGCAGATCCACCTAGGGAGGTTTTTAGAATGACTCACTCCCTCAACCACCCCACCCACTAAACATACACACATACACTCACTCACGCACACACAGATGCAAACATATACACATATACATGGTGTCCCAAAAAATGAATATGCACTTTTAATTATTGATAAAGTCAGTGTTTATGATCATACAGTTCATTTTCAAAACTTAAAATAATCTGCAGAAATGAATTTTTGTTTTGTTTTGTTAGTACCTGTTTTCATACTAATGACCATTCTGATCCAGGCATCACTGATAACTCAAAGCAGTGGATTGACAAACATTTAGAATCATTTTGTTCAGTATTTATGTGCCCTTGATTCTTCAACTGTTGCCTTAATTCTTCAACAGTTTTGTACCATAAACTTTATCTTTTATGTATCCCCATAAAGAAAAAAGTCTAGCAGTACTTTAGGATAAATTTTTTTTGTTCAAAGTTTAATCTGGCTTCACCCTTTATTTCAAATCAGTAAAAACTGAAAAGGAGTGAAAATTAAGTGAATTATCAAATATATATATATATATATCTTTTGGGGACACCCTAAATATCAACTATAACTTCTGGTCTGACAAACCTCCCAGTGCTGACATGTCACTATAGATTTAAACCCACTGCCATTAAATACTACCAACTCTGAAGGTTCTAAGTAGATTCAGAAACAAAAACTCTTTTAAAAGCGTTCTCTCTACTTGATACTAACATTGATACCTTATAAATGCCTATGAGTATATCACCAACTTTCATCTCAAAATTATGTCTGCACGAGCCCCTGGTTCAAATGCCCTGTCTCAGGAGTACCCCGAGGCTTCGGGCCCAATGTTACATGGGTTGTTCTTTTTAGAGTTTTCTTAGTCAGGATTTGGAGATCAGCCAGACTTACTGTTCCAAAGTAGAACACAAATTTAAGCTCACCTTTCTTTGTTTCCCAGGCTAGAGTAATAGGAGTTTAAAATACCCACTAAGGCTTATTAGGTAACCTCATTTAGACTCTTTGATCAACTTGTGGCTACTAGAGCCTGAAGTTGAAAGGAAGATTTAAAATAATAGATTTCTTTTGAGAAGACACAACTCAGGTATGTTGTTTTTTTCCTTTAAAATATTTTTATTTTTATTACTTGAGAAAGGAAGAGAGAGGGAGAAAAGAACATCAATGATGAGAGAGAATCATCAACCAGCTGCCTCCTGCAGGCCAGGCTGATGACTGAACTCACAACCTGGGCATGTGCCTTTGACCGGAATTGAACCTGGGTCCCTTCAGTCCTTCGGCCAATGCTCTATCCACTAAGCCAAACCAGCCAGGACCTCAGATATGTTTTAAGAGCACAGGAGGCCCTACTGGTTTGGCTCAATGGATAAAGCATTAACACACAGACTAAAGAGTCCTGGGTTTGATTCTAGTCAGCTGAAGGCTCAATCCCCAGGTTGCATGTGGTAGGCAACCAATCTATGTGTCTCTCTCACATCGATGTTCTCCACTCCTTCTCCCCATCCTTTCCACTCTTTCCACAAATCAATGGGAAAATATCCTTGGGTGAGAATTAACAACAACAACAAAAAGAGTACAGGAGGAATGTTCCAAGTCATTACCAATCCCTGATGACACACCAATCTCTTCAAAAGTGTCTTAGCTCATCATTCAAACACTTCACCTACCTGAGGAGCAGGATCTCTTCCTCTTCCCTAGTCAGGGCTTTCGAGTGACTATTCTCTCTTTATTCACTGGATTATGGAGGCACATGACACATGAGTGCATGCACACACATGCTTAAGTGCACATGCATTCCCACATTTCCTGTAAACAAAGTACTCCCTCAAAACAAACCCAAAGTCAAACCCTTAACTCCCTGGGCTCAGGAGCCTCATATACTTTGTGAAGCTGTTTCCCTCATTGATTTAAAATGGTGCCGCTCCAAGTTTGGTCTCTGGACCAGAGCCATCAGCATCACCTGGAAACTTGATAGAAATGTAAATTCTGCCAAAACCGGTTTGGCTCAGTGGATAAAGCGTCAGCTTGCAAACTGAAAGGTCCTGGGTTCTATTCTGGTCAGAGGCAGGTACCTTGGTTGCGGGCACATCCTTGGTAGGGGGTGTGGGAGAGGCAGCTGATAGATGATTCTCTCTCATTGATGTTTCTAACTCTCTATCCCTCTCTTTTCCTCTCTGTAAAAAATCAATAAAATACTTTTTTTAAAAAAAAAAAAAGAAAGAAATGCAAATTCTTGGGCCTCACCTTACACCTGCTGAAGGTAGGACCCACCAATCTGCGCCTCAACAAGTCCTCTAGGAAATTCTGCTATCCACTCAATTTTGAGAGCCAGCAGTCTAGAGAAAGCATTGCTGCATTATTTTCTGATAAATACATAGAAACCCATCACAATGGGCCTTGATTATAATGGCAAATTCAAAATTCCCACTAAGGCATCTTCCCCTTTGTACCCTTGCCTCTACAGACCCCTTTCCCCCCTTTGCCAAAGAGTAAACACACTTTTTCTCTTTTTACAGGTATGGACAAACTGAAGGGCACAGTATCCTTCGTGAACGTGGACCTCTCCCTGGTAGTGGAGTGCATGGACCATGCTCTCACAAGTCTCTTCCCTAAGACCCGTTATGCTGCTGGAAAAGATGCCAAGATTTTCTGGATACCTCTGTCTCACATGCCAGCAGTGTTGCAAGACTTTTTATTGTTGAAACAGAAAGTAAAGCTGGCTAATCCCAAGGCAGTGTGACTCAGCTAACCACAAATGTCTGCTGCAGGCTATGAGTTTGGCTGATATCAAGGACATCCCTCCTTTTTAATTTTATTCCTTACCTAACCCAACGTGGACTCATTTAGATCATGCTTCCTTTGGTAAAGGAAGAGATCCCACCATCCCTGATGTCCCAGAGTCCCTTCTCAAGCCTTCCTTGAAAAGAAGGGCAGGGATGGTATAGCACACAGAAGGGCAGGAATGGTACCTCCCCAATATTTAGGCTTTGCCCGTTTGGTCTGATGTAAGAGAAATTAAAAGGTTTCCCATCCAGCCGAAGCCCATTTGGCTCAGTGGATAGAGCGTTAGCCTGCGGACTGAAGGGTCCCGGGTTCGATTCCAGTCAAAGGCATGTACCTTAGTTGCGGGCATATCCCCAATAGGGGGTGTGCAAGAGGCAGCTGATCGATGATTCTCTCTCATTGATGTTTCTACCTCTCTATCCCTCTCTCTTCCTCTCTGTAAAAAAAAAAAAAAATCAATAAAATATAAAAAAATAAATTAAAATAAATTAAAAATAATAAAAGGTTTCCCATCCAAAATGATCTCTACCACAGCTTAACCCATACTCCCCACTCCCATTCTTGAATGTTTAATATATGTCCCTTATCAAAATGTTCAGAGATAAGGAGACTACTTTCAAAGTGGGTCAGATGTGTTCTGTTATCTTACTGAGAATAAGACTCCAAAGTACTGGGGCAGGAGAAGAAGGGTGAGGAAGTGTTATGTCACTGGCATAAGCTAAAGGGCAGTAGACAAACACTAGGGAGGACAGGAAGTAGGAGGGAAGGAAAAGGAATAGAAGACTGAAAAACAGAAATGGATATAAAAGTGGAGGCAGGGAGATTCCAAGGCAAGCCTTCCTATCCTAGAGGGGACTAGGGAGGATGAACAGCCCATTTAAGGCCACCGTGAGCACCGATGCACACACAGCTGTCTGGAAGAGAAGTGGTAACAACAGAGTAACCAACCATTCCAAAAGAACAAAAATGTAGGGAATATGTATGTTTATTCTGGTGATTGTAAATAGAACAAGACTAAAGATAACTGATGTAATTTACACCTGAGGTGGTTGGAAATCTGAATTTGAATGGTCTCTGAGGCTCCATGAAGATATAGAACTAAATTAATGACTCTTTTTACAGCTACAGTGTGAGCAGCTTTCCTCCCTGCTCATATTTATGGTTCCAAATTGGATTGGCCCTAGACCCACACAACATCCAAAAATATGGTTCTCTAAATGGACGCTTCCCCAGATTCTAATACCCATATCACTCACAAAGTTTTGCTGCACATTTACATAGAAATGCATGAAATGTCAGAATTCAACATTTGTTGCAGAATGTTATAGAGTGAAAGAGCCAAATAAATTATCTAACACACACCCCACTTATTATAAAGAGAGCATTTAAATCCACAGCTTAAAATATCAGTAATTCTGTATATTATCGTTTACCTTCTGGAAACATCTGCCTATGAGGCAATGTCCTCCTTTCAAGTAAACAACATATCTATGACTTTGAAAAATCAAATTACCAATGGTATCAGCCCAACTGGATACAAATGTCATGATTTTGAAGGAAGATACACTAATCATTTTTGCATGAAAATGAAGAAAAACACAGCAAGATCAGGTAGAAGAATTCTCAGGCAAAGTTAGCTAACCTATTGTCACTACCTACCTGTGAAATCATCCCCAGGGTGCCCTGGCTCTAAAGACAGTTCATCTGTTTATCTCTGCAATCTTCTGGTTACATTAGCCACCTATGGTTTAGGCGACCCTCACTCAATTTGTCCTTGGAACTGAAGTTCATCAATGTTGTCTGCTGGGGCTCCTTCTTCTCACCTTGAATCTCCAGACCTTGGCTTCATTTTACTGCTTTAAAAATGTTTGGCCTGCTGCTCTCTGACCTTCCAGGGCTCCAAGGGCTGCCAAGACTGTTAGAACCTGAGAGATCCTGCTGTACTGAATTTCAACCATTGTAGTCCTGTTTGGGGGCCTACCTAATAGTGATATAACCTTTGTTTTGCCTGGACCTGCTTTCTTTGCTCATTTCTCCCCGTAGATACAATTGGTAACTCCCTGTTTCATCTAACCAAAATAAAAGTTCTACTTAAATGAAAGCTTCCAAATTTGATAGCACCATAAAGTAAAACCAAGTATTTTCACCCAACAACTTTCAAAGCTTTTAAAACTAAGTGAAAAGGTGGATATTTGGAGTATAACAGCATCAGTCTCAACAGAAGCACAAGACCAGAGAGGGGGGTTAAAGGGACCTCAGTAGTCGCTGCACAAGAGTCTGAGGTGTGCGTTCCTAGATCTTGCCATTGCTTGTGTTCTCTGTGCTCTTGGGAAAATTATTCTTCTCTATAATATTTTTGGAGACATATGTGCTGGGAATTCTGCTAAGCACAGTATGAAACTCAGTGGATATGGTCCCTTCCTTCACAGAGCTTACTACCATCCAAAGGCTGGAAGCCACTACTACTCAGGGTGCTCTGGAGGAGCTTCTCCAGGAATCCATGACCAGGATGAACGGAGATGCTGTCTTCTACCACCTTTAGCTTGGGGGATCCCTCCTCATTTATTTTGGAGGGACCAGGATAATCTACTGGACTCTCCTTCTGATCTGATCTAAAAATCCACCAGTTGCCAAGACTGGTTTGGCTCAGTGGATAGAGCATCAGTCTGCGGACTGAAAGGTCCCAGGTTCAATTCCGGTCAAGGGCTAGTACATTGGTTGCAGGCACATCCCCGGAAGGGGGTGTGCAGGAGGCAGCTGGTAGATGTTTCTCTCTCATTGATGTTTCTAGCTCTCTATCCCTCTTCCTTCCTCTATGTGGAAAATCAATAATATATTTTTTTTTAAAAAATTAAAATTAAAATAAAAATCCACCAGTGTCCTATATCTGGACATCCACAATGTAAACAGATCCACAGTCTCTAGCTCCTTTGCCCCAAATAGGCTTTCCCAGTCCAGCACCAACACTGTTAATTTTGTCTCCTAAGGAGATCTCAAGTCCCTCTACTTCTCATCACCTTCAGTGCAATAATCTCTTCAAGCTTCCATCATCTCTTATCTCAACATAGCATATTCATCCTTGTGTACCTTCAATGATTTTCCCTCACAGTCAGAACTGTTCAAAATTGAAATCTGATCATTCTACTCTTCTTGCCACTACTTTCTGAAACCCCCCAATGTGTTCCCATTGCACTTTGGCTAATGACTAAAATGCATATTATGTGCTACATTGACCTAGAACTCCTCACTAGCCTCATTTTATTTTTTTAAAATATATTTTATTGATTTTAGAGGAGAAGAAGGAAGAGGGAGAGAGAGATAGAAAAATCAATGATGAGAGAGAATCATTGATTGGCTGCCTCCTGCACATCCCCTCTGGGGACCAAGCCTGCAACTCAGGCATGTTCCCCTGGCCAGAATCAAACCCAGGACCCTTCCACCCACAGGCTGATGTTCTATCCACTGAGCCAAACCAGCTAGGGCCTCACTATCCTTATTTTAGGCTGCTTTCCTCATTTTGCCACATCAAGTCTTTGCCCATGATCTTCCCTGGAATGTTCCAATTTTACCTGCTGGTCTAGTTTCCTCCTCCTACAGATCTCATCTTCTTCCTTGGAGAAGCCCATACAATTCCAAATTCTGACCACCACCGTTTCATCCCAGCTAGGTTCCCATCTTCTACATTCCACTGTATCCTATAATGTACACTTACCAACTCTGTAATTATTTGTGTAGACTGTAGATAGTCAGTTTACATTAGTCTCCCCTATCAGATGTTAAGTTCCACGAAATCAGGAACCATGTCGGTTTGCTTATTTTTGTATTCCCTTGCCTAACACACTTGGCACATAGACCAGTGTCCAATAAGTATTTGTTGAATGAATTCAGAAATCAGCGTATATCAACCTTTCTGATGAAGGGGCAATCTATCACTTAAGATCAAGCTTGCCAATCTCATCAGTTGTGCCATCAATGTGTCAGTTCATTTAAAATCCTGTAGCTTCCTTGAGCCTTTGAGTACTTCTACGGGGACGCCTTGCCTATGGTTCCTCAGAGACTATTCAGTGTTGCCGTAGTGATTTCTCATGACATGCTAGTCCAGATACACTGTGATGGAGCCTCCCTCCATTGGGAGCTGTCCGGGACCCAGGGGTCACACAGAAAAGAGCTTTCAGGATCATTTTATCCATTTCTCTGTCTGTGGGCAGGGCATGGCCAAGCCATCCAGGTTGAAAAAAATCTCTTCAATCTAAAATCTCCCCAGAAATGCCATAACTTCTTTGGGCAACCCAGCCCATATTTAATGAGGAAAACTTGTAAGAAAAGTGATCAACTTGGTATCTTTTCCATACTATTAATCTCAATAATTCTCAAGAGCATGAGCGATTACAGGCTCATTGGTAGAGGAAATAGCTAGATATTCTCAAAATGAAAAGCTTTTTAATATCTATAAATCAATTGTGACAACTTAAACTCAGCCACAGTTTATGAGAATGAGGGTGGGGAGAAAGGAGGAAAAAAGGAAGGGAAGGAAAGAAAAATTAGTAGGTTTTAAAACCCAAAATGCGCTAAAACCTCTTTGGCTCAGTGGGTAGAGCGTTGGCCTGCAGAATGAAAGGTCCCAGGTTTGATTCCTGTCAAAGACATGTACCTTGGTTGTGGGCACACCCCCAGCAGAAGGCAGCTGGTCAATGTTTCCCTGTCATTGATGTTTCTAGCTCTCTATCCCTTACCCTTCCTCTCTGTAAAAAAATCAATAAAATATATTTTAAAATAAATAAATAAATAAATAATAAAACCCAAAATGCTTTCTTAAACTTCATTCATGGAGTGAGCCATCATAAATGAAAAACTCTGAAATTCTGAGTGTTGAAAGCATAAGATAAGCCTCCTGGCCAGTGATCCCAGTCTCCTTGCCAGTGATCCCAGTCAGCTTCTGCATGCTCTTGGACCCTTGAGAAAAATGATAACCAGGGTATATAGGCACTTCTCATTTTCTTCTCACTTTCCACCTCTTGCTGCTAACACCCTTTTAACAAATAGGGCGTTTCTTCATGAGCAGAAATGTCAACAGGTATCTCCTCCACACTTTACAAATTCCAATGTACTCTCTAAGCACTCAAGTCTTCCTTGAGAACCCCTACTCCCACCAGCCACTTTACCTCCAAAGTGGAATGGAATCTGACTGAGTTCTGTCCTTGAGAGGAGCTCTTGTTGTCACTGATTTACATGAAGACACAAGGCAGGTTTGTAAACCCACCAGGGGGAATACATGAGGTGATAGAACCTGGATCTAAAATGTTTCTGTGAGTTCTAACCATGGATTAACAAGATGGAATGATAGAGTGGAAAACACAGGGCTTTGCTGTGGCTCTCAAAAAAAGCAAGCATGAGATTCAGAGCCACATCGTGGAAATGACTGAGATATTTTATGCAATAGTCACTCTAAGTGAGTCAACAGAGTGATGCAATGCTATGATGTAACTGCTTACCTCCAACCCTGTCCTTGCAAGGAAAAAAAAAAAAAGTAAATGATGCTTTGATCTTGGTTTAAATTTTAAACTGGCAACATATAGAGCAAGGGTGGTGATGGTTATGTATACTTGCAACCGAGCATGGTAAACTTTTGCCATTGCCACTGGGAAGTTCACTCTCATGTAGCCACAGGCATTCTAGAGAGGGTGGCCAGAAGATCAAGGTCATCTGAAGATCAGATTAGCTGCAACAGAACTAAAGACTCTGCAGTCGTTTACTTGGAAGAAGAGCCTGATGGGAAACAGGGCAGCCCATTTGAAGGGGTCTCACAGGAATTCACCTCATCCCAGGTGGCATAGAATGGTGTCCTTGACCAGAGTCATGGATGGAAATTACATAGAGTTCAAGTTTAGCACCATTTAAGGAAGAGTTCTTTAGCCAGTAAGAACTTGATGGAATGGCAAGCACAGCTGGTGGGCAAATACAAGAAGGACAGCCCTTTTCCCTCCCAAAGATGGAGATATCTCAAACAATATGAGGTCAGGGTGGCTGACTTCTGTGACATTTGAAGATTCTCACAAACCTAAGATTCTATGATTGGGGCAAGAGGCTCTCCTCGAATATGACACATCCTAGAATACGTAGAATTTCCAATCTCTAAAGCCTGAGGAAGACACAAGGCCTGACATTTTATTTCCTGAAGCATTTGAAAGCTTGTCTTAACCTTAGGCAAGGAGAAAGAAAAGAATGAATGCTCAAGGGGGAGATAATAGACATCAAGATGAACTTGAGAAAAACCTCAGTCTGGGCTCAGAGGTAGCCCCAGGGCCAGCACAGGAAAGAGGAGGCTTATGTGGCATTGGCGTGGCAGAATCATGGAGTAGAAGCAATCCTTAGGAGCTTGTCTAGTCCACCTTCTTGCTTCTAAGCATCTCTTCCAGATGACTGCCTTTTAAAAATTGTGATAAATCTGTCTAGAATTGATTCACGAGTGATTGAGAACAAAGGCTCTTGGACCAAGTTGCTGGAGTCAAACCTCATTTCTTCCCTTAGCATTGGCTCCACCATTGGCAGGCCACTTAATTTCTGTAAACCTTAGTTTTCTCATCTGTAGACTGGGGTTAACAAGAGTGCCTACTTCAGACAGTATAAGAATTAATGAATTCACGTCAAAGCTGAGTGCTCAATAAATGTTAGCTATTGTTTTCATTTTGTTGGCACCTTTTTAAATTAGCTTAGGTAGATGGCAGAAGTTAGCTGTAGGTCAGCCCTATCTTGGCCTGGTATTTGAAATGCCAGAGACAAGGACAAGAGCAATTTTTGTTCTTAATTTTCTAAGTTTAGTATGATAAGAAGGAATTAGACCTCCAAAAGAGCACTCAGTTATTAAAAGCAGAACAGCCACACAGAACTTCTGCTGGTCACAATTTCCTCAGCACCCACCATGTGGAGAGTCTTACCTGAGGTGCTGTCATTGCAAAGGACCAAGTCTGAGTCCTAGCTGGTTTGGCTCAATGGATAAAGCATCAGCCTTCGGACTGAAGGTCCCCAGGTTTGATTTCAGTCAAGGGCACATGCCCAGGTTGTGGGCTTGATCCCCAGTGGGGGGGAGTGCAGAAGGCAGAGAATCAATGATTCTCTCTCTCCCTCTCCCTGACTCTCTGAAATCAATAATATATATATATATATATATATATACACACACACACACACATACATATATATATATGTGTGTGTGTGTGTGTGTGTGTATATATATGTGTGTATATATATATATGTGTGTGTATATATATATATATATACTGGAGAGAGAGAGAGAGAGAGAGAGAGAGAGAGAGACCCTAAAAAATAGGGGGACTTGACAAGATTATCTGTCAGAGCAAGGAAATAGGCTTCCCCTGTGGTGAGAAAGATAAGAGAGTTCTATTATATAGAAGGAAGACTGACCCCAGAGAATGACTAAATAAAAATCTAAGAGCCCAACATCATCATCCCTCAAGAGCTACAGAAATTATAATGATGATAATGATAATGATGATGATGATAATGATGATGATGATGATGATATCATCAAATATACGAAATACTGAGCAACTCCCACATGTATGGTACTGTGTTAATTGCTATGTATAATATATATGATCACCTCATTTTAATTCTCATACAACAATATTACAAAGTGGTTACAAAGAAAACCAGAGCTCAGATGAGCTCAAGTTACCCAATTCCTAGAACTGGGGGGCAGCAGTGAGGACATAGCACCTACTTTGGACAGCCTCCTAGAGGCAGCCACCAGCAACAAAAGGATATTTAGAACATCCAAGCCTCACCAATAAGAAGTTGCATATATTTTATCAGTGAAGTATATTCATGTGATCTTCCATATAGAAGAGTCTGTGAAGACTATCATTATCAAAGGTAACCACCACAACCATCTTGGTTCTCATACAAAATCTTTGGTGACACTGTGTCCGGTCTTGCTTGCTTTTGTGCTACGGTAAACTTGTTGAAATCTTTACTTTTCATCAAAGTATTGACATAGCAGCATTTCCTCTTGTACTTTTCTAGTAAGGTGCAATGAAATGCAGTGGCAGGAAATGCTGTGGCTGGGTATTGAACTTGGGCTTATACACTGTGGAATAAATAAAAGGGGTAATATAATGAGAGGCTCTGGTCTTTCTTTAGGTGACAAAGCAGTTCTGGGGATGACAAAGGAAACATTGCTTGGAGAACCTGATTTATGGCACTTAATTACAAATGTCTCCATTTTAACCCAAACTACCAGCAAACCAGGGGCACCCCATTTGGGACAACCCTCTGCTCCCAGAAGCAGTGTGCCAGCAGAAGAGAACATGGGAAGATGACTACACGTGTAAGTACTGGCATGTTTCCTAACAGTTAGCATGCATTTGGCTCTAAGTTAAGAGACAAGCCTTTCCTCAGCGCCTTCTGTTTTCAGAGCCCAGTGGAGGGCTGGCAGAATGTCCTGTGCCAAGATTGCTTAAGACCTCCCTCCACATCTTAACTCTAGGTGGTTAATGTAGCAGCTGCTCTTCAATTGCAGCAGGAAGTGAAGTAAGGCCACCTTTACTTCTGTAAATTTGCCAAGGAAACTTGTGAAAGGTACACTGTGAACCCAAGATAAGTTAATGAAGAAAATGTGAATGAATAATAGTAGACATACATTAATTGAGCACTTTTTATGTGAATGTGCGCCATAATGCGTTCTCAGATATCATTTCCTCAGCAACCGTATGATGGGCCCTATTATGATGCCTCATTTTACAGAAGAGAAAACTAGGGACTTAGGAGAGGTTGAGTGTCATACCCAAAAACACTCACAGACCACACACACACACACACACACACACACACACACACACACCTGACTGTCTGGTGCAGCAGACACTTAGTGGGTGCCTGCTGCCCCTTCCCCCACACACCAGGCAAGTTTTCAAAGTGATCTATTCATGTGTTCTAACTCCCCTTTCTTAACTAAGGCTACACAGTAAAAGAAGTGAATCAGTAAAATATTTCCGAATTTAACTACCATCTAAGCTTACCACCGATTCCTCTTTCCTCCCTCCTTAGTAAAACAGGAGTGCAGAATAGTCCTTTCTCTTCTTTCTTTTTTTCTTTCTTTCTTTCTTTTTTATTGTTGTTGTTGTTGTTGTTAATTCTCATCCAAGGATTTTTTTTTTTCCATTCATTTTAAGAGAGAATGGAAGGGAGGGAAAGAAAGAGAGAGAAATACCCACATGAAGAGAAACAGTCAACTGTTTGCCTTTTGCACATACCCTGATTGGGGCCGGGTATCAAACCTGCAACCCAGGTAAGTGCTCTTGGCCAGAAATCGAACCCACAACCCTTTGGTGCCTGGTGCTCTAACCACTGAGAAACACTTCCCAGTATAAAAAAGCCTTCTAACCCATCTGAACTCTTCTGTGATAGAAAGCTGCCCCAAATGAAAATAAGAGAAAAGTAAAAACTAACCTGATTTGAAACCTGATAGGAAAATATTTTGATGTTACATCAGAGTGGGTTACTAGGAAAATCTACTCATGACTTTTAGTGAAGCCAGAGGCACTGTAGCAGCAAGGGCAGAGCTGTCGCTGTAGGGAGTCTGCTGGGAACTCCAGGGCAACCCATTCGCAAGCGCATCACCTCATTTGACCGAAGACAGCGTGGGCTTGAAAGCTCAGCAGTTCTTCATAATTGTCAAATAGCAAATGGCCACATCTCAGCTGGAAATGGTTATGTGAGCTATTTCAGGGTCAAATTTGAGGGAGATTTACTATTTAAAATCAATGTAACCAGCAAAACAAAACAAAACAAAACAAAAAAAATGAACAAAACCTCACAAATCTTTATAACATTTTTATGGACAGAAATAGCACATTCACAAAGCCAGCCCATGTCATTGTGTGTCGAGGGAATTGGATCTAGGAAGCTGTCTCAAGTGTGGGATGAGGGGCAGGGAAGAGACAAAGAGGACTAGGATTTACTGAGAGGCACTGCCCACGTTGTGTCATCCACACAGGAAAAGGAACCACCTTATTCCCACCGCTATTCTAAAGAGTAAGTGCTTGGTGCCATGCCACACTGTTAGTGACTAAACTAGAGGTTGAGCTCTAGTATCTTTATTTTTATTATTATTTTATTAATTTCTTTGTTGATTAAGGTATCATATATTTGTCCTCAACCCCCCATTCCAATCCCCACCCCCACCCCTATACCTCCACCCTCCTATTGTCCTTGACCACTGGTTAGGCTCATATGTGTCCACGTAAGTCCTTTGGTTGATCTCTCCCTTTTATTCCCACCCTACCTTTGAGGTCCAACAGTCTGACCCATGGCTCCTTATCTCTGGGTCTGTTCCTGTTCATCAGTCTATGTTGTTCACCATTTCCCCTAGATGAGTGAGATCATGTCCTACTGGAAATATAAGAATCAAAAATGAGACAAGCAATAATCGTTATGCTGAAAGGCATATGAGTCAGTCTGCAGTGAGCTTCTTTCTGGGCCACCAGTTCTTTTGAGGCGCTAGTATCTTTAATTACCAAATCCAACCCCTCTCCACAGTATGGTCCCGGTCTACGTGTGGTGACAGTGAATGAGGAAGCTTGGGCACTGTTGGCTTTTACTCCTAGGGGTCTGGGTGCAGGACAGTACCCAGGGGGCTGGATAAGCCACATTCTGAAGCCGGCTCCCTCTTTCTTCCACTCCTCCCCGCACCCACCCTGGGCCCAGGCACAAATGAAACTGAGAGGAGCCCTCCTCCCCTGCGCTGTTTTGGTCAGAATTAAAGCATGTAAACCCAATCTGCCAACTGGACACCAGGGGGCGCCGGGTGCTCACAAAATCCCTGGTATTCCCAAGAAGGGTCCTGCAGTTCCTGTTTCTTACTGGGAAGGAACACAATCTATCCCTCTACCGCTAAGAAGTATCACTTCTAATGGATCAAAAACTACTATATTTTGCAACACACTCATGTCTTGGATCAATAGCTTTTCCTAATGGAGAATTCTTCCTATTAGACCATTTGAATCCAACATGACCCTAGTTCAGTGCTAGGAGAACACCATGTGAGAACAGATCCCTCCGTCTCATAGGAAACCATCCTCCTCCCAGCCCCGCTACTGCTAGTCTCAAGGATAAGCCACTACGCCCTGTCCAGTTTGGCTCAAGGGATAGAGCCTGGATGGACTAAAGGGTCCCGGGTTTGGTTCAGGCCAAGGGCACACGCCCATGTTGCGGGCTCGATCCCCAGTAGGGGGCATGCAGGAGGCAGCCAATCAATGATTCTCATCATTGATGTTTCTATCTCTCTCTCTCTCTCTCCCTTCCTCTCTGAAATCAATAAAAATATATATATATTTTAAAGAGGATAAGCCAGATATGGATCACAAGCAGCCAATGATAAATGTAACTTTTTAAAAAGGAGATAAGAGCCGAAATTACAGAGCGTCAGCCTGCGGACTGAAGGGTCCCGGGTTCGATTCTGGTCAAGGGCATGTACCTTGGTTGCGGGCAGCTGATTGATATTTCTCTCTCATCGGTGTTTCTAACTTTCTCCCTCTCCTTTCCTCTCTGTAAAAAAAAAAAAAATCAATAGAATATCTTTTTTTAAAAGGAGATAAAAATTTAAAAAATACTCCGAGGCACAAAAGGAAAAGTGCCCCCATCTCCAAAGTCTTGCCCATCCCCTGTGCCATCGCTCGCTGTGCTCACACGTCTGGGAAAGGGGCGTGGATGCGTGCAACCAGCCACTTGGAGAAGCTGTTGTGCCTTCCACCCAGGGGAGCCCCAGAGCCGCAGAGAGAATGGGAGTGGCGGGGTGTCCTCATCCAGCAAAGCCCCTGCAGAGGCTCCAGGTGCCCCCCACATGCTGACGCCTTTCCAAGCCGGGCTCTTGGCAACACCCTTTGAAAATCCCTCAGTGCTGGCAACACAGGTTTGACATGAATATGCAAGTATTCATGGAGGCAGCCAATCAATGATTCTCATCATTGATGTTTCCAGCCTCCCACTTCATGCCTTTGGGTCTTTTTTTAAAATTCAGCCACTAACCGTGACTAACAAAAAAATAGAGGAGGAAGAAAAAGTGGTCTGACCTTCACTTTATTTCTCCCACTGACCTGCTTGTGCTGGAGCCAAAGAGGGGAGAGAGAGATGGCTGGGGTCTCACTAAGGAGAGGGGGCCAGTAAGTGCCAAAGACATTTCCACCTCCCCGCTGACAAAAGCCGCGGGGACGGGTAAATGGGCGCCACTCGGTTCTGTCAATCAGCCGTCCTTGCTCCATTTTCACTGCTACTAAGATGGATAAAAGCTAACGTCTGCTACAAAGCCCCCATCAACGTATCCAGGGAAATCACGCGGCGGCTTAATGAGTAATGTCTGTAAACTTGCCAGGCCGCTAATTGTGCGTATCATTTCCTTACAGCCGCTCCCTCCTGTCACTCTGGTCCCAGTAATCACTTCGGCTTCCATTCTCCGGCTTTGCTTGTCCCCTCCCCTGAGATGGGCTTGGAGGGAGGCAGTCGCGTCTCCGTAACGAGATGCGACAGTGAGTTTGGGGAATGTGCTGGCTGACCATAATGATGAAAAAGGCGTTTGCATCATTACCCACTGCTTGTCCGAGGCAAGAACGAACGCTAAGGCTCCCCGGTCCCTGCCTCACCGAGAGTCGGAGGGACTGGCCCACCCTGCCCCTGGGGGCAGGAACACGTTTAAATGAGGCCTGAATACACTGTCAGAGCAAGCCCCATACAAACAGCTGGGTGCCAAAGAAACAAAAGAGCTTGCTTGGAAGACGAATTATACTCATATTCAAAGTTCCTGGCACTCTTTGGGAGGAATTGGCATTTGGGACATTTCTTCGCCTTGATATTGAAGGATAGTCATGAGAGGGAGGGCGGGAACGGGGGCCAAGATGGTACTTTATCTGCCAGAGCAGAACCGGGATGAGGAGGCCTTGCTGTCAGATGGGACGTGACCTTCGTACCAACAGGAATGAAATGGAAACCCTCCCAGGCCCCAGGCTGGTTGGCAGGAGCTTAGCGGTCTGTCCCCACCCCCCACACACACACACCCTTCCCACAACGTTCTCCAGCTCCCAGCCCCAGATTCCCCCCCCCCCCCCCCCCCCCCCCCCCCCCGGCTTTGCTCTCTGACCTTGACTTCGTTATGAAGCACAAACAGTATGCACCTGCTGCTTCTTAGGTACCACCCTTCCCCGAAGCCTTCCCCGAGCCTTCAACGCCTTTCAATGTTTCTTGGATTTTATCTCCTTATGAGATCAGGACAGGTATTAGGAGTCACATGTTTTCAATGGGAAAAGTGAGCCCAGGGACCACGCGTGACCTTCTCGGGGCACAGAGGATCGGGGAGGGCTGCGCGGGAGCAAGAAGATCTCCAGGCCACGTTAACTCCCCGCGGAGGGGACGCGCCCTTGGCCCTTGTCCTTTTCTCTCTCCCTGAAGATCAATTGAGTCTCCTCAGGGCCTTAGAGCTCCCACTGGCTGTGGACACAGTGGCTTTTTCTCTGGCAAGTCTCCTTGGTGGGTGGGTGCAAGGGTGTGGGTGGGAGTGAAGCCACTTGCTAATTTTAAGCTTAAAACTTACCTTTTAACTTCCCTCATGCAAGCCTCCTCCCCGCCACCGCTCCCCCCCCCCCCAGGCTTCATCATTGGGATTAATTGGGACATGCTGTCATGCTTTTTAAAGATAACTTAATATTTTATAATCTGCCAAAGGAACTGCAATGCTTGAGAAACAGAAGGTTGGGAGCTCTGCTCACTTGGCCAGCCCCCAGTGCCCCATGTCTTTTTGGCAACAGTTCCTAGCATTCTTACCGAGGGCAGGAAGAGGGGGAGGAGGCGGTGGGAAGCGGTCTAGCTGCCCTTTGGGTAAAACTCTTGTCAAATCAGTTTGCTGCAGCGAAGGAGGGGAGGCAGGGAACCAGCAGGACACAGTCCTGCTTTATGTAACCTGCCTGGTCCATTAACATGTTTGCCCATCTGACCTGCTCTTCATAGACCTCCTGTTTCTTTCTCAACAGAGGGAACGTGGGAGGAGACCCTACACTGAAATCCCCACATTTCAGATGGGTAAATCCCCACATTTTAAAAGTTGTGTGTGCCAGAAATCTCTTTATAAGAACGGCTCTCCCGTTCTGAGAGGAGCCAAGAAGGTTATGCTCCAGCAGGGTGGGTGAGGCTCTCGGTCCTTCAGGCAGCCCGGAGACCATACGGACCTATGTCTCCTCTCTCTGCGGCCCTCCTCCCTGCGGTGACCAGGTTAGTCCTCCACGGCTGAAGAGTGATCTGGTCGTGGTCCATCATCCCCCGCACCCTCCCCAACCCTGATATGGCCCCAGTGTCTGCTCTCCCAGGTGAGAGGACCCCGCCCCCTAGCATGATCAGTCTTTGATGGGATCCCTAAAGAAGGACTTCCTTCTCTGGATTTCTTGAACACCCATCGTGTTGCACACATTTCCTCGGCCTTCCCTGCCATTTTATGCCTTTCCCCAGGCATGTGTCCTGGGCCCCTTAGGAGCCTGGCTGGGAGAGAATATGAACACTTAGATGGCCACTCTCAAGACTTTCTTTGCTGCTGAACTCAGCTAGCCTATGGACAAGCTGGTGTAGTCTCATTCTCTTCTCAATTTGAGATCTTCTCCTTCTAGAACACTTTCTAGGATGTTTATACCCTCCAGTTTATCACATTTCCTGCCACAGGGCTGTCAGATCTGCCTCCACTCTCCCTGGGGGCCTGCCAAGTCTTTATTATGCAAACAGAACTCCCAATGCCCACCACCCAAAACAAGTCCTCATTTGTCTGGACTAATCCAGGGCAGGGTTCAGAAAGGGCTCCACTCTGAGACCTAGCCCATTAATCATATGTTTGGAACTGAAAGTAAATTTCTCATGGGAACAATGTGTCATCTGGAGGTTTGGGTCCCTGTCCAGCTAGCTAGAGCCCATTGAACCAAGTGTGGCTCAGCTGTACAATTAATGTAGTCAGCTCTGTTCTGTGATTTGGCTACAGAAGTCACACAATCAAGAGGGAGGGGAATATAAAAGAAGGAAAAAAAGGAAAACATCTTTCTCCTTTCTTGCGTACAGGGCTGGTCCTGGGAAAGTTCCTAAAACAAACCAAGCACGTTGTATCTTTGGCTTCCTGCCATCTCTTCTAAGCACCCCTCCCCTAGGATCTAATGGCCTCCCCTCAAGCATTCTGGGACTCCTGCTGTTTGAAATCCCTCAGCTAGTCACCCCACCCAGCCTGGCCTACTCCAGAGCAATCTGCAGGCTCCAACATTAGACATGCCACTCCACCCCACTGACCCTCTACAGCACATGTGTCAAACACAAGGCCCGCGGGCCAAATCCGTCCCGCCAGGCCTTGCAATGTAGCCCGCACTGCGCTGTCATCACTGCACTCTGCTGCGTTTCCATCACAATGACAGTTTATGACTGTTCAGTAAACCATTCGGCCCGCTATTTAGGCTGGATTTTAGATTTTGGCCCCTTCTCTGATTGAGTTCGACACCCCTACTCTACAGAGAGGACCCCAACCACCAGCAAAATACATCTGAGCCCACTCTCTGAATTGTAGAAGGAAGGCAGCAAAAGCAACTCTTGACCAAGTATGAGGCTGACTGTGCTTTGGCCCTCCCAGGTGCGGAAGCAACAATGGCGGAGCTCCAGGCCCTGGGCTAAGTGATATACTACATAATTTATTCAGCAGGATTTGCGACCAAGAACAATGAGCACTAGGACTACAGCACAAATGAAAAAAGTCACTCTCCTCATGGAGCTTACATTCTGTGCATGATCTCACTCGGTTTCACAGTTACTTGGACGCTTGCTACTGCCATGTTCTGTGACCCTGGTGTTTGATTTAACTTCATGTTTGTATAGAAACAGACTTGTAGAATAGGAGCAACAGGCTGTACCATCTAGGTTTGTGTAAGTGCATTATATGACATTCATACAATGAGGAAATCACTTGACAATGAATTTCTCAGAACATATCCCCATTGTTAATCGGTGCGTGACTATATTTATTTGCTGAGCTGATGTTTATTCAGCATCTATTAAGTGGCATGTGCAATATCAGGGGCTATGGATACTGGAGTGGAAGCTAACCATTGTCCCCGATACATTTACACAGGGTAGGAGAGAGATTCTGGAAGGATGATAATAATGTGTGACAAGACTAGAATGGAGGTGAGCTTGGAAGGTCCATGAGAGTGCAGAAAGAGGACATGCATCCACTTGATTAAGGACAGGAAATTACAAATAAATCCACTTGATTAAGGACATTACAAATAAAAATTAGGATAGGTTAACCAACTGGGCTGTTTGATTCCACCCTCCGTTTTGAAGCAGAGCTCAAAAAAAACTCACATTTGTCTGCCTCTTTTGTTTCCCAGGAACTAGCGTCTGGCATAATCAGACACAGCAGGAGGCAGACCACTAATAGTCAGCCTGTCCTGGCAGATTTATTTCTCTACAGAATAAGCCAAGGCATTGGTTTGTTATGTATGTAAATGCTTAACGACTCATGCAAAGGAAAAGTTAATGCTGGTGGCACAGCTAGTCAGGGCTGGCTTGGCCCTACATAGCTGGAGAAGCCAGCACCCAACCTGGGAAGGAGTACCCCAAAGCCAGTCTAGCACAAGGAGGTCCCTCATGTGAGCGAAGCTCTCTCCTCCAAGGGCTTTTATTAATTTGCATTCCTGTTAACTGAAGGCAAGATAGTAATGCACATGGACCAGAATCCATTTCTCTGTCCTCAATAGGCTCCGAGTCACTGAAGCCTTCCTTTGAACAGGAAGTTTTGATAAGAGGAAAGAAAGGTTTTAGGACTAGGGACCTGCAGGGCCCTAGAAATGAACTTAAGCAGGAAATGAACATAAGCAGGAAACTCTCTCTCAGAAAATAAGTTCTGCAGAATAATTTCTCATTGAACTTAAAGTCTAAGGCAAATATGAAAGCTGGGGATTGCCAGCATTTTCAAGAACAGGTTCTCTCGGCTCCCTTTCACTCTTGGTATTCAGTTCCTGATACAGCCCTCACCCCTGAGTTAGGACTTCAAAATGCACCCACTGAAGCGGAATACCAGTTCTGAACCAAACCCTCCCCAGCTGTGACCATCTGACCCTCGGCCGTAGCTACTTAATGCCATGCTCTGGAACACAGTTAAATACAAAATGGGGGACCTGGTTCCCAGCCTAGAGTACAAGGAAGGAAAAGGAGCGGTGCAACTTTTTAATTGCTTTGAAAGGCAATTAAAGGGGCTGCTCACTCAGAGAGTCCAGGTGGGAACCTAGAGGAAGTCTCCTTTAGGTTGGCTTAATTTTTTATTAGTAGTATTTTTTTTTGTAAGAGAACTCCTATTAGGTAAATCACAGAGATAGAAAAAGTAATTCCGAGAAGAAACAGGCTTAGGAAACAAGTTCTAGAGGTAAAAGAAGGGCGCTTGGAGCTTGGGCGTGAGGAAGCTGATTGTAGCGTGACTGGGACCAGGGGGGAGAGGAGAAGGAAGGGCCGGGAAGGGGATGGGCTTGCTCAGCGAGGGAGACAGGTTAGCTTACTCTTTTTGCTGAGGTCCCCCCGCCAGGCCCATTGTGGCTGAATGCTCACAGTCCCTCTGCTTTTGCCTGGACCCTTTCCAGGTTCCCTAGCACTCCAAGCGCCAAGCTCTCTGCATAGCAAAACAAGATTCATGACTCAGGCTTAAGAATTACACAAAGGAAGTCTGATAAAATACACATTTATTAGAAAATTTTCAGCAGCATCATTTCCATTTGCTTTTCTAATCAACGTACATTTCAAAGTAATTAAATGAGCACTCAAAATCTGAGCAACAAATATTCTGAGAGCTCAGGAATAATCAGTAGTACATGTTTCATTCATTCATCCATCCGTCCATTCATTCATTCATTATTTTTAAAACGTGCAATATTAGCACAGAGAATCAGGAATGCTACTTATGACAATGGGATATTCCTGCCATTGTTCCGATTGTAGAGACCAGACCCATCACTCATGGCAGAGCTGGACTCTACAGTGCATTCTGATAGAGATGTATGGGTTAGCCAAAGAACCTTTAAGAAAAAGGCTTAATAAGAACAGTTTCCCTTTCTATTCATGTTCAACTTAGGAAATAAATAGTCATTATACTGATAGTTTCACACACAGAAACAAAAGCCCAGCTGAGGCTTTGCTTAGCCAGTTAGTTGTTTCGCACCTTACTTTATGAAGTCACAGATTTGGTTTTAATAATTCAGCTACTGAGCTCCAGTGTCTAGGGCAGGTGACCACCTGAGAAACCAGGCCAGGACATGAGTCACCTGGTGGTCCATCAAGTGAAACAGGTCATTCGATTAGACACAGACTCTCTGCAAACTAACTTGTGCTTAATGAATGGAACTTTTTTTTCCCCACAGATATGGCAAATAAAAATGTTGCCTGAGTGACTAGTGATAACGTGAAACAGAGTGTTCTGGTTAGACAATGCAGATAACACAGAAGGGTGAAATAGAATCGCTTTTTCCACCTCTTGCATTATCCGAGGTGTCTGCAGTCAAATCCAGAGGTCTGTGCAGCACACAGTTCCCTCTGCCAATGCACCCATTAATCAGGTTACCTGTGATATGGAACGTTAGGTGCTGATGTGTAAAAATGGACCTAAGGGTGGAGCCTGAATTCCCTTCCTGGGCAATTCTACAGGGAGCATGAGTGGAGCCTCTCCTTAGACGTGGCTAAGGACCGCAAGTCCAATCCTCTCCTCATTGGATCATTTTCTGGGATGACCGCCGACCAATGCAGCAGGTAGTCTCCTTAGCAAATTTAATGTTGTGATCATCTTTCCCAAATTTACAAATGTACAATATATTTATAGCATTAACTTTAGATAGAGCTTCAGTGCAAAGATATACATATAGTACATTGTGATAATTATTTGTAAAAATATGAAATGGAATTAAGTAAAAAAAATAATAATAATAAGACACACAAGGCCTAGTTTCCACAGACATTTCCAACTACAGGTGAACAGGGGAAAATATATTTTTTCATAAAGTACTGAATGTTAACATTTTTTTTTATCTGTTTGTAAAAAATATATGTGCAAAAGTGTGTTTCTAATTATTCCCTAAATAACTGTAGCACAGCTATATCTCGGAGTCTTCTTTAACAAGGGTTGCTGTGTCTTTAAAAGTGTCTTCAGTAGCGGTATAGGCAGGAGCTGGGGTTCCTTTCGCCTGCACTTTTGCAGGGGGCGAAGGGGACGGAGGTGGAGTCCCAGCAGCACTTTCCTTTTTGTCATTCTCCATCTGAGACCACAAGGAAACACGAATTAGCCATTTACTCCCCCAACCTGACCCGAAACAGTTTTGTGTAAAGAAGATGGATCTTTGCCAATTTGCTCAGAATATTCCGACAATATGTCCAATTTAGCCAAGCAAGTGATTATTGCTAAGAAGGAATGTCCATGCCAAGAAAAATTGTTAAAAATTACCTCTGCATAGATTGGATTTTCAAAGTTGGTAGTTTGTTTCAGTTTTCGTTTGAAGATATTCCATTTTGTTGCCTAGATAAAAAAGAGGAATCAGAAAACCTTCAGTAAGTTTTTTTATGGGTTCCTTCCACCCTTCTACCCCCACCCCCATCTAGGTTTTAGCATTTATTCTCACTGAAGCAATAAGCAATTTGGGAGCTAGGACCATGTGAGCTGGCCCATGTGGTGAATTGTTCAATTCTTCTTCCAATGGTCCCTGAACAGTAACTGAAACTCTGGGCTCTTTTCATTGAATAATTTTAAAACACTTCCTTGGTTCGAACTTTATAGTTCATAGGATGTGTGCCTATAATATCTAGAAGCTTTGATAGAGATAGGGAAGAGGTTTCTTTTGGGGCTGCTGAAAATGTAAAGAAAAGGCCAGATTGTAACTCTCATTTCATAAAATAACTTGATCCCTGGTCAACTCAAGCATATCCCTTCTTCCCTCATCATTTCCTCCTGTAATCATAGTAATTACAGGGATAACAAACACAACTAACATTTACTGAGAGCTTGCTATTAATATATAATCTTCCCAATAATTCTGTGAGCCAGGTGCTCTTTATTTTCTTTATTTTACAGATGAGAAAATGGAGTCAGAGCAAGATTATATGACTAAATTGAAGGTAGAAGAGTAGACAATGTCTATAAGACTCAGAGCCCATAAACAAAAGAATCCAAAGAGAAATCATCCTAGGCTATGATGGATAGTCCCTGTCTTGCTGAAAAGTTGCTGGTGGTGGCAATGCTGACACAGGCCTGGCTGCCAGATGAAAGTGGACAGGGAAGGGTAGACAGGGAACAGACAGTCTCTCAGGGAGCTAAGGTATCTCATGTTTTATGGGGTGCCTCTTCCTGTGAAAATAGGGCACCAATATGGGGAAGAGGACATGACTATAGGAGAAGTAGAAGAGACCATTCCCTTTAACCTACACTTAAGTGTGAATCTCTTTTACACATGGCCACCACTAAGGGAAGATGAAGACATTCATGTCAGAGTCTGCCCTCTGGAAACTTACACTTAAATGGGAAAGGTCCAAACTCTTAAAAGTCATGGCTTCAGTATAGAATGACTACCTAGAATTAAGCAATTATTAACCAAAGAAATGGTGGTGATCTTCATTTTTTTATCTCCTTGAAAAATCCAATGCAGGTCAACATGACTTTTAGAAAATGTCAGAACTTAGTTGTAAGAGTTCATGTTCTTTGAGCCACTTGAGCAGATTTATTGATGAAAGATAAATCTGTGAGCCTCTGGTACATTAATGTCAACCTAGGGTGACACTAACCAAGTGCCTCTACTACTTTTATTTTTACCTGAGCAAGCAGAACAAATGTTTGAAGTACCGAGAAATGAGGATTATATAAAGTGATAAGATTTCTAACTACCCTGAGACCTGTGTTTCTTTGTATTACTTCACAAAAAGAGGACATAGAACCTTAGAACTGAGACATCTGGATCCTATTGTTTTCTATCACAGTGCATTTGTGAGACACACGATGTTTCTTAGTGGACAGGAGCCATGGATTCTAAAACGTCCCAAAATGCATAAAATAGCTCCATACCACAAAGAACCATCCCAACCAATATGCCAATAGTGCCCTCGAGGGGAAACATTAGACTCTGGTGCTCAGAGGTAAAAGAGTTTGACCAGAATCAAACAGCTAGATCTCAGATACTTCATATGTGTCCACGAAAACTAGTGACACCAAATTTTACATAAAGTCCTGGCTAGTTTGGTTCAGTGGATACAGTGTCAGCCTTGGACTGAAGGTCCAAGGTTTGATTCCAGTCAAGAGCATATGCCAGGGTTGTGGGCTCGATTCCCAGTAGGGGGTGTGCAGGAGGCCACAGATCAATGATTCTCTCTCATCATGGATGTTTCTATCTCTCTCCCTTCCTCTCTGAAATCAATAAAAAAAATATTTTTTAAAAAAGTTTTGCATAAATTAATTTATTGAATTTCTCTCTGTAAACCAAATAATCTAAAAAATTCAAGGGACTATAGGAATGATAAGGAAGCTCTATATAGAGGTTTGTTTGTTTTCTTTTAATCTCCAGTATTAAATACTGTGTCTGGCACAATGAGGGCAAAATGGTTGGACAGTGGACAGATAGATGAAGAGGGTATAAGTTAGTGCCATCTAGTGGCGATCATAACTGACAGTAATAGAACTAAGAACAACATACATTATTAGGGGAATATGCACACTTAGAAAAACTGCATTACACAGGAAAGGAAAGGGTCTTCTCTATGTATTTTGTATCCTTGACCCAGGGAACTCTTAATTCATATTCTGTCATTCTCTCAAATTAAACTGATCTGGTCTGAAGATGCTGGACCCAGAAGTCTGCTGCCCTTCTCTCCTGTGTGATCTCCCATGTCACAAAGAACATCATTCCCATCTTAATGTTAGAGTGTAGACTTGGTGGGAAAATGTTCAACTAATAATTTCTCAAAAATTATCTTTATTGCCTGCCTACACATCTTGGGCTGGATGAGCCTATTGGGATCTCCCTAGTTTGACTAGGATTAATAAACCCAGCAATTCCAAAGTCCTCTCCAAATCCCATGCCTTTTCGGAGGTTAGCCCATTACCTGAGTTCCTTCAGCACTTGGGGAAGTTGGATTTGTGTCTGGAGCTATCTCAGAAGGGTTGATGGGGCATCCATAGTTCTTGTTCTCCACATTTTCAGATGCAGTCACCTGTGTAAACATTAGAGGCCATTATCGAGTTTTGAAAGAAATTTTGCTGTCAAGTTTCTTATCAAGTCCTTGGTTCTGTTTTGCCCACAGACATGGCCAGGCACTGATTTTATTATATGAGGCTGACCTTGGAGCCCAGGAATAAATATCCCTCCTATCTCCCCAAAGTCAGGAGCACCAGCCACTAAGTCATCTACCTCATGCCTTAATCCACTGAGGCAAATACATCCACCACTGGTCACACTCTCACTTAGTAACGGCAATTTCTATTATTTTCTCCATGCCCCCTTCTTCCCACTGTGGACCATATTTTTGGGTAAAAGTTACTCTGGTTGTACCCTGGCAGCCAAAATCCTGGGAGAACAGCATGAATTATTGACAAAATCACTGGTAAACTAAGAATCTTATCTTTGGATATTTAGAGTATAATTAATCATTTCAGCAGACTGCTTAATAGGGCTTAAAATTTTATATATTTTTTTAATTTTTATTACAATTTACATTCAATATTATTCTGTATTAGTTTCAGATGTATGGCATAGTGGTTTAAAAATCATGTACTTTATAGAGTGGTCCTCCTGATGTTTCAAGTATCCACCCGGCCCCACACATAGTTATTGTGATACTATTGACTATATTCCCTGTGCTATAATTTACATCTCTGTGACTATTCTGTAACTACCAGGGGTTGCATTTTTTTATTTTTTTATTTTTTTATTTTATTTTTTTAATTTTTTTATT
Source organism: Pipistrellus kuhlii (assembly GCF_014108245.1). Classification (NCBI taxonomy): domain Eukaryota; kingdom Metazoa; phylum Chordata; class Mammalia; order Chiroptera; family Vespertilionidae; genus Pipistrellus; species Pipistrellus kuhlii. Next base: position 40,994,767 of record NW_023425573.1, on the reverse strand, counting down.
TTTTTAAAATATATTTTATTGATTTTGTACAGAGAGAAAGGGAGAGAGATAGAGAGTTAGAAACATCGATGAGAGAGAATCATCGATCAGCTGCCTCTTGCACACCCCCTACCGGGGATGTGCCCGCAACCAAGGTACATGCCCTTGACCGGAATCGAACCCAGGACCCTTCAGTCCCCAAGCCGATGCTCTATCCATTGAGCCAAACCGGTTCTGGCAAGGGGTTGCATTTTTTTAAATTAGGTATAATTGAATTAATACTCCTCTAGACATTCCCTCTTAAGCCCAAATTACCATTGATATATATATATTCAATAAATTACAAGATAGAAATTTCCTTCTTTTCCTATTATTTTTACATTCACCCCTTTGTTTCTTCTCAAATTTGGTATGTGTTTGTAAACATTACTTCATTTTATTTCAAGTGAAAATGCCAAATTAAATATTATATTGATTTTATCATGCAACCAAAGTTTTGCTAGATGGCTACCAGAGGATTAGGTGAAATGCTTTCAAGATTCAAATATTTCTGATCTTAAGAAAGCTACGCATAAAATAAACATTTCTATCTTGTGTTAAAATGTACCATTATGATTATAAAAAAAGTTTAGGTGTTAATACCAAAACTGTATTTCACTGAGGCCACAGTAGTTTTGACCAAGGAAGCACAGGCTAACCGCGGACAGGCACTGGAAGTGGTGTTGGGGCTATTGACCTAATGAAAAATTTTCCCTTCATGCATACACTGTCTCCTCTCTCTGCTCCTCTGCAAGGTAAGTGAGCAGTGGGGCTTTACCAAAGAAATGTCAGTATCTGCCTCTCAGCTTTGGAGACATTTTTACTTTTCAGAAAAGTAGGAGAAAGACAAGCATAGGGAGGTCGCCTCAAATCACACCTTTGTGATACCAGTAAGAACCCAGAGAGTACAGCCCAAATCTCAGCATGATGACCTGTCAATCATTCACTCTTTCATTTCTCTTTCATAGGGAGCCTCGTGACTCAGGCTCTGTGTTTACCAAGCCTCTGAACGGATTCAGAGTGAATCTTCTTGCTTTGACCATTCATAATAAAAAGGTTCTCGGCAGGCCGGTGTGGCTCAGTTGGTTGGGCGTTGTCCCATGCACCAAGAGGTTGCCGGTTTGATTCTGGATCAGGGCACATTCCTGGGTTTTGAGGTCAATCCCCAGAGTGCAGGAAGCAGCCAATGGATGTTTCTCTCTCATCAATGTTTCTCTCCCTCTCCTTTCCTTTCTAAAAGTCAATAAAATCTCCCCCCCCCCCCCCAAATGAAAAGGTTCTTGGTCAGCACACCCGGCATGGTTGTCAAATATCAACAACTGTACAAAACAGGATTCTGGTTGTATTCAGGTCTCATGTCCTTGGGTCAGTCTTGTTACCTCAGTAAACTGAGGGTTGGACCACAGGCTTCCTTCCATCTGAGGGAAGGTGAGACCCCTACAGGGACATTCATTACTCAAAAGAACGAGGTCCAGTAGTTGTAGCACCTGAAAGAAAGGCCCGTGTGAGGGCTCACCTGGGCTGGCGGAGCCTCTTTGACAGAAGTGTCCCGGGTCGCATACATTGGGTTTTCAAAGACTATGGGCTGCTTCCCCATCTCCATGGTGAAGTGATCACTCTGGTGAAGGAAAAGAGGTTATGCCATACTGACCGGATTCACACAGACAGGAAGGTGTTCTCCTCATGCCTACAGGCATGCTAGGTGCTATGTCAAACTTACCCCAAAATGGTAAAAATACATAAATAAATAAACCCCAGCAGAGATGCAAGGCCTGCTCCCAGAAAACCACTATGTAAAGCAGTGATTTTCAACCCTTTTCATTTCATGGCACTCATAAAAAAATTACTAAAATTTAGCAGTATATCGGGAAAAAAAAAAAAAAAAAAAAAAAACAGATATTTTTGCTGAACTGACAAAAAAAAGAAAAAGAAATAATTTTGATCCATTCACATCAAATGGCTATTGTTGGGTTGGTTGTTGACATTTTTTATTTTTATTTGACCAACTAAGGGCAACGAGGTCAGTGCCCCTGACTAAATTGTCAAGTATGGCATGTTTTAAAATTCTTGTGGCACATGGGATGAAAACTGCTGATGTAAAGTAACAGAATGCACTAACCAGTCAGCTCAAGAAATGGAAACACTCTTCCTATGTCTAGGCACCTTGACACTTGGGGACTGGGTTTGAACTACAGAGAAAAGGGTGGATGGTGGAAAAAGAGTAAAGTAGAGAAGAGGGGAGGGGAAAGAAGAAAGAAGAGATAATTTTGTACTTTGGGGCAGGAGCAAAAATGAAAGCTTGGAGGAAAGGCAGAATGCTGAAATTGCTTTCCCTATACTGATTAACCTGTACTAGCCCACTCATGAAATACCCGTTTGGTCCTCACAGGAGGCATTTTATACAGATGAAGGCAAATATTATTGTACCCATTGTACAGAGAGGTCAAGCTCCATGCCTATTATCAATAATACATATTTAGAAGGTGCAGTTATTATTGCAACCAATGGCTGACTCTAAAATCACTGTTTATTTCATCACTATACATTGGTGGGAAAATAAACACCACCAGCGAACATATAGTTCCTTATTCCTTCCTTTAAAAATACAAAGGTCATCAAATAAGAAGAGAATATCATGCTCTATTTCCCCTCCTCTCCCAAAAGTCTGTTTGAGATTCTAATTAAACTTAATTAAAACTACTTAGGATACCAATTCAACAGAATGGCACAGAGCAAAAAAAGTTTCAACATTATTACCATTTTTCGGCACATTTCTGCAACAAACCTAATGTTTCCTAGCTTGTATGTATAGTGAAGAGTTTTTTTTCTGAGAGATATATAATTTTGTTTTGTTTTCTTGCTTAATTTTATTTTTTATAATAAAAAAAAGTGCTTCTTTTGTAAAACAGTAAAAAAAAAAAAAAAAAAAAAAAGAAGAACCTTCACACCGTCATTTTGAAACCACACTCACCATCACTATTGCTCTGTCAATAGCAGACTCAGGCCCAAAACCAGACACTCCAATATCCATATTAACATCAGCTCCGGATCTGAAGGTCACCCCATTCCCACTGTCAGAGGATTTGACAAGACTGCTTAAGCTGAGAAAAGAAGTCATAGAAACAGGGTTAATGTTTTTTGTTTTTATAACAAGCCTTTTGCAATAGTACCCTTTCCCCCATATTGCTCAGTGTTATTAAAAGGAAGACAGTTTGGGGTTCCCACTCTAGAGCATCCCCTTAGCTCCCTGGAAGTGTCAAAGCTTGAGATCTAATAGAGGGCCAGCCTCGCCCGTCACACAGCCGATGTCTCTCCGCCTAACCTGAATGCCCACCAGCAGGCACAACCACTTGGACTAGAAAATGTGATTGGCATTCAGGTTTCTATGAAGCACTTGCTTAAGAAGTTGTGAGCTGAAGTGACTGCTTTAAGTTCCCTCCCTTTTGTTTCTGCAGAACAGGTGAGCTATGCATTGTACTTTACTTACTTTAAAAAATAAACAGCCGAAACCGGTTTGGCTCAGTGGATAGAGCGTCGGCTTGGGGACCGAAGGGTCCTAGGTTCGATTCCGGTCAAGGGAATGTACCTTGGTTGCGGGCACATCCCCAGTAGGGGGTGTGCAAGAGGCAGCTGATTGATGACTCTCTCTCATCGATGTTTCTAACTTGCTATCTCTCTCCCTTCCTCTCTGTACAAAATCAATAAAATATATTTTAAAAATGAAATAAATAAATAATACACAACTAAGTTCATGTTTTTGTGTGGTCCCATCACACAGACTTCTAAAATCAATGCTGCACATAATGAAACTGACCTTGGCAGCTTGGGCAGGGAGGGCAGAAGGGAGCCAGTTTTCCTGTAGTGGAAAAATCCTAACGCTGCCAGAGCTCCAATGATGATGATCAGGATGACTGTCAACAGCACGGCCATTGCTGCCATCGAGGAGGGGAGAAGAAGCAAACACATTAATGCGGGAAGGAGAAGAGCCAGTCTTAGCTGTAGAAGCTGGGGGCTAGCCCCATCTATTCTTCAAAGACGGGGTCACACAGAACAGAAACAGCACTCAGTTTAGGCACTATTTCCAGATAACTCATAATCTTCAAACTTACTTGTTCCTGGAGAAATGCCTTTCGAAAGCCCTATTTCACAGTAATTTCCCATGTAGCCAATGGGACACCTGAAAGGAAAAGAATTGTTCACAAGATGTTGCCTTCTTAGGCGTCTATTGCAATTTTATAAGCACATCCTGAGGTAGAGAGAAGTTTGACAGTAAATTATATGTTGAACTATATATCCCGCATGACTTCCATTTATTCTGTCAAGAGATGAAGAACAGGATGAACTGTAATCTGACTTTGGAAATTTACTTTCGATGCAATACTGTGGCATCTACAAGGTCAACCTCATCAAATAAACCTATTGGTGTCTTCTTTAATCCATCGGACTTTTCCTTGAGGAGTAAAAATGGAAACCATTACTGTGTTCTTTCCTTTGATGTGATTTCATTACTCTTAAAGACCTCTATTTATCTTGTTCTGTGTTAGAGCTTTCTCAACAATTCTCTCCTTCCCAAGTCTTGAAGCAGCTCTGCTGAGCAGTCCCTCTCCCATTATCTAGTTGTAATTAACAAGACCAAATGAGTAGGAGAATGTGGTAGTTGTCATTTTTCTAACTGCTTTCCCCCCCCCCCCCCCCCAAGGGTGGCCCACAATTCTGTGGCACCTCCTGGGAGCTTGTTAGAAATGTGGAATCCCTGCGAACAAGGTAGGTGGGGCATTTGATCCAGACCCCAATGGACCTTAGATGCCATACAGTTTGAGAAGCACTGCCTTAGTTCTCTGTGGATTCCCCAAGGGAGGGTAAGCTGGTTAAGATGGGATAATTAGTGAACTAGCAAGGTTCCTATTCTTGTTTTTCTGGCTACTTTAAGGTCTTGGATTACCCCAAAAGCAAATCTTACAGCTCAGACCTCAACATTCAGACTTACTTGCATTTGGGGAGGTCATTCTCATCAAAATAGCAATTTCCTCCGTGCATACACCTGCATGGTGGGGGCATGGTGATAGGATTGTCCACGGCTGCAGAAAGGGAAAGCCATGCACGTGTTAGTCGGCCATACTCAGCAAAGCACCCACACCAGGCAATCCTGCTTCCAGCCCAGGGTGGGGGTGGGGTGGTTGGGGGCAGGGCATCTAATTACTCTCCCTATGAAAACTTTCCCTTCCCCTTCAGTTAGATGAATTTCCTTATCAATAATAAGGTCTTGGAGAGTAACATACATTTGGTAGGAAAAGGAAGCAATTTATATAATTTCCCTCAAAAAACAATTAGACCTCAGAACATACATTAATAGTTCAAAGGAACAATGGTAAAAAAAAAAAAAAAAAATTAATTAAAAAAATAAATAAATAAAAATCTCTTAGGAATTCCCTTCTCGTTTGAAGTATTCATAATTTTCCTCTGTGAACCCATTAAGATCAAGAGTTCAATTACACCTTCAAATTTCAACTAAAGGCTCTGAAGTATCAGCGAGCCATCAACCAATAAACAGACACATAGATACTGACATGGAGATGCTTGACATACAGCTGGTTAGAGACCTCAGTTTTTAAGTCTTTCAAGTCTTGCTCTGGGTCCCTGCTCCAGCTCAGGTCCTAAGTGCTCTCTGGATGTGCCTGGTAGGTCATCAGTGTGCCCATGTGTAATACTTAGAAGATGTTCAATAAGTACTGTGTGTTTATTCAAATACTCTTCTTGCACAGTTCCTCAATTTGAGTCTCTACTCAAAGGACCCTTCATCAAAAAAAACTTCTGAAACTGTCTATCCCACTCCCACCCCAATCTTACCCCTCTTACCCTGCTTTAGTTTTCTCCTTTAACCACCTGACATATTTTTATGGGGTTCTCAATTTATTGTCCTGTTAGAATATAAGCTTAACAAGTGCAGGGAATGTGTCTGTTTTGCTCACTATCTCCAACCCTTAGAACAGTGCTTAGCACATAGTAGGCACTCAGTAAATATTTGTCAAATAAACTGATTAATGTACCAAACCAAGATCACACACAAATGACTACCATCATTAATGTGCTACCTTTGGTTCAAGTTCTTTTAAATGAGACTCTTAATATATCCCACTTGGCAATACATGTAAGTGAGCAAAGTAGTAGATGAAGTGACAACCTAGACATTACTCCTTCAATATGAGATTGTAATAAATGTGAGAACATCCATCAAGAGCATATAACAAGTCTCAAAAGCTTTAAATTGTCATTTTGTTCAAAATATTGCAAAATAGTATAGTCTTGCCAATATTTCCCCAATAGCCCTGGAATAGGGGAAGGGAGGCAGAGGGAAGCAGTTTCTTTACCCTGAATTCATTCTATAAACCTGACAACGTTTCAGCCTGGTTGGGAAGAGTCACAAGGTAGTGCCTTAATCCTCTTCATTCCCCATTGTCTAAAACTGGGGGATGTGAGCCATTAAATGGGCCACTAGTGAACAAGAGCAGTATGATTTTTTTAAAAGAATGTATCAAATGTTGTATACTAGTTATAGACACTAGTTACTCCTCATTTATTAGCTCCTTAACTTAAGAATCATTGAAAAAATAGCTTGCCATGCATAGGTTATCCATAGCATTTATTCTGGTCTCTCCCAACAGCACAGGTATATTTTATAATGTGGTCCCTTGCAACTGTCAAAACTTTGACATGAGCATGTGAGGAAAACAGCCTTCCCCTCTATAAGCCCCAGCCTCCACTTCAGGAGCCAGGTCCTCCCTGTAAAGGAACTCAGGTAAGGCTGAATGGACTCAGGCGAGTAGTCATCCAGAATGGGGTGGGAAAGGAAAGAAGGCCTTATAGAAAATTCCATTTTCAAAATGTCTTTGCAAAACAGCACAACTGTAGATTTATGGGCACTGAACCTATCTCTGAAGTTCTTAGCAAATAATTCTCAGAAATCATCAGAACACAGTTCCTCCCCCTCCTCCCTCCTCCTAGCCATCACTTCTTCATTCTGCAATGGACCTAGTACACAGGATTCTTCAGGCTCCTGAAGGAAGTGAAGCGTAAATAGGGAATCTCCTGAAGAAGGCAGAACGGCTCTCCCAGGCCCCTGAGGCTGTCCGGGCAGTGTCCCTACCTGCATCACACTCAGTCATGCTCCCCTCCAAAAAGGTGGCGCCCTGGGGACAGGCACAGCTGTATCCTTTGGGTCTTAGGAGGCAGAGGTGGCTGCAGACATTCTTACAGCGGTTGGGCACTGAAAAGCAGATGAGAGAACCACGGTTAGGTTCTGAGGCGGAAATGATTAACCCAACCAAGGATATACCCATCCACTGAGTCGTGGCCCTGACAGTTGACATCCCAGCACCTCTAGGCCATGTGCCACCTGGCTATCACCCTCATGTACACTGCCATCCCTTGCTACCCACCAAAGTGGCACAGTTCCTCCCTGTGCCCTCCACCCTACTTCTACACCACTCACTTTTATTGGCATCACTATCTCTGCCCTGGCAGGTTTGACAGATAGGTGCCTGACCACTGGGTGACCTCAAAAACTAATCAGTGCTAAGCAATTTGAGATAGTTCCAAAAAAACCACTAAGAGACTCCATTATTACAGCAAGATTTATCATTGCCCACATTTGGGTAGGTCAGAATGTGTGGTCCATCCAAAGCATATACTGGATGTGATTTCCACCCTCACACTCCAAGGAGAACTTCCTTCTGGGCTTCAGTTTCCTTATTTGTAAGACAATGGGGTTTCCGGGCTGTGATTATCAGAATCAGATGGGAGCTATTCACAAGGATGGTGGCCCAGTCATGGAAATTGATGTGTTTACATTGGTCTGGAATAGAGCTCCATTATCACTATTAAAAAGTCCCTCACGTAATTACAGAGTCATCTAAATTCTACCTTAGCATATATTATGACTTATCAAAGGATTAGATGACCTCTAAATTCCTCCTCACACTGACATTCTGTGATCCTGATTCTCTCTCACCTAAAATGTAACCATAGACAAGACATGGTGATAAATAAAATAAAAAGGCACATTCCAAAAGCCTCGTTCAGAACCTATTCCATTACCATTTCTTCAGCTCTCTCAGGCAGAGCTTTCACATTTTAATGTGATACAAACGCCCTGGGAACCTGACTCCAAAGGGCTGGGCAGGGCCTGAGAGCCTGCATTTCTTGCCAGCTCCCACAGGATACCAATGCTACTGGCCCATGGCCCACACTGTGAGCAGGGCCCGGAGCAGGGATTCTCAAAATGGGGTCCTGGAACCAGCAACTTTAGCATCAGTTGGGAACTTGTTACAAATGCAAACTTCTTAGGCCACCTCAGGAATATTAAATCAGAATTTCTGTGGGTGGGGCACAGCAATATGTTCCACAAGCTTTCTAGATGTGTCTAATGCATGCTAAACTAGAACTATGGGTCCAGAGCAAACCTAACCTGGCACAGCTGAGCTGTGTCTCTGGCTTACACAGCAGCACTCAGCTCTTTGCAAAGCGGGCCAGAGCCTGAGCTGACTGTGATGCTTTTCCTTCAGGATTTTCAGGATTCTCCTCTGCCTGATTCCTGGGCAGCCTTTTCCACAGGGGCCAGAGGCTCACCAGGTAAACGGTGCTCTGCCTTTAAAACCATCCAGAGTGAGAGCTGCAGGAGCGATTAGGACAGGAGAGCTGGGGTGTTTTGGAAATGGGTTGGAAAGCCAGCAATCACTATCAGCAACACAAGTCAGTGAAGCCTCAGAAAGGGCATATGCCACCAGTGTCATCTCCTGGGAGATTTATCTCTGAGTTCCAATTTGGTAAGTCTGATTTGGGGTCTCAGAGGGTCAGTGAACTTAAAGGGACCTCAGGCTCCACCTTTGTTCTGCATACAGGGATGGGAAGGGAACCAACTAATCAAAGGTCCCCCCCATGACAGAATTCAACCTGGATCGAGGTATACTGATCACAGCTTGAATGGAAAGATGCTGAGCTCTGGGTTCAGTGGAATCTTAAAATCATGCCTAAGTTTAAAACGCATCTGTTGGTTGTGCAACTTGGGCATATGAGTTACTGAATCTCTCCTATCCTCAGTTTCCTTATGTGACACGAGAATCTGACATTTAGAATTTAAGAGTCTATGTCCTTTCCTCACTTCAAAAAAGTCCTTTCCCTTTCATCTAACAGCTAACCTGATGAAGCGGAAACCGGAACTAAGGAAATAAGAAAAGGGGGGAGGGGTAGAAGTGCGCGGGCCTGACAATCTCAGACTAAGGCTCACACAGCCCAGGATAACTCAACTAGCCTAATTGCAAGGAACGGGTCAAACTGATGATGTCCAGGAGACCCACACTGTGACTTGTTAAGGCAACTCATTGTCATCAGGGGTCTGATGCCTGCTGGATGCTGTGGCTGGAAATACATACCCATAACTCCAAAAGGCGAGGACTGAAATATTATTACTTCATATCTGCTGGTGGCATATATAATTTCATCCAACCTCCAATGAACCTCCCCCCCCCACACACACACACACACATACACACACCTTTCATGCACCAAGAGATCAACCTATTATAATCCATTACATTTTCCAACACCACAGCCATTAATTTGAAAGAATGAGGAACATCGTATTCCAAGGTTAGTGGTTACCTGACTGATTGTATCTGTGTTGATGAAGGACTCGAACTTGAGTGAGCCAGGGGCTCACAGTGATCATTTTCTCTTTCTTGTCTTGCCCAAATTTATCTTGTGTCCATACTTCTCCCTTATCCTTCGATACCCAGTATAACTGGCCTTCGAATATGTCAAGACTGTAAGGGTCCTCTGCTGCTTACCCACAGGAAGAAAAAAAAACAAAAACCGGTTACTGAAAAGAGGACCTAACCCCACCTCGTGTCAGGCTTCACTCTGCGTGAATTAATCACAATGCGATGCCTGACAATCCACAACAGTCAGGCAGTACACGAGACCACAGAAGCACGCTCTCCTGGGAGATCAAGATAACGAAAATTAAACTAAATGAGGCCCACTGGCTAACCCCAGTGGTAGGGGACATGCTCGCTTTCAAGTTGCTGATTTTATTTTACTTTTGGAAAACAATCTGTATGGCAGAGAATTTTTTTCCTTGAAAACAAGATACAGCTTATCGGGAAAACCTGGTAGGTGCTGGATTCCTGCAGTTCGACAATCTGGATAAGAAAGCAAAATGTTTGTCTCCTTCTAGGTGTTTCCAGTTGTGTAAAATGAACAATCCAGCATGATAAGAACAAGTGTGTCTCAGGTGGTTAGACATGGGTTACCCCGCCTCCTCTCTCAAGATAACTCAACTGGAACCTCAATTACTTTAATATCTGCTGCTGAGAGCATTTTAAAAAAATATGTAAAAAGAACAAAAAGAACTTAATTACAGCATTGCTAAGGAGTTCATTTGCATTTAAATCAGCAGGGGAAAGTGATATTTAAGAATTAACATTGCCGAAACCAATTTGGCTCAGTCTGCAGACTGGAAGGTCCCAGGTTCGATTCCGGTCAAGGGCATGTATCTGGGTTGCGGGCGCGTCCTCAGTCGGGGGAGTGCAGGAGGCAGCTGGTGGATGTTTCTTTCTCATCGACGTTTCTAGCTCTCTATCTCTCTCCCTTCCTCTCTGTGAAAAATCAATAAAATATATTAAAAAAAAAAAAAGAATTAACATAAACCACTTCTTAAAATCAGGGTTCCTCTCTGAGAAAATAGGCAAAGAGATTGGAAAGATAATAATTGATTACTGCACATTAAATTTGCACTATTTCTAACCTGCACTGGCAACAATTCTCCTATCAGTCCCATCATATTTTATGGTTTCAATCGTTTTCTCCTTGAAGTCACTCCAGTAGATCCGGTCATTGTTCAAATAATCAATAGAAAGACCAGTAGGCCAACCGAGGTCCTCATGGACCAGGATGCTCCGATGCTGCCCATCCATCCAGGCTGACTCGATTTTCGGTTCCTTGCCCCAGTCCGTCCAGAACATAAGCCTGTAACAGAAAGTCTCTTCATTTGAAGCATTTCACCAAGGGAGGCTTCTCCCCCGAAGTGGAGAATAGACTTCCCACAGGAAGGTCAACTGGTTTTCTAAGAGCCCTAGTGCTGAGTGATGCTGTTTTTATACTTCAGAAGACAGAGAGAAAAGGGGCAGCTGGAGCATCTGTGATCTCTCCTTCCTGAAAACTGCACCTTCTCAATAGAAAGTGGCCAGCCCTGGCCAGGACCGGTTTGGCTCAGTGGATAGAGCATCGGCCTACGGACTGAAAGGTCCCGGGTTCGATTCCGGTCAGGGGCATGTACCTTGGTTGCGGGCACATTCCCAGTGGGGGGTGTGCAAGAGGCAGCTGGTCGATGTTTCTCTCTCATCGACGTTTCTAACTCTTTGTCCCTCTCAATTCCTCTCTGTGTAAAATCAATAAAATATATTAAAAAAAAAAAAAAAAAAAAAAAAAAAAAAAAAAAAAGAAAGTGGCCAGCCCTGCCCAACAATATACAGCCAGACCCTTTAAAATATATATCGGGTCTAGTAATAATTAATGTCGTTTTTAAACATTCGTTTAAAATCTTGCTTGGCGTTGACTTGTATTGACATAACCTTCAAACATGTGGTATCTACAGAACGTGTGAAGTGCAATTAACAAGTTTTGCTTGAAAAAGCTTGTGTTTGGTTTGGTTTTTGTTGCAAAACTAAGGCTAAGAAGATGGCAGATGAAGAGCATATTCGGCACTGCATGCTTTACGAGTTCCAATTAGGAAGAAAAGCAAGTGAGGCTGCAAAAAACATCTGTAGTGCTCTTGGTCAAGATGCAGTTAGCGCCAGAAAATGCCAGCATTGGTTTGAGAAATTTCGCAAGGGAAATTTTTCGTTAGATGACAAGAGTGGTCGAGGCCATGTGTCCAATTTTGATCAAGAAGCTCTTCAAGCTCTTTTGGTGCAAAATCCTCAAATTACCCAACAAGAGCTTGCGACAACTTTTAATTGTTCACAAAAAACAATTTCCAATCAATTGCGTGCACTTGGCAAAGTCCAAAAGTTTGGAAAATGGGTTCCTCATGAGTTGACCGACAACAACTGTAATCAAAGAGTCACAATTTGCAGTTCGCTCCTCTCTCGTCAAAACCGTTTGCCGTTTTTAGAGCAAATTGTTACCGGAGATGAACAATGGGTGCTGTATGTTAATTTGAAAAGGCGGCCTCAATGGTTGGACAAAAATGAGGCTCCGCAGCCCACGCCAAAACCTGACTTGCATGCGAAAAAAGTGATGTTGTGTGTTTGGTGGAATTTTAAAGGAATTCTTCATTATGAACTTTTACCATAACCAAACCATTACAAGTGCAGTGTATAGTGCCCAATTGGAAAGGTTAGCCCAAGCTTTAAGAGAAAAAGAACCCGCACTGATTAATCGGAAGGGCGTACGTAATTCTTCACCACGATAACACACGACCGCATACTGCAAGAATCACTGCTGAAAAACTGCGCCAGTTGGAATGGGAAGTTCTCCCTCAACCTGCATATTCTCCTGATATTGCCCCTTCCGATTACCATTTGTTTCGTTCTTTGCAAAACTTTCTTCTTGGAAAAAAATTTAATAATGAAGAATGCCTCAAAAATGCATTGACCGAATTTTTTGCATCAAAATCACAAGAATTTTAGAACAGAGGGATTAAAATGCTTCCTGAGCGTTGGGCACAAGTAGTAGAAAACAACGGCAACTATATTGTTGATTAAATTTTGTTGTATTGTTTAAATAAATTCGATTTAAAAAAGTATTAGAAAACGACATTCATTATTACTAGACCTAATACATCATTAAAAAAAACTGTTTCTAGCATCAATCAGACTGTCAGGCCTCAGAGGGAAGGTAGAGGAGGGTGGAGATAAGGGAGAGAGACCAACCAAAAAACTTGTGTGCATGCATATGAGCTTAACCAGTGGTCATGGACAACAGGGGTGTGGGAGTATGCATGGGGAGGGGTTTGGGATGTGAATGGGAAGGATGACGACAAATATGTGATACCTTAATCAATAAAGTAATTTTTAAAAAAAGCTGTTCCTTCTTCAAAAAATATTTGGAGAATATTATTGAATGCCTCTGTGCGAAAGGTACTATTCTGTGTTTGGGATGTCTCAGAGATCAAACACAGATTCCTACCCTCTGGGAGATTACAATCAAACTCTTTTAAAAAGTATTATTTTGCATCCAATTAAGACTTAATTATGAAAGAATTGAGTATACCAGGGATTGTGCCAATTCAAATCCCTAGAAAGGATCAAGCAGGCCAGATAAATGCATGGAGCAGAGCAGTTATAAACATGAAGTGAAGGGCAGACACAGTCCTGTCTAAAAATTCCAGGCAACGCTACATCAAGGAAGGCATACCTACCTAGTGTTACCACTTCTGATTTTCAAGTACCAAATACAGATTTTTAAAACTTTAAAAACGTGAGCAACTAAGTCAAATGTGCTTATTAGGCCATATTAGCCCACCAGCCACCACTTTGCAGCCTCTAGTCTAAACCAATCATCAGGTATAGATCTATCCTTAAATTCTTTTGAGGAATGTATGGAATTTAGATTAACTGGGATCTGGAAAATATGTGGCCAGAGGTCTTACACCGCATTGATCTGAAGCCAGTTGATCTAAATGATCTTTTGGGCATAATTCTTGAAAACAGTCATAGATGTCACTCCAAAAAAGTCAAAAGACAATTTTAGCGCAATTAGAAAAAAATAATCAAACACATAATTTTTTTTTTTTTTTTTAGAAACCAAGTGGAAAATATCTAGAACATTAAATGTTCCTTCAAGTACTTACCCGAGTTTGGGATTCACAACCACTGCAGCTGGTTGATCTAGTTCGGTGGTAATTAGCCACTTTCTGTATCTTCCATCAAGTTTAGCCACCTCAATCCGTTGACTCCTGGCATCTGACCAGTAAATATGCCTGAATTTAAAGGGACACAGTTAAACAACCAAAAAGTCTAGACTTGTCACTTTTAGGAGTTCCGAGGGTGAGAGCATTTAGTTTGGAAATCCCAGCTGGCACGACAGCTACTCAGATGCTAGTGATCTGGGCATAGTCTCCCTCCAATGGACATCTGTGGAAGGTTAAAATGGGAGAAGAGACAAAAGAGGGGACGCCTGCTTGATCAGTCAAAGCAGCTGAATCTGCCAGGATCAAATGAAGATGGACCTCACATCTGGCATTCTTATGAGACATGTACTTCCAGGAAGAAGCTTTAAGCAATTTTGGGATGGCCCTTTCATTCTGATTGCCCGGCTTCCTCCTCAGCAGAGAACCCCATTCGAATCCGCAGGAATCTGGCATCGGTCCCAAGGGAGAGTGAAAATAGCCTTTCAAAATAACAAACTCAGCCGGGCCATCCTGTGCTTCCATCCTTAAATTTGTGGCAAAATCCTTCCCTTCTTCCATTCCTAAGACTGAGGCCATCCTGCCCTTTCTCCATCCCTAGGACTTGCAGTTCTCAGTCTCTCCCAGGCGGAAAGATTTCCATCTGTTTCTTAATTCACTCATTCATTAAGGCTGAGAAAGAAGTAAAACTTCAAACAGGAAAACAGATCTGGCATTGCCTGCTTGGTTTTGAGGAGGAAGTGTTGAAGTCAAGAGTTTCAAGTTCCTGATTCTCTGAGGCCTTGATTCATGGCAGAAAAATGCTAGAAAAGGTTTCTCCTGTTAGCCTGCAGGCACAGTGGGGACCTCATTAATTTCAGAGATGTTGAAATCTTCCAGGATCACCAGACAAGTTGTTTAAAGGTAAAAATTAATTAGTGTGACAAGTGACTCTCCATTCTCCCAGAGGGCAGCAAGCCTGAGCCTTCCCTTGCAAACATTTTCCCACTGTTAGTTCCCTTTCAAGGACACAGGGGATGCTATGAGCGCCTGAGCTCTGGTTCTAATGTTATTGCTTTGCCACCAATGCCACTCCAGTGCAAGGCTCTTCCATGAAGAAGGAGCTTACTGACTTTTCCACATCTGGCTGCATCACATGCATCTACTTTATGATAGGCCTGCTTAAAAGTTCTTCCTTAGAGATCATCCAAAATGTGTGTCTCTGCTCCCTGGGGTTCTAGAACATCTAAAAGAGGACAATGGAGCCGATATCTCTATTAATAAACAACCCAAGATGACAGCAAAGTCAAATTTCCAATCTGTTTAGACAACACAGCCTGCCCAAAACACAAGGTGTGGATTGTTCCTCCTTGAAATAATTACCACAGAGAAAAATGTTTCATCCCAACTTTTACTGGAAGAATTGTATGTCCCATTTCTTCACAAAATGAACAGTTCTGCCATACAAGTTAATTTCTGGACCCAGAACCCTGTTGGCAAGAATGTTCTCCTAGATATAAATATAGTCTTCACCTTTGTTCTTTCCCAGTCTCTTTTTGGCACATCCTATATAATAAAAGCCTAATATGCTAAGTGTCCAACCATTCAACCAGTCTCTATGCCGCACACTGACAACCAGGGGACAGATACTCCAACCAGTAGGTTAGCTTGCTGCTGGGGTCCTGCTGATCAATCTGGGCAAGAAGGACTGGACACGCCCTGGAGACCTCCCATGGTCCCTCCCAGGCCCTGATCCTGCACTAGTTGGGTCCCTCTCACAATCCAGGACCCATCAGGGGATGTTGGAGAGCCAGTTTCAGCCTGATCCCCCCCAGACCAAGCTGAGGGACCCAACAGGTGCACGAATCTATGCTCCAGGCCTCTAGTATAAAGTAAATGATAATATTAATAGGACACATTGGTGTAAGCAGAGATGGCTGCAAGCACAGCTATTCCTCAGCTGCACCAGTGGCTGAGCATACCCATATCCAGGTCTAGCTTAACTCACGTGCCCAGGAGAGCAGGAAGGAGCTCTGACCAGGTGAGTAGAATGGGCAAGAGGGGAATGTACACTAAACTTACCTTCCAACCCAGTCCACTGCTAATCCATCTGGCTGCACTATGTATTTCAGGCCCAGGTCAATTATCTGCACATGGTTGTTACTGCCAGATTCAAAGTTGGGGATGTAGGCACGTTTGATAGCACCAAAATTAGAGCCATGCCCTAGCACAGTGTAATATATGACACCTGCAGAGGCAAGACACACATGTCAGTTTCATGTTAAGAACATCAGGTAAGACAGGACCTGGTGTCTAGTTAGACGAAATACAGTTCATTTATTGACATCTATATCTCCTCATTGGTCCTATATTAATAATAATTCAACTATACCCATATGATCAAACCTCAAAAACTCTCATACTTGAATAGCTATAAGCTACACATGCTTCAATTGACAACACTAATACAGACTTAATTGTTTTTATTTAAAGGTAATTCATTAAAATACATTTCAGCCAAGAGCCTATTTACTCTCAGTAGGATGAAGTTCTAGTTTACAAAATAGAATATATAGGTAAACCAGGGGAAGGCTGTTGAGAGTTTGAAATCATACAAAGTAACAGTGACAATCAAGGAGCCATGCAGATGTGAAGTCTTATTTTATGTACAAACTAAAAGATAGCAGGCAGCAAGCATTTTGAAAAGCATAGGATGATTGTGACTTTTAAAGCACATACTTTTCTAGGTATATACTAGTCTTAAAAAGCTTATTGTATTGCATAACTGTGTGAAAACATAATAATAAATCACACACTGCCCAGTTATTGATAGTTTGCAAAGCATATTCATATCTATGATCTCATTTAATCTTCAACACAACTCTCAGAGGCAGGCAGGCAGAATGAGATTTCTGCTCTTACTTTACAGATAAGAAATGGCGACCCAGAGAACTGTTACAAGTATTTAAGGTCACACAGTAGATGAGGGAGACAGGCATAGAAGGCATGTTTCCTGACTGCCGCCCCATGACCATGTCTCACACACCATTCAGAGACATGAAAGACTCCACATAAGCATTATTCAATGTTTCATTATTAAACTAAATTTTTTTGAGCACCTACCATGTATGCTTTACTAGATGTTTGGTCAGGTGATAGGCATGTAGACATGCATTAGATTCAACCTCTGGTTCCAGAGAGCACATGGTTAAGAAAGAGGTTGGGAAAAAATATGTGGACAAATAACTATACTCAATGTAACCCGTGCTTTAGAAAAAGCATGAATAAAATGTTACTGGCTCAGGGGTGACCAATCTCAAAACTGTGCCAGGAGGAATTATGGAAATTGTCACAGAGGAGGTGACATCTGAATTGGGTCTTTGAAGTTTTAGTAGAAATCTTCCAAGTGTATAACAGAGGGGATGAACAAGATCTGTGTGAGCAAAGACAAGGTGATATTAAACAAAGGACTATAAATGGTACTGAAAGGATCACCCCCAGGGATGGAAAAAGGTTCAGTGAGAACTTGGGAAAGGTTGGCTGGGACCTATGGCCAGACTAAGGTATCTGGAGCATGCTGGATAGAATAAGCTTCTGCTTCTACTCATGCAACAAAATTGACTCATTACAAATAAATTCCCAGAGGTTCAACACATTATAAGTCAATTATTCCATTACTATCAATGACAAATATCAAAGTTCATACTCACTGAGAGATATACCCTCTGGATCCCAATCATAATCGATAGCCTGAATACGTTCTTGTTCTTCAAGATAATCTGCATACTTCTCAGATGACAGATTATATTTTCGAATTCGCACGTTTTCAGGAAGTAGCAACAAAGGGGGGTCACCTACAAACAAATGAAGGGTTGCTTTATCTGTTTGAGATCTACTTGAACTTTTTATACATTTAAAGTAGGTTATAAAATAGCAGCTATCCTCCCCCCTTTAAAAAAAAATAGGGTTTTATAAGAATCCATCTCTGCTAATCAAGTTGGACAGAGCTATCTATCCAACGAGGTTGCAAAATCCATGACTGTCTTCATAATCCATTCTTATCTCCATTCAGGGGGAAAGCTAGGATTTCTATTAGGGGCATTATCCATTCTTTATTCTTTGTCCTCAGTGGACAACAGTTTAAAGTAAGGCAAGACTGAGACTCCCTAGGAAGTGTCCTCTTTTCCACTACTTTTTTTATTTACCAACAATAAAACAGACAAGATGGTAGACATTCAGTCTCACAGAAGAAATACAATTATGTATAGTCTTACTAAAAGTTTACCAGGAAGTCCTCATTCCTAACTCTTTCCTGACAGATTTTATGATTTTTTTTAACAAGTAATCAGCTCCATGATTCAATTTAGCTGCGAGCTAATGACAAAACAAAAAACAAAAAAAACAAAAAACAAAGAAAAACAACAGCTTGTTCTTGATTTAACTTTTTTTTTTAACCTAAAGCAGCTATTTTAATGGGGACTCATTCTGAGTTGCAATGTCTAATTTTTATTTTATTTTATATACTTGCCTAATGATAATCAAATTTAATTTAAGTAACTTTTGGAAGTTTATTTTATAAATTTCCTATCTTGACATTATTATGTTTTATATGAATATTCTAATTTATTGCAGCCATCTCCTTAAAAGATTGAACCACTTTTTAAATTTGCTGCTTAATTACCAGACCGACTGTTCAAATGCCTTTGCCCTAGTTTTCGTTCTCAAAAATGTTGGTAAAACACTTAAGTGTGCTAATCAAATGTATACACTAAAAGCCCAATTTGTATGAAGAAATTAAAGTCATTTTACCATTACTTTTTAAAGTAAAATGCCACTTTTTACAATCAAGTTCCTTAAACCTTAGTACAAACTTTAAATTCAAATCCATAAGACCATGATATCCTATACCCCTTAGTATGGGATATGCTGATTTCAATCAGACCCCTAGAAATTTTGGCTATAATATTTCTAACCTAACAATCTCTTTTGTACATTTCTATATAGTATTTGTTACT
This sequence comes from Pipistrellus kuhlii, assembly GCF_014108245.1. Taxonomy (NCBI): domain Eukaryota; kingdom Metazoa; phylum Chordata; class Mammalia; order Chiroptera; family Vespertilionidae; genus Pipistrellus; species Pipistrellus kuhlii. The sequence goes on along the minus strand of NW_023425573.1, from coordinate 40,975,849 downwards.
GCTTTTTGTGAGACTGATTCTCAGATATTTGAATGAACTAAAATGCAGAAGTAATAATTGAAATTTGGAATGTACCAGGTTTCTGGCTCGTTCTGTCTGTGATCACTAGTCCATAAACAATAAAATAGGGATATGTCAACAAGGTGTCTTTGATGTTCCTCAATTGAATGTGACTTTTCTCGTGATCCATCTTGAATTACAGGGCCTCAAACATTGATCTCAGTGGAGTGGAAGTTGGAGAGCTTCATTAATTTCCTTATTATTATTAACCATCCTATAAGAATGCTTTTATTGTTTGAATCTTCTGGAAAGTGACATCTTTTCTACCTTCTTAAGTTTTTATCAAGGTGGACAAGAGCCTAAGTCCAGGATAAAAAGTAATACCTGATTCTTGCTTGAATCCCTAATTATTTGTTGGGAAATTATAATTTTTTTTTAATCTAGCAAGAAAGGAAAGGGGAGAAGAGACGGGTGTTGGAACAGAAGTCACTGATGAATTAAAAATAAGACTTTAAGTTTAAAATTTATTTTCTGGTATATTGTACTCATCAGCATTTATTTCTCAGAGAGTCAATCAATCCCAACATGAATTCATCATACCATCAGCTTCACACCGATGTCCATGGATGCCACTAAAGGACCTGAAGCCTTCGGCACAGTAACACTCGTAACTCCCTTTAGTATTTTGACAGTTCTGTGGACACACTGCAAATTGCTCACACTCGTTGATGTCTGTAGGCAAAATAAAACCAAATATGCAACATCTGCTCCCATCCATTCTTTAGAAACCCTGTTTCTGTTAAAATCCATATTCACAAACAATGAGGACTAAAAAGACTGCAGATGAAAGCAAGCAGATATCAACATTTATAGAACACTTGCCATATTTCTCCTCCTGTTTAATCATCCAGAAAGACTCTATGAGATATGCAGTGTTATTAAACCCAAAGTTTCAAAGCTGGTAATCAATGAAGACAGGGTTTTAACTGAAGCAAAACAAACTTTTCCCTTTGGGGGAAGGAGATGTTGCCATCACTACTTCCCCTTCTGCCAAGAGAAATGGGAGTATTTGGTTTTTTAATTGAGTTCTTAAACTTCAGCTTCCAAAAGAGCTCTTCCAATCATCTGAGTGAGGCACTTCATGTGTTAGAAACAGTAAATTCAAATAATAAAAGCCATTTAAAATCATACTCATAACTTAACAGCTTGAAGAGCTATCTTCTGACTATACCTTTAAACTCATTCATGTCTGGCATAAGTGTGTGTGTAATAAATATGTTGTTTAACTTAAGATAAAAAATTAAGATTTGTGCTTGTTAAAAATAATTTGAACTTACATAATGATACAATAAACAACCATCATCACTGAAGCATTCATAAATCATATTAGTTTCACAGATATTACTGAGGATGAGCTATCTGCCTAGGCACTGTTAAGATAGCATTCAAGAAATTAAATGGTGGTTTAATAATAGGGAATCAGTGAAGAACAGAAAAAGGATAAAGTTCTCCTAATAGGAATTGGGAGGAAATATATTCTACCATCACAGGAGTTTCTGTCTGAAATACTGGCTTTGAACCCAGGTCTACAGGAGCAGATAAATCCTCCTTCGCTTAATTGGGTACAATTTTGTTCACATAGATTTTCAGCACATGATCTTTCCTTTCCTTTATCTGAAAAATAAATCACAATAGTATGAATGGAAGTTATAAACAGACCAATCACAAATATCCATTGCTAAATAAGTGTTAGCCAGATCACAATAAAATGCATGTTAGTCATAAGTCATACCACTAAGAACAGAACAATAAATTGATATACATGGAGAGGAATTTTGCAATATGTATCAAGGATTTCAAAATATTCATACTTTACCCAGTTATTCCACATAATAAATTTTTCTCTCAAGAAGGAAAAAACATATGCAACTATAATTTATGTTTAAGGATTACAATATTATTTATAATGAGAAAATTTTGAAGGCAACTTGAATGTTCATTTAACAATAGGGAATAAATTATGGTGTACTGTATTTTATCAAATCTAATGCACCATTATTTTATATAACACAAGACAGTTCAGGTTCTACCTCTGTCACCCTATGTGACTTCAAGCATGTTACTTATGCTCTCTGAGCCTTATTATACAGAGAGACATAATAGTAGCAGCCACACAAAGTCAATTAAAGAGAAGCAGCGGCTGTCATCTACTTTGTTATTCATGCTTTCACTACGTAAACCTGAATCGACATGATGGAATATGAAAACAAATCTTTACTTACTGCAACCTGTTTCATCAGACTGGTCGCCACAGTCGTCAACATCATCGCATGCAAGGTGCTGTGAAATGCATTTCTTGTTGCTGCACTTAAATTCGTCTTCTGCACAAGGTCTCGGGGTCGGACCTACACCTGTAATTGAGGAACAAATTAAAGTCAAAACTTTCTTCTGTGAAACAAGAGGCCTCCCTCTGTGGCAGGGACAGTGGCTGCTCACCAATAAGCTTGTGCTTCCCGGCATTTCCCAGTCTCCCTTGCAATTATGTTAGGACCATGTGACTAGTTCTGGTCAATAGATTCTGAGTTGGAAGTGACATGTGTCATCCTGGGCTGAAGCAATTAAAAGTTCATATGCCCCCCCCAACCCCCATCTCCCACCCCTTTGGAAAGCCATGTGTTTGAGGTGGCCTCTTAACAAAAACATCAACTATCTGGTCTTAGCTTCACACTCAGGAGGCAACCAATGAGGACCCTGATGTTGGAGGCAGGAGAGATGGAAACCTGGGTTATGCAATGGCAAAGCATTAGTAAGGCTGTCACCCTGGAAACACTGGAAGGCAGACCACGTGCTAGCTGCAGTTGTCAGTCTTGGGAAAGAGGTTGGAAAACAGAGGGTTAGTGATATACACTGTTTGCCATTACCTGAGTCTGGCAAGGCAATATATGAAAGAAATAAGCTCAGGGAAGAAGTGGTTGGTTTACAAGCAGAAGTGAAAGAAAGAAAGAAAACTCCAGAAATTTGGAGTATGGGAAAAGCTGATTGCTTTTATATCCCATACAGTAAGAGTCTAAAGTTTAAAAGGCTTTGAAACACAAAGGCCCAGTAAAATGGTTGGATGAAATGACTGCCCATTCATTTTTCACAATGGCTGGAATGTATAATAACTGACAAACAGTTGAGGCAAAGGTGCATGAGTGAAACAAAGCAAAGAAACAAAGCAGATTCAAGGACTATGTCTCATAAGAAACACTGAGTGAGGTTATTGGCAAATACTGGTAGATAAAAAGCCTGCTCAGTTTCCCAGAGAAATATATGACCAAATAAAACAAAATACCGTGATTGAGACTCTTAAAAAGCTCTTGGGCCTCGAGTCTTCTATAACCAGGGAGTAGGCAGGGAAAGCTCTGCAGCCCCTAAAGAGGACATATTTCTACTCCCTCTTTGTTGAAGAGGACAATAGACAAGGGAACCTTCCCAAAGGGTGCAGGCAGAATCAGTAAGAAGCAGTGGACACAGGTGCTCCTTCCAGAGCACAGCTATGACTCATCAATGAACCTCCTTCACTCCCATAGTGGGAGCCCTCATAATGTCCTCAGAGGGTAATCAAGTAATTTGTTCTTGATGTAAATCAGGACCGTCCGGGGCCAAAGTGTCACCTTAGCCCAGTGGCTTTTCAGAATTCTTAGGACTGGTGTCTACAATGAGTCTCTAATTCTTTCTTCCCCAATGAGTATATTTATTTCTATTTATTATGCTGCCCCAGTCCTAGCATTGTCTATTGGGGGGAAGGTGGCAGGGGTATAAATAAAGTTGGTCTATTGGTTTATGGATCTCCAGAGCAAAGGAATCACATCCAAAATTGGTGGCATGACTACTGCCCAATGCCCAGAGCTCCTGGATTTCAGTTATTGATAGGACCATGAGTTACGTCCCTTGGGGAGAGGTTAAGGGTGTTCTCCATGTGCAGGAAGAAAAGCAAAAAGGGATTTTTAGTGGCACCAGGATAAATTATGGTAGAGATAATTGGTGTTCACTAAATATTCATGCACTTCCGTGTTTCCCAGTCTTCTTTGCAGTTCCAGCCAAAGGACTGTGAACACAAGGGATATCTGTCCCTTCCAGGCACAGGAAACTAAGAACCTGTGTGCCTCCTCCACTTCTCTGACTCCTGTCCCAGCAACCAGATGGCATATCGACTGGATAAAGGAGGGTTGCCTGACCTTCATTACACTTTACATGAGTGCAAAATAACCCCCAGCTATTTGAAATGTTGCCTAGAGTGGTGGCTAGCAGTGATACCTCTGACTAATGTCCTGCTTCTTGGGGAGAATAAGTATTTACTACCTCTTTTTTCCATGCTTGGACTTTGACCACATGCTACAAATATCTTGCTTCATTAAAAAATGACACTTGAGCCGAAACCGGTTTGGCTCAGTGGTAGAGCGTTGGTCTGCGGACTGAAAGGTCCCAGGTTCGATTCCGGTCAAGGGCATGTACATTGTTGCGGGCACGTCCCCGGTAGGGGGTGTGCAAGAGGCAGCTGGTCGATGTTTCTCTCTCATCAACGTTTCTAACTCTCTCTCCCTCTCCCTTCCTCTCTGTAAAAAATCAATAAAATATATATTTTTTAAAAAATGACACTTGTACTAGGGAAAGTGGGACAAGAATAGGTGGTCAAATTGTAAAAAAAAAAAAAAAAAAAAAAAAAATAGTTTTAGCCGAAACCGGTTTGGTTCAGTGGATAGAGCGTCAGCTTACGAACTGAAGGGTCCCAGGTTCGATTACGGTCAAGGACATGTACATGGGTTGCGGGCACATCCCCAGTAGGGGGTGTGCAAGAGGTAGCTGATAGATGTTTCTCTCTCATCGATGTTTCTAACTATCTGTCCCTCTCTCTTCCTCTCTGTGAAAAATCAATAAAATATATTTTTTTAAAAAGTTTTAGCTTCAAGTTTTCATCCTTTTGTACTATGCCTCAAATAAACATGTCAACAATGTTATAACTACATGTTCATCTTTACCAAAAACAGCGAGTACAAGTGAACTTGGCAATAGTATCAGAATCCTCTCTAGCACACAGTCCTCTCTGGGATGCAAGCTAGCCATGAGCATTCTAAGGCCACACTAATACAAGGGCCAGAAAATAGAAAAATTAGGCATTTGTATAAATTTTCCCAGAAGATATTCTTTTAGGAAAAAAGTAACTGGAGTCAGTTTCCTAGATAAATTAAATTGCCCAGATAATAAATCAACTCTCCTGTTCAATGGATAGATTTTAAAACATTCTCAAGATGTAAAAGCACAGAGTTTTCAATATTAAAACCATTAAATTCAGCCAGTTTGAAACTTCAGTCTTAAAACAATCCATCATTTTTCTCTTCTGAGCAATAAATTTTCATTTTAAAGAACATTAGACAAGCTAACACCAGTGTTGCCATATTTCTAAACGTCTTTTCAGCTTCAAATTGATAAGTTCAGTCATAAATTAACAATTAATAACTCTAGCCTGAAGAGTGACCAAACCTCATCTTTAAAAAAACACACAGAATAAACCATTAATCTGTGAAGTGTAACTCAGCCAGTATTTCATGTTTGTTTCCATTTTCTTGAGAGAAATATGAACTGAATATTCAAACAAAGACAAAAATTATAAGGGACTTGCCAACAGCTCACTCATATGAGAAAGGAATAAGTGAGGGAGGTTTGCATCTAAGTAATGCATGTTTACAAGGTCTGGTATAAACAATTATGTCGGCAGTCATAGGTGCAGCTCAAGCCTCTACAGAACAAAGTGAAATCCCAGAGGTACATTTTGAAGATTGCAGACAATTTTGGGTCCTTAGTTTTCCCTTCTTTCTTCTGACTTACAGTTTTCCTCTTTCTCATCACTTCCATCTCCACAGTCATCATGATGGTTGCACATCTCGTGACTATAAATACAGCGGTTGTTGTCACACCGGAAACGGTGTGGTGACTCACAGGGGACACTCACTAAAACAAAAAACAAAAAAATAAAAGTACAAGTTAAGAATAGAACATAATGTCAACATCTAAAATGCCCCTGTGTCTGCACCACACTTGCTTGATTCAGCCATTCATTTGTTCATCCAATTCAACAATAGACAAATATTGGTATATCTTGAGTATCTGGTATACACCACAGTGCTGTGCTAGACATCAGAGTCAATGGGAAACAAGAAAGCCACAGTCCTTGTCCTCACGGAACTTTCATTCTAGCAGAGAAATGGACTTTACAAATTAACCATTCAACTACAACTGTGATAGAGCCACAAAGGAGATATTCTATGAAAGCATCTACTGGGGGTATATGATATATCTAGGGAATAAGGGATCAGAAGAGGCATTCACAAGGGAAGATTCTGAGTCAGAAAAGAGCATGGTAGGTTTGGGGCCTGAATAAAAGGTCTCTGTGGTTGGAGCACAGAGTGTGAGGACAGTGGTGGCCATGAGGCTGGAGGACAGCAGGAATATACATGCATGAGCTCTTAGTCTCAGTCAGGAGGCCATTGCTTGTCCCTCTGACATTAGTTGTCACTGAGCCTTCAGAGCCTGAAGTTTTATCCAATGATGGACTCGCCTTCCTGAATTCCTTCATTGATTACATTTAAAGTTGAAATCTCACATTCCAACCCAGATTCATTTTGTTATCTAGAGTCAGCCACCAGCTCATGCTGGTGCACCTATGCAGAACCCAAGGGTAGAACCCAGGTCCTTTACTTATTTGGTACAGGAGCATGGTCCTCTATGCATGTACCAGGAAGTCAATGAACTCAACACACATATATGTTCTCCTTTCACATGGAGAACTTGGGCTGTTTGATTCCCTTCTTCCTTTGTACCACTCACAGGGAGCAAGAGGAGAGACTTATAATGATGTTGCCTTTTTTTAGGGGGTGAGAGGGAAGTCAGATCCAAGAGCTGGTTCTTAGAAGTATAGTTAATAAGATTTGCTATGAAAGGCAAGTGCAACACAATAAAATAGTGTTGGTCACTTTTTAATGTGGCTGTTTCTCCACCTCTCCAAAGTTTAATTTTACTGGCTATGGGCACTTTATCTTATAGAGAGAAACAACTTCCTAAGTATTTATTCTTTGAAAGTTACATATGCTTAAGATATTTTTCAAGATTCATTAAGTTAAAACAAAAAACCAAAAACAAAAACCAAAAAAATCATGGTTAGTTACTAACAAAAAAATAGATGCCTACCCAGTGTAGCTCAGTGGTTGAGCATCAACCTATGAACCAGGAGGTCACGGTTCAACTTCCCAGTCAGGGCACATGCCCAGGTTGCAACGTCAATGGGACATGCAGGAGGCAACTGATCAATGCTTCTCTCATCATTAATGTTTCTATCTCTCTCTCCTCTCCCTTCCTCTCTGAAATAAATAAAAATATATTTTTTTAAAAGAAAAAAAGATGGCAAGAAAAATGTAGGGATGCCATTGTGAAAATATAATATATGCTAATTGCAGTTCTCTAAAGGAAAGGAAATAATTCTGATACATCATTTTCCAGAGTCAACTTCCTGGGCTAAAAATGAATAGTGATGAATCTAAGAAACCAAATGGTAAAGATGATATGAACTCCAGAAGCAAAGTACAGTGGAGTCAGGCTAGGAGCTAATCAAGAGTCTCAGCAGGAGTGTTTCTACAGGTGCCTTCTCCTGTGTTACGGGTTTTTACTTACACAAAATTCTTAATCCTAAGGTTGCTTCAGAATCCTTTGTAGGATCTATTAAATGTGGAGATTGGTAGGCCCTACTGTCAGAGACCAGTCTGAGGCAGGTCTGGGGTGGGCCCATGACTTTTGCATTTCTAATAGGTCCCTAAGAGATATGATGGACTCTCCTAGTACAGGGAGGTAACTTTGAGAACTACTGCCTTAGAGTCTCTCCAGTGACTACAAACATGTAGCAAAATTATTTATTTAAAAAAAAAAAAAAAAAAAAAAAAGCAAAACTTTTTTCATTCACTTTGTTAAAATCAATAGTTCTTTACAAGGGAATTATAGTAAAAGCTAAGGAGCTTTTAAAATAGACATCTGCCCAAGCCCCATCCTTGGAGATTCTGAATCATTAGGTCCAAGCCTGGGGTGGGGCCAGAGCATGTGATTTTAAAACAATTCTTCCCAAGTGATTCCGATGTAAACCCAACTCACTGGTTTAAAACATATGCAACATTCAACAGAAAGGAATTAGATGGCCTTGAACTATTATGAAGAAAAGTGACTTTAAAGATGAGCTAGTCTTAAAATTGCCTCTTGTGTTCTATGAAGCTCAAGGGGTTTGGAATAGATGCTTTGAGGGGCACCGAAAGTGGCATGGAGCAGGAGAGGTACAACACCCCTACCAGTCTCCAGCCACAATAGATCTGCCTCCAGTTATGCACAATAGATTTATAGCTAAGACTTCTTTAGAAGAAATTATATTTTAAGGCCATAAAATGTTTAAAATCATGGATGTTTGGCCAACTTTCTCATGTTCCGAGTAGAGACTAAACAGGGAGGCCAAGTGAAATCACAGTGAAGCAGATGGTGTGTCCCGTACTCAAAATTATACAACTGCCCCCAGGAGTCCATGCTCCCCATCAGAAACAGGTTTTCCAGACAACACGGCTCCCGTGGACTCTGTTTCCCTCCCTCTTACAGCACAGATGGAGTTCTTCATCGGAACCATCGCCGCAGTCGTTGTCACCATCACATATCCAAGATGACTGAATACACACGTGATTTTTACATTCGAACATAACAGCTGGGCAGTATGTACCATTGGGATAGCGAGTGGCTGTTGGTGGGAAGACACACATATTCAAATTATTAGGAGTTACTAGCTTTGGAAAGCTGACCTGCTATTGCTCCTTTAGCTCTTTCCATTATCATCTGCTCTTCCTTCCTCATCCAGATGTACTGGGGCCTTGTCCTGCCTGAAATTCTGATGAAATATTCCTGAAGGGCAGTTGCCCAAGCCCAATTTCCAATGACATGAATCATTCTGTGGCTCGCACTGGACTTTTTCTTTAGAGGCAATGGCAGAAGCTCAGCTCTACCCTTGATGCATTTTTGTAGTCTCTTTGAAAGCAGGTTTTATGACAACCCATCATCAACAATACCTATCATTAATATTCATCAACAGTTATTGTTTATTCAGTGATTTATTAAGAGTAAAATGTGAATGATTGTATTGGTATTACATTTTTAAATAGCTTTTCTATCATGCAATTCAGAAAAAATTTAACACCATAAATTCAGGAATCCAAGTTCTCTATACCTGTTTAGTCATTGTTCCAATATTCTTTTTTTTAACCTGCAATTTTTTACCCAATTAATGATTTGTATAATAACTGATAATTACAAATACTTTTCATAGCACAGATACTTAATATATTATTTATTTAAAATATTATTAATGCCTTGAATGAACTACTGTGAATATATATGGATATGGGGACTCAAATCCCAGATGAACTGATAATTACCAGTGAGTGCTGAGTAGAAAATACCTATGGCCTTTTAATCTAAGAAGTGGTGCCTGAAGAAGAAATGGGGTCTAACTGTCATATCTGCACAATTCATACAAGCAGTGCCACAACTGTAGAGGAACTTACGACAAGCAGCTTCATCAGAGGCATCCAAACAGTCACTGACTCCATCACACTGCAAATTGTCGGGCACGCAGTGTCCACTCTTACACTGAAAGAGTCCTGGATGGCAGGTCCGCATCTCTGAAGAGAAAAGACTGTCATTCCCAGAAGGCCTTGGCATTCTCAGACAGGTTATTAGCTCCAGGGGGAGTAGTAAGAACTCAATCGCATTCCAATCCACACCCTGTCACTGGCTCCCAGCAAACCCACAACTTAGTTAGAATAAACAATGAATAAACTCAAAGCCCACACTCTCCCCATTCAAGGGGGTGGGGGATGGAGAGACGAAAGTACCTATCTCTCTTCTATCTCTTAAGTTTTTCCTCATCAATCTACATCCCCCAACTTATAATGTTTGCTGACTTTTCTCAGGCTCAACACTTACTCTAGAAAAATTATGTGGTGTTTCTGATTCCTATTCCAATGCTCTGCCTTCCATACCAGAGAGCTACAGTAATATTCCCCGTAGGGCCACTTGTTGGGAAATAGAAGGAACCAGTGTTTTTATTTGTTTACTAGGCCGATGCAGATTCTAGGAAATGTTTAAGTTAAAATAAGATTTTTTTTTAAATCTCTTGCTATCCTACCCAGTTTGGCTCAGTGGATAGAGCATTAGCCTGCTGGCTGAAAAGTCCCGTGTTCAATTCTGGCCAAGGGCACATGCCCAGGTTGTGGGCTAGATCTCCAGTGGAAGGTGTGCAAGAGGCAGCCAATATTGATTCTCTCTCATCATTGATGCTTCTATCTTTCTCTTCCTCTCCCTTCCTCTCTGAAATCAATAATATATTTGTAAAAAAGAATAAAATAAAAATAAATCTTGCTTCCCCGTCCCCCATTATTATTTATCTAGAATACTGTAAGTTAAAAATAAAGCATAGAAAAACAGAGCAGAAGGTTCTGCTAATATGTAATGCTAAGGTTTACATATTACCTAAGTTACACAAAAATCATTTTACTCTGAAAACATTAAAAATAGTCATTTGAAGTCCCTACTTCTGTCAAATGTGCTGACTTCAGCACAACACTCTACAGAAAGCCTCCCAGAGAACCGTGACAGTTACCACAGTCCCGCTCATCCGAGTTGTCTCCACAGTCATTGTTAAAGTCACATAGCCATCGAGAGGGAATGCATCTCTGATCGTCACACCGAAACTCACTCTCTGAGCACTCCCGAGGGACTGAAAAGGAAAACCACATGCCATCAGTGAGTCACACTCAGCACAGGTTGGTGAGAAGGCTTAAGTGCCCAAGGTGTCCAAAGCTCTTTGGGGTCTTAAGTCTCAGAGGTCTTCTTGGACAGACTATTCATCCTCCAAAAATACACTTCCCACCCCAATTTTAAATCTGTAAGAGGTGAATGGATCTAAAGATAACTTTTTTTTGCATTTTAATCCTAGATTTATTCAACACAATTATTTTACTCTACACAACAAAGTATAAACACATTATCTAAAAAGCTACAAAGTTACAAAAAAATTCAAAACAAAAAATGCATAGTACTAACTGTACAATAATAGCTGAAAAAGTAATGTACACTTTGTCAGGTAACCCCAAAACCACCACGAAGAGGGAGAAAGTCTGTGATGGCCTTGCAGAGCTCTCAATTTGCTCACCAATTTCAGAGGAAAAAGAGATGTGCCATATGGATGTATGTACAAGAGTACATGTGAAAACAGAACCATTTACAGCAACTAACACGGGATCTTTTCTCTTTATTTCATGAAATTCTAGATAACCTCCTACAAGACTCAATATAAATTTTCTTATAAACAAGAAGATGCCAATAGGATTGCCCTTTTGTATAAGTAGTTTATGACCAATTGATATTTGTGGTGTAATCAGTATACTGATATTTTCAATTGCCTATGGCAAATAATGATCACTTCTTACTTCCATAAGGTGACTAAAGTTAGAATGTATTTCATATCAGTCCATCTGAAATTGACATATATCATGAGTCTATGGTGTATGTTTAGGGAAGGGTCTCACTAAAACTGTCTTCAAAACACATCTAACTATTCTATCTAGTTTGGTGTGACCCAAGTGTTTGGTTTCCTTTCCTTATCCTTCCTTTCTAATTTCTTATACTCAGTACCTTCTCTGGGAGAGAGGAACCAAAACCTGACCTCTTATTTAATCATTAGACCTAACACAGTCACTATTCCAGGTAAAGTGATCATCTAAAACACAAGTTCCCTTTCCTCTGCTATTAAGGCCATTTGGGAGCAGGATCTTTGAATGAGCATCTTTTCTTATTGTATTTCTCTCTATCTTTTTTTTTTTTTAATTTCTATTCTGTATCATATTATATTTGCCCTTTATTATAAGTCACCTGAAGTTCCTTTTGGAAACAAAAGTTGGGTGTAAATAAATTCAACAAACAAAAGATATACTCAGATAAACTTCCTCATCCCAAAGTTTGATTATAAGCATCTCAGGAGATGCTTATGTCCTTAGTTAAAGACAAAGTAGAAATATACCAGTTAGCAGAAACAAATGGCATAGACAGTTGAATTATGGATAAAAAAGCAGACATCACAGCTCTGGTATTACATAAAGATGATAAAACCCTGAACACTCACCACAGCTTTCCTCATCTGAGTGATCTCCACAGTCATCATGCCCGTCACATTTCCAGCGAAGAGGGATGCATAGGTGATTATTACAGCGGAAAAACCCCACAGGTTTGCATGTCATCTCCTCTGCAAAGCACAGTCATTACAACGACTTCAGAAGCCAATGGTCAAGAAATGCCAAAGGAGTGATGGCTTTCTTGTGAGTTCCAAAATTTGCTACCATATTCTCAAAGCTCCCAGAGGGAGGAATGCCAGCAACACTCACTGTCAATAATCTTCTTTTGGTTAACCTGAACCTATCCTACCACTTGAAACTATATCTCTTTTGTAGAAACAGTTCAGTTTCTGAAAAATGAATTGGTATCTGGCTTGCAATTTGCAACAAAGGCCTATACTGGAAGAGTAAAGTGGTACCAGCAAACAGAACATTTCTATCACATTGTCTTCACTTGATTAGATTCAGTTTTATTAAAATAACCCATTCCTTTCCTTACTGCTCTTCAAACTAATCTAACACACATTCATAGTCACTTTGGTTTCAAGTTAGAGAATATACCTAATCTTCACAAATTCCATTAATTCATTTGGCTTTTGTCCATAAGTTATTTCTTGTTGCCAAAGTGACTACAGCTGACCAATAGATGACCTTGAAAGTCAGACATTCAGAATATAAAAATCTCAAAATAAGGAACACTGACTTTGAAATACCCTTTTACATGCAGATGCTAAATCTTTTCTCTAGCCTCATCAACTTCAACCAATCTTAAAGAGTAGACAAACAACTTAAACTTATCAAGTGAAAATAGGGGTTCAATTTAGGAAAAGTTTTAAAAGTTCCTAATCTAGCCGGGACCGGTTTGGCTCAGTGGATAGAGCATCGGCCTGCGGACTGAAAGGTCCCAGGTTTGATTCCGGTCAAGGGCATGTACCCTGGTTGCGGGCACAACACCAGTAGGGGGTGTGCAAGAGGCAGCTGATCGATGATTCTCTCTCATCAATGTTTCTAACTCTCTATCCCTCTCTCTTCCTCTCTGGGAAAAATCAATAAAATATAAAAAAATAAAAAATAAATAAAATAAAAGTTCCTAATCTATACATGAAAACCCCCAATATGCAAAGAAACTGAATGGCAGAACAACTGAACAACTGGTCGCTATGATGTGAGCTGACCGCCAGGAGACACACACAGAACATGACAGGTATCGGCAGCAGGCGATAGAACGTGGAACATGCTGGGTGCATCAGCTGGGGCAGGGTGGTGAAGCAGGTGAGTGGGGATGCCAGACAAAGGTGAGGCATCAGTCGCTGTCCTGATGCCAGCCTCTGGTGGTTACTGAAAATTCTTTGCTCCCACACACCATGGTCCACGGGTGCTTGCACCTGCTGGCATCAGCAACAGCTGCCCTGATTGCCCCTCAGGGCTTCTTCACCTCCCCCTGCTCCTGAGGGGTAATCAGGGCAGCTGTTGCTGCTCACACCTGCTGATGGTGCTGGCCCTGGTTGCACCTGCTGCTGGTGCCAGACCCAATTGCTCCACTGTGGGTGTGAGTGAGGCCAGTGTGTGGCAGTGGTGGTGGCAGGAGCAGGGCTACCTGCAGATAGGGGATCAGAGGCCATGGACAGAGGGGCCATGCAGGGGCGCAAAGAATGGGCCAAGACCCACCCCTTATGGCCCATAGTTCCTTTCAAAGTGCATGAATTCACTTTGTATCTTAATAATGCCTTTCCTAATTATAGTATCCTTTGGGGATAAGATTTCATTTAAGATGCTATAAATTAAACTCCTCCAATAACCCTGTAAAATGCTAAAAAATGTAACATGTTATTAGAAGAATTAATAGGTAGTCTTCTTCCAGGTGTAAACAAAGGAAAGATTAAGTGGGAAATACACTCTCGTCTCCTGATAATAGCACTGGACACTTACATTTTCTTGTCCCTCCCCACTTCCCTGCAGCCCCTCTTACCACAGCCTTGCTCATCGCTGTTGTCCCTGCAGTCATCGACACCATTGCACACAGCCAACTTTGGGATACAGCGGTAGTTTGTTTTACAGCTGAATTCCGTATGGTTGTCACACCGATAGGCAGGGCCCACTGAAAAGAGGAAGAAGCAATGTCAAAACTGAAGTCTCAGAACTGCTGGGAAATGGCACCAAAAGATACCTTCCACTGTCATATTTAGGAAGTGGGGCTAATGATATCAACATCACCCACTAAACTGACTGGTAACATGTTTCTGTTTTAGGTATGATCTGTTCACCAAGGAAGGAAGTTTTCTCTTACTATTACTCATTTGTGTTTCCTTTGTGGCAAGAAAAAGGACTAGGTGTGAAATTTAAAAACTGGGGTTGAGCCCTAGCAGGTGTGGCTCAGTGGATAGAGCATCAGCCTGCAGACTGAAGGGTCCCAGGTTCCATTCCAGTAAAGTGCACATGCCTGGATTACAGGCTCCATCCGCAGTAGGGGGCATGCAAAAGGCAGCCGATCAATGATTCTCTCTCATCATTGATGTTTCTCTCTCTCTCTCTCTCTCTCTCTCTCTCTCTCTCTCTCTCTCTCTTCTTTTCTGAAATTAAAAAAAACAACAACAACTTGGTTTTAAACAAATAAACAAAAACACTGGTGTTGAGCTCTAACTGGTTTGGCTCAGTGGACAGAGCCAAATAAAACTGGGGTTGAAGTGTCAGTTCTGCCAAGAAATTAAAAAAAAAAAAAAAAAAAAATGACCATCCATTAAATGTGAACCTGTTTCCTCATCTGTAAAATGGGAATTGGTAACAACCATGTTCCTCACTTGATATATTTCTCAGAGGCTCAAATGAGAAAGTACTAGGTATACAAATGTAAGTTCTCGTTATCATATTCTGAACAGATAGACATTCAATGTATCAAGAGGAGAAATCACCGCGTTCAGAAACAGGAGTCTGGCTCACCCTGCAGGCCACATAGCTGGCTATTTATTCTTTGTCTTGCAGTGCCAGAGCAAAGAAAGCCAAGAAGGGCGTCCCACAGGGATGAAACAGGAAGCTTAACCCCTTCTCTCAATCCACACAGAGGTTCTCCTTGTTTTGTGCCCCTGGTCAGGCCAGGCCCCTCCCACAGGCACTTACTGCATTCATGGACGGGCTCATCTGAGTAGTCTCCACAGTCATTGTCTACATCACACTTCCAGGTCTGAGGGATGCAGCGGCCATTGGCACACTTGAAATAACCAGAATGACAGGTCCTGCTGGCACAATGGGAACTGTCTTCATCAGAGTCATCCCCACAGTCATTCACCGAGTCACACTGCCAGGCTTCTGGGATGCAACGTTTGTTGGCACACTGCCATTCGTTGGACTCACATTTGTGGTGCTCTACAGGGAAGAGCATTTCGTTATCAGCTTGGAAGGTGTCAGGAATAGACGCTACTGCTTTATACTGATAGATACTGGAGAACCCAATACTAATTTATTTTTAGAGGAATTATGTCCTAATGCACTTATTACCAACAGTACTACTACATGAGCAATTGACTATACTGTTTCCTAAATTATTAAATAATTTTTTTTTTTTTGCATGCAGAATTAGGGGACAAGGACTGAATCACTGATGGCCCACTAACTTCATCTTCCCAAGACCTTGTTGCCCTAATGGATGTTTTTCCAAGTTTATGTTTTAAAAACATACAAAAACTTTGTGTTTGTTGTTCTTGTGTTGTTATTAGATTGCAGGGTTTTTTTTATTTTTTAAAAATGGAAACATAAATAAACATTACAATTGAGAGTCCTGATTAATATGGGGGTGGGAAACTCTTACTTCCCCCTCAGTGTTAGCTGTTGAAGAGGATTCTATGTATAGCATATGCTAAAGAACCACCAATACAGTCCACTTACTATCTACCTCAACTGTTTGCCTTGTATAGCCCTTAGGAATTCTAAAACAAAACAAAACAAAAAAAAAACCTTCTATAAAAATAGATAATAGGGTGGAGTTTTCTCCTAGGACATTAAACTGGTTTTTAAAAGGTTTATGACATTGCCTGGCCAGGCATGGCTCAGTGATTGAGCATTGACATATGAAGCAGGAGGTCCCGGGTTCAATTCCGGTCAAGGGCACATGCCCAGATTGCGGGCTCAATCCCCAGAGTGGAGCCTGCAGGAGCAGCTAATCAATGATTCTCTCATCATTGATGTTTCTATCTCTCTCTCCCTCTCCCTTGCTTTTTGTAATCAATAAATATATATTTAAAGAATAAAAGGTTTATGACATTCAGAAAATCCATTTGTATACAATCAACTATAGAAATGAGCAAAGAAGGCATAAAGCAATTCAACGCACCACAAAGAACGAGGTCTTCATCAGACCCATCAGGGCAGTTTTGGTGAGTGTCACAGAGGAAGTATGGGCTGGTGCAATTGCCATCCCTGCACTGGAACTGTGAAAGCTGGCATAAGCGCTGCGGGCAAGTGGGGGGTTCATCGGAACCATCCAAGCAGTCTTTCTGTCCGTCACATTTCCACCAGATAGGAATACACCTGCACAGAGAAAATATACCACTTCTCTTAGCAAAGCCCCAGGAGCCAGGGGGTAGAGGAGTGGACAATGGTTATCGAGAGAGAAGAGGCAAAACTGAATTCCAAGTAATGAGATGCATGAGTCCTCTCATGGCCTGAGAAGAGAGTCAGTTAAATCTTGGTTACTGTGATATATTTTCAGAGAAAACATAACTAGATGAGATAGAACCGGCTTGTTAAGATTCAGATACATGCTGAAAAAATCCTTTGAGTAGGATGATTAAATTCTTCCACAACAAACAGTGGAGTATGTATTTAGAACTGTGGTTCTGGTATTTGGGATGGTCTGGAATTGTTTGCCTGGACATATAAAAGACATTGGATATTGGTTGCTAGCATTTGTTGAGAGCCTATTCATGATAGGTGTATTCTCAATCTAAGATATCTTATATTATCATCAAAATATCTTAGATGCTATGATTCCCATTAACACCTATCCTCACACCATTCTCTGACTCGGCCCCAAGTGATCAATGGCCTGTGGCCATTGTCAGGAAAATAATCTGTGGCCATGTTCCACAGCAAACACATGATCAAAAATGAATTTGCATTTATAACTCTGGGTCCTCTGGTGGAATTAGCTAAGAAGCTAGGCCAGTATACGTGAAAAAGATGAGAGAACTTATATCACTCTTGAGGCTGTTTTTCAGTATACACATATCTACTATATGTTGGCCCTGACACTTAGGACAATTTACTAGAAATAAAAATAAAAAAACAATAACTTAGTTTGTTTCCTTTCTACAGATATAAAAACTTGCACTGGTTAATAAGTTCCTTCCATTCATGGAAGAAATTATCTGAAATTAGGGACTTTGGTGAGTCTTGGTGTGTTCTAAATGAACCACATTAATTAGCCAAAAATCTTGATTCATTTGAAAATTCCCATCCCCTGGAGCCTTAAAGTTCAATGTGCATCCAAGCCTTACTTTTCATTGTTAGCACAGAGGAACTGGGTGCTAGAGCACATGGGCAAGCACTGTGTGCGGTCAACCAGCTGGATGGTCTTAAAGTCATCTGGACACTCGCAGGTGAATCCATTCCCGCCTGCTTGGATGAGGCAGAGATGAGAGCAGCCACCATTGTTGGTACCACAGGGATTGTTCACTAGTGAAAGAAGAAAGAAAATAAATATGTTCATTCACTGAGAAAGGCTATCAAACACAAATGAGCTGATTAGCCACTTCATCAAACTCATCACTTCTTAGTAAAAAAAAAAAAAAAAAAAAAATCATTATCCTCGCTTCATGCTTTTTCCACAAGTTTGCAAATAAGACAGATGAGAGAGCTGCATAAGCAACCCTGTGCATGGAGAAAACTGATTTGTGTGCTACCAGCAGTGAGACATACCCACTGGTATTATGGGGTAGTGTTTGGAGAGTAGGTAAGGAACTTAGCTTATATTCATATATCCAGAACCTAAGTTAAAGCTTTAATTTCCAGCAGGTGCTATATTCTCTCATTCTTAAGGATATAGGCAAATGAAGTATGGCCAAGGATGAGGTGGATCGATAAACTAAGCAGCATCTTTACTAATTTTCTGGGCTGCCATTGGAAATAAAGACTAGTTTGAAAAAAATAATATGAAGAATATTAACTAGAAAGAAATACTGAGTATCTTTATTTTGCCAATTCTCATTTTCTTATTTCCAAGTTTATCAAATGTTTTAGCAAAACACAACAACCATGCAGGCTTATAAAATCCATTGTACCCCCAAAATATACTCCAGACTTTTGCTAGAATATCTGTAAATCATATAATGACTTTAATTGTATGAAGGGGAAAATAAGTTTACAAATAAATAAAAACAAGTTCTTTAACTTATGATACACTGAAATGTGTTTTTCTCGACATTTTGACCTTCTGGAAGACAAGCAAAACATACATTAAATGCAGAATACACAAATGGCATATGCAAAGACATTTAATATGATTTTTTAATAATTTTCCTTTAAACACTTAGATAAATCTTAGTATTAAGAAATTATGTTATAACTACATCTATATAATTATAATATATCTCTTAGGTATTAAAACTTATTGTGTTTATTTAGGAAATGTCCTTATTTTTTTAAAGTGTTTCCTTAAGTATTTAAGACTGAAATGTGACAATATTTTTTAATTCACTTTAAAATACTTCAGTATCTAACCAAAATTGATAAAGTAAATGTGGCAATATAACAACTGTTAATTTTCACTATACATAAAAACCCAGATTAATTTTTAGGAATAGAGCCATTGTTAAGAAAAAGAGTTATAAGCAGCCTTTTCAAGAGAATAAACTCCAAAGACATTCCATACCCTCAACTTTCAACATATGTTCTGTAGAAAACATTAACAAGTGACATCATTCCCTTTATAAATCATGAGGTTTATGATGAAATAAACAAGAATGTCATGCACAAGAACCTAAAGCAACTGTGTCAAACTTCTGAATCATCTACTCACCGATTGGCTGCCTGTATGGATGATATACATGAATGTCATACGGTCTATGTGTTGTGTTCACCAGTATCGTCCTATCTGATCCAACATACTTGTTACCCTTTTCAACTGTCTTTGTATTCCAATCTGTCCAATAAATAGTGTCTTCAAAAATGGTAATAGCAAAAGGGTGAGACAGGATTCCATCATACACAGTGTGTCGATTTTGGCCCTCCAAATCAGAGTACCTGGGGTAGGAAAAGAAAGTCACTCAAAAGGGTCACTGAGTGTGGCTCAGTAGTTGAGCATGGACTTATGAACCAGAAGTTCACAGGTTTTATTTCTGGTGGGGCACATGCCTGGGTTGTAGGCTCAATCCCCAAGTAGGGGGCATGTAAGAGGCAGGCAATCAATGATTATCTCTCAGCGCTGATGTTTTGATCTCTCCCTCTCCCTTTTTCTCTGAAATCAATAAAAGTATATTTTGGAAAAAGAGATTCACTCAATGAAGATAATTCCTCTCTTCTAATGCCTTCAAGAATAGCAAAATTGACAAATTAACCAATAAATTCTATCTTCTAGAGGTAACTAAGTTCAGATCCTTCCTAAAACTCCTTGTCTTTAATTAAAACAAAAAACATAAGTAAATAAAGGATATTTTGACTGAACTAAAGATGTAAATGTTGAGAAGGTGATGCCTTGAAAACAGGAATAGCCAGAGAAGCTTAAATCATCACAAACTCCTAACCACAGCTGTTTTCCTGCACATACAACTAGTTCAGCTATTGTATGTTGTTTATTAAGCATCCTTTTGATATCCTGGGACGAAAACCAGTTTTGTTTCATAAGTCATTCGAAGAAATCAGAGGATAACAATACAGAGCTGGATTTCTGCCTTCTCATGAACATTTTGGGGGAGAAGCTGTTCTAAAAGACAGCATATACTTGCTGAATTAAATTATAGGCCTGCAGGGTTAACTATGCATATACTGGCAGCACATTTATTATTAATCCTTCCCTGGGCACTATTAATGAATACCATTCCAGATAATAAACCTCCAGAGGAGGTTCTCTGATTTCAAGATGTCAGAGAGCATCCACAGCCAAATATCTAGGTCCTCTTAGTTCCATCTCATTCATTTTTCTGAGTCTGTCAGAATAATTTTTTAACATATTTTTATTGATTTCAAAAAGGAAAGGAGGGAGAGAGTGATAGAAACATCAATGATGAGAGATAATAACCAATTGGCTACCTCCTACACACCCCCTACTGGGGATCAAGCCTGAAACCTGGACATGTGCCCTTGACTAGAATCGAACCCGGGACAATTAAGTATCTAGGCTTTGTCCACCTGAGCCAAACCAGCTAGGGCGAGTTTGTCAGAACATTGATATTAAGTATTTTTAAATTTTGGGGCTAACTCTAAAAACTCAAACAGGAGGTGAAATGAGTTAGCAACTAAGAAACTTGATTATGTTAGCCATGTGATGTCAGAAGTATAATTGATGGTAACTTATAAAAAAACTTTGAAGACTTTCTTGGCCTCTGTTGGTAAGACTGCAGATAAATGACCACCACTTAGTCACTATCTGTAGGCAAAAGATCTGAATAGACACTTTTCCAAAGGGGAAGTGATAGAGCATCCCAACATGTACAAAAATGGATTGTATGTTCCATAAAAATATGTTTACTTATGTAGTCCATGAAATGTACTTCTGAACACAGGCATTGCTACCCCTCCAAGAGTTGATCAAGTCAAAATGACTACATGGATATTAAAGTTCATTAATTCTGCCCTAATTGGTTTGGCTCAGTGGATAGAACATCAGCCTACGGACTCAAGGGTCCCAGGTTTGATTCCAGTCAAGGGCATATACCTTGGTTGCGGGCACATCCCCAACTAATCAATATTTCTCTCTCATTGATGTTTCTAACTCTCTATCCCTCTCCTTTCCTCTCTGTAAAAAATCAATAAAACATATTTTTTTAAAAGTTCATTAATTCCCAGATCACAGAGCCTGATATTAAGATTGGACTTTTAGGCAGTAACCTAACTCCATCCTGAATTTTAGAATCCAGCCAAAAAGGGAGCAGAATATTAAGTAGCTAGAAAATTCCTTTATGCATTTAATACTCTTTAAAATAAACCTTCAAGTGTTCAAGACCAAGGATAATCTACTAGTTCTTTCCTACTGACCCTAAACATATTTACAACTAAACTAATTCCAAGGAACTGAGCTCAGGTGTTAGGGAGAAGCAGAGGCTGGTGGCATAGCCTATCAAAACAATCCAGTGTCCTCTGCTTTCCAGGACAGGGGTGCCAAAGAGTATCTCATGTGTCAACAGGGGAGAATTGTAGGGAAATGTCCCAATTAACTATGATTAACTATGGGGTTGATTAATTATGTCTGCCACGAGCACAGGATAGAGCACTGGAATGTGTGCCAGGTATTCTTTCCTTCTCAGTGGCATGTTCCCAAGAGAACATGGAATGAGAGAACTCCAAACATTTCTACACTGACTTTGACAGTAAAATATCATAAATTGAATAAAATAAATTGAATAAAATAAATTGAATAGAACAACAAAAATCTTTAAAGGCCTTTAAAATAACTCTATTGGGTTAATGATAATTCTATGCTTTTGAATGCAACAGGCTGTTGAATGTATCTGGGTACCTGTTCATAAATGTTTACCCAGAAGACATTACTACAGTCCACCTAGAACATAACTAACAATGCCCCCAAATAAGCATGTACTGGTTGGTTAAGAACAGATATTACCCTTTTTTCAATGAGTATTTTTCATTGGACAGTATAATATTTAGCACTTTTTAAATGCTTTTACTAGAATGATTTGAGTGCACTATCATATTGAGTAAACAGTAACAAATTCTACCTCTTTATAATAAAACACATCAATTTACTTATAAATGAATGCATCAAATTTTTTAGGGAAAATCTTTGTTCTTTTTCTGTTTGCACATGCTAAAATGTATTAATTGTGTATTTGGAAGGGAAGAGAAAAATAAAGAGATAAGGAAATTAAGATAGATTGAGCACTAAACTGACTATCATAGAGAGATTATTAGTTTCACTTTTTTAGACATATATAAAAAAAAGAAAGAGAACAGTGAAAGCACCAGGACAAAAACCTGATCTGTATGACTTCAAAGTTCACTGTTTCTATTGCATCATACCACAGAGCTCAGTGAATTGCCTTTGGGCAGTTTTAGATAGAAGTCATCTCAGAGTGACCTTCAATTCGCAGGCCAATTAGAAACTGCCTGGCAACACAAGCCCCGGTGTTTGGCATAAACAGTTACCCAGGTTGCTTTATTATTTTCTGTATACGTACTCAATGTAACCCAGGTGAGCGTCTGCCCAATAGAGTCGATCATTGGTGTAATCAATGGTGAGGCCATTGGGCCACGCTATCTTGGTAGAGATAATTACAGTTTTATTGATTCCATCCATGCCTACTCTCCCAATGTATGCTCTGCGGGTCCAGTCTCCCCAGTAGACATACCTGTTGGAGCAAATACAAAGAGTCAGTTCCTGAAGCCAAAAGAAGTCAATAGCTGAAAGACATGGATCTTTTCAATTAGATAAATAAAGTTTACATTCTAAAAAGCCTCTCAGAAAGGAAAGAGAACTAATAGAAAATAATATAAAGGGGGATGATATACAGATAATGATCAAGAATGAACATTATTAACTGGGTATTTCTGTGGACTTGGAAAGGAAAAGTCCAGTAAAGGTGAATTATTTTTTGTACCTTTTTTTTTTTTTTTTTGCATGCAGCCAAATATGACTTAAAAAGTGAGAGTCATGACAATGAAAATAGAATAGCTCATGAATATTATTTGAATAAGCCATGCTCCTAAACCATTTACCAGGTAGAAAAAGCAGGAGACAAATCCCAGCAAGACATTGGCCTTGAGATAACAGAGGCAGAATAAGGGCATGAAAGAAGAGCCCAAGATTACAGGGAAACAATACCCATATTGAGGGTGAAGGACAATTCCTCTGGGATTATCAAAGCAGAAAGTGTTGTTGGCATCCAAACAGTGTTCGACCAGCCTGCGGTGGTATCGACCATCAAGGTCGGAGACAGAGATGCACTTCAGGTAGGCATCCACCCAATAAAGTTTTCTGAAATAGAGAGCACAGGGTTACTCATACAGACTTTTTGTTCGTGAAACAGTGCAGTTAACAACCCAACTTCCTATCCAAGCTACCCTGGAATCACACATACAATTATTAGCAGGCACTTTTCCCCAGGCAAACAAGGGCAAGGAGGAAAAGTTGGCCTTCCTACAATGGGGTAATGAAAGATGAAATATGTGCTACCGTCCCCCCTTTAAGATGATGTCACATAGGAAATACTGGCGCCATACCTCACACAAGGATTCTGGCTTTACTTTCTTAATACATAGTTCTATTCCTGCAAATCATTCATTGCTATGCTTTTTTTTTTACACCTACTAGGTCTATAAAATGCACATATTCATAGTCAATATTTTATTAATTATTCAGCAAGCACTTACTGAGCACCTATGGCAGGCCAGCTACTACTTAGGTAGAATTAAGGAGCAAACTCCCTCATCCCCATTTTAAGATCTTTACCCTTGAGGTTGTCAAATAGAGAAGAAGTGGAAGAGTCCTCTATAAAACTGGCCTGACTGTAGCACAGCATTAGCAGATATGGTCCTGCTCAAATCTGTTAACCACAAAGCCAAGTACTTTACACACTGCCGAGTATCTGACAGATTCAATATTCAATAGAGGTGTAAAGAAGTGTTGTGGATTCTATAAAGTTTAATTAAAATATCCCTAGTTTACCTTAAAGATCCTCAGTTTCTAAAAGGACTATCTTAAAACAAAAGTTTCAGGTTAGCCTTCTGCTATTTTGTAATCAGCCCAGGCTGGGAATGACTAGTGCACTAAACCAGACTGTGAACTCAGGACAGCAGGGCTGCTCAGGACTCCCAGGGCCAGGTCCACTGCACAGCAGCTGAAATTACCAGGGAGTGCATGAATCACCCTTTAACGCAGTGTTTAACACAGTTCCTCATGTTGCGGTGACCCCCAACCATAAATTATTTTTCTTGCTACTTCGTAACTGTAATTTTACTACTGTTAATGAATTGTAATGTACACATCTGTGTTTTCCGATGGTCTTAGGCAACCCTGCTAGCGGTTCTCAACTTGTGGGTCACGACTCACAGGTTGAGAACCGTTGCTGTAGACCCTAAGACCATCGGAAAACACAAGTATTTACATTATAATTCATTAACAGTATGAAGTAGCAACAATTACAGTTATGAAGTAGCAACAAAAATAATTTTATGGTTGGGGGTCACCACAATATGAGGAACTGTATTAAAGGGTCGAGGCATTAGGAAGGTTGAGAACCATTGCTTTAACATCATCTCTAGTTAACTGAGTGGCCAGGATTAACAGAGCACCTTTCTCATTTGTGATACCCTCTCCTCCCAAAATGACAGCATACACTTTTTAAATTCACTAGATTTAAGGTTCTGTGGTATCCCATTTAAGTAGTGGGTACACAACAGGAAAAAAAACATGCAGAGGCATTAAATGTATCCACATATTCAACAAGTTGAAAAAGATCAACTCCCTGTTAAAATGAAAACATATGTTAAAAATGTTTAAAAATAATTTCTTTTTAACTTAAAAAAACAAACAAAAAAACTCCTGTTTTCTTACCTGGCAACCCAGTCTACAGCCAGGCTTTCTACACCTGGTAGTTTGTACTTCATGATTGTCTCCCTGTTTGTCTTATTCAGAAACATCCTCTCAATGGTGTTTTTCTCTATATCGATCCAGTATAATCTCTTTTCTACTCGGTCAAAATCCAGTGCCACAGCATTGCCCAGTCCTTGCAAGATGAGGGTGTAAAAGGAGCCATCTATAGTTAGGTTTCTCAAATAATAACGGTTGCTGAAGATGAGATAGGGCTCGATGTTACTGTTCTGCCGACAGCTCTTTCCATCTGGTTCTCGGATGTAGCCTGGGGCACATTTACAGATGTAAGAGCCCACTGTGTTCTCACACTTCTGGCTACAAACAAAGGGCGTCTCCTTGCATTCATCAATATCAATACAAGTCCTCTTGTCAGACATAAGCTTATAACCAGGAGGACAAGAACAATAGAAACTGGTTAAGGTGTCTGTGCAGTACTGGTCGCAAACATTGAGTGTAGGGTCATTGCATTCGTTAATGCCTGGAGGTAAAAGAAAGTTATTAGAGAACATAAAATGTCAACAGTGGATTCACCCATAATGGCCCAAAACCAACATTTCCCCTGTGAAGCACCAATCCTTAATCATGCTAAATGGCAGATAGACAGAATACGGGATTTCTGAAGGCCATAGATTACTTTTTTTCAATTTCCTCTCCAACTTAATCACTTGACTAATTATTTTAACAATTAATATAACTAAGAAGCTTAAGTTTGACTTTGAATCCTATGCCGATATGTAGAATCTTCCAATTCAGTGATGCCATGGCCAATTTCAGGCTACTGGTGTGACAGCACTAACCAGATATCCGAGAAGAGATTCACAGATTTGGCTCTCATGGGATGAGCCACCCAGCACTCCATTGGGTGTGCCTTTGGCCTGTGATACGTGGTCAAACTAACAAAAAAAAATTTAAAAAAAACTAAAAAAAAAAAAAACTATCTAAACAGAGAGGAGAGTGTGTTCTTGTCAATCTTATATTTTATAAATTCTAAAGTACAATAGTTGACTTGTTGGGGTTGGGGTGAGGGGGAGGTTAAAACTCACCACTTCAATCATCTGAGTGTAAAGATGAAGACACGCTAAGAAATCCCAGCAGAGGGGCAAACTCAGGCAGCAGGTCATTCCAAGGATTCAAAGAGAATCAGTCCTGTTAGGTACTAATGGTCTGACTGTGCTCTGTAATGAATTGCCTAACTGACCAATAAGTCCAGAAACATGTATTCACTAACCTTATGTACTGAGTAGTCCTTGCCTTTGATAGACAAGAACTAGTCAAGAAAGTACTGATAAGTCATAAAGGGTTGAGAATCTATATTCAGTCTCCCTATTTTCCTTTTCCCAAATCTTCTGTTATACTCACCACATCCTTTCTCATCGCTATTGTCTAAACAGTCATCTAGGTGGTTGCAGACTTTTATCATCTCAATGCAATTCCCATTATCACACTTGAACTGATGAGGGGGGCATGTGGTTTCAGGGACATGGCACAAGTGCTCCAGCTCGTCAGAATCATCTCTGCAGTCATTATAACCATCACAGACGAAGGGTTTATAAATGCAGAACCCATTCTGACAGGTAAACTGTTTCTCATTGCAGGTGGGGTATACGCAGTTCCTCTCATCACTGTAGTCACCACAGTCATCATGCCGGTCACACCTGTTATGAGACCCAGTATAACTCTGTCAGAGGTTGACAAGTCTCAACTATTTCTTCTACCTGAATACCAAGTCACCTATTTCAATAACAATATCCCCAATGTCATTAGTCTCCCTCTACCAGAATCTTCATCACCCACCAATCCCCAGCAATGGAGGAATATAATAGTGCTCCACACAACTTCCCCAGATGCTGGTTGCTACCATTGGAAATGTGGGCCTAGAGTTATTTTTTAAATTTCACTCATTTTCCCCCAGTTGATAAATTCATTAAATACAACTTTTATAATTTTGGTGTTCAAAATATCCATTCATCAGATGAGATAACTTATGGGCATAAGAAATATCCTGGGTGCCATATGCTAAAAGTGCTGACACTCAAGTAGATGCTCATAGGATGAGTGCTATCCTTTATAATAAAAACATAATATGCAAATCAACCAAACAGCAGAACAATGGCCAAAACAACCGGTTGATATGATGTGCACTGACCACCAGGGGGCAGACGCTCAACACAGGAGTTACCCCCAACCTGCAGGCACCAGCCAACCAACATGGGTGCTAACAGAGCCTCCCCCTGCCATGACCCCACCACTCATCCCACAGATTGGCCCTGATCGCCAGCCAGGCCTAGGGACCCTACCCATGCATGAATTTCATGAACTGGACTTCTAGTATATTATAAATGATGATATTATTAGATGTGTCCTCTAAGAACACACATCTTCCAATTGAAGAAATGTTTGCATAAGCAATCATGTTACTTAGTAGAGGCTACTGGCACTCGAGGCAAATACCCCTGCCACCTACAATGAGATGGGAATAGTGATGACTATGGGAAAGAAGAAAAACTAGTAGGTTAGCATGGACTACTATCAAAGGAAAAAAGCATTTCATAGTTCTAGATGTTATTTTGGGACCCAGCATTCCTAGGCATCATGAAGACAATGAAATTGCCAAAAACTCTATGAGCCAGACTATTCTTTCTCCTCTACATTGTTGTAAGATCCCATGAAAATCATAATTACTGAAGGGGTTCCTGCTAACAGTAACAAAACTCATAAGAATAAAAGCATCTTGAATAAGGATAGGCAAAACTAATGTGTGACAATTCATAAAAGAACATATTATGGAGAGCATAGGATTTGGAAGCAGAGCATTATGAGACATTAAGGTATCAAAGCTGAATGTGGTCAATTTTACAATGGCTCTCCTGCCGCTCCTGCACGATGCTGAAAGCTGGACATGTGCTCTAGTTCACCTCACCTGTCTCTCCCTGTCTGAGCCCAAGGGCCAAGCTCCATTTGTCATCCCACTTGCAAGTGTCATTTTTCTCATAGCAAAGAAGAAAGTGAAGCATTTCTTACCCCCATGCCTCTATTCCAAATGGAAAATGAAGAGGGTCACCTGCTTTAAGGAAAAAGTTTTCTTATATCAAGCCCACTTCATTCATCTCCCAGGCCTCTGTGCAAGGTCACATCATGTCTTTCATGAGCCCTAAGCACATGCATTTTCATGAGCCCTTTCCTTCATAAAATACTTAGTTATATTTAATAACAACATTGATATAAAGGCATAATGTATATAAATGTTATATATTAAGATACTTTCCTTGGCTTAAAATGTCCCTGTTTTTCCTTCTGATTTTATAAGAAATATAAACATTTTCATAGACCACTGACAGTACCACAGGCCCTACATACTGAAGCCACTATGCCTAATGGATAAGTTGGCTCTATTCCCATGGTGTCTTAAATTTCCAGGGAAATTTTCATCCCCAGTTTTCACCTGTAGGAGTCCGGGATACACCGTCCATCGTTACAAATGAAGTCGTTTCCAGAGCAAGACCCCCGGGTGCAGTTCTGCCTCTCATCAAAGCCATCAATACAGTCTTCATCGCCGTCACACACCCAACTCTTGGGAATGCACCGACTGGCTGGAGGCTCGTTGTTTACACATAAAAACTCAGAGTCTGTGCATCTGTAACGGTCTGAAACAAAGCACACACAGATCAAAAAGTACCTGAGAGCTCATTCTAGCAGCCAAATCCCCTCTAAACCATTATTTCTCTTCTTTTATGTTTCTTAATAGTCTAAGGAATGAAAGGAAAATAGGAGGAAAAAAAGGCCAATAAATCACATTGCTATGGTAAGAACAAATCATAATAAAAATACCTCCAAAATTCCATTTTAATTGCTTTGGACTTTGGATTTTTTTTCCCCCCAGAAGTAAGCATAATAAAATATCTCAGTTTCCCATAAAATTAAGATCATATTTTTCCTTAGGGCTACAGAAAAAGACTTCTGTTTTGTTAATTGGATACCAAAACGAATGTCTTACATTTGGTAACATTTTTACTTTACAAAGCATAACTACACAAACACAATGTGAGGTAGATATTTTTATGTGAATTCTACAGATGAGAAATTTGAAACTCAAAATGGTTAACTAGATGGCTCAAAGCCATAGAACTTTCCAAAGAGAGCTAGTGCTTCAAACGTAGGTATTTTTTTCTCAAAATGTAGTGCTTTTTAAACTACATTATAGCTACCACTTGAAGTAGGATTAGAGCACTTGAAGGAGGAACTAGAGTATCAGAAAACATGATCCTGTTAGGAAAGAGGTTAGGAAAGGCTGCTGTAGCATTAATGCCTCCATATAAAATAACAGCTGTTTTACTTAGTCTTATTGTGGGTGAATAAAAGACAAAAGTAAGGAGGTCTTGGTGAAGGGAGTTGGGAGAAAACCACACGTTGTAATCCATGTTTGTGCAGCTCCTATTCAGTGAATGGAGTGTTTGTGGAGCTATGGACCACCAGTGTCACTGACATGAAGTTATGATCAAATGTAAACATCAGAGAGTACCCAAGATGGCGGCTTAGGTAAACACCTAAACTGCTGCCTTGCACAACAATTTCAAAACTACAACTAAAAGACAAAACGTCTATCACCCAGAATCACGGGAAAGCTGGCTGAGTGGAAGTTCTACAACTAGACGGAAAGAGAAAAGAGCATTCAATGCACAAGCTCTGAAAAGCTGAGGTGCAGAGGTGGGTGTGATCGAGGCTGGTGGCAGGCATTACTTTCTTTAACCAGAAAGGAGAAAAGATCTCGATTTCTCTGAAATCATTTACTAGGGAGACACGTGGGGCCCAAACTCGTAAGGGAAGAAGCTGGACTGTCTGCCATCAAATCGGAAAATGAAAGTGGCTTGCTTGCAGAGCTGCACACAGGAAAAATTGCTTGCTGCACTAGGGCACAAGACACGGGTGCAGGGATGGCAGCCATTGCTGTTTGCCATGCCCTAACCTGGTGACCCCCTGAAACCCTGCCCAGCACAATCTACAAACCCACCCAAGCTCCAAGAATGGCCTTTCCTATCGCAGCTTAACCTAGCAAACTTGCAACCCAGTTCAGACAGCTACAAATCCTCTAAATCCCAAGCAAAGAGGAGAAAACTGTAGTTCTCACTGTAGCTCCTGCAGGGTGCCTCAGACAGTAGCTGACCTTCACCCCATTGGAGATCCAGAAGCCAGTGTACCTAGTGGTCAGTGTGAGACACCAGATTTCAATTCCTCACATCCATAAGTTACACATTCAAGAGGCAGACTCAGTGAGCACTAAAGCCCCACTGAAACAAGGCCTGCACCATAAGCGTGTCTCCAGCTTAGCAGTTTTTCATTATAAACACAGCGGGCCCCCACAGCCAATTGATCTGAAGGTCAATTCCTCCCAGAATACCAACAGCAATCAAGGTTTAACTGCACCAAGACTTTGCACTCAGTCCACAAAGGGGTGTACCAAGACCGTCCACCTCAGGTGATAATCTGAACAATAAAGATCTATTTTTTAAAAATGTAAACATCAGGGAGCCATTGTTTTATTGTTCTACCATGGAAAGACACTTTTCTAAGACACCTTAGCTAAGAGTTAGTAATGCTCTATTGGTAATAAAAAATTGTGTTCCACAATCTGTTCAATAGCCCTTTTCCAAATAGCAGCTCTAAGGCAGCTATTTTCAACTGGTGTGCCATGGCACACTGGTGTGCCGTAAGAATTTTAAAATACACCACACTTGACTATTTTTAGGGGCATTGGCCTCTTTCCCCTTAAATTGTCAAATTTTAAAACAGCAAGAGCCAATACAACAATAGCCATCCAGTGTGAATGAATCAAAATTAGGCCTACTTTTTTGACAGGTCAGTTGAATTGTAGTAGTTTAGGTACGCTATGAGATGAAAGGTTGAAAATCACTGCTCTAAGGAAATAGATGAAACTGAAGGCTTCATTAATTGCTACACTGTAAAAGCTGCTATTAATTTTAAGTGTGGCCAACAGAATTCTCTTAATCTGTTCTGGAAATGTAGGACATTATTGCCCTCAGCTAAATGGAAGAGTAAGAAAATAAAATTTAAAATCATTTTTCATCTTTATAAAAGCACTTAAGTACATGATATCAAAGAATTCCACAGTGGGAAAATAAAGATAACTTTCTAACAGTGTGTACTCAGCTAAAGAGGAATCTGCCTGATAACCGTACTATCTGAGGACAGGAAAATCAATCTGGTGAGTTTCCTTTGAATGTGACTTTGCAGAACTCATTGGTTGCACTTACCACAGTGGTGTCTTTCATCCTCATCACTCATGTCCCCACAGTCATTATCACTATCACAGATCCATTCTTGTTGGATGCACTTCCCATTGTCACACTGGAACTCATCATTTCTGCATGTTGTCTCAGCATGCACTAAAGACAAAAATAAAAAACATCCTTGGTGAAAAGAACAATTTTTTTAGTCCAGCAACCATGAAAGAAGGCTGCTATAACATAATCAAATACCCACATGTGCCTAGTCAACTAAACAAGTTATCATAGACTCGTAAACCAGGAAAGAAAAATTAATTCCTTTTAAATACAGCACAAAGATAACAATAAGAAGAAATGGGACTTTTTTTTTTTTTTTTTTTAAATTTTATTATTATTATTTTTTTATTTGTACAGAGAGGAAGGGAGAGAGATAGAGAGCTAGAAACATCGATGAGAGAGAGTCATCGATCAGCTGCCTCCTGCACACCCCCTACTGGGGATATGCCCACAGCCAAGGTACATGCCCTTGGACCGGAATCGAACCCGGGTCCCTCAGTCCCCAAGCCGACGCTCTATCCATTGAGCCAAACCGGTCTCGGCAAGAAATGGGACTTTTTATAAGCTGGTAAAAAGGAGTGTAAATTAAAACAGTCTTTTGAAGAGACATCTCCTTTAACACAGCAATACCACATCTACAAAGTTGGCCCATAAGAATTTTCCCACATTCGCACAAAGAGGTTTCTAAAAGGATGTCAAAGGTATTCAGAACAGGCTTCTCTAAGATGTGCTTCTTTGGCATGTGGGTTATTTTGAGCTGAAGGCAATTGAGACCCTAAGGGCTCAAGAAAAAACTTTTACCTCTTCCTTAAACAACTTAAATTAGGGGCCTTGGCCATAATAAGTTATCACCAGAAATTTTATGACCTATCCATAGGGCACAGCAAACTTCTGATTACTGCATAAATGCTCTTCTTATCATTCTGTGAATGACTTTCCTCCTCTCTGAAGCTCCAAGAAACTTTCCCTCTCGTCCTTAGCTCAGAATATCATATATTCCTCATTTTTACTTTCTGTCTCTGAACCTCTCATATTTGTGGGTATCTGACTCTCTCAAGTACATAGGGTTCTCATACATGGGTATGCAATTAAATCTGATTATTTTCTGTTAATAATCTGTGCCATGTAAATTTACTAGACCAGCCAAAAGGATCTATAAAGGTAGAGAAAATTTTCTTTCTCTCACACAATATTCATTCCAGCATTATTTTTCAAAGTGAAACCAATGAAAACTACCTAAATGTCCATCAACTAGGAAAGAGATAAAAGACACATGGAACATCCATACTTGAGAGTAATATTCAACAATGCAAAGAAGTGAGGTAAATCTATATGTGCTAACATGCTGACAAGATGTTGTTAAGCTCAAAAAAAAAAAAAGTAGAGCAAATTGCAGAAAAATGTATATAGTAAGATCCCATTTGTGTTTATAAAACTATCTATCAGGATGTATAGGTAAATGTAGGATGACACCCACCCTTAATAGTGATTGTCTCTGGAAGAAAGAGTACTGAAGAAGGGTGAAGAATTGTGAATTTTACTTTTGTATATACATATTATTTCTTCAAAATAACAACACTGCATGATATGAGAATGTTTTCATTTAAATGTCAGGCAGTTGGTACAAATTGCTATTACTATGGTTTTGGTTTCCATAAATATGGAACTCCTCATTATTTTATTTATGGATCCTCAAAACACTATGTGCCCTTTGTTTCCTACAAAACTTTCAGTGTTGGGAAAATGAACATGGCAAAGAATTTCAAGTAATCATTCTCCAACTATTAGCCACAGAATTTAAACTTGAGAGAAAATATAGGAATAGAAAATCCTCTTAATTTAGCTACAAAACTATGTGAATGGTCCTAAGAAAATATCCACAAAATAAAAAGTTTTATATATAAAGGTATTACTGCTGTGATATTTTTAAACCATATTTTTATTGATTTCAGAAAGAAAAGGAGAGAAACGCCAATGATGAGAGAGCATCATTGATCAGCTACCTTCTACATACCTCCCTCTGGGCATTTGCCCTTGACCGGAATCAAACCTGGGACCCTTCAGTCTACAGGCCAATGTTCTATCACTCAGCCAAACTGGGTACAGCTTGCAGTGATATTTATAATAGATGTAATGTAAGCAATCTAAATGCTTAAAATAGAGGCGATTAACTCAGTGATAATCAGTGGAACATTAAGGACCATTAAAAAAGACAACATAACAAGGGTCACAAACTTTCTCTTAACCAGCTAGTAAATGCTTATAGGCTGTATGTTCTGTGTCTCACCCACTTGACACTCCATTGTAGCACAAAAGAAGTCATAGACAATATGTGACCACATTCTAATAAAACTTCTTCCATAAAGATAGGAGGTTGGCCTGTGGGCATAGTTTTCTGACTGCTATATAACCATATGATTTGACAGATTTTAAAAAATCAAAGTAAAATATTGAATCTTTATATTTTTATAATTATGTTTTAAAATGTGCATAAATATAGATTGAAATTTGCAAAAAGTAAACAGCAGCCTCCAAGCAGTAAACAAGCACAAACACCTGTAGGAAAACCAAAGGATCCCTGGAACTTCTTGGAAAGCTCAGATGGCTATGAGACCTTACCATAGGTGGTACATGGGCAGAAGAAGAGACTATGTGACCCTCATATGCCCCTTGCCCATGATTCCAATCACTTTTGTAACCTCCCAAAGTCATATGGTCAGAACGCAGCCAAATTCCAAAATTTCAATTCAGAGTCTATTAAAATTAATAAGCTCTCCAAGCCAGGCACCATATTAGATGCATCACCAACATAATCTCATTTCATCAGCGTCAATCAGCAGCTTCCATATCCTATTAGCAGCCCACACCATGCACTGCACTAACACATTTTTAATGAATGTCTGCTGAGTGATTGCAGCATCTCAGCTGAGCACAGGGGCAGGACGTGGAAACATCCAGGAGCCATAATAGTCATTTGTGTTTAAAGTACTTGGAAGAGTTTCTCTAGCTGCACCATAATGCTTTTCGTGCTTGCCTACTTTCTTACCACAAGTGGCAGGTTCATCAGAGCCATCAAAACAATCTCTTTCTTGATCACAATACCAATAGTAAGGAATACAGGGTCCAGATGTGCAGTGGAACTCACTGCTGCTACATGTGCGACTGGCTG
Organism: Pipistrellus kuhlii; assembly: GCF_014108245.1. Taxonomy (NCBI): domain Eukaryota; kingdom Metazoa; phylum Chordata; class Mammalia; order Chiroptera; family Vespertilionidae; genus Pipistrellus; species Pipistrellus kuhlii. Next base: position 40,941,394 of record NW_023425573.1, on the reverse strand, counting down.
TAGGAGAAGAGAAAGAAGATAAAACCCATGAGCAAGAACCAGCTTGTTCCCATCAATCTTAATCTGCCTATATGTCTCAGTTGAATAAAGACTTGCCCAGAAAGGAGACTGAGGCCTAGGAAATGGGATTTTGTATATGCACTTTCCATGGGGATGGAGGGTAGGGAGGAGAGAAAGCAAACATACAGCCCAATTTTTTGGAATATTTTTCCTGGATTCCATAAATCCCCAAATAAATTATATTTGTTAGAAATACCAAATAAATATCCCTTGATACATAAAATCACAAATTATGTATGAGGAGACTTGTTTCTGTTTTCTGTGGTAATATAAAGTTAAATTCTATTGAAATAATAATTAAAAGCAAAAACAGCAATATGATCATACCTGAGCTCACCCATACACAACCTTTAGCCATGTTAGACCATCATTCTACAGTTAGCAACGATCTGCTCTTATTCATCTTAGTATACGGGGCCTTTATCTGAGTAAAACAGTTCTGCCTATGTTTGAATGTTGGTTCTTTTCTCAACTAACCTTAGGTAGCTCTACTCAAATGTATTTTCTAGATTGTTATGTGGGTATAAACCAGAATCAAGTCTTATCATTCTTCTGATCTACAAGGTTTCCTTGCTTTGGCCCATTGTATTTTATAATTTGCCGGGGCGGGGGGAGGGGGGAAGATACTGATAAGAAAGCAGGGGTCCCCAAAAGGTCAGCATTAGCTCCGATCTGCATGTCCCTATTTGAGGGCTGCACCCTGAATTCTACTGCTTCTTGCTGCTGTTACTACAACTGATTCCTCCTCTTGAACTGTAGCCTAGACTGATAACAATTACTGAATTCTTAACTCATGTATCTATTTACATTGTTTCCAAGTTATCAAGCTTAAGAGAGGGCTTTTAATTTGAGCTACTAATTAAAATTAGAAAAATTCTTTCCGTTACTAATTATATTAAGTATAACTGTAAGGGCTAAATGTGCAAATTCTGCCTGGAGTTCCTACAGACAAAAAGGCTTTAAACTCTAGGAGAAATGGCTTAGCATTTGTGGAAGGTTACGTATCAGAGCAGGTCTCTGGAGGAAATACTTGGAGTTGGGCCTTCTTCAGCCAGGGAACAGAGAGATGGGGCTTCATAAGCCCCTCCAATCACATCCTGAGGTAATTGCCTACTGCATCTGCTTACAATGTCAATTAGAGATGACAAACTGAAATGAGCCCAAGCGCCCAGGCCATGTATCTTTGAATTAGCTCAAGACATGAATCCCCAAAACCACAGAGAGAGAAGCAGGGTCATATTACCGCAAAAAGTGGGGTTTTCGTCGCTCATATCTCCACAGTCATTGTCTCCGTCACATAAGTAATGATGAGGAATACAAATATTTGTAGTCTGACACTTTGTGAATCCAGGCTGGCAAGTGCGATCAGCTTGAAAAGACAAGCAGATACACATTTGGAACATACCCACCACACGTGTCCCATAAAGCATGACCATGTTAATGAATCTATTGCAGAACTCAAACACCAGAAGAGAGGCTTTTTCAAAGCTATTCCACAGGCATGACCTGTGATACTTATGTTACACCACAGATTCTAGTGTAAAAAGATATAGTGCCAGATGGTACTGCAAGACGGAGAGGAGAGGCTTGCTTTGTAATCATTTTCATTATTTAACAGCAATACCAGGAGTCCCAACGCTCGGTTAAAGAAATTATGGCATATCCACACAATGGAGTAATATGTGACTATGAAAAGCTATAAATTGATAAGAAATGACGGTTTGATCTCCAGAATAGATTGTTCTTAATTCTTTGTGGGGTGTTTTTTTTTGTTTGTTTGTTTGTTTGTTTGTTTTAAGAAAGCCCTTGTTTTCATATAAAAATTTCATCCCCCATGAGCCAAGATTTCAGATCCCAAAGCACAATAAGTAATTAAGGTGAACTTACGGCAATTTCTCTCATCTGAAGTATTATTATCATGGCAGTTGTTTATACCATTGCAGACAAACCGAAGAGGTATGCACCTTTTATTGTTGCAAGTAAATTCTGTGGTGGCATTGCACGCAACAAACAGGCACCCTTCCTCATCACTGTTGTCACCACAGTCATTGTAGTGATCACAGCGATAATGATATGGGACACATTTCCCATTGTCACAAGTGAAGGCTGTCGAATGGCAGGTGTGAAAAGCTAAGAGGAGGGGGGAAAACATCGAGGAAACCGCTTTATTAAAGCATCATCCTAATTCCTCAACAGATACAATCAAATAGAACAGACAGAGTTTACCTTCCAAGGCAAAAATGACTGCAAAATGGACTGCATGCAAAGTGAGAAAACACTTTTAATTAGTTTGATTAAGCAGAATACAATGTATGGTTTTCAAAAATGAAGTATTAATATTTTAAGCAAATGTCAAAGTCACTACATTTCTCTATCATTTCAATTTAAAAGTTATTTCAATCACAGAAATCATGTAGGTACAGTTTCTTTGGGGAAAATAAAACTCTTAGCCCCTACAATGTGCTAGGAAAAGGTAACTAACCTCAAAATTTCCTAAGAAAGTCTTCTATGTCTTACTCACCCCACTCAGATGGAAGATGAATATTCAGAGTGACTTCAATATAATTATTGAATTAATCATCCTTCTGGTATTTAAATTAATAAAATAATAATTGGAGCCCTTAGTTCCATGCTAAGTCATAATTAACATGCATTAAGCCTCATGTGTTTTTTCATATTGTTTCTCTTAAATCTCACAAGAATCCTAAAAATAGCTCCATTTTACAGATGAGGTATCTGAGGATCAGAGAAGTTAAGCAATTTTCCCAAGGCTATTGAGATTGTGTAAATGGCATAACCAGGATTTTAGTTCAGCACCTTTGCTTTTAATCACTACAGAGGGGCTTCCTAATGAAGCTAATCCATGGTACATATATCAGTTTATATGTGATTTAGCAGAAATGCAGTCTGGATTCTCAGAGTAAATGCTTTTCAGTTCTAACAGGATGCCCGAGGCACAAATTGCAAACCTAGAATTCTGTAACAAACACTTTACATAAAGACAAGGCGAGCTTCTAACAAAAGCTCCAATGGCCCAACTCACCACACACGCTTTCCAGCTCATCACTGCCGTCCCCACAATCATTGCTGTTGTCACATTTCCAGTGCTCCGTGATGCAGCGCCCATTGAGGCAGGTGAAATTGGAGCCAACACACCGTGCACCATTGTCCACAATGCAGTGCTTATTATTGTTGGCCAGATACCAGTGGCCCTCCTGTGGACACTGGCACTCGGCACCATTAGGACCTGAAGAAAGGAAGGCCCAGAAAAAGCAGAAGACGTTTGTCACAAACATTCATAGTTTCTCTTCCAGAAAAGCACTTAGCAATAGCTTCTATATTAAATGTGCTATAAAACAAGCCACGGAAACTGCTCCCATCAACCTTTCACTGATATTCTGAGTCATTTTTCTATCAAGAACAACCACCAATTGATAAATGTGGTTATTTCACCCTAATCTTTATAAACTTCTCGTCTACACTGAAACTATTGCCTCCTCAGAAAAATCTCAAAATATTGGTCTCCAAAAGCAGATCTTCTTGTGAATGTGTTGTTCTCTGCAACACCCACCAGGAAGCACGTCATGCATAGCATCAATACCTCATAAATGGAAGAATTAAATCTCAGACCCAACTTTATTTCTACCTCCATCAAGCTTAAATAAAAAATGCCTTCATAAGAGGGCATATCAAATAGGAAAGAAAAAAAAAACTGTCAGTCTTCCTCTCAACATATAAAACCCCAAATATATATTTTTTAATTACCCTGAAATCAAGAATGTGGATTTCATTCTCCTTCTAGAGCTGAAAATTCCTTCAGCTTTTCCTAAGTTGTTGTCATTATTATTACTCCCCTCGAATCTATCTCCATGGGCAATGAATGCCTTACCAGGTACACAAACGTGGCTGCAGCCCCCATTAAACTCATCGCAGGGATTGTTGCAGTGCTGTGGGTGGTCCTTCACAACAACACGAACACTCATAAGCCGGAATGGAAAACTGGTGGTCATTGCCGTCTGGCCTGATCCATCATATTTGTTAGCTCGGTAAATTTTTCTTGTGGACCAGTCAGTCCAGAACATGTACTGGCCATTGATAGTCAAGCCAAAAGGACGCAAGATTGTGGTGACAATGACCTCACGCTCTGTGCCCTTTAGAGTGCTGCGTTCAATCTTGCGCCTAAAACAAAGTTAAAAAAATAAATAAAAATGCTGGAATCCAGAAGGAGCTATTCCTTAATTGGCAGTGCAATGCCTGGGCCTAACCATTGCTTTACACTTTTGATTTTCCATGTGGAGCATTTCTTCTGGTAACGGGAGTTCTTAATTTGCTTTATCAAACAATGGTCAGTATAAATAATTAATTTCCAAATATAATCTACAAATGATCCTATAAAAAGGACCAGGCTGACATTAATAACAGGAGAATATTGTGAAATAATATATAGAACTCAGTGTTTAGCACTCAGTAGTCACTCATTAAAATGTTAATTACATTACCCTTCCAACTCCATAAATAAATTTTTTGATTTGTCATTTACTGAGTATTTTGACATATTTGCCAGGAATCATCCAAATTTAAACACAAAACATTACTACGTTGTTTCAAATGAGAAAAATGAAGAAAAGGTCAGGTTGTCAGATATGCAGAGTCTCAGGGCCAAAAACATAAGAAAACAGTCAAGAGAAATGAAGATTCCTGACATGCAGATACCAGTCGTAATAAACAGAATCATCTCATCTCTTCAGCTATTCCATTAGGGTGATGGGGGTATAATTTCAAAGATACTTGGAGATGTTATATATACAATTAGAGTTGACAAACGTATCTAAGGAAAACATTATGAAAGAACCTATTTGAGAAGATAACTGAAGTCAAGACTAAAGAAAACCATTTTTATAAGACATTAAACACTAAAGCCCAGAGAAAACATCGTATCAGTATGCATTTAAAATATGCATATGTTATGGTAATCACATGGGTCTGGTAAAATATAAATTGAGTGATTACATAATTCATCTAGTAGTGCATCATAATTATTCAATCTCATAACATAGATAAATTTTCACAGATACCTTCACCAATCTAGAATATAGTTCCTAAAACTGTGATTCTACATTTGGCTATGTCTATTTGGCATTTTATATCTTCATTCCATTAAGCATTCCATTGTAAGTGGGAAGAAGAATCCACACCTACATGAATAACCAAAGACACATACAAACTAGCATCTGCCCAGTATAGAAGGTCTTCCTCATGGTCCACAGAGAGCCCACAGGGCCAGACCAGGCTGCTGTTCACAACAGGTTCCCGGAAGTTGCCTCCCACTGTGGCTCTCTCGATTTTGGCATTAGTGCCCCAGGAACTCCAGTAGATATACCTAGTCATCCAAAGGGAGTCATAATTAATTCATCATAAGAAATGTCATAATCTTTACTTGAAAAAGAATGTAAGCCATCTTCAACTGCAAGTTGACATTAATAAGGCACATGTAACCCTACTCCATTCCCACCCACACAACTTGCCCAAAAGGGACGTCCTGAGCATTGGGAGTATGCTGCCAACATTTCTAGTGTCAGAGTGAGCTCCTTCCCAGGTAGAGTCACTCATGCTCTTTCACCCTAGCTATCCAGTGTTACAAGCCCCAAAAATGTTGGCCCTCTAAGAACGTAAAATAATGTGAGGCCCCTCTCCCTTCAGAAGTAAGCGAACAAATATAATAAAGAAGATGATGGCATACCCTCCGCAAGGATCTAACACAACTGCTCTTGGTTTTATGACGTGGGCTATCACAGCACGCTGAGACCCATCCTCAGCCATGGAGTTAATTGTCTGGTTGGTGTAGTCACTGTAATAAATTCTTCTATTAATCCAGTCAAAAGCAATGCCATCAGTAGTCCCTATATCTGGAGATACACCAACAAACACACATACATTAGTCTTCATATGTATTTTAGAATTATCGGGTCACCCATGTGTGCTGTTCTCACTGTGTCCAAGGTAGGCTACACCTGGAGTGCTCTTACCTGAAACAACGACAGTGGGAGAACTGGCCCCTGAATTAAGGTTTATATATGAAATCTGGCCATGGCTAGCTTCTAAATTTTGTGTAAAGTAAATTCTGTTATAGATGCTGTCATAGTCCAGGGCCATGACATGTCCTCCCATGACACTTATTGCTTGGAAAGGTAGGCTATGATCTTCAGGATCCAAGTGTAAGCTTCCCAAGGAATTCTCCAAGGCAAAGATGAGGAAATTTTCTTTCGGAATGACGCAGCTCTTCCCATCATGGTCCAGGGTTCCAAAAACACAGCTACAGTTAGGAGTGTGCAACCCAGGCAGAGCAAAGCAGAGATGGGGGCATCCACCATTATTTTCCAAACAAGGGTTGTTATTGACCTCTGTTGGTGACCGGGGTTGGATACTCTGGTCAAAGACGGTCACATCTCTTAGCCAATCGATATTGTCCCTTATCACTGTTGGTGGTTCTGTGTTCCCTGGTTCCTTACTAGCTTGGTAGATTTTTTTTAAGTTTCTGTCTACCCATATGATAGAATTTCCAAAAACCGTGATGGCATAAGGAGTAGGGTAACGACTGCCATAACGAATCATTTTCAATTCCTTTCCCTCAATATCGACCCTTGAAATTACATCTAAAGTATCATCAACCCAATAAACATAGCCATTGCTATGGTCCACTGCTAAGCCCCGTGGTGTGACAATGCCCTCTGATACAAGCACAGTCCGATTTGTACAGTCAAGAAAAGCACGTTCAATCTTCGGGTTTTGTCCATAGTCAGCCCAGAAGAGGTATCTGTTCTTGGGGTCTACAACAATATCCCTGGGCATATCCACTATGACTCTAAGGAGAACACGGCGGTAGGTGGTATTGATCCGCAGAACTTCTATCATTGATTCAGACTCAAAAGCATTTATGAAATAAAGATTTTCTGCAGGAAAAAAAAAAATGAAAGAACATATTGGTGAATGTAAACCCAAATTCAAAACAAAAATATGTAAAGTTGAAGTTTGGCTCAGTATATATTATCTTTTCTAAGATGATAAATATCTCAGTTTAGACTTAGAAAAATTATTATTTACTCAGGATCTAAAGAGATTGTTGCTTCAGATATGAAGAGAATGTGCCTATCCTCAGCTTCTAAAGCACATTATAATTCCCAGAAAATGTCAGAACCCACTTTCTACTGAAAGATATATTTTCACCCTGCTGGGTACTTCAGTTGGTTAGAACATTCATTCTCATATGCCAAGGTTGTGCGTTCAATCCTCAGTTAGAGCATTTACAAGAACCAACGAATGCATGAGTAAGTTGCCCAACAAATCAACATTTCTTTCTCTCATCAATAATTTTTTTAAGGTATATTTCCAAGAATGTCCTTCCTTTCCTACCTGAATGGTTAACACCTGAATCTTCAAAGACTCTAAATATACATCATCATGGAATACCTTCTACTTCAACATGATAAAAAGGAGTAAAGAGGGACAGTCATCAGGTTGTTGATCAATGTTATCAATGTTCTGTGTGCTTAGCATTAACATGAGGTCTTTTCCTAGTCTTTCTAACTAGCATAGATAATTTCTTCTAAAGCCACCGAAATAAAAGTGCATTAATGTAAATGCAAGAAGAAAAAGACCATGATTGCCCAGCTGGTGTGGTTCAGTGGTTGAGCATTGACCTATAAAACAGGAGGTCACGGCTCGATTCTTGATCAGGGCACATGCCCAAGTTGATGGCCCAATCCCCAGTGTGGGGTCTGCAGTAGTCAGCCAATCAATGGTTCTCTCTCATCAAAGGTGTTTCTATCCCTCTCTGTCTCTGAATTAGTGATAAAAAATAAAAATAAAAAGACCATGATGTTCAGACAATATAATGGAGAGTGATTCCTAATTGATTCCATGTATTGAAAATTTGTTGTTAAACTATCTTCCAAAGTATATCTACTTTGTTCCTATATATGACTCAAACCTGTTCTGCAGAAATTAGGCCAATATGCAGCTACTGATCTTTTCATAACCTGTCTCTAACTATACATATATTCCAATCTGTCAATCCAGGGTTGGCAAACCTTTTCTATAAAGAATTGTTAATAACAAATAATTCTGGCTTTGCAGAGAATATGGTTCTTTCACAAACACTCAGCTCTGCCACTGTAACATGAAAGCAATAATAAACAATACATAAACCAAAGGGCATAGCTGTGTTCCGGTAAAACTGAACTTGCAATAGGCAGTGTGCTGCATTTGCCCCATAGGCCACAGACTATTGACCTCTGCTTTAACTATACACGCAAAGTAACGTAGAAAATTCATAATTAAGAGTGAGATTTAGGAACCCAATTAAAGCCTTATCTAACCATACTACCATATTTACTATTTGCAATAAACTCTTATTATAGTATCCAAATTTTTATAATAGATTTTAATATTTCTATGTGATATCTACTTACCAAGCTAGATAACACTCAGTGGTACCTATTTTTATAGAATGGCATTATATTCTAAAAATTACAACATATTTAATACATTTTATTCTCAGTGTACCATTAAAAATTAGTAGTATTTCAAAGTTAAGCTCATGAAACAGTGCAACTATTAATGTAATACTGGGTCAGCCATTTCAATAGAACTACAATAGAGAAAATACCCAAAGAGGATTTTATAAATTAACAAGAGGAAGCAATTAATAATTTGGTGACTAACATTTCTCAGCTATAAAATAAATACTTGCCATTTCATGGTTTAGATTATATTTTGATATCAGAAAAACAAATGTGTAATATGAATAATGTTAGATTAAACTTTCTAGAATAAAAGAAGGTAATAGAGATACAAATATAAAAAGGTTTTTCAATAAAATCAGTATACAGCTTACTTACCTGCTACCCAGTCCACTGCAATACCTCGCACTCCATTTTCTCCTATCCCTTGTGTAATGATGTTTGTAAAATTAGACCCATTGGGTTTGATTCTACGAATTGCATTATAAGATTTCTCAGAGATGCTAAAATCACACCAATAAATAAAGCCAGAAGATACATCAACATCCACATGCAGTGCATTTCGTCCTGGAATATTTAAGAAAAGATCGTTAAGCAAGGCTCTAGCTGAAAGTAGAACTTTTAAATGTCTGCTCTTCCCCTCAAACCCTTGTTCCCAACCCCCTGCTCTGCCTATGCCCCCATTACAAATAAAACTATTTGATTCCCAGTTGCAATAAGCAAACCTACCATCCAGATGTTGGTTTCTCACATTTCTCACAATAAGAAGCACTGGCTCCTGGGAGAAATGGCTGGTTATAGTTTTGGAATGGGAAGGTCTGAGGTGAGCTTGGAACATCTTAAGAAGCAAGGAAGTAATCACATACTAATGGCATCATGCCAAAAGAACACAGGCAGGCCGCCTAGCAGGTGTGCTCAGTGGCTGAGCATCGACCTATGAACTAGAAGGTCCGGGGTTGCAGTCTTGATCCTGGGGAGGGGGGGAGGGGGTGTGTGTAGGAGACAGCCAATCAATGATTCTCATCATTGATGTTCTATCCCTTTCTCCCTCTCCCTTCCTCTCTCTGATATTAATAAAAACATGTTAAAAGAAAAAAAAAGAAAGAAAAAGAATACAGACAGCCACTTCAAGAGGTTCTCCCTGGTCAACATGAATCAACTGGAACCTCAGAAGAGTAATTATGTCAAATGATTTATAACACGTTGAATTAAAAAAATAAAAAATAGGTAGCTCTCCTAGAAGAATATTATCTTATAAATGAAGAAGAAATGATATAATAAGAAAATCACCATTTTGCAATCCTAATTAAATAATCATTTCAGACAAGGATCATCAATAACTACTAAAACCAATGGGTAGAAGGCACTTGTGAAGCAGGATATTCACAGAGTGCTAAAGTGTGATGTCAAAAAGTTTATACAAATTACAAAGGTAAAAATATACCTTTAAAAGGTAGGGATTTTATGGCGACTACCTTAACCAAGTGATCAAGTTTAAGTACCACTAAGAGAAGAACAATCTTTTTTTCCTTCATCTATGCACCACCTATGAATTATTCTTGCCAAATGTATTCAACTCCAATCTAATCAAACAATTAGACCTAACTTTTACTTCATGAGAAATGCTAAGTAAAATTGAATAACAGGTTAAGTGACAACAGAAGGAAATAATGAGACAAATAACCAGTTTATCACTTAAAAAAAAAAAATCTGGGGCAACTACTACAGATCAAAAGAAACTAAAAACACATTCCAAATATAATGCATGCATCTTGATTAGATCTTGGCTGCAACGCAACAGCTATGAAAAATTTTCTGAGGCAAACTACAGAAACATAAATATGAATGGTGATGATAATGTCCATACAGGGTGGGACAAAGGTAGGTTTACAGTTGTGAGTTCATGAAACAAATTTATTCTTGCATCATTATTTATTAATTATTGTATTCTTCCCCATATGAACAACTGTAAACCTACGTTTGCCCCACAACCACACACAAATTGAGAGCTCAAATGTGGTCACAATTGTTGAATCTAGGTAAGAACATAAGAGTGTTTAACTGTATCTTTCAACTTTTCTGCACTTGAATTTTTTAAAAATGAAAAGTTGGGAGGAAAATTTTATTGATTTTATAATATCTTTGCAAGATAGTAACTTAGATGCATTACTTTTTAAATGTGAGAAAACAAAGATGTGTCAGGAGAACATGTGGCATGGTCATAAAGCAGGAGTATGTGTGGTGCCCCAGACACCTTCATCTACGCTTTTCTATCTCTTCTGACCATTTCTCCTTCATCCTTTGTCTTTCATTTCTGCCTTTTATTTCTAACATTAGCCTGTGACACACTCCTTCTGATGCTACTAAAACTTAGTTCCTCTTTTGGTAGCATACATCCAGAAACCTCTGGGCTCACCTTGGAAGCAAGTGATCATTTTATACATTCACCGTATATAAGCCTAAAGTGCTGCAAAAATATAGTTACTAAGGAGAGACTAACACTTTCATCTCATTTATTTCAAGTCATCAAATATATATTGATAATGACATTTCATTATCATTCTAAATAATAGTATACTTTCTACCCTAAATCTCCATTAATACTCAGAAATAGGTCCAGTTCTCCTGACTACCAACTCTGTAGTACTTCTTGCAATCTTATGCTACATTCTACATTGTTCTAGGACTGTCATTCTCACATGCCCTGGAACTTGTTAGAAATGCAGGTCCGCTAGCCCTACCCCAGATTACTAAATCAGAAAAACGTGTGGATAGGGACCAGGTCTGTGTTTTAAAAGCTGTCCAATTCTGATGCATACTAAAATTTGAGAAACACTTGAGGCTGAACCAGTTTATTTAAAGGGAAAGAAAGACAAGAATCATTATATGCTAAACCCAAACATGGAAAAATGCTTTGCAGCACCAAAGATTTCCATATGGCACCAGATGGAGTCAAATCTTACTTATACTGTATTCGACATACCTTGGCCTGCCACTGGCACCATGGCTTCTGAATGATCAGACAGGTCCAAGCTAAAGCCTCTGATTGCAGATAGCATTGAAACAACAATGAAAGAGCTGTACGGAGAGCAGGTTCGATGATCAGGATTGAGTTTAAATCCAGTGGCACAGGCACACGAGAAGAGTCCTCCCGGTACAGGTAGGCACATCTGCTGACAGGCATTCACATTGTTGCTACAGCCATTTGAGGATCCAGCAGAGCCTAAATGAAATAAGAAATCAGTGACCTTACCTACTTGCCTCTCCATCTCAAACTTTTAAAATTGAGTCACCAAATAATTCATTATAAAAATTAATAACAAAATATGGGGGGTGGGAAAGATTAACCAAAGAACATGCATATTTATATAACCCAATGGGCACAGACAATAGTGTGGTGAAGGCCTTGGGGCAGGGCAGGGAAAAGGGGACAACTGTAATACTTTCAACAATAAAGATCAATTTTTTTAAAATATGAAATCTGAGTACTCAACTTAAAAACAATAGTAGAAAAACTAGAGTTTATACAACTAACACCTAAAGGGATGAAAACAGGACCACGGTTGTTATCTACACTAATAAAAGAGCAACATGCAAATCAACCATGCCCACCAGCCAATCAGGAGCAAGTATGCAAATTAACCCAACCAAGATTACAGCCTGCCATGGAGCTGGAGTAAGCAGGAGGCTTGGGTTGCCCTGGCAATGGAGGAAGCCAAGCTTCCTGCCTTCCCTGGTTGGCCCTGGTCTCTGCTCAAGGCCACAAAGTTTCAATTATAGAAGATAAATAAATCCTAGATACTTGCTTCCAGCTGGCCCTGTCCTTTGCTCAAGGAGGCAATGAAAAAAAAAAAGAGGGGCTGGGACCTTGGGTCACTGGGGAGTGATCAAGCCAGGATGGGATGGCACAGACCATTGGGGGTAAGCAGACCAGCAGGGGGGCCAGTTGGGGGTGAGCAGGCTTTCAATGGGAGTCAGTTGGAGGTGATCACAGGACAGCCAGGGAAGGGCAGTTTGGAGTGAGCAGGCCAGCAGTGGAGGTAGTTGGGGGCGAGCAGGCCGGCAGGCAGGATGGTTAGGGGCAATTATGCAGGCAGGCAGGCAGGTGAGCAGCTGGAGCTAGCAGTCCTTGATTGTGAGAGGGATGTCTGACTGCTGGTTTAGGCCCAATCCCTGTAAACAGGCAGTAGGACATCCTTCAAGGGGTCCCAGATTAGAGAGGGTGCAAGCCAGGCTGAGGAACACTCCTCTCCCCACATGCATGAATTTTGTGCACCAGGCCTTTAGTTGTATAATAGAGAATGGAACATCAGATAACTATATTAAATGACAAGTGGTTGCTTCTGGAAGAATAAATCATGCAAGAATTAGGGTGATCAGTATACAAATTCTAATCTCCCCCCGCCCCCCGGCCTATGTACAGGCATTTAAAATTATATTCATTTAAATAAAATATCAACAATGTGATAGGGATTTGTAATAAAATATATTAAATAAGAGTATTAAAAGGTTTTTTTTTCCACATGCAATAAATATAATACCAGTGGCAACCAAGGTAATAGAACAGCAAATTGTTTGATAATCTTTGGTCAGTCACTTAAAGCTATAAAATATAAAACTATAAAAAATAATCTTTAGATCCTAATTTAAAGGGGAAAAACAGCCGAAACCGGTTTGGCTCAGTGGTAGAGAGTCGGTCTGCGGACTGAAAGGTCCCGGGTTCGATTCTGGTCAGGGGCATGTACATTGGTTGTGGGCACATCCCCGGTAGGGGGTGTGCAAGAGGCAGCTGGTCGATGTTTCTCTCTCATCGACGTTTCTAGCTCTCTATCTCTCTCCCTTCCTCTCTGTAAAAAATCAATAAAATATATTTTTAAAAATAAATAAATAAATAAATAAATAAATAAATAAATAAAGGGGGAAAACAAGTTAGGTTATTTCTGGGGGAAAAAATTATGTTGAAATAGGCAACATCTAAAAGTATTCCTTTTTGGCCGAAACCGGTTTGGCTCAGTAGATAGAGTGTTGGCCTGCGGATTGAAAGGTCCCAGGTTCAATTCTGGTCAAGGGCATGTACCTTGGTTTCAGGCACATCCCCGGTAGGGGGTGTGCAGGAGGCAGCTGGTCCATGTCTCTTTCTCATCGATGTTTCTAGCTCTCTATCTCTCTCCCTTCCTCTCTGTAAAAAATCAATAAAAAATAAATTTAAAAAAATAAAAGTATTCCTTTTAAAATTAAAAATTCTATCCTTTTAACACTCTCCCAACAGTCATCCAATTAATACATAGTAAGCAATATTCCAGAACTCTTCTAGTTACTAGATAGAAAGCATGAAACAAGACAAAGTAACTATCCTTATGGAAATTATATTCTAATGAGAAACTCAGACAATGAACCAATTGATAATATGTCATCGAGTGCTGTGAAGCAAAAGCAAAGTCAGGAGTTTAAAGTGATGGGGGAAGAATGGGAATGAGCTCACTCTGAAGTCAATCCGGCCTTTCAGATGGCAGATTAGTTTCAAACACTTAGCCATACTTAAGACATGGTTATCATTTTTAAAGTATTTGGAGTAATTTCAATTTGCACGCATGTGCATGTACATTGGTGTGTGTGTGTGTGTGTGTGTGTGTGTGTGTGTGTGTGTGTGTGACTATACATTGTACATCCATGGATGTGTATGTTTCGGTGACAAATACTTACTGCGTCTGTGGTAAACTCGAAGTCCCCTCAGATTTGGAGTATTATCTCGCAAGACTACTTTGTTAGCCCCAGTGGCCTTGTCAACTCTTTCAATGACCTCATAATGCTCATCCGTATAATAGAGGAAGGGACCGTAGACAGCAATTCCCCAGGGGTGGGAAAGATAGTTTACCAGGACCATTCGACTGGTGCCATCCACGTTTCCCCTTTCAATCTAAAAGATCAGAATTTTGTTATTGACTGATTCATAGTAAAATGAGAGAACTTTTAAAGCTAATATATCTGACTCTGTACTTTTTGTAGAACTCGTACTTTACAGAAATTTTTCATATCTATTTTCTGATTTGATCGCCACAATTATACTAAGCAGTTGGCCAGGCAAATGCCACTGTGCCCATTTCATTGATAATGAAGCTGGAGTTCAAATAAGCCAATCAATTTTTTCAGGTGGCATGGTGAAGAAATGGGTACCAAATCTCTTTCATCCCTAAATGTGATATTCTGGTCAAAGACACACAATCACTGTCTCCTTAAATAAATCCAATGGTGGGCCATTACACAGGAGCTGACTGACCCTGCATTTATCATCATCAACAATTTCTGCAACGGGGATAGGAAACGTGATCCAGACAGTCATAGAAGATAGCAGACTGGTGAGGCAAAGGTAGAGCAGAACAGGTAACAAGCCTTAGTCAAAACGACTTGATAAACTAAAAAATGTACCAAGAGTGAAGTTCCTTCTGGAAAATGACAAGTAGTTGCTTCTGAAAACAAAAACAAAAACAAAAAAACAAAAAAAAACCTGTAGACACAGCTGGTCTGGTTTCATTCGAAAAACTTGTCTCAAGTGATTCCTCTGTGCCAGGATCAGAACTGAGTACTGACAAGAGAGACAAACAAGGTCTGGCCCACTGCCTCACTGGACTCGGGAACCCAGCAGTTGCAAAAGCAGGTTGTGCCTTAAGAACTGACAGAAGTTCCAGAAGGCTAGAGCACAGGGAATAAGGTTGGAGGGGATCTGCTGAAGGAGGAGTAATCTGGAGCAGATTAGCTGACCAATTCAGCTGAAGTGTTTGGAGCTACTTCTCTAGGCCAGCGTTCTAGGCTGAGCAGTTATCAAACCTATTCGTTGTGGTTTTATGAAGACAACATGTCTCCATCATGAAAGCAGGTCAAGGGAAGAGAGAAGTGGTTCAGGTTGGGGGAGATAACAGAAAAAGGAGGTACCTGAGAAAAGAGGCAGAGGACAAGGATTTTGTGATGATTAAGGATGGACATGGTTATTAGAATGAAGCAGAAATAAGAGGTTCTAGCCTGGGAGAAGGGATGGAGAGTCACACCAGCAACAAGCTCACACATTCAGAAGGGCAGAGCAGAAATAGAAATGGGAAGGATGAAGATGGTGGGTCATGCTAAGTAATATAGAGAAATCATAGCATGTAACAAGAGCTTTCTCATCACTGCACACATTCCAGACAGCTCAGAATAATCAGTATCAGCTTCATGAGCTCAGCAAGGAAGGCCAATAGACTGAAAGGATGCCCATACCACTCCCCTGCTGGTGACCGCCCAGTAGAGTTTCTGATCCTGGATATCAAGAGTGAGAAACTCCAAGTGTTCCAGGTCTCCAGTGAAGAGGGTCTTTGGAGATGTGCCATCCATGTGAGCACTTGCAATCTTTGCAGGAATTCCACTGTCAGTTCCCTGGTCTGACCAGTACAGTTTCCTACAACCATGAAAAACACTAACATTAGTGAAATAGAAGGTGGATTAGAGTGATTGGCATCTCCAACTTCAATATTTAAATTAAAATGTATATTTCTTTTCCTCAAGATGCACATAATTTAGTGGAGAAAGTCTGATACATCAATATTAAACACACACACACACACACACACACACACACACACACACAATATGGAGGAGTACTTAACCAGAATCAATGTCTATATATCTCCTAGCTATTACTGGGGCAAAGGCCATTTTGAATAATATCTTATCCAGGGGGATATCGTCCACCATTAGTGGGTGATCCTTTAGCTTTGGCAGGTAGGTGGAAGGTTTATGACTGAGAAGGAGCCTACTTCAACAGTCAGTCAGTTTCAAAGAATCGCATATTGCCCAGTACACAGGGAATTGGAATCCCATTGGCATGCTGATATCAGGATATACAACTTTTTCCTACCTTTCCACTTCACAATGAACTGGACTCTGTGTATACACATAAACCCCAGTCACCACAGAGAATAGCCAAATCCATGTTATATGAAAGTTTATCAAAATATAAGGAGGGCTGGTTTCCACTGAAAACATACTTCTAGAATTGAATCCAAGCTTTAATTTCTATCTCTTCTGCCATAGCCACAATAGACAATCCTCTTCACTCTTTTCTCACAAATCCTTACCCTTCTTAATTCCAATCATTTTTAATTGCACACATCTTCCACTACCAATCCATGTCTCCCTCAAACTTCTCAAACTCTGAAATTCTCTGCTTTGACAAACTCTCCTATCTCACCCCTGCTCCTATTTTATTTCTCCCATTGGAGCTTCTTTGCCCTTAAAACTTGCTTGAACTCCCAAACCTCTAGTCCTTTTATGCCTGGATCTTACCTGTAACCATTTAAATAATATTCTATCGCTTCTCGGCCTTTTGGCTAAGATCAAGTGTAAATAATATTCTTATTTATTCTCTTGATCTCCCATTGTGCTACCTTGCTAAACACAAACCCTGCATTCCTGTCATTATTTTCTTTCTCCTCTCCCATTTCAGGTTTTCAAGAGTTTGCTAAACAAAATTATAAAGCTCTTGTGAATTCTTAGTTCATTAAAATTTAAGCTACCTAATCTTAGCTGAGAACAATCATCCCTAGCTCACTATATCATGTTCTCCTTATCAATTCTTTCAAGGAGATGTCTACTCTAATTCCTGGCCCATAATTTTTACTCACAATTATTTCATCACTGACTTTTCATCTGCTCTTAAAAATATGCTCAGGTTTCCCTATTCTAAAATTTTTTTCCTGTTACATTTTGACCTACACTTGTTCATCTTTTTCTAATTTTTCAATACTATACTCCTAAAACCAGTAGTTGCACTTCCTCACCATGCTTTCATTATTTAGCTCCTTTATATCTCCAGTGAACATCCTCTGTCACACATGTCACCAGCAACTCTATGATTGCCGCAACCCTTTATTAGTGATCATCCACACAAATCATTTTCTGCAACACCTGATGCAATAACATTGACCATAACCTTCTGAAGATTTTCTCTTTACTGAGCATCCAAAACATTACATCCATGAGTTTCTATCCTATTTCTTTGACCAGTTCCCCTGACAAAATAATTGCCTCCCAATCCAACTGGGCTTCTCTTAGTAATCTCAATATGCCCTCCCTCTTCTGCCCCTGCTCCTGACTTTCCTTCCTTCATAGAATGGAAGATTATCTTCAAAGTCAGCTCTACCGGGTGAAATTCTATCTTTCTTTTAAGAGCCAGTACAAATAGCATCACTTCCACAAAGCTGAAAATTTCTCTCTGCAGAACTATCATCCCAATTTTTTATTTTTTATTTTTTGTCTCTCTTCTGGCTTTTTTAGTCATATATATACATGGGTAATTGGTATTTAAGCACAGGACTTATCCAATTTACCAAGCTATAAATGCTTGAAGTTACTAAAGAATAGATTATGTCTTTAATAATCTTTGTATATAACCCTGACCTTGGCAGAGACTGCTTTCACTTGTCAAAATCAGTGTCTTCCTCTTCTATATTGGTTAAAAGCTGGCTTCCATGCCATATGACTGAATTCTAACAGAAGGAATGTGAGCAGAAGTAGTATGTACTCCTGTAGGTGTGGCTCATAAAAACTACCCAGCACATTCCTGAATGCTTTTCCTTTTCCTGCTCAAAAGATTTCAACACCCAGGATGACCTTGACAGTCTCCAACTGAAGACCTGATCAGCCTGAGTCCCTGAATGACCATATAAAATAGAGCTTCTCCCACTTTCTACCCAAACTCCACTGCCCAAATGAAAGGCAAATAAACTTCTATTTTCTATGAGCCATTATACATTTTGGAGTTTGTTTCAATAGTTAACTAATCCTAAATAATAGACAACCCAATAATGGGAGTTTGATGAATAAAAATGTTTGATGAATGAGTAATATATGTGTTTGCGTTTCAAAAGTAGAACTTTAAATCTAAGGTGGCCCTTTGTCTAGAAAGGATAACTGAAAACTAGGGCAAGTCAGCAATCACAGAATAGAATTTTTGCTTTTAGTAACCTTTAAAAATGAGATTGATTTGCACATCATCTTTACTTGAAGCAAAGAGCTAATACAAATTACTTCTTCAGTTCCCTTCCAGGACTGAGAATCTGCTGTCAAGCAGAAAAATCAAAATACATGTGGGATGTTTTAACTGTTTTATTTTTTTTAAATCAGTGCTCTTATTTATAATTTGTCATTCTAGTTTATAATACAGTATAAAATGAAATAAGTAATCAAAGAGACCAGAGAACTCTAGTCCATATCACTAATTCCATTTTATCCTGTTCTCCCTGCCCCTGTCCTCCTTCCACTCCAATCCTGACCAATGTTTCTGAAATACAGACTTGGTTCCATCACTCCCTTCCTCCAAATTCCCTGCTGGCTCCTTATTTCTCTAAAGAAGCAAGTGCAACTCCTCAGCATGACAAGAAAGTTCTCCAAGATTTGTCCCCAAAAGACTTTATCTGCTGTATCTCCCTTATGGTGAACTGCCCCTGCTCTAAGTCTCCAGCTCCAGCTCTCTGCACAAGCACTTTAAATACCACCTTCACGCTTCTGCACCTACACTGTTCAGTTGGCTTCTAGTATCAATCCCCTCTTACAACCCATTCTCCACCTACTAGAAGCCTTCTTTTCCTACAAGTCTATATCAAATGTTATCTAACCTGTTAAAGTTTTCCACATTCACTCACAATCAGAATGTATTGCTCGTTCTTATAAGTATTTTTAAATCCCTGAAATTATTGCTTGTTTGGAATTAATTTTCAGTCCAATGTTATTAATTTGAAGAACACAGAACAAAATATATATTATATCCCTCACATTAAATATACCATAGAGCTATTTCTCTTCCTCACTGCGATCTATATTTTTCAAATTTTGGCATATGAAATCAGAAAATGTCCTAGGTCTGAAGTCTTCCGTTTTATCAGATCATAATATTTACAAGAATGGTGCTATATAGAAGGCATGTGCCGTTTATTGACACTCACCCGTTAGCAGGATCAACAGTTATGCCAACTGGAAAACCAACTCCAAGAGCTGTCCCATCATTGGTAATCAATGTTTTCCTGTATCTGACATTTCCCCTGAGTGTCAAAACCTAGAGCATAAAGTCACTTATTAGAACTGAATTTCATAAGGGGAAAACAAAGAAAGCTGAGATGAAGGAGAACTTAACATACAAAGAATTCCAAAGCATGATTAGGGACAAATGGGAGGTTATAGGGAAGGTTCAGAAATTGCTTTTCTGGGCTCAAAGAAAATCCTCTCAATAGAAAATGAGAGCAAAAAAAGTAAAATCACCTCTCAAATTCCTATTTTCAATTCACCTAAATTTCAGGAGGGGAAATGTATATGAAGAAACAACAGACTCAAATGGGGGAAAAGAATAACTGCTAGAAACTACAAAACCATCTTTAGAAAAAAAAATTCTGGAAGACAAATGGGAATCTCACAGCTGTCACGCACCCCAGTATCCAGGCCATAGTACCCAGAAGGCCATCACTACAAACACAGGGTGAATTCACTCAGGGTTAAAGTGAATTCTGTTCCAAGTTTAACTTAAAATACAGGAGTTCAAATCCCTGCCCTGCTAGCTCTGACTGCATGACCTGAGGCCAGTAAATTTATTTAAACTTAGTTTCTTTGTCATTACATTGTGGATGACAATGGTACCTTGTACACAGAGCTCACAGGACAATGAGGTAACACACCATGGTAACTGACACAAGTGTGTTTAAGTTTCTTTTCAATTTGCCTCTTTCTACTATAATTTCTCTCCTTTTCCTAGGCTTACAGATCTCTTTATTTCAAATGAAATTTCCTTCCTTGTTTTGCGGAATATGACAAGCCATTCTGTCAGCTTCACTTTCCAGCTACAAAATTGCTATCAGTGAATGGGCTTAGAGCTACCCCTGGTGGAAAACAGTTTCTCAGACGTTTCTCTTTTACCCTGAAATGGGACTTAAACCTGAATCACTCTTGTACTGGAACGGATATTGTACAGGTAAACAATGAACACTATTCTTGTTTTCTTAAGCAAGCTAACATTCTCCTGGAAGAGTCACAGCAATAGCAACAAAGGAGGAAAACAAAAACGAAAGGCAATTTACCTTGGAGTCATTATTGTCAGGGATCTTTATGGATATTCTAAATATATTTGTGAATTTACTTATTAGGGAATTACAGCACTGTCTTCATAGGCCGCCTTAGTGTCATGAAGTACATTTACTTATTGAGCTACTAACACCATTTAACAGATAAGGAAAGAGAGGCTCAGAGAAGTTAAGTAATTTTCCCAAGGTCAAACAGCCTGTGGGTAGAGGAATCACACTGCTCTCCCCAGTCACAAAACGCATCTTCATATCTCAGGGTTTTGAATAGAGTGTTTTTCTCTATCTTGGCTGCCTCTTCCTACTTCTTCATTTGATAGAAATAAATATTAGTCATCCTTTAAAACTCAACTCAATAATAACCTCTGCCCCCAACCACAGAGCACTTTATAGTCACTGCTCATACCATACAGAACTTACTATACTGGAGCAAAGGTACTTATGTGTCTAGCACTCAGATGTGTGAATTATTCAAGCAGGAAAAAAAATTGTTTTATTTATCTTTGAACGTCCAGAACTAAGCATAAGACTGATCCATAGAAACCATATACTTGTTTTTGTTGAATGAATGAGCAAGCAAGCCAGGCTCAAAGCCAGGTCTTTAGATTCCAGAGCAAATGGTCTTTCCTTAGGACCTCACTACATTGGGGAACAATTACAAACTTCGGGTTTATATGGATAAAGCAGCCTTACCCATACATACATATGTGCACGGCCACACTCAGCTATTCAACTGGTACCTCTCATTCTACCTAACACCGATAGAGGAGATATACTTCCTGCTCTTGGAAAAGTATCTATCTAACAGGAAAGACCCCATTTACAAGGCAAGAGACCAAGAGATAGAATAAGAGCAGACTGTCATTTGGAAGTAAGATAGCTTTGCAGTGAGTGGAGATGAAAGTTCCATATTAAGGGTCGTGGGCTGTAAATTTTGCCCATGTTTTGATGGAAGCTGATATTTTTAGTTGACATTATGAACAAATATCTTCTATCACCAACAAAGGGGGTTAAAATTGGACCAATTGCTGAAGTTGTTATTTGTAACAGGGCAAAGTTAGAACATTGCCCAGTTAAGCCAAATTCTTAACTTCTATGGACTTCAGGTTGTTATTTTAAAAAACGAAGGCTTGGCATAATGAATAGAGCGTCAGCCTGTGGACTGAAGGGTTCTGGGTTTGATTCCGGTCAAGGGTACATGCCCTGGTTGTGAGCTCAATCCCCAGTAAAGGGTGTGCAGGAGGCAGCTGATCAATGATTCTCTCTCGTTATTAATGTTTCTATCTCTCTCTCCCTCTCTCTTCCACTCTGAAGTCAATAAAAATATATTTGGGGGAAGAAAACAATGAAGGGCTTGAAACAGATGAGCCTCCAAGTATCCCCTCATGTTAAGAGTTGATGATTCTTACCCCCGTGTGATAAATTCTGGGGAATTAATGTTTGTGCATATTGCAAATGTCCCTCTCAATGTGAATGGTTACTACACTTGCCTGCACTTGGGAATGTTGGAAGATTAAATGAGATGAGGTTTGTGGAAGACCTTTATAAACTGTAAAGCACTGTCTGACGTGAGCTCTTCCCTTCTGCTGTAAATTAGCCACTTGGTTGCTGTGTGCCTTCCTCATCTGTAGTATTTTTCTTTCTGAATGCCCCAAAGAGAACGACCTTACTAGCTGGTGACTAATCCAGAGCAGTGATTGTCACACTACACAGCCCTGCTAATTGGCCCTCTCACAAGACCCTCTCCCTTTGCTTTAGGAATTTTCACTTTCAAAATTATTATAAATTAATAACCCACACACACACGTTTCAACTTTGTCCCAGAGTGGAGAAAACCAATACTAATCAGGTTACTTCTGATCTACTACATGTGATTTCATACCTGCACCCCATCTAGAATTTCTTCTGGGAATTAGAGAAAAAAAGAACAGTTATCGCAGAGTAGAGAGTATCAAAGGAATCAGAATCAAGTTTCTACTTTCTGTTTCACTGTTAGAAAAACTATATTGGAGCCATAGAAAGATTTCCATCTTAGAACAGAGGTAACCTATAAATTAGGTTTACTACTAAAATAGCATTGAAGATTTGATGAGAAGAAATAGTGAAAACTCCCTGCTATTATAATCTTTCTTTTATGCTGAATTCTAACATAATTTTTTTATTTATTGTTTTATATAGTTTTATAAAATATCTCAACTCCTTCTAACAAGAACAAGTTAGTATTTATAGTTAGGAGGAAACAAAATAGGTCAGTAAAAAGTTTCAAACATTTATTTTTAAGTTGGTCTACCTCCTTAGCTTTGATACAAATATCTCTTCACTTTTGTCTCTGCTTGAAAATAATTTCAAAATTCCATGAAAGTGTTTCCTGAGAATAGATTTTAAATGAGTCAGAAATTAGTGTTTGTGTACAGAGTATTATGGAATCATTACCTCAATTGACTGAGTTCCGGGATTGGTGTAATAAAGGTTTCTTGAAATCCAGTCTAAGGCCAGGCTCATAGAGGAGCCCAAACTAGACAGAGGAACAAACACAGTCCTGTTGGTGCCATCTGTCTTCACTCTGTGAATTTCACCCTAGAGAGAAAGACATGGAGGAGTGAGCTGTTTGAAGGCCAAATCTTCTCCATGAAAATACCTCCTTCACTGTGGCTACTGAAGGCTGCTATGTTTCTTTAAATTCCTCAGACTTGGAGAAGAGGCCAAGGCTCAGCACCATTGGGTGGCCTCACCGTCTACAATGCTAATGCCAGCCACACTTAGAAAACACTTGATTTCACTTGTGTCATGGGAATACACAGGCTCACCATTCAGACTATCTCTGATACTGGCTACAGAGACCTATCTGTTAATTACCACCTGCCAGAGTCATAAAAATAACCCAAGTCACAGGTGAGAATCAGGAGGCCAGAGGTATAATAAAGGTTTGCACAGAAGTGGGGACAAATAGCAAACACAAAGATCTTCTCTTGCTCCCCCACCCTAAAGGGTAAGGAGGGGGCACAATGGGAAAGCGATTGGAAAAGTTTTATGTTTATCCTCAAGACAAAAATCTGAATGAAGGCCCCAGCAGTCACATCAAATGCTTTCCTGGGATCGCTAGGGAGCTCCTGCTTTTTCGTCCTGAGTTATGATCATTGTTATGTTAGTCTAATATCTTCTACAGGCTTAAAGCTCCTTAAGCACATCTCTGTGACTGCTGCTGCTAGACATGTATTCTGCAGTTGGAACCAGATAGTTCAGTGCAGGGCAAACAGTAAGCACTTAATAAGTACTTGCTGCATGAACAGAAAATGCATAATAGCTTACATGTGCTTATTATTCTAAAGCTAAAGTGTTTTTCTGATCTTTACTCCAGGACAACCTCCCATTTATATCCCTCACTGAATCAAAAAATAACTTAGTGGTAATTTAGTATTTCTGGATCATTGCCCTTTTATCCACCCAGCAAACGTTTGCCTATAAGGAGGTATCAGTGCAGGCTCTTGTGAGAACAAGTTACAGATTTTGAATGGTATTCAAAACTTACTGGATTCTCAACCCAATAGATGAATTCCTCTGAGTCATCAAATTCAACATCGTAACCATTCTGTATCCCTGATACAGGAACCATGGCATCATTGCTCTTCACCTCGGGATGAAGGGAGATTCCAAAAATTACACTGCGTCTTACAGTTATTAAGAAGGGTTGATCGTCTGTGAAAATAGCAGAGTATCAGTCAAAATTATATCCCACTCTTCCCAGACACTTAGAGAGTAATGAAAGGCAGTGGATTGTTACCATCTCATGGAATAAAATATAATTGCAGCACTTCAGCAATAAATATAATGCACAGTAGGTATTATATCCCAAATGGCAGAGACTATGTCTGATTTACTCACTATTATGCCTGCAGGATCTACTATATAATAGTTGCCTAATAAACATTTATAATTAAATGAATGACTACATAAATGAATAAACGTGTGGGTGCATAATAAGTGAATACATAAACAGTATCTTCTAAAGCTCTCAAAAAATATCTGTACATTGAAACTTAAACATCCTCATAATATTTTACTCAAACTATCAGTTCACTTAGTCTCCTTAATACAATGAATACAATAACCTTATCTTAGCTACAGTTCCATTATTTAAAAAAAAAAAAAATCTTAAATGGATGAAATTCAAGAGTGGGTTTTATTTTATCCCTAGAGGCATAGTGCATGGACTCGTGCACCAGTGGGGTCCCTCGGCATGGTCTGCAGGGATTGGGACAAAACCAGTAGTCCAACATCGCCTGCCACTCCCACTCATTCCAGCCCCGTTGCCAAGGGCTTGCACCCAGTCAGTCCCAACGGAGAGGGGCTTGCGCTGCTGCAGCCACGCTCACTAGCCTTGAGCCCTATGTCTGGTGCCCATCAGTCAGCTGAGAAGCATTCCCACTGTGGGAGTGCACTGACCACCAGGGGGCAGTTCCTGTGTTGAGCATCTGTCCCCCTGGTGGTCAGTGTGCATAATAGCGACTGGTCGGTAAGTCATTTGTTCCTTTGGTAGCTTAGGCTTTTATAAACAGAGTGACCAGATTATTATGATCTCTCATCGCATAATAATCTAGCCACTCAGTGTACTTCTCTTGAGTACCTCATTTATTTAATATCAAAGATACTATAAGTCATGTACCTGATCAGTTCTTTTCCTTTGCACTGGCTGATAGAAAGATCAGGGCAAATAGGTGGTTGATCTCCAGCAAAAGTCTAGAATATTTTGGTACCCATTTGAGATACAAATACACTGAGTGGCCAGATTATTATGCGTTCAGAGATCATAATAATCTGTTCATTCAGTGTATATAAATTTCTGCAAGAAGAGAAAAACTTAGGAATGTGAGTTTTGTGTTATGAAGACATATATGACATATAATTTTCATGGACTAAAGATAATATTTCATTATTTTGATATTCTGAGAACCTTTACATCTCAGCAGGATTGCTTTGACACTTGTATATATTGTTGTTGTTGTTGTTAATCCTCACCCTAGACTATTTTTTCCATTGATTTTTTTTTTTAAGAGAGTAGAAGGGAGAGAGGAGGAGAGAGACAAAAAACAAACAACAACAACAAAAACATTGATGTCTTACATCAATTGGTTGCTTCCCGCACGTGCCCCAGCTGGGGCGAGGAATGAGCCTGCAACTTGACCAAGAATCCGGGAATCTAACCCAAGGCCAGTTGGTTTGCAGGCGGACACTCTATCCACTGAGCATTACTGGCTTAACCTTATTCCCTTAACCTTATCACTTAAGCATTTCCAAAGATATGCCAAACACTGAGTAAACACTATTGTAAAGGCTAGTGAACATTATTAAGTAAAATGTTTTCATCTACAATTGTTAACAAGTCCTCTAAGCTTCTTGTTGAAAAAAAAAATGTGTAACTTTTAACACACATTGACATTCAGTTATCCAACTGGTACTGAGAAACCATTTGGTAAACTGAAAATTTTCCACTTCACTAAACTTGGTAAAACTACTAGTGGAATTTTTGTGAAACAACCAAAGGTACTATTTAGAATTGACACTTATCAATCACCATCATATAGTAATCCTGATTACACCAATCCCCATTGCACAGTTCAAGAATCTGTGGTGAAAGAATGCTTGTATGTATCCAAAATGTCTACAGCCCAGTTTAATCTTCTGCTGAAAGATGATGAGGACACACTAAACAATGTCAGCAAAGATTAGCTTCATTAATAAGCCTGAAGAAAAATTGCAAATGCCAATCCCTTTTTAAGAATTACCAATAATTAAAATCTGTCATCAGGAAAGTATTATTGCAAAACATTACATGGAATAAGCCTACATCTGCATATTCTATGAATACCATAAATTTCCCAGATTCAGCATATATATTTTGCATTTGAAAACTAAATCTTCCTCTAGACTAGGACTTGGATTTCTCTTGCTTTAGGAATTTTTTATCATTAAACATTCAATGTGAACTTATGTACAGCCATATTTATGAGTAGCAAAACACATTCACTCCTCTTCACTGAGAAATGAGAGAAACTTAAATTTATAACTCTAGATTATTAAGCTAAGGAGAATGATTTTTTAGAATAATTTCTAATAGCCCTAGCTGGTTTGACTCAATGGATAGAGTGTCAGCCTCCGAACTAAAGGGTCCTGCATTCCATTCCAGTCAAGAGCACATAATTGGGTTGCTGGATCCATCCCCAGAAGAGGCATACAGGAGGCAACCTATCAATGATTCTCATCACTAATGTTTCTATTTCTCTCTCCTTCTCCCTTCCTCTCTGAAGTCAATAATTATGTATTTTTAAATAGGTCATGTACATATTCCAGAAGAAATCTCTTTTGTAGATTGACTACTTCTTTTCCTTCCTTTCTTACTCCCTAAAGTACTTAATATAACCCTTCACATATTCTTCAATCAACCCAGTAAAATATCTAGGGTTAGATAAAGATTAAATTGCTCAAATAATCACTTAAAATATTTCATATAGTGGAAATATTTTTATAGTATCAGATAATAATAGTAAATGTATTGAAACTGAAGTGGAAATCTTAAGCTATAACACTCATTATTGGACTATTGGCTATGGGATAGCCAATAGTCCAATAATGAGTGTTATAGCTTAAGATTTCCAAATGAGATAAAGATCCTGAAAAATGAAGCCATACAGTGATGTCAAGACAAGTACCATATATTTCACTCACAGGTAGAATCTAACGAACTAACAAGCAAAACAGAGACAGAGCAGGTTGACAGCTGTTGGGGATAGGGGTTGGGGGTTGTGTAGAAGAGTGGGGGGGGATTGAGAAAAAAGAGAGAGAAAACTCATGGACCTGGACAGTGGCATAGTGCTAGCTGGGGGGATAAGCAATGGGGGGGGGGGGGTTTACTGGGGGGATAAATAGGCTTGGGAATAGACTTGACTTGGGGTGGTAAACACACAAGACAATGTAGAATTTGGAACTTTCCATTACCATAGCTTGTCTAACTATAACCAGGTAAGAGAAAATGTGAGGCTAGGACTGTTGAATCACATGCACACATAATATTAGCTTTATGTTCAGAAAGGATATAACAACTGAGTACTCAATTAAGTCGCCCCATACACATGCACACACGCCATCAGCAAGTGGTTTAGAGCTTACACTGCTTTGCACGGACTATGGCAAGGCCACCTTCAGGGCACACTTAAAGGGCATACTGTACCTACCTCTCAGGCAAGTCACAAAATCATGAGCTAGACTCCATCCAGAGGGACAAGCACAGGAGTAAAGCTGTGGGCTCTTTGAGGAAAGCAGGCATAGGTGGCTGCAGGGGGCAGAGGCACAGGAATTTACATCTGCAATAGAAAGAGAAGTAAACATCTCTTAATAGAAAAATCCCACATAGAAGTGTGCAGAATGAATGGGCAAAGAAAATGTGACATATTTATATATACACATACACAATGGAATATTATTCAGCCATAAAGAAAAGAAACCCTGCCATTTGCAACAATACCGATGGACCTTGATGGCATTATGCTAAGTGAAAGAAGTCAGAAAAGATAAATGCTATATAATCTCACTTACATGTAAATAAATAAAAATGAAATCAGTGAAAACAGATTGGTGATTTTCAGAATAAGAGGGTGGGGCCTAGTGAAATGGTGAAGGTGGTCAAAAGTATTAGCTTCCAGTGATAAGACTTATTAATTTTCAGGACGCAATACACAGCACAATGACTATAGTTAACAATACTGCACTGCATACTTGAAAATTGCTGAGAGTAGATCTTAAAAGTTTCATCACAAAAAATTTTTTGTAACTGTGTGTGATGATGGATGTGTCACTAAACTTGTTGTCGTGATCATTTCACAATATATATATATATATATATATATATATATATATATATATATATATTTCAAATCATGTTGTACACTTAAAGCCAATACATGTCAAATTACATTTCAATTTAAACAACTACATTTTTAAACGTGCATTATCACACTATTAGTGTCCCCCAAAGGCCCCTAATATTTGAAGTCACAAGTACATAAAGGTACCTTCTGTTGGTCTGGGGTTTTTTCTTGACTCTTTTGTCCTTCCCTAACACCCAGCTTTCAAAATAAAATTCATAAGAGGCAAAGAAGGAGTGACTTGCACAAGGTTACAGCTCAATCCTGTCAATACCGGATTATGAACAAACAGCCACTGAGTAGTCCTGAGCTTAGTATGGAAATATGATACTAAATATTATTGTCTCCTTGCCTGACTGAAAAGAGACCTTTTTACATTAAATAAGATCAAGGTGTGTGTCCCAATGTGACCTTTACATTTAATCACTGTTGACCAAATTTGGTTAGATAATGATCTTTTATTTTTCTAATGATGACATCTTTGTGTGTCTCTGCCCCTTGACAAGAGTGATCCTGTGTGTATCCTAAGCTCACAAGATGTTCTCTATACGTTTCATGTTTTTATTACATATCTTATTATATCTATTAATTCATTCATTCACTCTACAATGTTAAGACTTCACCAAACACCATTCCACACACTCGGAATACTGTAAACATGGGACAGATATTCTAGCAAAGAAGAAAGAACTAAACTCATAAATTGTGTGATTTCAGGAGGTAAAAGAGAGTAAAAGGAGAATAAATAGTAATGGAAGGAAACTTGACTTTGGGTGAACACACAATACAATATGAAGATGATATATTAGAGAATTATACATCTGAAAAATCTGTATAATTTTATTAAGCAATGTCACCCCAATAAATTCATAATAAATAATAAATTGTGAATACTAAACCAGTGTAGTTCAGTACTTGAGCACTGACCTAGGAATCAAGAGATCACAGTTCGATTCCTACGCAAGGTACATGCCCAGTTTTTGGGCTACATCCCCAGTAGGAGGCATGAAGGAGGCAGCCAATCAATGATGTCTCTCTCTCTCTCATTGATGTTTCTATTTCTCTATCTCTCTCCCTCTTTCTCTAAAAATCAATAAATACATATTTTTAAGTTAAAAATATAAATAAATAAATTGTGTAATTTCAGAATATGAGGATAAATAGCAAAATAACTATGAGAAGGGAAGGCTAATTTAGGTAGGGCGATTGAGAGCCAGCAGGAGCATTTCATAGAATCCTAAATGACAGGAAGAAACAACTGATGTGGAAATCTAGAGGAGAGATATTCCAGGCAGGGTGAAGAGCTAGTGCAAAAATTCAGAGGTGGGGTCCAACCGACATGGCTCAATGGTTGAGCATTAGCCTATGAACCAGGAATGTTAGAACAAGGGTAGTAGGTAAAGTGGAAAGGAAAATTCATTCCCAAACAAATGTGTCTGCAACGCTGTGCATTTTATATTTTCAGAATAAGTGTTTTTCAAGCTATTTTCAGGCAGAGTGCTTCTCTCTGTCTCTCTCTATTGTATCCCATTTACCATTTGGCTGTTTTGCAGGATGAACTGCAACAATCCCAAGAGGCTGATGCACATTATAAATGACAACGGATTGTTGCCCTCCGTGCCACTTGTTGGCTTGAGTGACCTGCTCGGTTGCTCGGTCAGTCCAGTACACCGAGTCTTCAAAGATGGTTAGGGCATAGGGATGCCGCAGAACCTGCGAGGCAGAAGAGAACAATGAGATCTCACCCAGAAATAAAAAGCAACGGGAACAAAGTAGAAAAGGATGCTGAATAGATGGCTTCCTTTAGCGTGTAATCTATAATAAGCATGCAAATTAACCGAACGACCGAACAGCAGAACAACCTTCCAGACAACCACGCTATGAGATGCACTGGCCCAAGCCAGCCACGGCAGATGCGATGTGATTGGTAGGGGCCAACCATCACCCCACGATCGCCCTGCAGAGGGGGCCGGGGGGAAGGGAGTCAATGGGAAGTGGGGAGGGCTCCACAATCGCCCCAAAGAGGGAAGCCCAGGCCACCCTCTGCAGGGAGGTGGATCCGGGGATCCGAGGAAATGGGGAACCAAGGTTGTGTGGCAGCAGAAGCGGGCAGTGCCAGGCCAAGGTGGGTATGGGTGGGGGCAGGACCACAAGCCGGGGCTGCAAAGGCCTACCTTTGCATGAATTTTGTGTATCGGCCTCTGGTTATTTAATAAAAATACAGGGAGGTCACTGTTTAAGAGGCAGATCAAAAACATACTGCTTCACCTATCTCCTACTTTGACACTCAAAATCCTTTCTCATGCATGTGTCATTTAGTCTTCATTTTTACTCTGGTAATTACACTGGGCACCCATTTACAAATGAAAGCAAAACTAAAGCATAGAAAATGAAGTGCCAGGTCCGGGGTCCCCCCCCACCCCTTTATCATCTCTCCTTCTCCAGTGCTATTCCCACTGTCTTGTTCTGCCACTCACAGATGCACATAAATCTGACACAGCTTAGATGCATATTTTCTGAAGGTGAGGAGGCCCTCCCAGGGTCTCTTCAAGTCACAAAACTGCAAATAATGACAACCTTAAATAGAAGTCATTAATAGTTCTTTGGAAAAAGAAAATACATTTTCTGTATTTTTCCATAAATCGTGAGAATAAAATCCACAGAATTTCCTAAATAAGAATACAAAGCACATAACAGGCTATGATTAATTGAAAATGTAAATATAATTAAATTGTTAATACTTGTTTAACAATTTGTAAAGGTACAGAACCAACAGATTAGCACCTACAGATCCACTAAATTACACAAGCAATCTGACCATGAACTAAAGTAAAAATACATATTTTCAGTTATTAATATATATATATATATATATATATATATATATATATATATATATATATATTTCTGTTAATATTCCCTGGATTGAGCATGCAATGTCTCTAACACAAAAACTAAGTTCTTTGTATTCTTGTTATTCTGTCTGCTTTCCACTCATTTACTACTATGGTTTCTGGGTGTGTGTTTTTTTTCTCACTACCAACTTACCGAACTACTGGCTATCACCTGCCTCCGATGTTGTCCATTGTAATCACAAAAATCTAAGTAATCAAGATAGGCATCCAAGAAGTAGAGCAGTTTGTTGGGGTAGTCAATAGTTAAGCCATTGGGCCATAAAATCTTGTCTTGGACAATAACAGTGCGCGAACTGCCGTCCATGCTGGCTCGCTCAATACGAGGGTGATGGCCCCAGTCAGACCAGAACATCAGATGCGCACTGTGGAAAGAAACTAGTTACCAATCCGAGAGCACATATTTCAACACAGAAAAATAACCATCATCTTATGTCATAGGACATTATATTCACTCTACTTAAAATAACTTATCTCCAGTTCAAAATATATGCACAGAGCTCATTCTTTCCCTTAGCGTTGCAAAGGAAAATTGTAATCATCATGCAACCACAAGCCACCTAGGTGTTTTTTATAATGTTCATAAAGCATTTAGTATATTATGACTCTGAAATGTCTCAATGCCAATTCGTGTTTCTGTACAATCCACAAATATCTGATCTAGAAAAATCCATCTGTCCTTGGTTTTCTACCCTGTCATGTCTTAAAAGTCAATTTATTTCTCATCAGAGATTCATCATAAATTTCACTGGTGTTTAACCTCTGCAATAGCTAGAAGTCTGTATCACACTGAACATGATTTGCCCAACTCATCATCCTGCAGACAAGAACCTAAGTTAGAGAATCTAAGCAAATTCAATAGAGGAGGCCTGCAGAGGTTTCTAAGCATGTTGGAGAATTTCTTTTTCTTTCCTTTAGGAACAACAGGCAAAAATGTTCTTCCTTGAATTACATAAAAGGGAACTCTAGGAAACAACATGAAACCAAAGCAGAAAAATCTGGCTTTTATTTACTTTTTTTTTTTTAATGAAACCATGAAGTATCAAAATTACAGCAAGCTGGCCCATCTATAGCATATTACTATATACATTCATTAAAAACTTAATTATATAATTCTACAACAATCACATCAATAATTGTATCACCAAACTAATAAATCAGTGCAGTCTGAAAGTGAACAATCAATTGCCCTTGTGTACTTTACGGCAAACACTATTCAGTTAAAGAAATTATAGCAACAGCCAGTTGGATGCCTACCACTTCTATAGAGATATTTAAACAACGAATTATTTTAAATTTTATGATATGCATATCAGTGACATCATGCTCCTATAATTTTCCTTCATGATAATCATGTCAAGGTAAGATCATTGAAAAAAAAAAAAAAAAAAAAAAGTCTTACCCAAGTCTGGGATCTACTGCTAGTCCCCTCGGCATTGTTACATTTTCACTAATCAGCACGTTCCTGTGGCTCCCATCCAATTCAGAGACTTCAATTGTTTGCAGAGCGTAGTCTGTCCAGTAAAGATTGCGACCCACCCAATCTACCACAAGACTTTCAGTCATGGTGACGCCACTGTCAAGTACCTAAAGAAAAAAGTGAATAAAGAGTGAATTCTAAAGGGAATGAGTGATAACATGAACATCTACCTTGCTTGTGAGCATTATAAAATTTTGTCTTCCCATGTATTGTAGATAACTACCTAATCAACACTACATTTTTATAGGAAAAACACACAAGATTTTGTGGAATTGATTAGATAAGTATGTGGTTTCATTTTGGTTTCAAAGTGTTTTCTATTATAAAAAGCTCTACCCATTCCCTAAATTGGCAATCCTATGAAAATTTAAAATGCCACCGAAACCGGTTTGGCTCAGTGGATAGAGCATTGGTCTGCGGACTGAAAGGTGTCAGGTTTGATTCCAGTCAAGGGCATGTACATTGGTTGTGGTCACATCCCCGGAAGGGGGTGTGCCAGAGGCAGCTAGTCGATGTTTCTCTCTCATCGATGTTTCTAGCTCTCTGTCCCTCTTCCTTCCTCTCTGTAAAAAAATCAATAAAATATATTTTTAAAAAATTTATAATGCCAGCCGGGACCGGTTTGGCTCAATGGATAGAGCGTTGGCTTGGGGACTGAAGGGTCCCGGGTTCGATTCCGGTCAAGGGCATGTACCTTGGTTGCGGGCATATCCCCAGTAGGGAGTGTGCAAGACGCAACTGATGGATGACTCTTTCTCATCGATGTTTCTAACTCTCTACCTCTCTCCCTTCCTCTCTGTACAAAATCAATAAAATATATTTTTTTAAAAATTTATAATGCCAAAGTACCAAAAGTAACATCTTGATTAAGTGCAAATGATTATAAAATAAAGTTCTATGGGGCAGAGGAAACAAAACCATCAAAGGTCAAGAAACAAATCGGGAGATAGAATGAAAACAATTAAATTAAAACTTTTAAAAACAACCTCTTAACTCCCCTGGCACTTCCTTCTGCTCTCATACACCAGAAAGAAAGGAAAAAAAATTACAAAGAGAACCTCATAGATTTTGTGAAGTCTCTACATCATGTGATCTGGAATTCAAAATAATGGATTTGCCTTCAGAGACCACTTCCTTATCTAAAATACCCATAGATTTGCAGTTATGAATGTCCAGGCCTTTTGGGTACAATATCACCCAAAGGGAAATAGGAGAGCTACCTAGTATACAGTAGAATTAGGCCAAAGGTCAGTAGAAATGTACTTACTACTTTTCTGTCGGTTCCATTTTGAAATGCACTCCAGATTTTGCCCTGAGTTCCATCAGACCAAAAGACACGACCACTGACTGAATCAAAATCCACAGCTACGATGTGAGAGCCACCCTCAATGAGGGCATAGACATTGTGGACCTGGGAGGTGATGTTGTCAGCAATGATTTGGCTCTGACTTGCCACCAGTAACAGAAGACTTTCAGATGCTGTCAAAGAAGAAAATGCAGAAATGTCACTGATCCTGGAAGAAAACACAGCTAAAGCATCTCAAATGTTTGACATAATGCTTTTGGTAACAGAGGAAGATGTAATTCCAAACTATAGTAATGGGGAGAAACAAAAATCTCTATAAATTTTTTTTTAATCATTCCATGCCTTGCTTACATAGTTAGCTTATTTTCACAAGTATTTAAAGTAAACTTTTTCCAAAATATTTTTCTTCCTTTAATTATATTGTCTAAGTACCAATATGGAGTGAACTATACTTGCATTCTTCCTATTCCTAGTTACTTTCATATTTTCTTTTTTTTTTCTTTCCTAAATTATAGGCTTCTTGAAAGCAGTCAGAGACTTCTAATTATCTCACAATATCCTCTCTACTTTGTTTTAGATTTATTTGCAACTGAATTAATATCCTAATATGTTGTGTAATCACTTTCACATAATAGAAACTGAACTAATATTGGTCAAATTTAATGCATTCTGCTCATTATACAATATAAAGATATTTAAATACAGAAATAATTTTTAAATATCAATAATATAGAAAACATTTTATATTATGCTAAATAATTTTTTAAAATCATCTTCTGCTGTGTATGTTTTGACCTCTGTTTTCCAACGTACAAGATCCATCATTTGACTCCTAATCAACATTTCCAAATATCTACATACAACATTTGATCTTAAGCTTTGGGGTATGTTATTAACAAGTTCGTTAGTTTACTTTCAAGATCAGTCATTACCTGTAACTTTGCAAGTCTTCCCATCGGAGTCTAACATGTATTCTTTATCACACCAGCACCGAAAAGAACCTCTTGTATTGTAACAATGTTGGCTACAAAAGCCTGGGTTATCACATTCATCTATGTCTTCACAGGTCTTAGAATCATTAGCAAGCAGGTATCCCAATGGACATAGGCACTGAGCCCCAAAGGGCCCTTGAACACACTGGTGAGTACAACCAGCATTTGAATTTGAGCAGCTATCCTGATCTAGAATAAAGAAAGAGAATAAGAAAGTGAAGAATCTTTGCTTCTTTGGTTCACCCTGCTGAAATATTTGTCATATAGTCTAGGACTACCTTCAACATAATACCCAGGTAAGAGCTGAGAGCAGCACTCACTTGGGTGAATTCCACAGGCTAATCAGTGTCTGCTCTGATAGACCTAAGGATTTATTATTCTTCACATCCATTGGACTTGGACCATTTTCTTCGCTACACCCCTCTATTATAATTCCATTTAGTCCAATGTGAGAAACTTGGGGAAATATTGATAACATCAAGAAACACAACAGTCATGGATTAAGCATGCAAAGACACCTAAATTACTTCTCATTTACTTTCTATAATTAGAAATAGAAGATAAGACTGACATTGTGAGTAAGGGCTAGAATGTTTATGAAAGTGAATAAATGGAAGGGGAAAGGCAACTGGAACACTAGAGAGCACAGGTCCACAAACATCATTCTTTAACTACAGGGCCAAAATAGCAATGCCTAAAGCCACCCAAACATAGCTCACATGCCTGGATGCAAATGCCCTCTATTTCCATGTAACTTATTATAAGAGTGATGGTACAAAACATGCACTAGAAAAGGAAGTAAATCAAATTGATTAGAACATTTTCAGCACAAACACAACACATATAGAATCATAAAAATAAATACTTTGCGGTCATACCTGGCTGAGGTTCACCTGAGAGTGAGCATTGATTAAAGAGGGAAGAAAGAAAGGACAGCAATTAGGATTACATGCCAATCACGGAATTCTAATCACAGCAAACACAAATCCCTGGACTTCATTTGTTTTGTGGCAAGTTCTGATTGAAATTAGAAAATATTAAAGTTAGAAACTTTTGAGTCCATTACCAATAGAACCAAATTTAATTAGAGAATCTAATGGCCTCAGTTAGTCTTATTTTTTTTTTTAATGATTACATAAAAAAGAAGTACAAACACAGAACCAAGTGCAAAGGATTTAATGAGAAATATTATCCAGTGATGATTTATTTGAATCTTTGAAATCCCTTCCTCAAAAGCTACATGGTGATTATTTCAATGGTGATGCACAGCAGGCCGCTGGTCAGAATGAACTTATGGCCAGTAAACTGGGAACTTACTGCAAAGTGGGGATTCATCTGTCCCATTGGGGCAGTCAGAGACGCCATCACATACTGCACTCAGATTCACACAGATGCTATAGCCAGGGCACTGCCATTGCCAATTGGGACAGTGAAAGGGTTGAGTAGGGCAGTCCTTCTCGTCACTCATATCCCTGCAGTCATTGTCCCCATCACAGACCCACTCTCTGCGGATGCAGTTCCCATTGGCACAAAGGAAATGGGATGGGGAGCAGGTCTTGAGCACACAGCCATTGTGCTCATCAGATCCATCGATGCAGTCTGGGTGCCTATCACACTCCCAGGCCCCTGGGATGCAGACACCATCTGATTGGCACTGAAATTCATCTTGGTGGCACATACCAGGAGGCCTAGTTTCTAAAAGAAAAGTATGGGGAAGATAGGCTTGTCAATGCAATTTTTAATTCCCTTTATATAATCCCTATAGAAAACAGTTTTGGAACAAGAATAGGTTTATAATAATGATTAAAATAAATATTAAAATGTAAAAATAATACACAATATTCTCCAATATTGTGGTAAATTGAAATCTTTATGTGTCTGGTTCATTGATCGGACAACAAAGAACATGGTGCACAGCTCTTGAATAGAAGATAAATCCCTCATTCAAAATAACATTCTATTTCCTGCATTTCTTATGTTCATTCAATTACAGAATAAATCATAAAATATAGCTGTCTCTTTATTAAAGAATCACGAGAGCATTTCAATTGTACTTAATTAGCTATGGTTACTTTGACTTTCATGTGTTCAATAATACATTTGGATGTCATAATTGTTTCTCAAATGAGCTGTATCTGATGAAACCAGCACACATTAAGCAAAAGGTGACAATAAGCCTTTAATTCTTTGCAGAGTTTCCACTGTTTATCAAGTAATTCTTGAGAGATAAGAACTGTCTCCCTATTTCACAGAAGCAAGCCCTAATCTCCCCAACCCCTCAGGAATCTAGAAAGGCAACAGCAAGTCATTAGTACCTGGACTTGTAACCTCAGATCATCACAGAAGCCTATGTTTTCAATGTGACATAGGAAAATCAGCGAATAAGAATTTCTGGGTGTGGTGCACATCTATAAAGCATGTAACCATTTTATTTAACTTTTCTTTTTATCCATAGATTTAAGCATTTCTGTTCTTATTGAGTAAAATTGATAGAAACCTACTTTTCATGGCCCAAAATACCATTATTCAAAAAGAATACCATTATTCCAACAAATGACTACTTTGCTGACAATTTTTTACAAACATAAGCGTAAGTAGGCAATTGCAAACCCTGTTCATTATAGATTTCCAGCCTTTGTAGAATGTAGGTCTATTAATTTATATTCCACAAAGTTCTCCTTGAACCCTCTAAGCCACATGTGTCAAACACAAGGCCCGCGGGCCAAATCCGTCCCGCCAGGCCTTGCAATGTGGCCCGCACCGCGCTGTCATCACTGCACTCCGTTGCGTTTCCATCACAATGACAGTTTATGACTGTTCAGTAAACCATTCGGCCCGCGATTTAGGCTGGATTTTAGATTTTGGCCCCTTCTCTGATTGAGTTCGACACCCCTAGGTTCTCTGAACCTTCATAGTATTTCATCTGTATCATTTCTAAGGCCCTTGTAACTGATCACCTTGCTTTATTATCTCTTACTTTCTATAATTACTCTTGCTAGACTCTACTAATACTTAACATATATATCTTAGCAGGTATGCAACCAAAATCCACTGAAAAAATAGATTCATTAGAGTCAATATGTAATTCTGCTCCCTATTACATTCATACTATGATTTGGCCTATATACTGAGATTTTTAAGAAACCATTAAAACATCGATTTATATATATTCTAAGTCTCAAAAATTTGAGACACACTAATTTGGGATGGCGTAGGGAAACTTTGTAGTAAAAATAAAATTACCTAAGAAATAGTTAAACTACCTAAGAAACTATGTGAAAGTTCCCATTTATACAACTAATTCACAAATCATAAATCATTACTTGGAAATGTGTTGGCTTGTTTAATACTGCATTCCCTTGAAAATACTTTGTAATTCAGACTACTGTCTTCCCTCTAGTTTGTCTGAGCTATAGAAAAATCTGTGGCAATATCAATGCTGATAGAATGAAATGATTCCTTTATCTCAAACATGCTGGGTCTATGTACTTACGACAGTTTTCCTCATCAGAGTGGTCGCTGCAGTCAAACACACCATCACAATGATATACGTTGCTAATACACTTATTCTCACTGGCACATTTGAATTGGGAAGCAGTGCAATTAATTACTAAGAATGAAAGAAAAGAAAGCATTAGAAGTCAGCTCAATGAGATTCGGATTTTTCTAAACAGCATGAATATAAAGATAGCAATCCTCTTACCACAACCATTCTCATCAGATCCGTCAACACAGTCCTTGTCCCCATCACAGACATAAGCCAGGTCAATACATCGATGGTCAGGGCAATGAAACTGGCTAGACAGGCATGTCTCTGTAAAGTCTAATATCCAAAATCAAAACCAAATAAAAGTTTATTTATTGTTCAGTGTGTAGCAGAGCCAAATTGAAAAACGCTAAACAAATAGATGATTGTATATACGTTCAAAATTCCTTCAACTTAGCCACATTGCCAAAGTCAGAACAGCAAGCGCACTCAAAATTAGGACAGTTTTTTTTTTTAAAGGAATAAAAAGACTATGAGTGAATCTCAGAGGGAAAGGAGAGGAAGGAGAAAGGAGTTAACTAAAGAACTTATATGCAGATATTCAATCGAAGCAGACAGTAGTGCAGTGAAGTCTGGGGAGGAAGCAGAAATGGGGTGGAGCACCAAAACCGGTTTGGCTCAGGGGATAGAGCGTCGGTCTGCGGACTGAAAGGTCCGGGGTTTGATTCCAGTCAAGGGCATGTACCTTGGTTGTGGGCACATCCCTGGTGTGGGGTGTGCAGGAGGCAGCTGGTCAATGTCTCTCTTAAAATATATTTTTTTTAAAAAGAAAAGAGGACAACAAAATAGATCACAAACGAAAAAAATGGAGGACAAAAAGCATCTGGATATAGAGTTCAAATCTACGCTTATAAGGTTTTTCAAGAATTTCCTAGAAAAGATGGATAAGACCTATGAGGATATGAAAAGAGATCAACTAGAATTAATAAGAAATCAACAAGAAATGATAAGGGATCAACAAGAAATGATAAGGGATCAACAAGAAATAAAGAATACATTGTCTGAAATAAAAAATATTATACAGAGTCCTAAAAACAGAATGGAAGATCGCAAGAACCAAGTCAAAGATTTGGAACATAAAGAGCCAGAAGACACTCCTCCACAGAAGCTAGAAGGCAAGAGAATCCAGAAAATTGAAGATAATATAAGAAACCTCTGGGACAACTTCAAGCGAACCAACATCAGAATTATGGGGGTCCCAGAAGATGAGAGAGAGCAAGATATCGAAAACATACTGAAAGAAATAGTGACAGAAAACTTCCCCCACCTGGTGAAAGAATTAGACTTACAAGTCCAGGAAGCGCACAGAACTCCAAACAAAAGGAATCCAAAAAAGACCACACCAAGACACATCATACTTAAAATTCCAAGAGCAAAAGACAAAGAGAGAATATTAAAAGAAGCAAGAGCAAAGAAGGTAGTTACCTATAAAGGAGCACCTATACCATTGTCAGCTGACTTCTCAACAGAAACCATGCAGGCCAGAAGGGAATGGCAAGAAATATTCAAGGTGATGAATAGTAAGAACCTACAGCCAAAGATAATCTATCCAGCAAAGCTATCACTCAGAATCGAAGGTCAGATAAAGAGCTTCACTAATAAAAAAAAAAAGCTAAAGGAGTTCATCAACACCAAACCAGAATTATATGAATTGCTGAAGGGGGTTCTTTCAGAAGAGAAAGTTAACAAAGATAAAAATTATGAACAACAAATACGTAACTATCAACAAGTGAATCTAAAAACCAAGGAAATAAAAAAAAATCTGATGAACAATAGTAACTGTTGAATATAATAGAATCAGAGGTATGGAAGGGGAGTGAACTGACGATTCTTGGGGAAAAGGGAAGAGGGGGGCGTGGGAAGAGACTGAACATAAACTGTGCACCTATGGATGAGGACAATGGGGAGTGGGGAAAGGGCAGAGGGTGGGGTGGGAACCTGGTGGAGGAGAGCAATGGTGGGGGGGGGGGGGGGGAAGGAACATTTGTAATAATATGAACAATAAAAACTTATTAAAAAAAAAAAGAAAAGAAAAGAAATGGGGTGGAGGGGTCAATGGGGAAAAAAGGAAAGCACTTGTAATATTTTCAACAATAAAGATAAATTTAAATAGTAATTATTAATAATAATAAATAAATAAACTAGGCTATAAAAAAGAATATCGTGGGCAAAGTCACAAACAGTGATTACACCCTGAAGAGTAGACCACACTTAGAAAGTTAGCATCAGGAGTTTGGACTAGGCTACACTTCATGATTACTAGTAAGTCTAGGACTCCACCAAAGCTAAGCAATGGAGCCCAACTAGGCAGCATTCATTAGCCTGACCTTCATGCTTAGTAGCAATCGTATATAGACTGTCATGATAACTGATTTAATCCAGAGTTTAATCAGAACAATTCTATAAATCCAGGGCCTGCTTTGCTGAAGAGACCCAGCCTTAGAATCAAGTGTGCTGCCTCCCCATCCACTGATGAAGTTGCATTAAATATCTGACATAATAAAGAGTTAATATGGTAATTAGACTGAACAGCAGGACCACCATTTGGACAACCTTCCAGATGAAGCCAGGGCTACAAGGGCCGGCTGAGGCTTCGAGAGGTTACAAGGTCCAAGTTCCTTGCACGAATTTCGGCATCAGGCCTCTAG
This sequence comes from Pipistrellus kuhlii, assembly GCF_014108245.1. Taxonomy (NCBI): domain Eukaryota; kingdom Metazoa; phylum Chordata; class Mammalia; order Chiroptera; family Vespertilionidae; genus Pipistrellus; species Pipistrellus kuhlii. The sequence continues at coordinate 40,899,916 of NW_023425573.1, read as the reverse complement.
TAGATTTATAAAATGTGAAAGCCCAAAGGGATCGTAAAGCTCATCTTATTCCAGAAGAAAAGTGACTTGTCTAGTCATGCAACCAAAACTAGAATTTAGTCCAGGGAAATTCACTCCACTTAAACTATTATAAAAAACATGACAACCTAAAGAAAATTAGAACTGGCAAGATAAAAAGCAGATGGGTAAGATTAGTGGTAATTTAAATGTTCTGTACCTCTATATTCTACTGCCTTCTTCAGTATCAAATGAAAAGAAAAATAAGAGTAAAATATCTGGATATGTTTATATGATTTAGGGGGGGAAACAAATTTGTTTTAACTATCTGAACAGTTAGTTGAGAGGTCTCTTTCAGTTTCTATCTGGGTGCTAGACATCAGAGACAGACTTAATTTTGATTCCAAAAAAACTCAATATTTAGGGGGAGTCTAAGCTTCCCTTATTCTATTACCTTTTAATACAAGGATTGACAGATGGAATACAGTAGCTAAAATACAACGAAAATTGTGTGAGCCTTAGAGGAAAGTGTGCAAGGCTTACTGATGGTTCAGATCTACTTACTAAGATAGTCATCAATCAACCAAGAGAAATCCATTCAAAACTTACTGCAGTGCTTCTCATCAGATCCATCCCCACAATCATTATCTGTGTCACAGATCCAGTTCCACGAGATGCAGTGGTGATTATCACAGGTGAAGTAAGATGCAGGGCAGGAAGTGTGTTCCTGAGTGGGGCAGTTCTGCTCATCACTGCCATCCACACAGTCCATGTGCCTGTCACAGTGCCAGTGTGCAGGGATGCACACTCCTCCGTGGGCACAGGTGAACGCTGACGGTGAACAGGTATTATCTGTAACAGAAACAAACTGATCATGAAGACACTTGATTTCACAGTCTTTTATATGAGTTCTTGCCTTGTAAAAGCCCAATTCTCCTCCTTTTTCAATAGAAGCATTATACAAAATAAGGAGATATGTGCATCACTCAAATGTTCCTTCTCCTTTCCCTCCTCCTCTTCCTCATCATCATCATCATCTGGCATTTACTTAACAATGATCATATTCCAGGAACTTTTCTACATGCTTTATACATTTTCTCTCTCTCTCTTTTACTTTAATATATTTTATTGATTTTTTACAGAGAGGAAGGGAGAGAGATAGAGAGTCAGAAACATCGATGAGAGAGAGTCATCGATCAGCTGCCTCTTGCACACCCCCCTGGGAATATGCCCACAACCAAGGTACATGCCCTTGACTGGGACCCTTGAGTATTTTTTCTCTCTCTTAATCCTCACAAGAATACAGTGATGTACACAGAATTATCTGCATTTTACAGATGAGGAAGCTGAGGCTATGAGAGATTTAGGAATCTGCCCAGAATTAAAGCATAAAGTGTGACTTTAAGGCCCGTCCTTTACTTTTAAGCTTATTTCCACCAGTAAGGGTTTCAAATTCGGTGTACACATTGCATGGTGTTGAATATAAAAACCAAAAATATATAAATTAAAGATTGTTTATGGAACACAAACACACACACACACAAAAATCTCAGTCTACAGAAAGCTCGTCAGTGTATCATTTGAAAAATGCAAATTAATAAAATGTTCCATTAAAAATCTGCACTTTTAGAGAGAGGAAAATAATACACAAAAGGAAGGAAATTTTAGAAATTTCAGAAAAATGTACAAATGGGCATGTTCACTTTCAAATGTCACTCTTCTTTTTTTTTTCTAAAAAGACACTATTAATCTCACCTTGGTAGAAATTTCTGAGATTTCAACTGTCCACTATATTTTATTTTTTAATGGAATATTTTTGTATGTTGCCATACCATTTATGGAGCTCCAAAATTTATAAACTAGATTACCATAAAATACAAAAATAAAGAGCACCATTTCATTCCTAATTCATCCCAAAGGAGGGATAAGAGTGGAATATAGCCCATGAGATTTCAAAAGTTATTAGTAGAAGTCCTATTCTGTGATTACATTATCTCAGACACTAAAGATTCTTATCTAGTTTGTTTTGATTTGGCTTTTTGAGGAGTTTGACATTGGCCCAACAGCCAATGTCAAAAAAATATATTTTACTGAAGATAGTCCAAATCAATGTGAGAAATCATTTGCAACAATGTCTACAAATGATATTGCTCAGCTTCCTAAATCTGAAATCTTTCAAAATACTTTTTCCCATAGAGATAACCCATGTTTTCTTGTTAAGCCCACTTCTTCCTATTCATCCCAGAAATTATCTCCAGCCTATAAGCTACTTACTAAATGTGCCACATTGATGCTCATCGCTGTTATCATGACAGTCATCAATGCCATCACAGCGGTAGTAGCTGGGCACACATCTGCCATTGGTGCACGGGAAAGAAAAGGAGCCGCATTGCTCCATGGGTGGTTCATGGGACGGGTCTTCCACGCACGTCAAGTGATTAGAAGTCAGGCTCATTCCATAGGGGCAACCACACACCCGCTGGAAATCTGGCACTGGGAAGCAGAAGTGGCTGCAGTCGCCATTTGGGTGGGTGGGTCGATTACAATAGTTAGAACCTGAAAAAAAGCAATGTCCAGAGATAGTGAGTTAATCACATTTCCATTAGGTTGATCACAGGTATTGTTCATGGAGAAAAACAAATGGCAAAGAAAACTTTTCAGACCCAATACCAAAAAGTACCTTCCTCTTGGAAATTAACATGCCAAATATATAACATTCAATATGAAAACAGATAAGTGCTAAAATGTATTTCTTCCAGCAACGCTTTTAGAATTAGCAGAGCTGAACAGAGATTTTTTTTTTTTAAGTAAGTCTTGCAGTATTAATCTGGGTGATAGGAATATAAAACAATCAATATCTATATTAAGTAGTAAGTACTTAAAGAAAAAAGGAGCTACTGTATTAAATACATCCATGTAAAAGAGCATGGCAATCTCACTCACCAGTCTGGATATTGTCATCATATGATTTCACATGCATTATATTACTGATGCCACTCCGGATCACTGTCATCTCTCCACCATCCGTTTTCCTGACTCGTACAATAGCACCCAGTCTCCAGTCAGTAAAAAATACATAGTCTAAGGAGAAACATGGGTGATTAGTATTTTTGTCCCAGCTCACTTTTAAATCACTTAAAAATATGCAATAGGGCCGGGACCGGTTTGGCTTTGTGGATAGAGCGTCGGCCTGCGGACTCGGGGGTCCCGGGTTCCTTTCTGGTCAAAGGCATGTACCTTGGTTGGGGGCACATCCCCAGTGGGGGGTGTGCAAGAGACAGCTGGTCGATGTTTCTCTCTCATCGACGTTTCTAACTCTCTGTCCCTCTCAATTACTCTCTGTGTAAAATCAATAAAATATACAATATTTTTTTAAAAATATATGCAATAGGTTTGTAATGTTCCTTGCAAATGTCAGAGCTTCTCCCATAAGTGCCTGAAATATGTTTGAGTAGTCATTTTCCATGACTTGTTACTCTTGAAAAAGGACTCTTAATGAGCCTGTATATTTATTAGTACTAGGGTTCATATTCAGGCAGACATGGATGGAGTATTGTGATGGCATTTAATAGCAGTTAGGTTTAGACTTCCATGGGTGAAAGTAAAACATTAAGAAACTTCAGGATTCTTCTAGAGAACATTGGAGGGTGCCCCATAAGACTAAGTTCTTACCCTGAAGTACTAACCTGATCAGTGCTGCTAGGCAAATACTTAACTATGTGAAGGCTCATTTTCCTTGGAAAATTAAGGCAACAGACTATAACTTATCTCCAAGCTTTCTTCCAGGTCAAAAATTCCATATCCCATGTCTTAGTGGGATATACTTTTTAAATATATTTTTATAAACATTTACACTTAGTTTTAATAAAAAATTGTTGAAAAGGAAAAGTACAGGTCTAGCCCAAAAAGGAACTTTCAAGATATGTTTGGGGGTCAATTAAAATTATCCACAAAAGTGTACCTATATTTACAACCACATTAATGTTCCAGGAAACTCAAAATCCTAATAAAAGGGTAATATGCAAATTAACCATCACTCTGTCACAAAGATGACAGCGCCCATAGCCACAAGATGGTAGCTCCCAGTCCTCTCAGCCCAGCCAGAGTCCCCCAGTCACAGAGGGGTGGCTGCTGAGAGTAGGCAGCGTGAGCAGCCTGGCAGAATGCTTGCTTTGTCACCATTGTAATGAGGCAAACATTACACACCTGGCCACAGATGGGCCTCTGGGCCACAGAGAGCCTCTGGGCAGCGGGCGTGGAGTGGCCAGGCCCTGCACAGAGCTACTGGCCCATTGATTCATGCGCAGAGCTACTACTAGTAAGATAAAAATTTAATCATAATCAACTTTACACAACCAAAGCAGAAAAGTAAACATACACATTTTGATGGTTTCTAACAAGAATTAAATCAAAGTGGATTTTCTCTTTAACAGCTTCATAACTAACTAAAAATTCCAACTAACCAGATAATGACTGAGATGTCACAAATTTTATCATTAGACCAGTTTTCCTTATCTATGGTCTAATCAATGACTCATCAGTCCCTGGACTCACTAAGTATTATCTGCAATCTCAGTCCCCCACTTATGAAGGAATTTTACTACACTTAAGTAAACAAGGAATCTAGTCAAGCAAATCTAGCTTTTGTTAGAATGATATATAATTTACACAGAGTTTCACAATAAAAGAAATTTCCATAAGGGCAGTGTTGGAAGAAATTATTATCATCATTATCATTATCATTATTATTTTAAGAATCCTGTGCTTTCATGGGTTTGCCCTCAAATATTTTTCACACTGATGAAACCAAAAGTCACTGCAATTGCATTTTTATTCAATCCCAGAACATTCTAGTAAAGAGCAGATAAAATTTAACATTTTCATAATGTTCCTCTGTGACAGCAAATAGCATGTGACTGACATCATTATTGAAAAGGGAGTGAATCTATTGGGGGAGGGGGATAAATATAATTGACTCATCAAAAATCTCATAAAAGCATTGCTTAAATACTTTTAAGTACCATGCACTCCTCCACAGATAAACAGACAGCAGGATGGAATATGCAATATATTTACTAGCTATTCATTCCACACTATATGCATGTGAGAAAGTCTTTGATTTATAGTCAGTGTCTAGTTTTTTATAAAGCACTGTGCTGATTATTCAGAGTAGGAGGTTTCAACCAGGAACACAACTAGCATTATGGGTAAGGCCTTTGGTTGATCACAAAAGGGCACCCCCCAAACTGGACTACTTATGATTTGTCAAACAAAACTGGGGTAGATTTTAGTCTCTCCTCACCCTCTTGGCCTAGCCAATGAAGCTATACAATTATTCACAGAACCATGTCTTCAAGATTAAACAAATCTCTTGTTTTATGTGCCAACCTACATTTTTATTGCCAGCAACTCAACTCCAAATTGCATGCTTACTACACTCAAAAGAGGAGTTGAGCCCTGGCTAGTGTTGCTCCGTGGTTAGAGCACTGGCCTGTTCATGGAAGGGTCATAGGTTCGATTCCCAGTCAAGGGCATGTACCTGAGTTGCAGGTTCAATCCTGCGTGCAGAAGGCAACAAATCAATGTGTCTCTCTTACATCAATATTTCCCTCTCTCTCTCTCCCTCTCTCTCTCTCTCTCTCTCTCTCTTTCCTTCCCTCTCTCTTTACCCCTTCCACTCTCTCTAAAAAGCAATGGGAAAAACATCCTAGGGTAAGGTTAAAAAAAAAGATTTTTTTTTTTAAAAAGGTCAATGGAGGGAAATAAAGATGACATATTTAATACTTTCAACAATAAATATGTTAAAAAAAAAAAAAAAGTAAAGGTGAGAAAAGGAAAACTGATACATTAATGTGATCTCTGTTGCTATAGTTTCCCAAATTCCATGCTCCCAGCAATCTTTACCAGTAACATTAAATTATTTAGAAAAGAAAAAAAAACACTACAGCTTGCTATATTCTTCATAAGCCATATCCTAACATTTCTATATAACAAAGATGATGTTACCCAATATTGTGACTAAAAAGCTTCAGCTATTCAGTGAGTAGACAGTTGATGAATATATATAATAATTTTTCCATAAAAATTCTGAAGAGGTTCTTGCAACCATCAGAGAATGAAATGATACACTGTTACTGCAGCTCTTGCTGTTTTAGTCTTCAAAATGATTAAGGCCATAATTAACTATTTCTTTGTTTAATATTTATATAATAGAGTACTTGGTATGTTAAATTGTATAGTATGTGTATGCTATAATGTGCTATACCCATACAAGTTGTCAATATTATCTAACAGTATTTTAAACAAAAAAAATATATTCTAAAAGTGAAAATATTCGATCAAAAACCCAAGAATTTTGTTTATATATATAAAATAGCACCATTTTTATTTTTGTGTTCTAAAGTAATATTTACCAGAATTGTGAGATTGCTAAATGAGAGGGAGTCTACTCTCATTACAACTTGCAAAGGATAAAAACAGCACACACTTTTATCTCTTGAAAAGATACCTTGAAAGACGGTAAGTCCAAATGGATGTGTCATCTGCTGTATATGGCCCAGGACTCGTCTCTCTAAACCATCGAAGGTGCTATGCTCAATTTTATCAAATAAGGCATCTACCCAGTACAATCGTAAAGCACTAAAATAATAAAGTATTTAGTTAATAGTTATCCAGAAAATAGCAAATTAGGATATTCAAAAACAATATGTTCAGTTGACACATTTAATAAACATTTTTAAAACAAATTAAACTCATTAAAAATTCAAGTTTTATGCATTCCCTCCACCCCCACACCCACCCCTGCAAAAAAAGATACAGCTACTTTTTTGAAGTGATTTTGCAATTAAGTGTCTTAGAAAACTTAAAATGAGTTAGGAATTTTTCTCTTTGTTAAATAAATAAATGAAAAAAATATTGGTAGCTAATTATGTTTGAAAAGTTAAATACATTTCTTCCTTTTTTGAATCTTATAAACTACTTTGGCATATCTGTAAGCTTATTTGCCCTGCCATTTTTTCCTATATCTATTTCAAAAATTCTCCCAGACTAAATACAGACAAATATACATTTGAATGACATCAAAGATTTCCTAGCCTCAAGATGCTCCCTCTAACAATTACACATGACCTCCATTTCATCAAAACCCTATCCTACTTCTAATGAGGTTTAGGCCTTGTCTCCTCCATACTGATCTTCCACAAGGTCATATCATTCTGCTTCTCTAGCAATTTCCTCAGTTTTTGTCACAACAGAAACTGGCTTACTGTGTTGGTGTCTTTTATATTGTTATAGTGTTCCAAATCCCTCTCCCATTGCCAATCAATGATGTAAAAATACATAAGGGCAAGTAGAACCAGTTTCTTCACTCCATCATATTTTCACATATTGTCTCTTAGGCGTTTCTCAGTAAATGGGAACTCAGTAATTTGGAATGATTCCTACTTACCCCCAATCAATGGCCAATCCATTGGGCCATCCAAGAGTAGTATTTACTATAGGCAAAAGGTTAGATCCATCACCCCATGCTCTCATGATTTTAGCGGGACGGAACCAATCAGTGAAGAATATATACCTAGAAAAAGATATTAACACTGGGACTTATTACATACCTTAGAAAGATTTAGCACAAGCACTTGCTGCAAATAATTTCATTTTCTTTATTGGGTTTACATTGGGGGCGAGGGGGAAGAGAGGTATCATTTATTAAGCATATTTAGTATACAACTGATCTAATTCTTAATTAAAGGTTCAGTTTTCAATATATATCCAAATTCACAAATACAAATAACATGAAATGGACATCCAGAGCAGAGCCACTGTTCCGGACACAGAACCTGTAATTATTGTCACCAAGTAGTTTTTTTTTAAAAGACACAATTCAGGTTGCGTTTTAAATATTCCATGGTGTTCAAATGAAATAATAAGCTGTGAGCAAGGAAATTATGGATTTAACATCCTGGATCCAGTACATCACTCTTCAGTCTTCTTCCACGAGGAACAGATTAATTTGTGGAGAAGCATTTCATCCCTGATGAACACATTCAAACTGACATGACTCTTAAACATTATCTTACTCAAGATATCTCTTTTTATTCTGAGGAGCAGAAAAAAGATAAGTCTTGGGTAGAGGAGGGGGATTTTTTTTCTTTCATTAAAGCATTAGGAATTAAAATTAGTTTTTTCTGAAATATGACTTCATAGTATTTAAATGTAGTCATTAAGAAAGGAATGTAACAGCTTTTCAAAACCTAATGCCAAAGATTTAGTTTAACAAATTCATTCAAAAATAAACAATTTAACTCTCTAGGGTAAAAATACTCTTGAGACCGCATACAGAATTGTTAGACACAGGCTTTCCAGTCAAAGAGACCTGAAATTTAAATATTACCTGTTGCTTAAAAAGTGTGGAACCCTCACCATGGTTAAGCATTGACCTATGAACCACATTTCCCATCAGGGCACATGCACAGGTTGCAGACTGAATCACAGTTAGAGGCAGCCAATCAATGAGATCTTGTCATTGACACTTCTCTCTCTCTCCCTTCCTCCCCCCTCACACACACCCCCTCTACCCCCGCTTTCCTCTCTGAAATATTTTAAAATATCTATATTTTTTAAAGTGTGGAGTCCTGGTCAGGTTACTTTATCTCTCTGAGCCTCAGATTAATTATCTCCAAAACACATATTATATATAACCCACTCACAAACTAGCTTTTGGATTAGATAACATTATACATGTACAGAGCTTACTATGTGTCAAGTGAACAAGGCTTTAGTGAATTATTAGTCTTTTTTTCTTCTGTTGTTCCATTCAAATACAACTGGTGTTGGGGCTGGGATGGTCTTATTGTGGTGTAGTGGGGCAGGATTCCAAGCAGAGCCACCCAGGACCACCTTGCAGACTCAGACCCATGGTAGGTATCAGCATGGTCCATGGCACCCCCCAGCTCCTTGCTCTGCATTGGGTGAACTTGGGTGAGTTTTCTTGGAATTCTGGGCCTCCCTTAGAATAAGGGGCCAATATTGTCTGAGCTGTCTTTTTCTCAGAAAAAAAAAGATCCTTGAGGTGGAGCTAAAGGTTAAGGGTTAAGAGAACATAGACTAAAGATAAGAGTCAAGATAACTAAGAGGGGGTATTTGTTTTACTTTGGCTTTTCAACTGAGATTGCTTCGTTCTGCTGCATATTCATTCCTTCCCTAATGGATCTGTATCACGTTGTTTGGTCTGTTGCAATGGTGGGAGAAAAACAACCACTTCTATTAAGATGAGGGAAGCTGAAACTAAGAGAGTTTTTTGAAGGAGATGAAGTGATTACTTAAACGGATAAAATTTAAGGTGAGTTTAATTTATATAGTTAATCTTATATTTGCTGAACTTGCCAAATCCCTATGACATCACTTTTCATTAACTTTAAAAGCTATTCAGTTTCAAGCTCTCGGGAAAACATGAACACACTTACCCAGCAACAGGATGAACTACTATTGATCGTGGGTTATTTAAATTCCGGATTATTTCGCGTCTCGATTTATCAGCTAGCCTCATGACACTCACGCTCCTGTAAGAAAGGTCTGTCCAATAGAGATTCTTTGAAATCCAGTCAAAAGCCAAACTTTCAACACTTTCCACCCTGTTAGCTGTGAGAATTTCTCTTCCTGTAAGTTAAAATATGAACATGGTTTAAACTAAGCATATTTTAGACATACATTTTCCTACTACTGCATATATAAAGTTCCTGTCAGAGTTGGAACACATTTCAGTAACATTCAAAATTCTTCTTCTTTGTGTTTTTTTTTTTTTTTTTTTTAAGGATACTGAAGTACAACATGAGATGAACCTAGAATATATCCATGCCCAAAAGTTTAGCTCTCAAAGAATGGATATAATTCTGATACATAGAACCAAGAATGATAGATATGGCTTGGGTTTCCTCCCTTGTTCGAGGGGGAAAAAATTTTTTTCATTGCAGAACATCTGAAGAAGAGATACCTGAGTTCACATCCACACAAACACCTCAGACAGCTCTGGTAAGCTGACACTGCCAGGTACGAGTGGGGATATCTCTGAGGTATGACCGCCCAGCCCTCTCATCAACAGCTTTTCATAGCCACAGAGTTGCCAAGTTTGGAAAAGACCAGCAAAGATCCCAGAAAGGAAATCAGAACTAGGTAAGGGGTGGGGTTGGGGAGGAAATAAAAAAGACCACTTTCCTTTTTATGAAATTTTTATGACTTTTCCCCTCTTTTCTATTTTCTCGCCATAGAAAATCTAAATCAGAGTAAACAATCTCACCTCTTTCTTTCAAAGTAGGAAATACAACCCTTGTGCTTTCTCCACTCATTTTCCAGAAAATTGTAAAACATTCCACCAGAACAGATTTAGAAAACACAATATTGTTAATAGTACTACTAATAATAGCTTATATTGGGCACTTACTTTGAGCCAAGAAATGGCCCACATACCATTGTACAGATGAGAAAATTGAGTCATAGAGAAGTGGGAACACTGCCTTCAAGGTATTTATAATAAAGTGAGAGAGAGGGGGAAGGATGCAATTAATGTGATGGAGGTATGCACAGGATGGTATGAGAGCTGTCTCTGAATGGAGCATACGGCAAGATGGAAATGTAGAGAAGTTTCCCAAAGGAAGCAGTGAATGGGGGGGGCGGGGGGGGCCTATATGAAAGCAAGAACTGGGGGGGGGGGGGGGGGGGAGAGAGAGAGAGAGAGAGAGAGAGAGAGAGAGAATTTCACATGTTTCAGAGCATGCCTGGAGGTTAATGAATTAATCAGAGAAGCTAAAAAGAGTGGAAGGAATAGGGGGAGGATGGAAAAGGTGAAATTGTCATGTTCCTGAGGCAGGAGGTATGTGAGAAATGGGATAAAGGTGTCTGTGTAAATATATTGGTTTTGAGGTCGTTGTGGGATGCCCAAAAGGTAATTGGCATTATGAATCTGAACCTCAGAAAGCTTGGGTGGAGATTTTCATCAACACCTGCAAGAAGCAGCCTTCCCAGACCTTGCCTTCATTCTCCAGGCGAGGGGAGAAGACATTCAGTAAATGCCCTATCAGAAGTCTCCCCACACTGATTTATAATTCCAACATAGATGGCAATCAAAGACATGGAAGGTCCTTTAGTAATGGATGCTGCTTAAGAAGTGAATGCAAAATTTTACTAAGCAAGTTATATTTATTAACCTTATTATTGAAAGCAAATTTCTCACCTGTGCCGTCGATCTTTTGTTTATAAATCATGTCTATTGATGTATCTGAAAAAAAGAGTGTTTTTTCCTGGGCATCAAAATCAATTCCAATAAAGAAAGAAGGATTTCCTGTCACTGGAACCATGACATCCTCCTGGGTAGAGATGTTGAATGGGATCCCTCGCACAGCCACTTCAGATGAAAAGATCAGGAATTGCTTAACAGCTAGAGAAAGGAGGACACAGCATGGTCAGCCACAGCATGATTCTTACCCTCTCTGAATTACATACAAATTACTTATACATCCATAAAGCACATTTTATAATTCTGAAATAAACAAAAAAATAAATCAGCAGCCCAGCTATCATGGCTCAGTGGTTGATTATCAACAGATGAATCTGGAAGTCAGGGTTCTATTCCTCGTCAAGGCACATGCCAGCGTTGTGGGCTTGATCCCCAGTAGGGAGTGTGCAGGAGGCACCTGATCAAAGATTCTCACTCATCATTGATGTTTCTCTCTCTCTCTCTTCCTCTCCCTTCCTTTCTGAAACCAATTGTTAAAAAAGAACTTAAAATGAAATCCTATGGGATTTCACAAGCATAGTTAAAAAGACAGACAAAGATTTTGGGTAGGAGATAAAGGAGAAAGGGAGCCCCAGGAAACCCTAGAAGTGGAATTAAAGGCGAATCCCAAGAGATAGACATGTTGCTCAAACACAGCTCTGTGTAAAAAGGGGAGAGATGCCTGCTAAGGAAGACGTCCTGTGGGCTACAGCAAGTAAAATAGTATGACGGGGAGATGGCCCAAGTCCAAGAGCAGCACATAACCCTGTGCCACCTTCCGAAAAGACAGTCCAAACCAATTTCTTACCAACACAGTGGTGGCCATCCTCATCCAGGTTGAAGCCAAAGGTGCACTTGCAGCGGTAACCCAGGCCGCCATTGTCGGTTCTGTGGCTGAGGACACAGACCTGTTCGCAGCCTCCATTGTTATCTCCACATGGATTGCTGACTAGAGGGAAAATGCACAAGGTAAAATCTCAGTTAGAAATGTGTAATTATCCCAGACACATGAAGCCACTTTTGTGCCCTGTAGGTGAAATAGAATAATGCCTTTAAAATTCAGAGACATTGCTATGGGTAGCTACTATATACATTCACCCCTAGATACACTAGCCCTCTCAATTTCACTTCTCTCCCATCTACTCTCAAAGCAGTGGTGGCAAAAAACAAGACTCCTGCAACTGGATAATTTGGGAGGTTCCTTTTCCTCAATAATTGTGTCTGCAGGCCTCAATAATTGGGAAATAACTGCTTCCCCCCATTCCCCATCCCCCCAAAAAATACCTGAAGTGTTATTTTACCATTCATAAGATATAACTATAAGTCACTGGATGCTTACTCTGTAAAACCAACTCACAATCAATGACTCTAAAAGGTAAGTAGTAGTGCCCCAATTCCACAAGCAATCAAGTCTCCAAAGGATAAAACAATTTGCTCCAAGATTATTCAGTGGCCCACCAGCTATACTAAATTCAGATCTGACTCCAAAATCCTGCAAGTTTGCAACAAACCAGTTTATACTTCCAAAAACTGCCCTCAAATACACGGACCTTGGGAAGCTCACTGTATACAATGCTGCTACACCTAAAAATGTTACATGTGCTTTTGAAATTGTCTTATTGGCTTTTGACTTATTCCTTAAAATACTCTCTTTATCATCTCAGGTGGATTGATTTGGAGAAACAACAGCCAGATATCATTCTGAGGCAAATAAAATAAATAAGTAGAATGATAAAATTGGGCAATATATTTGGTCAAGGCTCACAAACTGACTATTCCAAATAGAAATTTCAGAAATGTTTTCAGATACAGAATGTATTTTCATATAAAGTGTGTTTTCCAAGGAGAACTACATTGAAGGATATTCATCTGAATGTTTTGGTTCTAGTGGATGATTTCTTTTAAAAAAAAAAAATCAACCTAATTATATATAGTCTTCCTCCTTCAAACAGGTGGAATCAAATAGCTGACTCAAAGTGGCAAGAGTGGCAATTTAGGGGAGAATCCAGATCTGTCACTTAACACAAAGAGTTTTAAAGTGAAATGTCATTCTCTGAATGACTGTTCAATAATATTAAGCTTTCTAGAATCATAATTTAATTTTTCATATTTCCTTTATTTGATATACAAGCAAATGCAGGAACTATATATAGTCCAGTTAGTCATGTCAACCTAAAACCGTGAAACACAAAACTTACTACAAAGGACTAAACAGTGCCTATATATAGAAATGGCTCTGACAATACCTCAAGTGAGCACCTCGGTATGTCATTATCTTCTTCTGGGACTCGGTTTCCTCAACTATAATATTATAGGGTTGTATTACAAGATTCCTCCCAGTACAATGAAGATAGTTATTTTGGTTTGGTTTGTTTTCTGCCATCACCCCAGGATCTAGTCAGGATCTGGCACATTATAGTGACAATAAATATCTATTAAACTCATATCTAAGTTCCCCGCAGAGTCAATTTCAGAAGATTTAACTCTCTAGGTAACCATTCACATATTTGGGAATGCCATCCAAATCTCATCGACCCCCAATCATTAACTTCATAGCTTTGAGAAAACCTTGCTTCCAAGGCCGGTACCTAATGGTTTCTATTGCTGTGGGGCTTACCATGGGGCTGCCTGACAGGGTGGAAAACAGTCACTCCAAAGGGCCTCAGAGAAGACTGGTAGTACACTTGTGGGTTGGTCTCAGTGAACTTGTTTGCCTTCATTACAGCCATCTTTGTCCAGTCTGTATAGAATACACTGTCTTCAAACAAGCTTATTCCAAAGGGATGAGGAATGCGTGAGCCTCCGTGAAGCACAGTCTTCCTGTTATAAAAGAAACACAGCATACAATTTTTTGTTTGTTTTGATTTATTTTGATTAAAAGTCAAATTAATTCAAGCAAATGCATTAAAAACTAAATAAATTTCTTGCTACATATATAGAATTTATAGATAAAATAGATAGATTTCCATCTACATTTGATAGAAGAATTGTCATGTCTCTTGGGAAAAACCCTTGAAACTTAAATTCTAGACCCAATCTTATCTTGTTCTAGATTTTATTTATTTATTTATTATTTATTTATTTATTTATAGAAATTGCCATTTTCACACTTGGTAATTCATTTTGAGGTTGCCTCACATAGAAAAGGGCTAAGATGTGACATGTCATTTTGAAATCCATTGGTGAAAGAGTGTAACAGGGATCGGAAGTGTGGTAGAGGATGTTTTCTACATTGACTTCACACTGGACCACTGACCATTCCTCAGCAATTAGGGTGCAGGGCACTGAGTGGGAGAGTTCCACCCATAGCAAACACACAGACCTGTTCTTGATGTCATTCTAGTGCTGGGGTGGGCAACCTTTCTTCTGCCAGCGGCCATTTAGATATTTACAGCATCATTCAAGGGGCATACAAAATTATCAACTTAAAAGTTATTCTACTATATTTAGTCAAATATTTAGTTAACTCACCCCTAGAGCCTTATTTAGCAGGGCAGGCCAGATCATTTCTCAAGCCTTTTACGGCCCAAAGGCCTATCATTCCCAAACAGTGCTATACCCACTCTAAGGCTCTGCTTGATGAAACTCTAAATTAATCATACTTGTAATAAAGGCGCAGCATGCCCAGAGTTATTTAAATGGGAAGAAAACAGAAGTGAAAGGTGCCAAACAGTGCCTGTCAGGACAACATCCACATGAATGATTAATTCAGTTAGGCTATACTATTTTAAAAAGTGACGTGGAAAATAACCCGGGGGGAAAACTCATTCTTTGTTTGTTTGTTTGTTTGTTTTCTTTTGGTGTAATAAGACAAAAATCTGAGCAGCCCCTGAAAACTGAAAAGCACAATAGAACTCAAAGACTTGAAGATACTAACACTGGAAATACTATAGGAAAGAAAAAAAAGAAATCTAAGGTGGCAAGTTAGCGCACACTTTGAAACATTCAGTAATGACATGGTACGTTAAGATTGGAGAATGGTTTTCTTTTTCAGTTAGCAAATTCCAGAACCCTGAATGCCACCTGCTGGCAAAACAAGAGGCAATGACTTTATGAGACTTCAGCTGTACTCGCGAGCTTTATATCTCTTTGCTGTTTCCTCACAGCCAGTAAACTACTCATATCTTTCTGAAACTCTAATAATTTTTATCTTTTATTTTTAGCATAAAAATATTTGGATTATATAATATAATGCTGTGAAATAGAAAAAATAGGACATTTTTCAATTGCTCTTATATGACTTATCAGGTTAACAAATATTTTTTCATTCAATTAATTCGTACTCTCAATACAGGAAGCAATTTCAGTGATAAAAAGTCACAGCCTTAATGTCCAATCACTTGATTTAACCAAGTAGAGACAGTTCTAAGCACATATAATCCACTGGAAAACTGTGATACCATCCTTATGAAATATGTAAAGAAGAAAACAAAACTATAATATGCCTTTCATTGAGTAGACAATAAAATCCAGTCATTTTTAAATTTTTAACTGGTCAGTTTATTGGCTGAATGTACAAAGTAATTTATCTTGGCAATTTTAAGACCAATTTTTGAAAATACTGAAAGAAGAGGATCTAAAATAGTTTAAAAAAATTAAATAATATATAGTTAGTTCTAATCAGACTAATAAGATGAAGAAAATAGCTGAAACTGGTTTGGCTCAGTGGTAGAGCATCGGTCTGTGGACTGAAAGGTCCCAGGTTCGATTCCGGTTAAGGGCATGTATATCGGTTGCGGGCACATCCCCGGTGGGGGGTGTGCAAGAGGCAGCTGGTCGATGTTTCTCTCTCATAGACGTTTCTCTATCTCTCTCCCTTCCTCTCTGTAAGAAATCAATAAAATATATTTTAAAAAAAGATGAAGAAAATATATGCCATAGTCTATGTTCAAATATTCTGTTTATATAAGAATCTTTGAAGTGATATACTTCAGAGTCAGAATTTCTCTTTGAAATTTGAAATATATACAAGGGCAGAGTAAAATCCAATTATTTTCCACCAGAAAATGTTAAATAAATAATAAAGCATTTACTTATTAATGGGGGGGAGGGGGGGGGGGTTTAGAAAGCTTAAAGACAAAGTTATCTTTCAAAAATCAACCCTAAGGGACCCAGAGTATAATGTTCCTAGATATGTGAACTCAGGAGTTAATGAAAACAAAGTGCTTTATCTAAGAGTGAAAGAGGGGTTGGGGGGAGAAATCAAAGAACAATATTCTAGGTAATATTTAATGACTGTACTATGGAACACTAAAGAAGTTAAAACTAAGAGCAGGTCACCATGCGAATGTCAACACAAAGGTCATTCAAGCTATAATGTCAACCAAAACCTATATTTTTAAGTACTTCTTACCTTTGAGTTCCATCATAAGTTACAGTCTCAATGTAATCAAACCGCGAGTCAACCCAGTAAACACGCTTTAATACCAGATCCAGAGTTATGCCAGCAGGCCAGCCCAGCTTTGTTTTAACCAAGTCTTTACGGTTAGTGCCATCCATGAAAGCCCTTTCCACTGTAGGTCCCCCAGAAAGGCTGTCCAAATCTGAGAAAAATAAATACCTATGAGAGAAAAACAAAAGACGAAAGAAGAGTCAGTTATTTTACAAGCTTACCTGAAATAATTTTTTTTAATTTTGTTTAGATCAATGGAAATTTCCTCCAGCTGATTAGAGAACTGGGGGTATAAAATAACACAGAAATTAAAAAGCATTAAAAATCAGAGACTAAGCCGAAACCGGTTTGGCTCAGTGGTAGAGCGTCAGTCTGCAGACTGAAAGGTCCCAGGTTCAATTCCAGTAAAGGGCATGTATATTGGTTGCAGGCACATCCCCAGTGGGAGCTGTGCAGGAGGCGGCTGGTCGATATTTCTCTCTCATCAACGTTTCTGGCTCTCTATCTCTCTCCCTTCCGCTCTGTAAAAAAATCAATAAAATATATATATATTTTTTTAATCAGAAACTAAGAAGGCCAATCAGGAAAGGCAACAATTCCAAATAACAACTACAAAACTGCACTAATACGGTAGCTTAAAAATTCATATCCTCCCTCCTAACTTTCTCTCCTGCCCCCTGGTTTTTTCACTTCTATTTTTTACACCCAGGAAAGCTTACAAATATATTTTAAAATAGTTATCAAGCCATTTTCCTCCTTCATTCTCTATTCTAAGGCTTAGTCTATAGAACATATCCACTTTCAAGGAAGAACAGCAGATATCAGGAAATAGGAATGAATAATCACCAATCACCAACACTTTAGTAGCCTCAAGTTTATTCAAGGTTCCTAAGATAGCTGAGAAAAAAAAACAAAGAGAAATCTATGTTTTTTATAACTGTTCTGAAATGTGGAGATAGGAATATTTGGATGTATATCTGGAAAAAGTAAGCATTATCGGTCTTACTAGGTTGATTTACAGTAAACAACTTGCACTACATTATTAACATTGACATCCCAACCCCAGTCTGTAACAAATAAAGAAAGAAAGAAAGAAAAAACAAAACAAAACAAACACTAAAAGGGATAGTTCAGATCTTATTTCCCCGATTTAAAAAACTTCCAATTCTACAGCCAATTCATGATCATCTTAATAATAGTGAAATAAAAGTAATATTTAGTTTTAACAATATTATTAGATTGAGTCAGAACAGAGTCTAATCTCTCAGCCAAGCGAATATGGCAAACATTAAGAATAAAATTCATGCTCTAGCTAGTTTTGCTCAGTGGATAGAACATCAGCCTTCAGACTAAAGGGTCCCAGGTTCGATTCTGGTAAAAGGCCATGCCTGATTTGTGGGCTTGAACCTCATTGGGGGATGTGCAGAAGGCAGCCAATCAATGATTTTCTCTCATCATTGATGTTTCTCTTTTTCCCTCTCCCTTCCTCTGAAATCAATAAAAAAAAATTTAAAAAGAGTAATTCATACACCTAAAACATCACATTTTTTGTATTCTATATGTTTTTAGATAACATATCCTCAAATGAAGTTCTACTTAGACAACTCCTTTACAGCTTCTATGAACAGAAAAATAAAGTAAACATGGGTTCTAGAGCACAGAGCCTAAAAACAAGTAACCTTCATTTAGTCCAATGAATGTCTTATGTACGTATAGGGAAAGAGACAAAACTCCAAAAATACTGGAATCAGTACACTTTTACATTACTTACCCAACAGTTGGGTCCAGGGCAATTCCTCTAGGATGCCCCAAGTTTTCCGTTATAAGGACAACCCGGTGGCTTCCATCCAAATTGGCCATATCTATGCGGTTGACCTTGGTCTCCACTATATAAAGTTTATTATTGACCCAGTCCACAGCCAGATTCTCAGGATCATCAATAGAAACATTGATAACTTCTTGGATATCTAAACCATTAACATTAACTGAAAAAACCTGAAAGAAAAACCCAGATTATTATACCTCTTAAAAATTCTATAGTACAACTTAATTGAATTAGAATTTTACTAATAGAACAAGGAAATATAAGAGAGAGAAATAAAATTCCATGTAACTCTTTAGGAGTCTAAAAATTGTTTTAAAAATCACCACCACATTACTCAAAATTGAAGTTAAATCCATCACACTTTCCAGATAAGTCGGTATAATAAAAATTTGGCTGTTAGTCAAAATACTGTCAATATTTTTACCCAACTCTCGATTATGATTCCATTTAGAAGATGAAGGTAAAATCTGATTTTTATCATATGGGATAGCAGAGTACTTTTTACATTTTGAATGATCAAGTTTCAAAAATTACTACCAAATATCTATCCAGTTTTGAAAGAATGTCTACTATTTCTTTTAATTAGGCTTTTGGACTCCATTTCAAATAAAATTAAAAGTTGCTCAAGGCTAATCCATATAATAGACTGCTTTGTTTAAAGTTCCCATGTAATAGTATAGCATGGAAAAAGGTGCTGATTAACATAAAATATCTCAAGGGCCTTTTTTGTTAGAAAACAAAGAAACTTTTCCCTCTTCTCCCCCCAAAGTAAAAAGCTATCAACACTTTGTGCTTGGGGTTCTCTCAGCTCCCAAGCTATGCTCCTGAAATTTCTATTTACCTTATCTAGCACGGTGTCAGTCCAAAAGATTCTTTGTTGCTGATAGTGAAAATCCACACCCACAGCCACTCCACGATTTTGAGATGCTACCAGGAGCGTAAACAAACTTCCACGAATATTACCAACTAGCAAATCTTCACCGTTGGAGAAGATAACATAGGCATCATGAGCTAAATGTGAAAAAGGAAGCCATTATCACTCCTTCAAATGAACAAATTTGATGATGTAACTTATAATTAATATGATTTTCTGCTGTTTCAAATATGTTCTTCTATATATTTATTTTAAAATAAACTTCTGAAGCAGACATATGGGTGTCACTCTGTCCATTTTACAGATGGGAAAACTGAGGAACAAAGGAAGTGTCCAAAGTAACAATAAATTAGGAACAGAGTCTGCCAAGATTTCAAGTGTCCTTACTGCTAATCCAATACACAGACTCATTTTAAGAATTACTGGGAAATCACATGGCAATGATGGAGCTAAATCTTCTATATTTATATACCCACAAACATGCAAAACCAGTAAGAGTATACATCATGGTTCTATTTACAATAGCAAAGGAGAGAAAAAAAAAGAAAGAAAAAACCTCTTAGACACAAACAGTATGGTGGTTACCAGAGGGAAGGGGGTGGGGCAAAGGGGTTATACACGTGTTGATAGAAGATGACTTGACTGGGGAGGTGGACCCACAATACAATAAGTAGATCATGTTGTCATAGAAATGTACACTTGAAACCTACATAATCATATTAACTAATGTCAACCCAATAAACTTACTTTTAAAAATTCTTTCAGCTTAAAAAGTGCTTTCAGCTTTAAAAAAAAAAAAAAAAACTGATACAAAAGTCCATCAGTAGGAGACTAGTTAAATAAATGATGTACATCCAAACAATGGAATATTAGGTCACCATTATACTACTACTAGGATGAGAAAGAGCTCTCTGCATTGATATGGAAAACTCTTGAAAATATACTATGTAACATTAGCAAGATGCAAAATTGTGTGTAGCTTACTATTATATATATAAAAATAAGGTTAAATATCTATATTTGTATATTCTTACTTATGCATTTAACAATCCCTAGTATTGAAATAAACAATGATTATCCATGGCAAAGTGGAAATGAAAACTGGGCATAGGAGAAAAGATGAAAAAGATATTTTACTATTTATTTTAATTCTTGCAATTAAAATTTTTAGTGTGTGAATATATTATCTATTCAAAAATAATTTTAAAAATCAGCTGTACCTAAAAATTAATGCACAGCAAAAGAAATGTTTCTACTCAAAAAAACTACCCATTCATCAATGATGTGAGCAGATAATTAAGTTTCAGAAGGCCACCAAAGGCACTTCAAAATCAAGTTGGGGGGCAGGACTGAGAAAAAGAGTAAAGTTGAAATCTTCTCACCCAGAAATTCATAGTGACAAAAAAATACTCTGGGAGGGTTATCTTTTTTAACAGATTTTCCCCAGGGTTTTTCTCTATTATAGTACTCTTGGACTGATTCCAACAAAACACCGAGAAACAGGGCATTCTCACAAACAGTAATCCAAATTTAGCAAGTCCATTTTCAACTAATCCCTAAATTTTGCATAAACAATGCCAAAATTATTTCTATAAATACTTGTCACCTACATTTGTGGTAGGTAGAATAGACTAATTAAAATATAGATGCTCAAGTAGGTCAAATGTAGGCATAAAATTTATTCCACAATTAAATGTGGTGGGTGACATAATAGTCCAAGCCCAAAGTGAACAAGCAACCAATAAAAAATAAAAAATAAACTATTAATGATCATCATTAATTCACAAATTAGTCCCTAATAATTGAAGTGGAAATTCATGTTGACTCATTCTTCCAGCAGCAGGCACCACTCTTGATTTGTGATGATTAATCCTTCCATCTGTATAAATGCTATTATTTCTTTTGTCATCTGTTCTGGAAGGAGGATATTAGCCACAAGTATTGTGTTCAGAGATACAAGTGTCCTTCTTTTACTCACAGGAAGTATTGGCTTTGCAATGCCGCTCATGCTCCAAGATATAGCCTTCTGCACAGTGGCACTGGTGATGGCCTTCTCGGTCTTCACACATCTGGTCACAAACTCCCCATACCTGGCAATCATCAAAATCTGCCATATGGGAAATAAATATTGGCAATGATGTTTACTCCAATGATGACTGGAGTGCCAACCTATACACCAAAAGGTTGTGTAACCTCAAGTCTAGAATCGTCTAGATTTCTGGATCTGATTATATTTACAGCAAATGTCAGAGTTTTGAATTGGATTCTACCGCACCTGCTGATGGCCCACTATCTCATGACTCCTTAATAAGAAAGTCATGGGAATAAGCTAATGGTCCTGTTTTCTCAAATATAACGTGCCAGAATATTTTTCTTTCCAAGGATTGTAACTAATAAAAAAAATTCACCCAATTTGAACATGACAAGATAAAAGGACATGTGACTAAATAAAAAAGGCTTCATTGATCTATCTCTTCTGAGCCCTCCCCTCCACCCTGAGAAAAAAGCACCCAAGGCTTCGCCTCAGGAGGAATGAAAGTACAAGACATTCACCCTCAAACTTCTAGAGTGTCATGACCTTGTCTGGAATGCAAGACAGATGAGACTGTGCGTAAGGGTCTGAAGTCACTTTGGAGAAAACCAAAAGTAGAAAAGACATAACGAGAATTTGGGGGTGCAAATACCCTTCCTATCATGTGTGTATAAATAAATAAATCTCTGTCACTTTTAGTGACACAAAACTATATTCTCCGTTTGCAGAAAAATAAAGGCTAATTAAAATCCATAGTCAATTAAACCTAAATGCAAGAAAGTAGATTTAAGTGTTTTTCTTTTTAATCCTCACCTGAGAAAATTTTTCCATTGATTTTTAGGGAGTGTGGAAGAGAGGGAAAGACAGAGAGAAACATCGATGTGAGTGAAACACACCAATTGGTTGCCTCCTGCAGGTGCCCTGACCAGGGCCCAGATCAGGGAAGAGCCTGCGACTACTGTACATGCCCTTGGCCAGAATCAAACCAGGGACACTCAGTCCACAGGCCAATGCTCTATCCACTGAGTCATAAACTTAAGTATTTTCATGAGCATAGGATAGGCAGTGAAAACAATATAAAAAAACTAACATTGCTTTACAATATCCACCTCCCACCCTGTTACTTTTCTTTCCTTTTTATTCTTTGTGCCTTCCAACTAACAAATACTGGTTTGAAAATAATTCAAAAATCCTTGGAAATGCTCTGATCCTTGTGGCTGTGCGAAATCCCACTATGCTGAATGACCCTTCTGCCCTAACTCTGCACCACGATGTCATTCAATCAACAAATAGCCTGTCCTGTCAATCAGAAACAATAGTCCTATAACTGCCTCAGTACATCACCGGGTCAAGACTACCAGCAGCAGATGAATGGATTCCATGTCAGGATTATTCATTTTCATTTTTTATGATGACTGAGGCATTCACGGGGGAGCCATGTCTAAGATAAAAACCTATGCATTAGGTGTTGCATAGGTTTTCAACACCTGATGCTTTAGCAATGAGTTAGCCACACAGAGGATGACAGCCATACAGAGAGTATTTGTCAAATTAAAATGCGTGAAAGAACAAACCAGAAGGATTTGAAGATGGTGGCATAGGTACTCATCACCTCCCACAACCACATCAAAATTACAACTAAAATATCAAACAACCATCTCCAGAACGCTTGAAAGCTGGATGAATGGAAGTCCTACAAGTGGAAAAGTAAAGAAGAAAGTATACCGAGACTGACAGGAGGTTGGGGAGGCATGGAACTGACTGGTCCAGCACCCACATGTGCTTTTTAAATCCGGAGGGATGTCATCTCTGCAGAGGCCGCCCAGAGAAGCAAGGGCTCCCAGCCCCATAGCAGACACCCAGCTCAGGATCCCAAACCTGGGAAAAGAAGTCCCTACAGGCAGTAAGAACTACAGGCTGTAAAAACCAGTGCGAATTGGGGCTCAGTGACACAGAGGCTGCTGGAGACACAGCTGTTTCCCTTAAAAGGCCGGCACTACAAACTGAACTTGTAAGGTCTGCTTCCTCTGAGCTCCAGCACCAGGGTGAGGCTCTGGAAGAAGCATACAAGGAGGAACTGGGTTATTGGGGCAGGAACTCAGGGGCAGCTTTCTCCGGGATAAACATGCCCACAGGAATCATTATTCCTATGCTGGGACCTACCAAGTCCCAGGGCTGACAGTCATTTCTATTTACTCCACCCAGTCTATTCCCTAAGATTCCACCTCATCCATTTAAAACCCCACCCAAGCTGTGTGCAGCAGCTTTTGCATATGAATGGCCTGCCATACTCAGGCTGAAATCTGTCAAACAAGCTGCAGATGGGTCAGTAAAAGGCCCAATACTAGCACCAGCACCAGCCTGCCTTACTTCATAGCTGGGCCTCATCTGGGCACTTCCAAAACTAATACGAAGAAGAGGAATTTGCAGATCTCTCTGTAGATCCTGCTGGGTGGACCCAAGCAGTGGCTAATTTTCTACCTCTCTGGAGACCCAAGAGTCAGTGTACCCAGTGTTCAGTGTCAGACCACACCAGATTACAACTCTACACATCCATAAGCACCACACTCAAGGGGAAGATTCAGTGAGCAATAAAGCCTCACAAACAAGTCCAGCTCCATAGAGGTGTCTCCTGTACAATAGCTCACCTACTGTAGTCACAGCTGCTCCTCACAGTCAATTGGCCTGGAAGTCAATTCCTCCCAGAAACACCAACAGAAATCAAGTCTCAACTATAACAAGACTGTGCTCACAACCCATAAAGGGGTGCACCTAGAGCTCCCAGCTTAGGTGAATGGGGAGGCTGAACCACTGGGACCTACAGGACACCTACTACACAAGGCCACGCTACCAACTCAAGCAGACATAGTAGTTCTACATAATACACAAAACAAACACAGGGAAGCAGTCAAAATGGGGAGACAAAGAACCATATCACAAATGAAAGAAATGGAAGAAAGCAAACTACTGGATATAAAGTTCAAAACCACGGTTATAAAGTTACTCAAGAATCTACTAGAAACCTTCAAAAAATGAAAAAGAAACAGTCAGAAATTAAGCACATATTAACTGAAATAAAAAAATAATATACAGGGATTCACTGTATTATGGGGGTGCCAGAAAAAGAGAGAAAGCAAGATACTAAAAACATATTTGAAGAAATAATGGCAGAAAACTTCCCCTACCTGGTGAAAGAAATAGACTTACAAGTCCAGGAAGCACAGAGAGTCACAAACAAGAGGAACCCAAAGAGGACCACACTGAGACACATCATGATTAAAATGGCAAAAAGAGAATCTTTAAAGCAGCAAGAAATAAAAAAGTGAGTTATCTACAAGAGAATGCCCATACAATTGTTAGCTGACTTATCAACAAAAACTATGTTGAAGTGGCAAAAAATATTCGAAGTGATGAATAGCAAGACTACAATCAAAACCGCTCTATCCAGCAAAACTATCATTTAGAATTGAAGGTCAGAAAAGTGCTTCACAGACAAGAAAAAGCTAAAGGAGTTCATCACCACTAAACCAGTATTATATATGAAATATTGAAGTGTATTCTTTAAGAAGAGGAGGAAGGAAAAGGTAAAGATAAAAATTTATGAACAAAGTGACAACAAATACATACCTATCAACAACTGAATCTAAAATTCAAAATAAGCAGAATAAGAATCTAATGAACAAAATAAACTGGTGAATAAAATAGAATCAGCGGCATGAAAATGGAACAGACTGATGATTCTCAGTGGGAAGGGATATCAGGGAGTGGGATGAGATTAAACAAAGATCTTATATGCATATATGCATTACCTATGGACACAGACAATAGGGTGGAGAAGGCCTAGGACAGGGCGGGAATCAGGAGAGAGGGGTAACGGGGGATGGGAGAAAGAGAGGGACATCTGTAATAATCTCAACAATAAAGATTAAAAATTAAAATAAAATAATAAAAATAGATTTAAAATAAATAAATAAAAATTAAAAATCATTTTAAAAAGAGTAAACCAAAGCAAATCTAAAAGCTCAGCTGAAATAACTGTTAACTGGTTTCTTAATGTCATGTGTTGAAACTAATGAGTTATCTTTACAAAGAGTGCAACATATAGTCTTATTTGAAGTAAATATTAATTTAGCTTCAAAACTAAAGGGCAACAGATACATTCTTGAAGGACAGGATAGGTCACAGAAAAGATGGCAGGGGCTCACATTCACAAAGGTCCTCAAATGTAGTCTTCTGAGCTGGTCACCAAATGAGGTTATCTGTACTAAAGTCCCAGGCACATACTGAAGGAAATGAAAGATGTTCATCATGGAACTTAAAACCAGTGCCCCCAAATCAGACCACACTGCTTCCAGTGTGCTATGAACTAAAGGCTTCCTATAAATCCTGAAAGTATCTTGTGTATCATATTGCAATTTTCTGTATTATATTCACTAATAGGTTCAATATAAAAACCATACTCTGGTGGTTTTTCATTTCTTAATGGCTGCAAAAAAAAAAAAAAAAAAAATGAAGTGGCCTAGATTTCTGGCATATAAGAAGTCCTAGATACTTGGAAATATAACCCAAGGTTTATCGTGGACCTAGATCTTGGGGAAAGATGTTGGAAATTGTGTTATCTGGACTCCATGAGAAAAAGAAGCCTGAGAACAGGTTGTGGGGATCACAAGACTGAACTATGGATTCTGAAAAAGTAAGTCATTTTTAATGAAAAGATATAAGGCCTATCAAGTTCCAACTGCAAGGCAATCTAGCCCCAACTCCTCTTTGGGGATTGAGAGAGGAAAAATAGAGAAAAGCTGATGTAATATTGAGAATATGGCCTCTGGTATTTCTATAGGAATTCCTTTTCTACTAAGAGAAAGAGGCAATGCCTGGACAACTATAAGGCTGAAAATTAGATTGGCAGCTGGGTGGCAGTCAAGTGAGATGGAGAAGCTGACATTTGCCAAAGACAAAGGAGCAGCCTACACTAACGGATGAGCTGCCTCACGGCAATGCCAGGGAGCACAGGCAAGGGTTCCAAAGTCAGCCACCCACCCAAGAAAGAAGGACATTCGTGTCAAAAATGTTTTTAAATTTCTTAAGCGCATCCCTAGTGTAATGATAATGATAAAACACAAAAAGCGTTCTGCAATCTCAATTAATGCCAGCTGAAGGACATAATGGTTTATTTATAAAGTGTTTTGAAACTATTAGAAACTTGGGGTTTCTTAGACAATTCTGTTTACCCTCTAAGTCTTCAGGATCTCTCACACTGATCTACATAAAGCACTTGATCTTAAATGTCTTGTTGAATATAGTTAAAGGAGCAATCAGATCATGGGCAAACTTTGGGACACCGTCCGTGACATTAGAAACCTAAAAATCCCCACTTTGAACACCACAAGGACAACCTCAATCGGATTGTTTCACCAGACAAAAAAGAAAGAAATAAAATAGTCCCTTCCTCTCTAAAATCAATAAAAATGTATTAAAAAAAAAAACCACAAAAAAAAAACCACTCCATATTGTTCAGGTATTCTGCGAAGGCTGTTGCTCTTTGTTATACAGACCATCACTCCTACCCACAAGCACAAACTCTTTTCTTGTCCAAGATCATAGACCTCATCAGTGTGGCAAGCACCCTGATGAAAGAACACGTGTCCCCACCGGTCACTTACCGACACATTTTCGGGTGTTATTTTGGTCCACAACATAACCAGGAGGACAATAGCACGCCCCTCCAAATGGTGCCATGTGGCATTGATATTCACAGCTCAAGTAAGGACACAAACTCACATCTAAACAAAGAAAAACGCTTGGTTAACTGAATGGTCATCTCATGGTGATGGGAAAAAATTTATATTAAATTAAATTTTTCAAGAAAAAATAAATGAATGGTCATTTCTGAACAAGACTCATTCACCTGAGAAGTAAGTACTGCTTCTTTCAAACATAAAAGCTAAGTAACCATGTAGTCAAAGCACAGAAAGTCTATCACCATTCAAGCCTAACTGCAATTTGTGGGACAAAAGTTCAATTCCTATTTTTGAAGAAGTTATAGGTCATCATAAGAGCCATTTATGGAAAAATCAGGTCATAAATCTATCTTTGTCTATATAATACAAAGGGTCAAGAATTCCCAAGTGACAGAATTGAAAATAACATAAAAAATATTTACTGTGGCTATAGAGTTTCAAGTATTAGAATTTCAGGTGAGTACTTTCTTTCTGTCAATTTTATTTTCTATTTCCTATTTTATACTATTCATTTTTGTTTTGCACTGAGACTATATATCTCTTACTAATTTTTAAAGCTTTTCAAAAGGCGCCTTTAAATAAAATGTTGTGAAGTGGGGAGAATGCCCTGTAAGCCTCTGCATATTTAAACATTACATGTCTTTTTCAAGGAGGAAAAAAAAAAAAGAGGCTTTAGGGTTATAGGTACATAGTTGCCTCTAGGCAAATACTGGATACTTTAGAATGCACCATTGATGAAATCAAGATCATATATTGTTATTCTCTTACAGGACAGTCAGCTGTCCAGAGTTCATGGGTTGATGGTGGGGTGAATATTCTACAGCAACAGAAAAAGCAGAAAAACAACTAACTCAAGTATATATCCCAGGAACCAGAAACTTCTTTTTTGAAAATAATCAGACAAGACTTTTTTCATAATTATAAGCGAGGGAATAAAATCTACTTTAGAGTCATTAAAATTGCTATTAAAATCATTGTGGCTGGGTAGAAGAAGAAAAAAAAAAAGCTGCAAGATATGTGAAGCACCTCTATCAAGTGATGGAGCCTATTTCTTCAATCCATTGACACAGTACTTGGCCAAGTGACTTGCTTTGGCCAATAAAACATGATATTGGCAGAGGCTTAAAAAGAGCTTGCGCACTAGGGTTTGCTCTTCCTATCACCATGTAAACAAGCCTGGACTAGCCAGAGAGCTTTTATCGCAACGTCCTGACAAGGGAGTGAAATGGTCTAGGTCAGAAGAACTGCCCAGGCAACCCACAGAACTGTGAGAAATAATAAATGTGGACTTAAGCCGCTAAGTCTTGGAATAGCTTGTTATGCAAGCACCAAATGATATTCTCTATATTTGGGATTCTGTCATTAAAAAAAAAAAAAAAAAAAAAAAACTGAAACACGTTTTTACCTGAGAGATCCCCAGATAAATTTCCATACTCACCACAACGCCGGTGCGCAGTGGCATTGCCTTCATCTTCCCCTGATGGGCAATCTGAAATCCCATCACAGACTTTTGTAATTGGGATGCATTTTCCAGACTTTGGACAAGCCCATTCACCTGGGTAACATTTATGAAAATGATGGGGACTGCTTTCTGTGGAGAGAGGGAAAAAGAAAGAAACTTATAACCACATGAGAAATGGAGGCAGTAAGTTTTACTTTAACCCATGGTTAAGAGAGGATATACTAGTAGATCCGGTAGAAGTCACAAATGGCCTATATAGTTCCTAATTCTAATGGTGAACTTTTTTTGAACTTCTAAAGACTGGCAAAATGGAATTACTTTAAGTTCTGAGGGAGGCAGCCCCCCAACCAGGTTATGAAAGTAAGTTGCAGGCATGGATCTGGGTTATCAACAAACTAGATGATGAATCACCCCTAAAGGAAGATTCAGTTACTTAAATCGTAAATTACAGAAGAGAAGCTATTAAGGTAACACCAGGATTTCTGAGTTTTTATTTTGTTATTTTGGTTACTTATTTCCTGAGGGAAACGTCAACAGTGTAAGAAAAACTATAACTCAAATGTAGGAAGACTACTCGTTGGGATACCAAAATGTGAAACGAGTGGATGTGTCCAGAACAAGCATCGCGCCTGCTCTATCTGGGGCTGGCACAGTATAAGTAGCTTGCTTTATGGTGTGGGTGATAGTAACTTCTGAACTATTAGAGGTATAGCAGAGTGAAGAGAGTGACTATCGGCAATTTCCTTCCCATAGAATCTCTGAATGCTTCGCTGGAGAGTAGCCCCTCCTGCAAATACCAACCCCTGGCTCCATCTCTCATGGTGCCTCTTCCACCACTGGATGTCATGCGCTCATTATTGGCAAATCAGATTTTAAAAACAAAACAAAACTGAACTGGACTTTTACCAAGATTCAAAGTCATTTTTAAAGGGTAGGTCAAAGACAAATCACATTTCCCCATTTTCCCTCCTTCTCCATCCTACTCCTGTGCTATATAAATCTAGTTAAAATAAGCAGTCTTAAAGGGGAAAGAGTAAGCTCTAGAAGGGGGAGAGACTACCCTACTGTATTGCCTTAATAGTAGAAGGGAAGAAATTATAATTTATGCTATATCTGAGTTCGGGGTCTTTTTAGTGGAGTCTCTTGCTTCCCTACCCACTAAGTCCCTTAAGTCCCAGACAATCCTGATACCTGCTTGACACACAGATAACTTTCAACAAGGAAAATTGGAAAAAACAAGTTCTGGAAACACTTTAAGAAAACACTTTTCAATGGGGATCTCTTACCACATCCATCTTCATCTCCATTATCTGTGCAGTCGTCGTCTCCATCACAAACCCAGTCTTGATTAATGCAGCGGCCATTGGGGCACGTGAACTGATTGCCTCTGCAGGTCTGGTAGGCTGGAAACAAACCACAGCTGTTCTCCAAAGGCGCAAAGCACTCGGAAAAACTCAGAATGCTCACCCCACTGCCTAAACGGAGCTCCCAGAAACTGAAATGTCTTTATCAATTTAACTACGTACTTTGAAACAAAAATGAAGAAAAGAAGAAAGAGAAGGAGGAAAATGGGGAAAAGAAGGGGCAAAGAGCAGCTCTGGGCCCAGGAGGTGTACTCAGGTGCTGGTCGATGTTTCTCATGAATAAAACAAGGACAGCATACTCTAGGTTAACACAGAACAGAGAATACAAACTAATAAAGATGCTACAGACATGCCAATATCTAACATTCTCCAACTTTACCACAAGCACTGGGATTGCTATTTAGGACCAAATGATTCTCAGTCACCTACTCCATGATGTCGCATTCTTCTTTAATCTGGTCTCTAAAATAAGCCAAGGCACCGGAAAGGAAATCAGGCATGGCTCATTGAAAACAAGGGTGATATTGAAAATATTGGATTACCCCTAGGGCATAGATACCATTTCATCAAAATGGATATGAAAAAAAATCATAGATTTTAGTGAATAAATGACCACAAAAAGCTGGCAATTTATTGGAATTAGTAAAACACAATCTTCAAGCTATATATTCCAATAAGGTGAGTCGATAGGTGGCAACAATAAGAGAGAGATGGCTTGCATTGCAAGCAGCAGCATGGAAGGAAAAGTAGATTCAGAGTGGCAAAGTGGAAACAATGAAAGCCCCCTGCATCACCATAAAACTCTCTGACCCTCCAATTTCAATGCGGTAAGAACATCAAAGTAAAGAGGAAAGTGAGGACCATTGCTATTCGGGACCTTCTTCTCCTTTCTCCCACTGGACTACCCACGTTATCAGACCAATTTCTGAGGTCTGGGTAGCCTGACAGTCCAGTGATACAGAACACCCTGTACCACTGTAGCCTAAGGAAAGAATGCAAACTGTCCATCAGCAACCCTTCCACTGCACACAGATCCTTAGGAGATAAAGGAGCCCAGGTCCAGGAACACTGCTGAGGCTCATGCCATGGGCCCTAAATGAACTTCTGGCTCCATCTGCCATCAGACATAGTGACCTTTTTGTTTGAAGAGTGATACATTGATAAGATGTTGGGGGGGGGGGGGGGGGGGGGGGGGAGAAGAACCACTCCTAACAACAGGACTGGCATAAGGAAATCACCGTACTGCAAGAATGCTCATCGCTGCCGTCTTCACAATCTGGGATGTGGTCACAGACGTTGTCATGAGAGAGGCACTCCCCACTGCCACACTGAAACTGGTTGTGGGAACATCCTTCAGCTGGGACGCGAGGTTGAGAAGGGAAAGAAAAGAGAGAATTTCAATTCCACTGTAGCCATTTAAACTCTTAGGAAGACTCTGTCTCATGTTTAAAAAGAAAATCTTATTATTCAGTAGTATGCTCATAAATGTCTAAAAACTGGTTCTCCAGGGACAAAAAGACCTTGAATTACATTGTTTGCTAATTCCCATGATGTAAATACTCCCACCATGGCTGACTTCAAGCTTCCAATATGAATTCACTGAACACAAACTTGAAAAGAGATATGCGTAATTGGCCAATAGAAACCAACTTCAGAACATCTTATGTACATTACTTACTGCAGTTGTGTTCATCAGAGAAGTCTCTGCAGTCAACTTTCTTATCACATCTCTGACTAGTGTTATAGCAGGCTCCGTTGGCACAAGTAAGCTGCTCACATGTTGGGTATCCTAAAGGAATAGAAATAGTTCAAAAAACCTTAAATTAAGCTATTCCTATAACAAACACTGCTTGAGTAACTACTGTACGATAACATTAAATGCTGAGCACATATTGGTAAACAACAGACATGGCGATTACAGTTGGCCTCATGGAGACTGTGGTTGGATAGGAGAAAAATACACTGATCAAATAATGACAGAAATAGCAAATTACAAACTGGGTTATGTGCTAATCTAGGAAGTAGAGAGAGAGTGCTGTGAGGGTGCATAGTAGGGGGATCTGGGAGCCCAGGGAGTCTCCCCTGAAGAATTCAACTGCTTTTGTCATCTCAGAGATGAAGAATAAGAACAAATATTACTTATTTCAAATGGAACCCTGTTTTTACATGATACAAATAGCATCTCGGGACACTAATGTATCTCCCCACATGCTTTGGGAGGTGAAGGGCTGTTTTCTTTCGCTGGAGGATCATACAGAGAAAACAGGCCTAGAAGACAGGAGACCTGGGGCCTGGAGTACCACCCAGTAGCTATTTACTCTTACTCAAAGCTGCCCATTCTCTCTGCGTCACCATTTCCTTATCCATGCATTTAGATAATTTACTTCACATGATAAAGAACCTCAAAAGGCAGTGTGTAAGTACTTTGAAAAGAGTAATGTGCTCTATAAGCATGAAAAGTCATTAGCACATTATGTACATATGGTCACCTCACTGCTATTTAACCAGATGCTTAACCCTGGTTTTCTAGGGTGCAGTGGAAATAATCAGTATATCTCTTGCAGGAATAACATGCTGTCAGACTCTCCACTGCGCATCCCCAACTTGAAACATGTATATTTTTATGATCCCTGGCTTCATTCTGTTGGCTGTTTATCTGTTTCCCCTGTGACATAAGAAAATCCTCTGAGAACAAGGATCCTGTCTTACTCACTTTAGAGTCCCCAACACAAGGATTAGGTGCTTAATGTGCTCAAGAAATGCTTGTGGTTGCTATTAAGTTATCACAGTAAATTTTTAGTTAAAAGCTATTAAAATATTTTGAAATTCTGCCTTTAAAATTTTTTATAAACTCCTCACAAATATGATACCTTTCTTGGTTTGACTTTTCTTTTTTTTTCATTAAAGATTTCATAATGATTTTGGTTGTCTTCAGATTTCTTTTCAAGTAATGAAAAGATATGTCTTAGTTAGAATCTCAAAGAGCAGAGAGCACAGTCTCACTTTGAGGTTCAATTTTGCATTAAAAAGCCTATTTAGCCGAAACCGGTTTGGCTCAGTGGTAGAGCATCAGTCTGTGGACTGAAAGGTCCCAGGTTCGATTCCGGTCAGGGGCATGTACATTGGTTGAGGGCATATCCCCCGTGGGGGGTGTGCAAGAGGCAGCTGGTCAATGTTTCTCTCTCATCGACGTTTCTAGCTCTCTATCCCTCTCTCTTCCTCTGTAAAAAATCAATAAAATATATTTTAAAAAAATAAATAATTTTTTTAAAAAGCCTATTTAGGGTCTCACAGACCTAGACAGATTCTTCAGATGATGCTTTGGATAGTCCCAAAGTCTCCTTGAAGTACAAGCGGTACACAAATTCTCTGCTGAAACTATATTAAATTTCTCTAGTGTTAACAAGTCATACTTTTGAAAAGAATGAAGTCTGAAGTAATCTTTTTCCATTTTGTGTACATTGAAAGGAATAAGCCTAAATATTCTCATCTCCAGAAATTCAAAAACTAGTCTATTAAGCATCTTTAAGTATCTAAATTACCAAAGTTACATGTAGTCAACCATGTATGAAAGTGGAAGGTGTTTTAAAATAACTGATTAACATTTTAAATTTTTTTCTGATTTTTTTTTCTTAATAGTCCAAGAATCAGCTAATGCTTTGGGTTATTGCTGCGTTTTTATCATTGCCATGGTATGCATTGCAAGTGTGCCTTCAAAGGGTCACCCAACTTTGTTTATTAATTCTCTCTTCAAGAGATGCAAGAGGCCAGCCTGAGTCCGGCAAGCAATTCCCTTTCTCTTTTGTGCTGGAGAGCTTGTAGAGTTCGTACGTTATCTAACCTTTTAAGGGCAGCAGCAAGCAGGAGAGGAATCTCAGAAAATTCAGCTCTTTGCAATAGATAAGATATCTGTCAGGAGGGAAATTTATTTGTGCTTGGATTGTAACTAGCTCTTAAAGCGATTATTGTAGATATGAAGGATCTGGGGTAAATATGCCGGGCAGGTCTCTTGTTCTCCCCATCCTGCTTTTCAGGAATCACGGCCATAAAACTGAAAAGGGAAGAACTAAAACAGAACCCACTGACATGACTAAAAGTTTGCTGACATGGCTCATCCTCCCCCCAACAAACACCAGGCCAGCTTGATGTCATCAAGGAGGGTATGGTGATGGTCAGAGGTCAGTAGTTTGACACTCGGAATGAGGAACAAACAGCTTTCTTGTCTCCATCCTTGCTGATAACAAATCTCCCTCAGTCAGCTTAGGACCTGCTTCAGCCCCTGCCCACCTTCTGGTCTCTTCTGAGCCTAGTTAACTGAATTCACGCCATATAGGAAAGATTGCACAGAGCTACCTGACTCCATTCAACCCTGAAAATATTTGGAAATCTCTTTTTCAAGGTACTTCCCCCTTTGGAGACCTGCACAGAGAGAACAAGTCCAAATTGTTCACACTGAGCAAAGTAAGAAAGGAACTGATTCTACTTTAAAGATTTTTATTGCTAAAAATGTTAATTAGTGAGTTTCAATCTACCCCAGGAAACAAGAAGTCACATAACTTTGGTAATGGGGGATATCTAAAAAAAAAAAAAAAATTTTTTTGTTTATTTGCTTGAGACGTCTGAATTTAGTCTTGTAAAGTTTCTTCTATGGAGCAAAGCCATCATGTAGATTAAATGTCCTGCAGGATTTTAAGAGCAAGTACAATAAGAGAAGAGTTCATATACAAGAACACCAGAGAAATTCATTCTAAGTTTTGTCTTAATGAGAAGATCTACAAGTAAGAATTAACTAAGCCCAAGATCTCTGAAGTTTACCTGACACAAAAATGTGAGGACACCCTGGTACACCCTTGCTCATACCACCTTTGCCTTCTCCCTTCCTTACTTTCCCCAAATTCCAAATAACACATTTACAGGAATGTTTTCCCCAAAACTGGGAGTTGCCCCGAAATATACATATGACAAATGTGCTTTAAGATTTTTAAAGTTTTTTCTCTGCTAATGATTTGGTTTGAAGCAAGAAAGTTCCATGTTATAGGTCTGTTTATACAATCAGGAAGGAAGATGCCGTTTGAGGACCCCCAGACTTCCTAGACTGGAAATCACTCACAGCAGAGTAAGATGCAAAAATTAGGCACCACTCTTTATTATCTTGAAAGGAAGGCTGTCAATACATTCTATTGTCAGAACTTGACAAAATGGCCATAAGATAAACTGATTATAAAGAAAGAGAAGGCACCTTAAAGGTAGATTATGAAACTTACTCCAAGATTTAAAGGAAAACAAGAAATTAATGATACAATCTCTGCCCAGACACAGAGGACTTTTCAAGGTTCTCGAGTCATCCTTTGTAAGTTACTAGGCAGGCTAATCCAAAGTAATCATTTGCCAGAAAAAAAAAAAAAAAAAATTTACTAGTTTGGCCAACAGCACTTAGTTGCGAGTACTCCCCACGAAGTTATAATTATTAAATTATAATAATAATCAGTACTAGCATCTACTGAACACTATGTGCCAAAAACCCCTGAACTACTCAATAAGTATGAACTCATCTCAGTCTATAACAACCCTATGAGGTCGATACTATTATTACTCCCATTTTATAGATTTATATTTCATAGATTTCCTCTCTGTGCCTCTCTGGGGTACACAGAGGGTATGTCACTCGGAAAAAAAAAAAAAAAAGGTCCTACAAGTGGTACCTTGGCGAACCGGAACTCAGTGTGGAGGCCATCTGATTCCACAATGCACGTTCCTACACTAGATAGAACTGCTGCTCCTAAGCTTCTAAGGACGAGCAAGAAGCCAGCCGATCGGTCCGCCTCACCCGGGGGGCGCGGCCGCCCGAGGCCTTGGACCATGTCGGGGATCGCCCTCAGCAGACTCGCCCAGGAGAGGAAAGCCTGGAGAAGGGACCACCCGTTCGGTTTCGTCGCCGTCCCCACCAAAAACCGCGACGGCACGCTGAACCTCATGAGCTGGGAGTGCGCCATCCCGGGGAAGAGCGGGACCCCGTGGGAGGGCGGCCTGTTCCGCCTGCGCCTGCGCTTCCGGGACGACTACCCGTTCGCGCCGCCCAAGTGCCAGTTCGAGCCGCCGCTCTTCCACCCCAACGTGTACCCCTCGGGCGCCGTGTGCCTGTCCATCCTCGACGAGGACAAGGACTGGCGGCCGGCCATCACCATCAAGCAGATCTTACTGGGGATACAGGACCTTCTGGACGAACCAAACACGCTGGACTCGGCTCAAGCAGAGGCCTCCCTGCTTTACGGCCAGAACCGAGCGGACTATGAGAAAAGGGTTCGGGCCCAAGCCAAGAAGTTCGCGCCCTCCTCCTAAGCAGCGGCCTGCGGCACCGTCCAGAGGAAGAAGGGATCGGCTTGGCCAGAACTTGTTTCCAGCGCCTGCAGGCCCGGCGCCGCTCTGCACAGGGACCGGTCCCCCGGGGAGGCACCTCCGCCGGGGCTCCGCCTGCTGCTCATGCCCAGCGTTTCCTCCCGTCTTTTCTATGTTGTTATGTAAAACTTGCTGTTATTTTAGTATTGATGTCAGTATTCCAACGGCTGTCAACTGATAAACTGTTATAAACCTCAATGAGCCCCTGAGGAGCTGGTTCCCTTTGCTCGCGGGCGCGGCCGTGCTTCCCCGGTCAGAGCCGCACACACACACCCCCCCCCCTCCTCCCCCGGCGGCTGTAAGAAAGGACATGGGCCCGTCCCCTCCCCTGGCCTCTGTCCTTCTCTCCGCAGAACCCGGGGTAAGAACAGGACACCGGCCCGTCCCCTGCCCTGGGCCTCTGTCCTCTCCGCAGAACCCGGTGGGGTTGCTATAAGCCTCAGATCCAAAGTCAGCCAGCCTCTTGTTTTAGCATCACTTCCTTTGTGTTTATATGGCGTTTTGGCTGTGTTGCTATTTAGAGTAAATAAACTGTATATATATATATATATATATATATATATATATATATATATATATATATATAATATATAAAATAATTTTATTAATATATATAATAAAATTCTTTTACTTATATATATATATATATATATATAAATATATATATAAATAAAAGAATTTTTGTATTTGAGCTAAGCACTGGGATAATGCTCCAGAGAATGGCAGTTTTGCACCTTTCTTCTTTCTTTTTTCTCTTTATTAAGGTATTGTATGTGTACATATCTTTCCATTGCCCCCCCACGCCCATACATGCCCTCCCCCCCCCCAGAGTTTTTTGCCCATTGGTTTTGCTTATATGCATGCACACAAGTCCTTCAATTGATCGCTTATCTCCCCCATATCTCCCTACCATCCCAGCTGTAATTTGACAGTCTGTTTGTTGCTTTGCTGTCTCTGCATCTATCTTTTTGTTCATCAGTTTATAATGTTCTTTATTATCCATAAAGAAGTGAAGTCAAAAGAAAGAAAGAAAGAAAGAAAGAAGCCAAAAATTACAGAAGAATGAAATTGAATGAAAGTAAATAGAAACTCTTTAAAAGATAATATGAAAAGAAAGAGGAGTAACCCAAGGGAGAAAGTTTTTTTTTTTCTTCCATTCAGTTTCCCATGAATGTTAATGGGAAATAACTAGATTTCAACAATATTCTACTAATGACTTCAATCAGGTATAATTTAGGGCTAAGAAATAGAGTTTTCTTGGAGGACCAGGACAAAAAAAGAAAATCAATTAAAAAAAAAAAAAAAAAAAAAAAAAAAGACCACAAGGCTGCAGGAGGCTCACCTCCTTTCTATCCGCCCACCCCATCCCAGTCCCAAATTCAAGCCCCTGATGTGATTATCATCACAGATTAGTACCTATGGAATGCAACAATATATAAGAGAACAATAGAGAGGTATTTCCTGCTTCTTCCTCAAAAAAATTTGAAGTTGTTTTCAATAAAAAGCATATACATAATAAGATTTATAAAAAGGAAACAGCCATTCAATACCTTGGAAAGAGAAAGCAAATATAGTCATCCAGAGGGCTAGTAGATTGGAGTGACATCCAGTTTAGTCTGAGCAACTTTCAGGAAATTGGAGTCAAAAATGGAAACATGTTATCTAGTTTTCCTTGCTCTGCTCTCCTTGAACTACTGGGTCTTAAGTCCCAAATCTCATTCTGGTCTCTACCCACACTGACCTGATCTTAGACCCACACTAGAAATTTGCATTACAGGTGAAGTAGAAATTGCCACAGCTTTTTTTTAAAAAAAAATATTTCATTCAATGAGTAAGTATTGCATACATATGGGAATACTAGGTACTAGAGATAAAGGGATGGATCAAGTCCCTACTCTCATGGAACTTATATTTTACTTGGAACTTACCCTTGTGGAAATGTAGCAGGGTAGAATGATAAAGGGTGACAGTGAGGAGTAGCTCTCTCTGATAAGGTAATACTTGAGCAAGAACCATAAGATTTAGCAAAATAAAGGTCATGGTGCCTTGACAAGAAACTTCTCTTTCTGTCAGAAGGTTTAAAAGGTACATCTGTGATGTGCTATGTAAGATGGGGACAGTCTCTGCTTCTGCTTTCTCACCTCGAGTAGAGAGGATGGTAAGAGCATGACTAGCTGGGCAGCTTGCTTACATGTGGAACTGAATTGGAAGAACAAATATGTTTTTCACGAGCCGTCACAGTCCTCAGAGTGACTTTAACCATCCTCTCTATTCCCCTTCAGCTGTTTCCCTGGGTAGTTTCAGCAGTTAGATATATAAAGGAAAATGTTTAAATTCTAAAGAACAAAAAGTCAATAGAAATAAAACTTCAAGGACAAAGCAGCCCCAGTTGCAGAGACCAAATACTGCTGATTAGCAGCAAGAAAGCCTTCATTGTAGCAGGGATTTTACCCTTTCTTTGGCATTCCTAAGTAACAAAAGAGAAGTGCTTCAAACCAATGATAATTAGCAATAGTTTTACACCGAAATCATTCTAAAATGGTACTTGATAAAAGCAAAATAATCTATTTACTTAAAGGGAGGAGATGTACTATTTTTGAGCAACCAAAAGTCACTGAAATATATTAATGGAATGACCCATAATTGCTGCATTGTTCAGATGTTTATCTTAGACTCTGCATGAGTGGTTTTCCTTGACGCTAATCCCATTAGAAGTAAATGGACTGCAGTTTGAATCTCTCTGCTCCTTAAAAAAAAATTTTAATTGAGAATTTGTTTAATAGCAGGTACCATTTCACAGATGGCCAGACTGAAGAGTAAAATTACTTAGGGGAAAATGAGCTTTAGCCTATTTCCCAGATTATATATATTCAGAAATAGTTCTCAAACAAATAACCAAAAATATAGCAGGCAAAAAGACTAAATGCAGTAAGAAACATTTCTCCTACACCAAATTTATTTCAAGGATAATCTTTTTATTGGGAGCTTAATATCCTTGCCTTCCTCACCAACTCACCCATTCTCTTACCTCCCCTCTCCCTGCCTCCCTGGGAGGACTCTCACACATCATTCTTTGCTCTGTGAAAGGAATGCCTGGAATGGATGCAAGGTGCTCAGTCTTGGAACTCTAGGATTTGATCTTGTAAGCTTGAAAGGGTGGGGACTATAGCCTAAGGGTTTGACCTGACAGGCAAGACTATCAACTACAGAAGCAAGTTTCCTGATCCTTTCAAATAATTAGGGTAAAGAATTAGTCCTTCTTTGGAGCTTTTCTAATATCCATTACTATATTTAAGTGGTTTCTAGGTGCTTACAAGTAGTGTATTAAGACCCATTCCTATAGAAATCCTATTTCTGGGAAGTAGAAAAATATAAATCATATTCATAAGCTGATTCTAATTTTGTCCTCAAGTATTGATTTCTATGCATCATGACTGCAGAAACAACAGAATAAACTGTTATATCTCACAAAATGATTTCTAGCCAGGCCTCATTTTAATTCTTATCCATGTAGGAACATTCTAATTTTAAACTACTTATAAATAGCTGCTATATAATTAAATGAGCCCTAGTCAGGTAGTTCAGTTGGTTAGAGCATCAAGGATGCAGGTTCAATCCCCGGTCAGGGCACATACAAGAAATAACAATGAATGCATAAATATAATAAGTAGAGCAACAGATTGATCTCTCTCTCTCTCTCTCTCCCCCCCCCCCCCCCCCCCCCCTCTCTCTCTCTCATTAAATCAATCAATAGCTGTAACTGGTTTGGCTCAGTGGATAGAGCATCGGCCTGGAGACTGAAGGGTCCCAGGTTCCAGTCAAGGTCACATGCCTGGGTTGCTGGTTTGATCTCCGGTAGGAGGCATGCAGGAGGCAGCTGATCAACAATTCTCTCTCGTCATTGACGTTTCTATCACTCTCTCCCTCTTCCTTCCTCTCTGAAATTAGTAAAACTATATTTTTTAAAAATCAATAAATAAATTAAAAATAGCAAGTACCTCCATGACTAATGGATCTCAACGAAGATTAGCAATGGCTGCCAATGTCACTACTATTGGAAATGTATGCCTTATATATATAAAATATGTTACACACACACACACACACACACACACACACACACACACGAAAAAAACCCTTGCATCATCTGTTGAATAGATAGAATTATCTCAGTTCAGATTTAAACAATTATACTATAATAACAAAATCATTGAGAAATTTTAAGCATTAACTAGTTATCTGATTATTTTAAAGAACAGCTGTTAACTTTTAGGTGAGATCGTGATATTGTGGCTGTGTTTTAGTGCTTCAAAATAAAGGGGGAAAGAAGAGCTACAGGTAAGACATAATTAGCCATGAGTTGATAATTAACAACACATCATAATGATAAGTACAAAGAGATTTGTTATGTAATTCATCCTGCTTTTGGTTATGTTAAAAATATTTCATAAGGTTTTTTTTAATATATTTATTGATTTTTTACAGAGAGGAAGGAAGAGGGATAGAGAGTTAGAAACATCGATGAGAGAGAATCATCGATCAGCTGCCTCCCACACACCCCCCACTGGGGATGTGCCCGCAACCAAGGTACATGCCTTTGACCAGAATCAAACTCGGGACCCTTCAGTCCACTGAACCAAACCAGTTCTGGCTATTTCATAAGTTTTAAACAATCACTATATATATATATATATATATATATATATATATATATATATATTTGTATAGAGAGTTAGAAACATTGATGAGAGAGAATCACTGATCAGCCGCCCCCTGCACACCCCCCACTAAGGATGTGCCTGCAACCGAGGTACTTGCCCTTGACCAGAATCAAACCTGGGACCTTTCAGTCCGCAGGCCAACACTCTATCCACTGAGCCAAACCGGTTTTGGCTAAACAATCACTTTTTATAATAAAAGAGCTAAGTAACTTTCCGACACAAATAGTTTGTAAACTTACATTACTAAAGAAAAATATTCTGAGAGCCCAGGCATAGGGTTTAGATTAACATTAAAAAGTCCCACCTCCTCTACCCGTGCTTCTTGACAATCTTCATGATCTCTGTGAAATGGAGATGGCCACCACATCTGCCTTATAGTCCTGGTGTAAAAATTGTCTAATATAGTAACTGGTGCTTGGTGAGCAGCAATTCCCTTTTCCACTTCACACAAGAGCTCCAAGAGGAAAAACAAAATGAAGTAATCCTGCCCCCTACACTGGCACTTTCTAAAGTCTTCTATCCAATCCAGGCCATTCATTTCCTTCCTGTGGCCAGGAGATCAAAGCACTAACCAGGAAGTATGAGGATTCTTTTCTTAATTTCCTCTGATTTGTTAGATTTTTTTCACACTCCTCCATCACTAACACATAATAAATAAACAAAGCAGAGAGGAATAGAAAATAGTACATCATTGTAAAATACCCTTACATGTGTGAGGTTCATTTTAGGGCCACGAACCCTGAAAGGTTCATGACTTGTGTAATTCCAGAAACAATGAGCTATAAATCCGGTTCTCTTTCCTTAACAAATCCTCCTTTCACCAGTTACTTGTGCTTTAAAAAAGAAAAAAATACAAACAAAAACTTGATTAAAAATTCCTGTGCAGATATTTTATAAAACTCACTTCCTTTCCTTCATTCCTTTCTATACTAGCTGCCTGCACACTGTACCCTGCCAGCTTTTTGCAGGAAGGCCCATTGGCAAAGTCACCAGTCGTTCTACTGGTGACTTTAGACTTGGATGCAGATTATTCACATGGAATAAATCCAAACAATCTGTTTCGATGGCCTTTTCTTTTCCCTGAAGTAGCATTGCCTTCATTCCCATTGCATTTGCAATAAAGCACTCATTTTTATCCACTTG
The DNA here is from genome assembly GCF_014108245.1 of Pipistrellus kuhlii. Taxonomy (NCBI): domain Eukaryota; kingdom Metazoa; phylum Chordata; class Mammalia; order Chiroptera; family Vespertilionidae; genus Pipistrellus; species Pipistrellus kuhlii. The sequence continues at coordinate 40,857,703 of NW_023425573.1, read as the reverse complement.
TAAATAAGGAATAAAGACACGGACTGTTGGCTGGTGGTACGGGCCTCTGGTTCTCTCTTAAACTTGCACAAGGCAGAACTTTCTCCTTCTGTGAAAAAGGACCTTCATGAAGAATAATTATCAGACTTGGAACCAGAAGATGGGTTGAGCACTAGCTCTGCCACACATCATACATGCATACAGGACACGCAACACTTCCCAGTTTTAGTTTCTTTGTTCATAAGAGAGTATAATAATACCTGCCGTGTTGTCTTTGTTGAGAAACCTAATAATAACTGGAATTTATATAGTGTTTTGAAGTTTACAAAATACTGCAAAATATAATATAGTCATGTGCTGTAAAATGACATTTTGGTCATTTTGGTCAATGACAGACCGCACATAAGACAGGTCTCATGAGATTATGATGGAGCTGAAAAAATCGCCTATTGACATTGTAGCCATCCTAAAGTTACAGTGAAATGCATTATTCACCTGTTTGTGGTAATGCTGGTGTAAGCAAACCTACTGCACTGTCAGTAAAGGTGTAGTATATACAATTTTTCATTACATAATTCTTGATAATGATAATAAATGACTATGCTAATGATTTATGTATTTACTGTACTATACTTTGCTATCATTATTTTAGAGAGTACTCTTGGTTCTTTAAAAAAAAAATTGCTTTCAGTAAAACTGTGTTACACAAACAGCTGCCTCACACACCTTGTGTCTCTTGAGGGCATTATTTTCTTTTGTGCTTGAATTAATCTTGTGTTATTTGTACAGCCACGTGCTGTACAGCGTTGTAGCCTAAGAGCAATAGGCTAAATCACACAGTCTAAACGTGTAGTAGACTATACCCCCCTATGGGTTTGTATAAGTACATTCTATTGTGTTTGCACAACGAAATCACCTAGCAACACACTTCTCAGGACATATCCTCATCATTAAATGGCACATAACTTTATATGATCTACCATTATTACTAACCAAAATATTTTCTTCACTTGCCTCAATAAATAAAGGACCTTTTGTATGCTTAACAAAAAGTCCTTGACTAGTGGACTTGCTCTTTCATGACATCCAGAAACACCCTATCATCTCTAAAATTACCAGTGCAAAGTCTAAATTCTCTGCAAAATGTCTAAAGTGAAGGGAGACCCAAACAAGGGGCAACATAATCTCTTTCAAAAGAGAACACTTAATTACAAAATATACCAGAACAGAACTGTGCCAGGAACTCAGCTAAGAAATGGAGATACAAAGATAAATAGCACAGACACCTCCCAAAGAAAAATAACACACAAGGAACAAAGCATTGGAAGAAAGGTGTTGTTTTTTTAAATGTAGTGTGATAGGATGTGTTCTGCAGCATGCATCTGGGCCTGTTTGGGTCCCGACCTCTCCTTTTCACATATATAAGTATTTCTTCCATCAAAATTCTCAAACAATAGAGGAGATGTCCCATGAAAATGGGCTAAAATTTATATCTTTAGATGGAGTCATGATAACTGATAAGTTTATGATCAAGGTTTCTAACGTACATAAAATTTGTCTACGCCGAAGCCGGCAGTGGTAGAGTGTCGGTCTGCGGACTGAAAGGTCCCAGGTTAGATTCCGGTCAGGGGCATGTACATTGGTTGTGGGCACATCCCCGATGTTTCTCTCTCATCGATGTTTCTAACTCTCTATCTCTCTCCCTTCCTCTCTGTAAAATATCAATAAAATATATATTTTTTTAAAAATTTGCCTACAAATTATTCAAATATTGACTTTATAATAACTCTTTGAAGTTTAAAACATAAATTTAAGAGCAAAATAAAGGAAGTACCTTAATAAAAAAAAAAAAATAGAAGCACATAGTAAACTTCTGAATTGCGATATACCAAAAGTAGAAATGTATAAAAAGTGTCAAAAGAAAAACGTATAAAAAGAAAAGAAAGTTCTGGATAAATTCATAACTGATAGACTTCAAAAAGCTTTTTCAGACTGATTTTAATGAAACCTAGGACTGGCACAGTAGAAAAAAATTCCTATATTCCTGTATTCTAACAATCTATAATGATAAAAGCATAATATGCTAATTAGATAGAAGACCCAAACAACCTTCCAAACTATCTTCCAGACATCTTTCTGGATGAAGCCACAGTGGTGAGGGCCAAGGCAGAGGTGGTTAGGGGGCAATCAGGCAAACAAGCGCACAGTTAGGGGCGATCAGGCAAGCAGGCAAGCGGTTAGGAGTCAGCGGTCCCAGATTGCCCAACTGCCACTTTTGGCCCTATCCTGCAGGTATCCCTTTCGGAATTGGGCCTAAATTGGCAGTTGAACGTCCCCCAAGAGATCCCGGATTGCAAGAGGGTGCATGAGAGGTTGAGGGGTTCCCCCTCCCATGCACCAATTTCATGCACTGGGCCTCCAGTCCTATAAAATAAAAGGCTAATATGCAAATAGATCTAATGGTGGAACAACCAGTCTCTATGACATGCATTGACCACCAGGGGGCAGATGCCCAATGCAGGAACTGTCCCTTGGGAGTCCAGGGCCTCTGCAGCAGTGCTAAGGATGTCCTACTGTGGGGATCGGACCTAAGCCTGCAGTCAGACATTCCCTGAGGGCTCCCGGACTGCGAGAGGGTGCAGGCCAGGCTGAAAGACATCCCTCCACAAATTTCATGCATCAGGCCTCTAGTTCTACATAAACCTCAAGAGAGGCAGATTACTCTTAACTTATTTATAAGTAGTACCTTATGCACCATGATTGCACTCTCTTATTTTGGTTATTATAATATTTAAACATTATACACAGAATTCTGTGATTTATATGCCTGATCTTGTTGTGATCAGTTACAAACTGATATAGTATGCTATCATTCTAGGGAAAGCCAAATATAACACTTGTCCAAAAGCAATCTGGTAAAAAAATAAAATAAAATAAAAATTGAGTTCATAAGAGCAAAAAACTAATGACAGCAGACCTACAAATTTACCATAGTAATGTAATAAAAGTTATAATTGACCAAACTGGTCTTTGTACTCAATGTATTCAATGACCTTTCAGGATTATATGTTAATGTTGAAAGTTTCTTAAATTAAAAGATACAGAAAATTTATGTACTAATGCAGGACACACTCAGAGGGTTTTCATAAAAATAGATTTCTATCAGAACATCACCTCTAATCTACAAAAGAATCTGCCAAGAGATTTCAATAACAAGAGGCATATTGTAGGCATTTCTGTCCATCAACAAATCTAACAAGTTGCTTAAAATGCCAAAGGGACAAATGTGAAATCAAATACAGTGCAAAGACTGAAAGGGACTCACTGCAGTCTTTCTCGTCAGTTCCATCTGAGCAGTCTCTGACGTGGTCACACCTGTATTCTTTTGGAATACATTCACCATTGAGGCATGTCATCTGGTGGCTTGAGCATGTGATCCCAGCTGTGACGGGGGGAAAAATGTTACTTTATAATTACTGCCGAAAACAGACCGACCCACTGGCATTTTTTTAAGACAAAGGCAAGTAGAACATACATTGAACATAAAATTCACAGGGTCATAAGGTAATGTATGCACCCGGCTAACCCAAAGAAGGGAGCTTACAATACAAAAAGTAAAAGTATTATTATAAGGATACTACCAAAATGTCCATAGAATCATATCAACACTCAAGCATGTTAGTGTAGTTATTTTATCAACATGTATTACCGAACACAATATAGATTAGTGAAGCTGTATGATAAAGAAGATAAATAAAATAAGAATTTTGGCCCAGTCAGTATGGTTCAGTGATTGAATATTGACCCATGAACCAGGAGGTCATGGTCTTACCAAAAGAAGCTTTCTAAAAAATAAATGAACAATGACAGCATTAGAGTGAGTACTTAAAAATTCAAACACATAAACATTACCATGTGATAAATATTATGTAAAAATTTTAACAAAAATTACTGTTTTTAATTGATCATCTCTTATTCCTTCTTTCTGTTTAATAAAATAATTTCATTACAAATATGTCAAATAGCAAACAAACTTTTTCTAGTCAGCCTATTTCTGATACTTTGGCAGTATGATTTCCTATCTTCTCCCAGTACCTTATATCTGTAGGTTAAATTTTACTTCTGTTAGTAAAGGTATAATACACCAAATTTTCTATAAGTCATTTAAATGTCTAAATGCTACCCACAATTTCATGTGAATAAGATTGAAAAGCTTAATACTAGTATTTACTGAGTGGTAGTATTTATTACGTTTCCATATAATTTATTTAAGTATATACTGCCAATTTCCACATAAAATTAAAGACCTTTCTTTTTTCTTCTTTTTTTTTTTCTTGAAAAAGCAAATGATGGGTAGTCTTTTCTTCTTTTTTTTTAAGAATAGTTTATTGCCAAAACTGGTTTGGCTCAGTGGATAGAGCATCAGACTGTGGACTGAAAGTCCCAGGTTTGATTCTGATCAAGGGCATGTACATTGGTTGTGGGCACATCCCCAATAGGGGGTGTGCAAGAGGCAGCTGGTTGATGTTTCTCTCTCATCGATGTTTCTATTGTAGCTCTCTGTCCCTCTCCCTTCCTCTCTGTAAAAAAAATCAATAATATATATATATTTTTTAATAGTTTATTGATTTTTTTTTAGAGAGAGAGGAAAGGAGAAGAGAAAAACATCGATGTGAGAGCAGAACATCAGTAAGCTGCCTCCTGCACGCCCCCTACTGGGAATGGAGTCCACAACCCAGGCATGTGCCTTGACTGGGAATTGAACCAACAACTTTTTGGTGCACCTGATGATGCCCAACCAAGTGAGCCACACAATCCACGGCAGTGATGGGTAATCAAACAAAATATGAAAAAAATGAAACCTAGTGCAGCCCGGCTGGTACAACTCAGTGGTTGAGCATCAACCTATGAAGGAGGAGGTCATAGTTTGATTCCCCTTCAGGGCACATGCCTGGGTTGTAGGCTTGATTCCCAGGAGGCAGTCAATCAATGATTCTCTCTCATCGTAGATGTTTCTATCTCTCCTCTTCTCCCTTTCTTTCTCTGAAATCAACAAAAACATATTTTAAAAATAGATATTCTCTCTAAAAAACATACTGCCAGTATTATTTTAATTATCTTGGCTTTCTTCTTAATTAAACTGAAGCCCAAATCATTCTATACTTGGTGCTTAAGATTTCAAAGGGTTTACAAGGGAGCAATTAAAAATTCATTCAAATGCCCTAACTGGTATGGCTCAGTGGATAGAGCGTTGGCCTGTCGTCTCAAGGGGTCCCATGTTCAATTCTGGTCAAAGATATGTACCTTGGTTGCGGGCATATACCCAGTAGGGAGTGTGCAGGAGGCAACAGATTGATGTTTCTCTCTCATTGATGTTTCTAACTCTCTATCCCTCTCCCTTTCTCCTTGTAAAAAAATTAATAAAAATATATTTTAAAAAATAAGTTCATTCAAATGTAAAGAAATGATGAATTAAAATTACATAGTTTCATCAACCAATCTAGTGCTGGGATTCACCTATTAGGTCTAGTAATAATTAATGTCGTTTTCTAATACTTTTTTTTAAATCGAATTTATTTAAACAATACAACAAAATTTAATCAACAATATAGTTGCCGTTGTTTTCTACTACTTGTGCCCAATGCTCAGAAAGCATTTTAATTCCTCTGTTGTAAAATTCTTGTGATTTTGATGCAAAAAATTCGGTCAATGCATTTTTGAGGCATTCTTCATTATTAAATTTTTTTCCAAGAAGAAAGTTTTGCAAAGAACGAAACAAATGGTAATCAGAAGGGGCAATATCAGGAGAATATGCAGGTTGAGGGAGAACTTCCCATTCCAACTGGCGCAGTTTTTCAGCAGTGATTCTTGCAGTATGCGGTCGTGCGTTATCATGGTGAAGAATTACGCCCTTCCGATTAATCAGCACGGGTTCTTTTTCTCTTAAAGCTTGGGCTAACCTTTCCAATTGGGCACTATACACTGCACTTGTAATGGTTTGGTTAGATGGTAAAAGTTGATAATGAAGAATTCCTTTAAAATTCCACCAAACACACATCACTTTTTTCGCATGCAAGTCAGGTTTTGGCGTGGGCTGCGGAGCCTCATTTTTGTCCAACCATTGAGGCCGCCTTTTCAAATTAACATACAGCACCCATTTTTCATCTCTGGTAACAATTTGCTCTAAAAACGGCAAACGGTTTTGACGAGAGAGGAGCGAACTGCAAATTGTGACTCTTTGAATACGGTTGTTGTCGGTCAACTCATGAGGAATCCATTTTCCAAACTTTGGACTTTGCCAAGTGCACGCAATTGATTGGAAATTGTTTTTTGTGAACAATTTAAAGTTGTCGCAAGCTCTTGTTGGGTAATTTGAGGATTTTGCACCAAAAGAGCTTGAAGAGCTTCTTGATCAAAATTGGACACACGGCCTCGACCACTCTTGTCATCTAACGAAAAATTTCCCTCACGAAATTTCTCAAACCAACGCTGGCATTTTCTGGCGCTAACTGCATCTTGACCAAGAGCACTACAGATGTTTTTTGCAGCCTCACTTGCTTTTCTTCCTAATTGGAACTCGTAAAGCATGCAGTGCCGAAAATGCTCTTCATCCGCCATCTTCTTAGCCCTAGTTTTGCAACAAAAACCAAACCAAACACAAACTTTTTCAAGCAAAACTTGTTAATTGCACTTCACACGTTCTGTAGATACCATGTGTTTGAAGGTTATGTCAATACAAGTCAACGCCAAGCAAGATTTTAAACGAATGTTTGAAAACGACATTAATTATTACTAGACCCGATAGTTGTCATTACACAATCATCTACTGAGGGCCTATTATAGGTCAATAAGGGCACCAACAATGGGAACATCAAGATGATTAAGGCACAATCCCTACCCTCAAGGAGCCCTTAGCTTTGGGGAAAGGGGGGAGAACTTTAAGAAATAATTAGAAAACAATTATGAAAGTGGATTATAGGTACACAAAGAATTACAAAAGCATCAGAGAGGGGTGGCTAATTCAATCTGGCATGGAATGTGAACAGAGATAGCTTCCTTGAAGAGGAACACCTTACCTGGCTCTTTAGGAGAAGCAGCAGTTAGCTAAGCCAAAAGAAAAGAAGGAGCATATAGAAATGAGCATTCAGGCAGCAGGCACAGAAGCAAAAGGTTAGGACTCTGTGTGATATGCCCAAGTGAACCGCACAAGCACTCCCTGAACCCTCTCAGTGCCCAGAAATGCAGCCGTTACTAATAACTGCTATTGCTTTCTCTGTCATGGTAGTTCATCTCACAGTGGCTTTGGCAGCAGTCACTGGAACAGCCACCAATAATGCCTCCAACAGACCTACCTACTTGCTCCACTCAATTGAAATTAAGGGAGTTCGATACTGGGGCAAAAGAGATGGAAGGTTTGAAAGCATAGTGTGCTGCTAGATCAAAAGGACCATCCAAATGCCAACCCCTCAAATGAATACCCCACCCATAGATACCTGTAGAGGGCCCCTTGGGAATGCACATGGATGACCTTTAATTATCATCAGGTGAACTCAAGGTATAGGCAGAGCCACGCCCTGGGAACAGGTTTCCCCAAAATGTGGGAGATGGTTATCAGTACTGATTTCTTATCTTTATCCCAGTGCTTGGAATGAGGAATGAATAGGACCTTGACTTACCCAGGTCTTGATATGCTAAATCCCAGGAATGGGAGAATGAATAGGAGCTGGGCACACCCAAAACTTCTTTGACCTTAAACCTCCCTCCGAAAATCAATAAATGCACTGTGTTGTGGGTGATTGTCTCTCCATCAGAGTGGTAGCCCCCACCTGGATCCTGGCTGGTCTCTATTTCTGCCTCTGGTCTCCTTTTTTTCTTTAATTTCTTAATCCCCAGCTCCTCCACTCAGGAACCTGTTGTTTGGTTGCGGGTCGCGGAAAACAGAGAAACAGCCCCATATAGTACCAATAAATGCTTCATCTCTTTCTTGAGTGTAACATAATCCAAATGCCAAGACTGGTTTGGCTCGGTGGATAGAGCGGCGGTCTGCGGACTGAAAGGTCCCAGGTTCGATTCCAGTCAAGGGCATGTACCTTCATTGCGAGCACATCCCCAGTAGGGGGTGTGCAAGAGGCAGCTGATCGATGATTCTCTCTCATTGATGTTTCTAACTATCTCACTCCCTTCCTCTCTGCAAAAAAAATCAATAAAATATATTTAAAAAAAAAAAGACTAGGAACCTATCTAGCTATTTCCAAATTGCCAAGGTATAATTATAACCCTTCAGCACATTCACACTTTCAATCTGAGCAAGAATGCTGGCATTGTTGTATAAGGCTCAACTCAGCATTTATAAAGAATTGTCTCATTAGGTGTTGTATTTGTATCAGGTTAGGTTTTAGGTGTCCAAAGACCCAAAACAAGACTCCTCCATAAACACTTACAGCAATGTGAAGCTTCATCTGAGCCATCATCACAGTCCTGCTCATCGTCACACACCCAGGAGTTAGGGATGCATTGCTTTTTATTATGACACTGGAAATTGCCTGGCTGGCAAGTAACAGCAGCTAAAACAAACCAGAAAAAGACTCATGTCAAACGACCACCCTATTATACCAAATGCTTATTTCAAAAGCCTATATATCAACTCCTGCTCAATATATTTGATGGCAAACAGTAAACAACCCTATACTACAGTGTGAGCTTAGGTCAGATTTCACTATCCAATCTCAGCAATAGCATCACAAACTGATGATCCAAGGCAATATGAAAACAGAGAAAATAAAACAGTCAAACTCACATAATGTACAAAAGTATGACAAAAAATATTAAAATTTTATTTAAGTAAAAGCTAGCCATGGATTATTATTAAATTATCTGAAATGTTTTATAATAACTATAATAATATTAAAGCATCATGATGAATTGGAAAACTCTTGAAATTTGGATAAAAAGATACAATGACATAACTATTATTTTTACAATTTACTTGCTTTAGGTTCTTTGGCAGATTCTCTGAACCACAATGTATGCAGCTAAAATGGAAGCTATATTACTCTAACTCATGGTTTGCTATTAAAAACAAGTTAAACAATGTATGTGAAAGCACCATAATAACAACCTCTGAAGAGTTGTTGGTATAACTGTTCATTTATTCCTTTATCTCAGAATACACTCATTGCTCTTTGGGTTTAACATAAAATGAACTCAGTAAGCACAGAAGAGACAAATAGCACATGATCATGTCTCTACAAAAGAACTACTCTCTTGCTCAAAGTATGGTTCACAGACGAACATCAGCATAACCTGGGCATTTGTAAGAAATACAGAATCTCGGTTCCCACCTCAATCATATGGAATCCAAATCTGTACTTTAATCCATTTGTACATGAAAGTTTGAGAAGCACTTCTCACTCTTTCATTTTTAAAGGCACTGCCACCCAAACATTACCCCAAAGTTTGACTGCTCTGTTGTGCCACAGTATGGTCAACATTTCAAAACAAAATTACTTTTCCACCCGCTTTCCTAGTTTTTGAATGATAACCCTTCTCAGCACACCTCTCAGAACGAATAAAATTGCAGGAATGTGATTGATCGCCTGAGGCATTTGGGGAAAGCAATGGATATAAGGGTTGGATTGGTGCACCAACTGGGAAACCTTTAATAAATGACTTACTTCTCTAAGCCTCCGTTTTCTAATATAAAATTTACCTCAGAATATTGCTGAGAACTAAAGGAAGAAATACATGTGTACCAGTAAGTGATTTTTATCACTAGTTAATTTGGGGGTTTACATTATCATGTTCTTAAATAAATTTTTTTAAACATAAAATTACACTAGTTACTTCTGTGATCTCTTTATGATAATTCACACACATTATACTACATCCTTTATGTTAAAACAAACTCCTGGAGTTACAAATCACCATAATTCAGGTAGCATTGTTTTTTGTTTGTTCTTATTGGTGCACAAAAATTTCCAGAGTGAATAATCTGAAATATGTAGTCACATACTGGCTTCAGAAAACCACTTCCAAATTGGTTTCCATATCAAGGTCACATGATAAAAGGTAAAATAGAAACTGATGTGAATTGAGCCCCTTCTTCAAGGGGGAGTGAGGCAATTATTAATACCATCGGTTTTCTATTCAACCACCCAGATCTCAACAGACTTACACCAAGTCCTGTATCCATCACTAAAGAATAACCCTTTTGTTACAGCTGAAATCCCCACGAAGGACTTATGTTTCTCAAAACAGAGCTTAGAGTAGCCACGTCCCACTTACGGCAACCAACTTCATCAGAGTCATCCAAACAGTCATTGGTCCCGTCACACCTCCAGGATAGAGGAATGCAATGCCCATTTTCACAGCGAAAATGCTCACTGCCACATTCTGCAATCACACAAACAACAGGAAACCAGTTAAAAAAAAAAAAAAAAAAAAAGAAAAAGAAAAAACAACAGCAAACTATGCCACACAGATATTTCACAGAATACTGGTTTTTTTAATAATGATGAAAAATCATTCACTAATTAGTAATCAAAGGAATATATGTTATTTTATAAAATTAGAAAAACATTTTTATAATGATTATATCCTCGGTCTTAGGAAGATCATTTTTATACATGGCTGATGATTAGAGTATATCTGGAAAGCAATTCAACAGCCTGTATCTTGCCTTTTTAAAGTGCTTATTCTGTAACTTAGTAATTTTATTTCTAGGTATTTTTTTCTAAGGAACTAAAGATTTGTATTACTTAATTATTTATAATAAATAAAATTAAAAACCAACTAAATGTCCAATGAGGAAAATATCTATATACTGATATTTTAGGAACTCATTAAAATGATTATGAAGGACTGTCAAATTATTAAGATAAATATTTGTAATATAATGTAGCAAAGACAAGAATGCAAAATTTTGCCTATACCTGAGTCATATATGGAGGTGGGCAAGAAGCATAAAAAAAGATCAGTATTGACAGTGGTTATCTTTGATTGATAACATCAAATATCATGAGTAACTTTTCATTGCTTCACTGTGCGTTTTTTCAGTTCTGCACCATATATTTTTATTAAAGTGCCTTCTTACTATATTATTTAGAGCAATTTATGGTGCCCTCATTCTTAGATTCATATTAAGAGCTTTTTGTTTAAAGGAATTTGTAAGATGCCAGGTCTATAATCTCATCTCTACAAAAAAAGTTTTAAAAAAAAAACATAGGAAAGTATTTCTGCAGCCAACCAGAGTGCACAAACGTGGCACCAAAAGTTGCCACTTTTCCAAGTGGCAGTGATTATTCCATGTTGATACCAGAGAGAGTTTAACTTAAACAAGTTCATTTTGTTTAACCAATATATGCTGTGATTTTCCTGGGACTCCCCAGGGGACTAATTTGGCAGTTGGAAATCCTCTGCACTTCCCCGAATATCTGACCAGTAATCTCCTCACGCATTATGTGCCAAGTAGAAAATTTTTTAGAGTGTAGCCAACACAAACATAACTTGGAGAAGACTCAAAATTAGTCTCTCACAAACCCAAGGTGAGAGAGAAGCAATTTGGGATTTGGAAGAATAATTGTATTTTCCCCATGTACTTAACCAATCATGCTAAATTACCCATTTCAATTTTTGGCTCATTAACCCCAAATTAGGTAAATATACAGATCAATTGCCTACTCCTAAAATAAATAAACAATGTGCTATCCTGACTTGTGCAAATGCAGGCATATCAACAGCATGACATAAACATAGTTAAGTGATCTATTCCTAGGGGATATAGGCTACTTTTTCATGGAATGTTCAAATCTGATTGTCTGTTAGTGACATCCTGATTTATAATGTATGCTGCAAATGGTCAGAAACTTCCCTTGGCTAAATGGTGGTACCGAGTGGTACAGGAATACGTACACCCAAATACCTTCTATAGACTAATGCATGATGGTGGTTGGTGGTGCAGGTCTGGGGTTGGTGGTGCAGGTCTCTTATCAACTACCTTTAAAGCACAACAACCTCCCTTGCAAAAATGCCCCCTAAGGAATGTACAAATTCACTCTGGAATCCCAGAACTTCTCACTGGATTTTATTCTACAAAGCAATATTTCCATGGGAGATTAGGGGCTTTGGAGGTTTAGCTATTAACACAACATATATTAAATCACTTTTATCAATCAGGTCTATTGTTAGTAACCCAGCATATTACATTTGAAAGTTCAGAACATTTGTTTCCCTTAGTGTCTAATAACTTCAGGTTGAAGAATTATAACAACCCAAAGGTCAGTCCACTTACAAAGAGCTTAATGTCGTTATGGAAAAAAGAAAAGCATAAACTTAGAAACTAAGTATTCAGAAGAAAATTCAGGGCAATATACTGCCTGTCTTGAAAATACATATACTTAGAAATATTTCTTCTTTTTCCTCAAATTCAAGTTTATTTTTAGAAATGTTAAGTATGCGTGTGTAATCAGGTGTCTTTTGCTATGTAAAAATCATCCCAAGGATTTAATGGCTTAAAACAGCAAACATTGATTTAGCTCCTGATTCTGCTATTTAACACTAGAACAGTATTTCTTAAGCAACTCAAGTCATATTTTGAGGTCTGGTTTTTTTGTTGTTGATGGTGGTTTTTTGTTTTTTTTGTGTGTGTGTTTGGGGATTTTTTTGTGTTTTGTTTGTTTTTTGTGGGAATTTTTTTTTCTCTAAAGTACAAAATTAAACACATTATATAAAAAATAAAAAAAAACATACACACAAAATAGTCATCCAAGATATATTTTTAAAGCACTTCAAAGCCAGTTATTTAAAATCAATCACATAAAAGGTAACCCAATAGGGGAAATTTTGCAATTAACTAACTCTATAATTAGTTCCGTTTACATTTGATCTCCCAAATAGTTATATAAAGTAATATATCAAACCCAATTTACTCAATTTATCAAAATATCCATGATAAATCATTTGTCAAATTCACTTTTTTTAATATTAACTTCCATGCCTGTTATAACTCCCAAATGATTAATACTCTATCATTGCTGGATAGTCTCTTGGCAATCAACCAATATGCTCCACTAGTGTCAGAAGCCTGTCGTTCATTTTATTACAAAGGAAACATGTACTGTTAAAAAAAAAAAAAAAAAAAAAAAAAACTGCTAGAGAAACAAACCAGTATGATGAATACCAGAGGGAAAGAAGGTTGGGGAGGTAGAATAGGGTAAAAGTGGGGGAGGAAGTATATAGTGATGGAAGCAGACGTGACTTTGGGTGGTGAACATACAATACAAAATGCAGGTGATGTATTATAGAATTTTATACCTGAAGCCTATACAACTTTATTAACCGATGTCTCCCCAATAAATTCAATTTAAAAATTTTTTAAATATATTGTTATTGATTTTTTACAGAGAGGAAGAGAGAGTGATAGAGAGTTAGAAACATCAATGAGAGAGAAACATCGATCAGCTGCCTCTTGCACATCCGCTACCAGGGATGTGCCCAAAACCAAGGTATTGTACATGCCCTTGACCGGAATTGAACCTGGAACCTTTCAGTCCACAGGCCAGTGCTCTATCCACTGAGCCAAACCGGTTTCAGCAATAAAAAAAAAAATGTAAAACTGTTGGTGGCCTAGCCAGTGTGGCTCAGTGTTTAAGCACTGACCTATGAACCAGATCACAGTTTGATTCCCGGTCAGGGCACATGCCCGGTTTGCAGGCTCATTTCTAAGTAGGAGGCCATGCAGGAGGCAGCCAATCAATGATTCTCTCTCATCATTGTTTCTATCTTTCTCTCCCCACCTCTCTGAAATCAATAAAAATATAAATATTTTTAAAAACTGCTTATGAATAGACCTAGATCTGGCCTGATAAACAGTTGCAGTTACCCCTAATTTCAAGTATGCACTTTATTTTCCGAGTGTTTTATTTTAAATTAGTGTCCTTTATTTACAACCTCTCTGGAAGTTATTAGACATTATTTTACAGTTCAATAACTTGAAGTGCTAAAAACAATGGAAGTGGGGGTGGATTTCACACACTGGAACCAAACAAACTTTATGGAAGAAAAAAAACCTAAGTAAAGCAAAATTTAAAACTTTTTTTCAGCAAATGGTCTCTAAACATCCATATTCAACCAAACCAGTTTTAATCAAAAGGTAATTTTGCAAACAATAGCCTTAAATTTTTTTCCTCTAATAAGATATAAGAAAGAAAATGGTATGGTTGGAGAGAAAAACTTTTGTTAAAAATCAGAAAGCTATTGATGAGGAACCTTTAGAACCAAATGGACACCCTATCTTCCCAGTACTAACCTTTCCCAAGAATAAAAATAGATGATGCAAACATGAGAAAAAAATGCACTGATCTAAGCACTTTGCCAATGTTATCATTTCATCTTTATAACAACCCTATGAGATAGCTACCATTATTCTGAACATAAAAAAACTGAGGCAGAGAGCAGTGCAGTAACTTGCCCAAGATCAAAAAAAATATGTACAAAGCAAGAATTTGGACCTGACAGTTCTGTTCCAGTATCAGTGCTATATTGACTAATGTTCTATGTTTCCTTTCCTTTCACACACACACACACACACACACACACACACACTCTCTCTCTCTCTCTCTCTCTCTCTCTCTCTCTCTCTCTCTCTCTCTCTCTTCCAAACTCAAGAATCAGTATAAAAATTTGACATCTTTCCAAAGTTGCTATCAACATTAATTGAGTTCATTAATTGGGCTGGTATGGAATCCATAGCATATGCTCATATAATCCAATTGGAGACTAGTAGTCTACCTGGCAGCAAACGTTGCATGTAAAAATTCTTAGAAAATCTTGCAACAATCAAAAGCAATTCAGGGAAATTAAAAGAGGGGGGTGGTTCTAGCTCTTCAAAAAGAATTATATTAAATGTAAAGATAAACTTATTTTCTGAACCTCACAGAGCCCCAAGCTGCAGAGGAAAAAAACAAATGTAATTCATTCTTTATAAATAGAATATCACAAGCTTTCTGATCTAAGCGTTGGACTAAGAATGTGCTAAGATAAGATATTAGAGTAACAAGTAGTGCCTAGAGGAGGGAATAAGTAATGTGTTTTTCCAGGATGGGGAGAAACAGTGGCTTGAAAACACCACTTCTGTATATTGTGCAGCCTCTAGCTCTGAGCACACAGAAAATAGTCAACATATATTCATCAGATAATAAAGATTCTTCTTTATAAAATTTAGTCTCTTAGGATGATTATATATCAGAGATATATAAAACCACCCAGGCAAATAATGAGACTTCAAGTTGGAATTTACTGTTTTAAAATTATACCAAAAATGAAATCTGGAATAATTTTAAATAAGTGGAATATTCAGAAGTCTCCAAAAGGAGAAAAACATAGTCACATTAATAACCATCTCATTGTTTTACCCTTGCCTTGTAAGTTTCTCTTCTGGCTCATGAAAGGCAAGTTAGTCAAGAGAACATTGCCAAAAGTTTAACAAAGTAAGGTCATTTATATGGCAAATCCCATTTTCCTGATAGATCCTCTTAACATGTGCCGGTTTTTCCAGACACTTGGTACTCTTTTAAAAAACATGAGCCCAGCTGGCGTGGCTCAGTGGTTGAGTGTCAAACAATGAAGCAGGAAGTCACGGTTCTATTCTTGATCAGGGCACATGCCCAGGTTGCAGGCGCAATACCCACTGTGGGGCATGCAGGAGGCAGCCAATCAGTGATTCTCTCTCATCATTAATTTTTCTGTCTTTCTCTCTCTCTCTTCCTCTCTGAAATCAACAAAAATACATGTAAAAAAAAAAAAATACTACCTGCTGAAACGGGTTTGGCTCAGTGGATAGAGCGCCAGTCTGCGGACTGAAAGGTCCCACGTTCAATTCCAGTCAAGGGCATGTACCTTGGTTTTGAGCACATCCCTCATAGCGGATGTGCAGGAGGCAATTGGTCGATGTTTCTCTCTCATCGATGTTTCTAGCTGTCTATCCCTCTCCCTTTTTCTCTGTAAAAATCAGTAAAATATATTTTTTTAAAAGATACTACATGACCTTTAAAATATATATATATATATATATATTATTGATTTTTCACAGAGTGGAAGGGAGAGGGATAGAGAGCTAGAAACATCGATGAGAGAGACACATCGACCAGCTGCCTCCTGCACACACCCCACCGGGGATGTGCCCGCAACCAATGTACATGCCCTTGACTGGAATCGAACCTGGGACCTTTCAGTCTGCAGGCCGACGCTCTATCCACTGAGCCAAACTGGTTTCGGCTACATGACCTTTTAATAGTACCACTTCATTGAACTCAAAGAGACAAATAAATTTTGACAGGCAATTCCTTAATTCATCCATAATTTTACTTCACTTTTTTCTGTACTTCATTTTTATTCCCTTGATATTGATAGACATACTTCTGATGTTTATAAGTTGGGTGATGGTTCACTATAATTCTCACACGTTATGCCTACTAGCAAGGCCAGTCCTCTCTTGAAGATTTGGTTGCTTGCTTATTTCCAAAACTTTACATTGCATGGAAACCCAGGGTAACAAATTGTGTGGAAGACCCTGCTCTGCCTAATGTCAACTGATGGAACCGTCAAGGACTCAATTGATGGAACTGAAACAAGACATGCTCAGCAAACCAACCTACCCTCTCCACTTCGTTCCACAGAATGTTGCCCAGAGCAAAAACTTTTGCTGCCTGGTTTTATAACAGACCACTAAATAGGTGGCCAGAATTTGTGTGTGTGTGTGTGTGTGTGTGTGTGTGTGTGTGTGTGTGTGTGTGTGTGTTTTAACCCAGTTTGCAAACCACTGAATTGATTGCTCTTTTCAAATTATTGCTTCAGAGACCTGATGTTTTGATAGAGCAAAACAATCATAAGAGGTCATTTCAAGAAATCAAAGACTTGGAAGCAAAACCTACAAGACAATTAATGAGTGATCATGTACACACATCATTTAAATGCAATAAAAAGTAAAAAGGAACAAAAAAATATTATTCAGATTCAATGCAACCACAAAAAAGTCATATCTACTAAGTGCAAGACACTGTTATAGGGTTTGTAGAAGAAATTAAAAAAAAAAGCTAAGATATAGTCCTTTTCATAGGGTTTATATAAATTTATACTCATGCATATAAATTAAATAACCTTGCAACAATAACTGCTATTTATTGAACCTTTGCTATGTGTAAGGCTTTATACACATCCATTAAACCCTCTTAGACATATTATGAAGAGGGATTTGTACTGATTTAATAGAAGGGAAAATTGAACCTCAGAGACATTAATAAGTTTCCCCCAGGGTCACAGAGGTAGAAAATGTCATAGTCTAATTCAGAACAGGACCTGTGTGATTACAGGGTCTATGCTCTTTTTCATCCCACTTCCCACAAAACAAATTACACCTTTCAATCACCCAGAATTTCTACGTGTCAGAAGTATTTAGGTGCTTTCTATATATTATCTTGGTTGTCTTCACAACAACCCTGTGAGATAATACTGATAGTCCCATCTCATAGGTGAGGAAACTAAGGTTTGATCAAATCTCACAGCTAGTAGACAGTGGATCAGGAATTCACATCGAGGCAGTCTGACTCCAAAGCTATGCCAAATGACAACAGATGCTTTGGTTCCACATGAGCAGCAGAGACAATTAAGAACCAACTGGTCTTGGGAGGGAAAAAATTAACATCACAGATAGAGTGATCAGAGGAGCCTTCATGAAGGAAAGCAGCACTGCACTGGGGTTTTGGGGATCAGCAGGAAGGACCAGGCAGTGTGTAGGACTCAAACAACTTGAGAGAAGCCTAACATGGGTGAAGCCCTAATGACCAGGCCTCCATGGACAAAGCACAGAAAACCTCTTGTAGAGTGGTGGACAAGGCTTGGGAGATGGTAAAGAGAGGGTCTTAAATACCAAGCAAAGGAATAACATGATCAGCCCTAGCCAGTTTTGCTCAGTGGATAAGAGCATTGGCCTGCAGACTGAAGGGTCCCACGTTTGATTCTAGTCAAGGGCACATGCCCGAGTTGTGATCTCGATCCCTATTAGGGGGCAGGCAGAAAGCAGCTGATCAATGACTCTTTCATCATTGATATTCCTAGTTCTCTTTTCTTCTCCCTTCCTTTCTGAAATCAATAAAAATATATTTAAAAAAAAAAAAAAAAAAGAATGATAGGATCAAATGAATTGAGAGTGAGAAACCTTAGAAATCACTAGTGCCAGAAACTGTGTTAAAACTAAAGGTCCCCTCTGGGCAGATGCAAGCCTGGACTAGGACACATTCATTCTCCAGAATGTTGCCCACAGCATGAGTTCAGTGAGAAGGCTGGTCGGCAGCTCACTAACAGGCTGCTAGCAGAGATGGGCTTCACCTTGCAGCCCCTCTAGTTGTCCAGGCCTAATCCAAAGCCACTCCACTTGCATGACAAATGGCCAACAGGTCCAGAGATGCCACCAAAAGTTCTCTCTTGTCCTTTTCTCACTGTCTTCTCCAAGCTGAATGTGACTGAATATCCAGTCTACATAATTCAGTCAACCTGCAAAATAGTCAGTTGATCTCGAAGATTGCTTTAATAATTGTTTAAAGTGTCAAGTCAATGGTCAAAAGCCAGCAGAATAATGTGATGCACTATCAAAGTAGAACCTCAAGAAATGGGAAATTAGCCGAAACCGGTTTGGCTCAGTGGATAGAGCATCAGCCTGCGGACTGAAAGGTCCCAGGTTCGATTCCGGTCAAGGGCATGTACCTTGGTTGTGGGCACATCCCCAGTAGGGGATGTGCAAGAGGCAGCTGATCGATGATTCTCTCTCATTGATGTTTCTAACTCTCTATCCCTCTCTCTTCCTCTCTATAAAAAATCAATAAAAAATATTTTTTTTAAAGGAAAAGAAATGGGAAATTAAGTTTCCACCTTTTCTGATTGAGCTACTCTTATCCATTTTCATCTAAACACTAGCTACCTTACCTTTCTCCTCTTCCCTGAAGTCTCTTACATTCACTTATTTTTCATTGAGTGCCTCCTACCCCTACAACCAGTGTCAATCAACTCTGCTGACTTCTCAGAAGCTCTTGAGAGAATGCTGGACCATACAGGGTGAAACAATTATTCAATTGCCTTGGGCAAAGCAAGATGTATGGTGTCCCTGGCCCCCACATGTGGGATTCCAGTAGTGCCCATGCCCTAGTCACTGTAACAACCCTATACATGACCAAACACTCCCTAGAGAATGGCAGTACCACCCCTATTTGAAAACATCTTAGAACCTCTAAGCAGCTTGGACATTCAGAGCTCAAAACGTCTTAACCCACATGAAAGAGATCATGTAAGAAAACCTCTATAATAAATTCTTCCCTTCTAAAGATAATAAAAATTTTTAAACAGCAATTCCACTCCCTCCCACCCATCAATAAGAGGGCCTGGGATTGGGCAATATCAGGCTGCAGCTGCTAGTACCAGCAACTTGAAATGAACTCCCCTGGGAGTGTGATAAAGAATCTAAGTTCCAGGGAGGCCTATTTCACCCTGGAATGTTCCACAGTCCATCCACAGGCTTCCGCACTGGAGAGGGGGGTGGGGGGAGGCAGAGTTGAGGCGGAGGGGGGTGGGGGCACCTCACACCAGGGGAGGAAAAGCAAATCTAAAATCCTCAAGAAGTTCCTCATTAACATAAAAGATCGCTGCTATGAAAAGCAAAGTCCTAAACACACCTGCTTTATGGTGCCACCTTTCTGCATCTGTGTAATTACCAGAACAAAAAATAATTTCTTCAAATGTCCTCACCCTACCCCTACCACATACCACATACACTCACTACATACATTTTATATATATATATAGATAGATAGATAGATAGATAGATATAGATATATATAGATATATATAGATACATATATACACACACACACACACACACACACACACGTGTGTGTGTGTGTGTGTGTGTTATATATTTTCATGTCAGTGCCTAAAACATTCAAATAAATTTCCCAAGTTTTTATCAAAAATGTTCAGCAATGAAAACTTCCTGTCAGCAAATACCCAAACACTGAAATGTATTCACCTTTATTGCTACTTCCCCCCATAATTCACGCAGTGCTTTCTCTATCAGCTAAGTCTGCTGAGGTTACTATAGATGAACTCCTCCTCCGCATAAGGCCTTAGTCACCACTCCTCCCAAGGGTCTAACTGGTTATTTACTTCTTTAATGGCCAAAGAGCTATACTTACATAGGATGTTGAAAAGAACACTATCCAAACAGAAGAAAATTTAAGAGTTTGCCTGCTCAGTAAATAAGAACCCAATGAATCAGACTACTTAAGAAAAGAGTAAAATGCCCTTCAGCACTTAACGATTTAACACACTTATACTAAAACTATAAATCACCCCCATTTAAAGAATTTATTTCTAACCCAAATTGCCCAAAGTGTTCCTATACGGCTTCTTAATTAGCAATATAAATATTGGAAAATGGTTAAATGAAATCAAACATTCAAAAAAGAAAGAGAGACACTTGTGAGAAATAAGCAACTATATGCATCTCCATGCAGGCAGCTTTCCTGCTTAAGGTTTATAAATAGTGTGACAGACATACTATTAACCGAAACACAGCATTTATAGACAGCATCAAACCAGGGTTTTTCTGATTAATTAGACCCAAGTGTTGAACCGTAAATCAAATTAATGCAGATGTGTTCAAGCTTCAAGAATCTTTTGGGGTCAGTTTAACAAGCAGATTAACGTTAGATTATCAAATAAACAGTGGCTTGATCCTGGAAATTATAACGATAGCAGCAAAAGAAGAAGAAACTGACTCCCAACTGGTAGATTTGCTAATTCTCTAGTCATAGGCTAAATCATTCATAATTCTTGACCGAATTGTGCAAACACCTTGCTATATTCCTCTTCTCTTACTCCATGTTATTTAGTTATTTAGTTTAAAAGTCTGTTCTTGGATAAGTATTGATAATTAACCATCTTAATGGTTAAAAAAGTCAACATTTTTAATAAAAATGTACTGTCATTACTTTTTTAAAGAGCTGGTTTTGCTGGTGTTTTACAAAGTGTTTTTTGTATTTTTCTCCTCTAGTGACAAGTTATATCTCAGAAAGAATTTTATAAGCAGAAACACTATTCTCCAACCATGACATGATATAGAGAACAGAAGAAGCAGATGCAATTAAATAATCAAAAGAAGAGTTATAGTAGGTGACAGTAATTTATTCTGATTCTACCATGAACAGAACATTATCCTAAACCTGAAGCTCCTAAGGCAAGAATAAATACTTCTGTAATCCCAGTGCCTAGCACAGTACCTCCTAATACCCAGATGACCCTCAATAAATGAACCATATATGATGCATTAGGATACATGGGTGAGGCCAAGATGAGTTCCAAAAGATAGTCTTGAAACCTTGATGATTTGTGGACTTTTATAAGGGACCTTGCTGTTTAAAGTCTAAAACAATTCAACAGTCATTTTCCATGCTGACCTGCATGAAGATCCTTGGGAGCCTATTTATAAGTTCAGGTCATTCTCTGCTAATTCAATGAAGAATGAGACTGCTTCCTCCTTCCCCCATATTATGCAAAATATTACATTTATATCCAGCATTACCCTGAAGTGGAGAGTACTCTGCACACTGCCCCTCCCCCCAAAAAAGGCTACAAGAGAATATCTGATTCTACAAATCAAAATTTGTAATTTTTATTATAAGTAATTTGCTAACATAACATCATGATTTTAGTTTCCCTGTACAGAGTCAAGGGTAAAGTTGATTTTGTTAACTTGGGAATCTATAAAATAAGACCTATTATATTTGCAAAGATTTTCAAGGTAGAATGACATTGAATTTCTTATGTCTCCTCTTAGACTGATTTTAACAGATTGACTCAAAGAGAACTTCAGAACATCCCATGTTACAGCAGGTTATCTGTCACACCAGGTGTCCTTTGCCCTGGTTTGTTCTGCCTGGGCTCAGACAGCATTTATAGGTCTCCAAATCACTTCCAGGCTCCATAAATGTCATCACTTCACGTTGCAATGTGATTGTGATGACTTGAAACAACTCAATAGTTTGTTGACATAGAATCAACAACATTATATTGTCATCAACTGATATCTATGTGCAATGAGGAGCTGTTCCTTTTATTCCCATTGAATCTTCTTCACTCAATAAATATTTGTTGCTTAGCTGACTCAGCTTGGTGAATTTGGATTTAAACTCTCTGGTATGCAATGTCCTTAACCTGCAAAATTTCTGACCTGCAGAATCAGGTTCTGGTTAGGATTTAGCACAATGCCTAAATGCAGCAATCCCTCCATAAAGAGTGGTTCCCTCCTGGGCATTTCCACCCCTCATCCAGTTCTAACATTCTAGGAAATAATACCTTCATCAAATAAGAATTGTTTAGTCCCCATTTCTAAAACCTTTCTTTTAAAAGCCACTTTGCTCATAGGAGGCTCAGAATTAGGAACAAGAATGTGTGGTGGTTGTGTTGCCTCCTGGCCATTGGCTCAGTCTGGAGTCAACAGCAAGACTAGACATCAAGATTTATTCTGAGAAACAGAGGTCAAGCTAGAGCCAAAACGAAGTCTGCCATTAGTTTTGTTTTTTTTTTTTTTTGTTTTTTTTATCTTCTTCATGCACTTTTCTATTTTCCTACAATGAGAATTTTTACATTTTTAAAAATATATTTTATTGATTTTTTACAGAGAGGAAGGGAGAGGGATAGAGAGTTATAATAGAAACATCTATGAGAGAGAAATATTGACCAGCTGCCTCCTCACACTCACCACTGGGGATGTACCTGCAACCAATGTACATGCCCTTGACCAGAATCGAACCTGGGACCCTTCAGTCCGAAGACCGAAGCTCTATCCACTGAGCCAAACCGGTTTCAGCAATTTTTACATTTTTTGTCTATTTTAAATCACTCAATCTCAGATGATCCTCTGGAGTTTTATGTGGAATATTATAAGTGTATAATTTCAACACCAAAAAATAATTGAAAATAAATATACATGCTTTCCCAGAGTAGATCTTAAGTCCTTACACTGCACATTAAACTTGGGCATAATTACCTTTCTATAGTTATAAAAGGATTCTTATTGACCTCAGCTCATGCCTCAACATATGGCAGAGAACTGGGGGCATGAAGAAAATCAGGATTTTAATCAACTGAAACTAAGCTTTGTAAATTTTCCATTTAGAAAGCTCAGAAACTCTCAAGTCCTAGGTTCCAAAGAACGAAATTTCAAAATTCTCCCCAAAAGTGATAAGATATTCACTAACCTGGTTCTCTAAGCTTTCTCTTATAAATAGAAAAATGCTACTAACATTCTTTGACTAGAATTATTTGTGATAATGCCTTTACAACACGTCCACAGAAAAACTTCATCATTTTTCCATTGTTACCTTCTTTTTGATTGAATGAGACTGGATTTACGTAAACCTAGACATCTAACCTTCCACAAAAAAAAAGAATAAAATATCCCATTGCCATAATCCCAGCCCTAGACTTCCTGGTAACACAGACCATACGACCCTCCTAACAAGTCTCCACCTTACAGAGCAGACAAATTCAAGCCAACAAACACATGTTGAAGTTTTATCTGTGTGCTCTTAAGGAGGTAGAATAACAACTGTTAGGACACTACCAAGCCCACAGCAATGTGGCTCTCCTCAAGCAAGCAAATACAACCATCCCATTTCCTTCCAGAAACAAGTGAATCCAGTTTTCCAAGAAGGGTTATGTTCACTGTTTATTAAGACCACTCAACACTTCACTACATTTTGTGGGTAAAGTAACAAAGAGGGGAAAGCAACTTAAACTTAAAAGGCTCTTCTGATAGCCCAGGAATGAGGCGATTAGGGTCTTATCTACTTCAATGGTCCTACCTCTGGTTCATTTCCCCACCCATGTCTAAAAATCCTTTCGTTCCCTCTCCCTTGGATTCCTATATTGTGGCTTTCTACCAGGCCTGAAATGACAATGAATGACCTTCAAAATCTGCTCCCAGGGAATTTACAGCAAGTTTAAGGGATTTTTAGCCCCCTTCAATGGGTATTTGCACTTTCGGCAGGAAAGAGGAAGCCCTCAAAACAATGAATCTTCTCACTGTGGCATTTTAGGCATTCTCTAGTGCCCAGATACCTTCCCCGCCAGCTGGATGGGGCAGATTTTAGGTGGATACCGTATCTTATCAGAGCTCCTGATACCGTACCACACAGGTGGTGGGACCTGTGCGAGGCATCTCTGCTGATACCAGAAACCTCTTCAGCAGCATTTTTCCATTCAAGCACAGGCCAGTTAAGTCTTTCCAGGAGAACTTGGAGACATCTCTGGATCAATGTAATTTGTCTTAAATTAATCTATGCTGAAGAAAAAGGCCCTGCAGCAATATTGCGAAAGCAATGATTTCAAAGGCCTAGAAAAACAAGTAACAAATGAACATAGCTTACTGAAACACGGTAGTTTGGGTTCTTTTGTAAACTGAAACCCCTCACTCTACTATTTATAGCCAAGAACTCCTTCTACTGGAAATACAAGATTCTCCAATTCTTCCCAGTGTGTGTGTGTGTGTGTGTGTGTGTGTGTGTGTGTGTGTGTGTACACGGTGCACTTTAGGAAAGCATATCAAGTCTAAGAGTCTATATTTCCCTTCTTCCAGTCAGCCCAGCATGTCTAAAAGCCAACAGTTTTTCCACAGAAGGTTAAGAAATAAAATCTGGATAACGAGGTGGCTGTATGCTTGATACAGCTACTCTAAACTTGGGGTGGGAAGGTACAGGAGGGGAAGGCGAAGGCTGCTTAGAAGCCAAGAGTCTTTCCAGAGGTAAGACACTGGAGTCATGCAGCCTAGATTCAAACCTAGCTTCTCCTCTTACTAATACTATGGCAGGCATGTTTCATTTTCATGCCTCAGTTTACCCATCTAAATATGGAAATACTAAGGGCTCCTATTCATAAGATGAATATGAAGGTAGAATAAGTACTTTGGGCCTGGTACATGAGTAAGTGTTCAACCAATGAGAGCTATTGTTACTATTGTTGGCCAAGTGTTTTCTGATACTTTAAACTCTACATATTGTCTCCCTTTGAATTTTTTTAGTGTTTTTTTTTTCTTTTTCTTTTTCACATATACAGGGGGAAAATAAGTTCACAGTTGCATTGTGACATTCTTTTGAATTAATAAGGTTCTTGTAATAACCATAACCTAAATATATTTTATTTTATATTTTTATCTCTTCTATTTAATTTTATTTTTCAATTACAGTTTGCATTCAACATTATTTGTATTAGTTTCAGGTGTACAGCATAGCAGTTAGACACTCACATACTTTACCAAGTGTTCCTCCTACTATTTCAGTTACCTATCTGGCACCATACATAGTTATTACAATATTATTGGCTATCTATTCCATATTACACCTCTTTTTATATACTGTAAACCTACTTTTGCCCAATGCTGCATGTGCTTATACTCCAGCACTTCTATATTCATAATCTGCAACCCAGTTTGAGAATCTTTCTAAATTAATCTAATTAGAATGATAGCTAATCCTCTCCCCTGCCAAAATAAAGTTGACTCAATACATAAATTTTGTATTATCTTATTACTACATTATGCTTTTATTTTAAATTATACTCTCTCCCTAAGTAAATAATTCTTAAATCCCAGGTTCACAAGAGACAAAAAATATCTATATTCAAAATAAAAGTGAGCTAAAAAAATAAAATAAAATAAAATAAAACTTAATTCACAAAAATAGGCAAGTTTTCATGCACTTTCAAAAATACATCACTACTTGGTGAAAAAAATTAACTCTTTGCTAGTTTATTTCTCCATTTGATAATATCTTTAAGTTGTATTCAACACTTACATTTCAGGAGTGTTTAAAATGCTTGCAATAACCGTAATCAGTTTGGCTCAGTGGATACTGTCAGCCTGTGACTGAAAGGTCCTGGACGCAATTCTAGTCAAAGGCATACACCTCGATGGTTGCAGTATTTATCACTGTCCCTGGTTGGGGCGCATATAGAAGACAAACAACTGATGTCTCTCACTCTGTCTCTCCCCAACCCTTCCACTCTCTCTTAAAAAAATCAATGGAAAAATATCCTCGAGTGAGGATTAACAAAAACAAATAAAATAAAAATCTCTCTTTTTTTAAAAAATGAATTCATATTTAGCAAAATAAAATTAACCAGTTGTCTAAACACAGATATTTTAGTCCAAAGAAGTTGACAGTGGCAATATTTATTGGATTCCGAATTAGACAATATGGAATTACTAAACTCTGATATTAGTATCTACAATCTAAGACTTCTAAGTTCCCCTTAAGTGTGGAAACTGTTTTGACTTGACCTTTTGAAAGAGACTAAGCATGAAGGAAACAGAGACCATCTTTCACGAAAGGAAAAGTCCTGAGCTTTTCAAAATATAAACTTCTAACAGTATCACCACTATAGAAACCATTAACAAAGGGGAATCTACACTAATGAAAAGGTAATATGCTAATGAGAAGGGATAGACCGACACCTTCCAAACAAAGCCACGGTGGCAGTGGAGGGCAGTTAGAGCCTCCAGTTAGAGCCAGCAGGCAGAAGGGTTCAGGACTATCAGGCAGGCGAGTGAGTGATTAGGAGCCAGAGGTCCCGGATTGTGAGAGGGATGTCCAACTGCTGGTTTAGGTCTGATCCCTATGGGCTGGCAGTCAGACATCCCCCAAGGGGTCCCTGATTAGAGAGAGTGCAGGTCTGGCTGAGGGATAACCCCCCCACACACACACCCCAACACAAATTTCATGGCACCAGGCCTCTAGTTCTGATATAAAGAACCAGAGAATCAGCAGTATTTATAAACTCAAACTCAAACACTTACAGAATCATATATATATGATACACATCTCTACTATAAAAGGTCTTTACTATAAAGTGAAAAGAGAACTTTAAGTCTAATTCCAACATTATTTTGGTGCATGCTATGTGCCTACAATTTCCTTCCTATCCTTAGAATCATTAAAAATAGGTTTATCTTTCTTCCATAGGTTGGTCCTTTGAATATTTAAAGAGAGAGCTAGCCATTGTTCCCCTGATTCTCCTCCAAACAAAAATACCCAGTTTTTTCATCATTCCTCCCATAACATGATTTCCAGTTCTCTTATCATCCTTGTTTCTATCTTCCAAATTCATTTCAAAATGTCTATGTCTCTCCCAAAAAAGTGGTCCTCAAAATTGAACAAATGCCCAGTATCACCTGGTCAAGACCACAGAAGCCTACCTCAATTTTCATCCCCCCTTCCTCTTCAGACACAGAATCCCAATTTTATTCAGGTGAACAATCCTATATAATAAAGAGGTAATATGCAAATTAAACCTCATGCCCTCACAAATGGCTGCCTATGACTAGGCAGGGGGCTTAGTGAGAGATGACCAAACAGCAGGCTGCGTGGGGCAACCAGGCTGACGGGAGAGGGGTGGGGGATAGAGGGGGAATGGGACAGTTAGGGGTGACCAGACCGCCAGAGGGGGGCAGTTGGGAGTGACCAGGCCAGCAAGGGGGACAGCAAGAGGCAACCAGGTCATCAGGGGAGGGAATTAGGGGCGACCAGGCTGGTAAGGGAGGGGTTGCAGTTGGGGCAACCAGGCTGGCAGGGGACCAGGCTAACAGGTGAGTGATTAGGAGCCAGCAGTGCAGGATTGTGTGAGGAATGTCCAGCTGTGGTTTAGGCCCAATCCTCGGGATTAGGCCTAAAACTGGCAGTCAGCATCCCCCAAGAGGTTCCGGATTGGAGAGGGTGCACCCCTCTCCCCCGCCTGGTGCACAAACTTTGTGCTCTGGGCCTCTAGTGTGCTTATAAAAATCTACATTTCCTAGACTTTCAGTTAAGCGTAGTCATCAGTAAGTTGAAATGCAAGCAATAGTGTCATGTAGGACTTTTCAAGAAGTCTTTTTGAAAGAGAGAAGGCACATCCTTCTTTTTCCTCCTCCATTCCTACTACCCAGCCTGGAGCAGAGATGGTTATGGCTATAAAAGCTATTTTGGACAATGAGGTGAAGTTAGGGATAGAGAACAGCAGAGTAGGAAGATAAGTACCTGGTTCCCTGATGATACCATGGGAAATACCAAGTAGCCTTCTGCTGCTGGCTCTATAAGAGAGAAACAAATGTCTATCTCGTTCAAGCCCAACAAAATCCTGTCTACAACACCATCCAGGTTAGAGGGTTCCTATCACCTCCCTTAAATGATGGAGTTACTTTACTACAACTCATGTAGTTCTTTTAACTTTCCACTAACAAAAGATTTCTTGAGTTCCAGCCCATTCAGGGCTCTGTGCCAGACACAGAATACAAGAGGAGGCAGGCATAACTCTTAGCATCAATGGTCCTATTCTAGAAGAAGAGATAAGATACATACATAAATAATTATAATTCATGGTATGATGAGAAGTGCTGTAAGAGAGGTTCAGATAACATTCAGTCCAGATCAAGAAAGGCCCTGTGGAGGAAGGTACACTACAGCATGCGGGTCTGAAAGGAAGGTATGCCTGGCAGAGGAACAAACTGGAACTGGCACAGAAGCAGGAAAGTGTAAGGCATGTCCAATAAAGGGCCACATTCTTCATCCAATATCATTGATACATGCCTACAAATTATGAGGATCGTGCTTGCGGCAGATTCCCTTGTATGGGTAGTGAGAAACAAACTTGCAAGATCATGACCCCTCTAAAGTCACCATGGAGTCAATTCAATTCATCAGACATTTACACAGCACCAGTTGTTTTATCAAATACGAATTTCTCCCAATCGATAAAGCCACTCTAATTTTAAACAAATGTCATTGAACACTTTTCATATTTTAAAAAACACTTGGAGGAGAAATTCTACCGATATTCTAATAAACTGGAAGAAATGTTTCCAATATGTATATTTTGAAATTTAATAAACTATAAGTACACAACACAAATGTATTTCTCCTTTTCCTCTTATAATTGGTGGATTTATTTTATTAAACTGAGTATGAGATCAATAAAAGTTGCAGAATCAATAAAGTAAAATGTGAAAAAACTAGAGCATTAGAGTTCAGTGCACAAGATCCAGAGCCAAACCTGCTACCCTGCCTCAGTTTACTCATTTGTAAAATGGAGATAGTTATAGCATCTCCCTGAACTGCCACAAGCATGAAAATCTATAATTATGGGGACTTTATCAGAAGCATGTAGTAAGTTTCAGAAAAATGTCAGCTCTTACTACCTGTATCTTTGTTCACTTCCTATCAACCAAGATGGGTTCTCACAGAAAAACTATTGGCATTTGGGATTGGACAATTCCTTGTAGTGTGGAACTGTCCTGTGTATTGCAGCTGGTTTACCATCCTTGTCCTCTGAGTGACACTCAGGCATTGTGATAACAAAAATACCCTTACACACTTCCAGATGCTCCCTAAGGGAACTGCACCAACTAGGAATCAATGAGCTAAACCAGTGGTCGGCAAACTCATTAGTCAACAGAGCCAAATATCAACAGTACAACGATTGAAATTTCTTTTGAGAGCCAAATTTTTAAAACTTAAAACTTCTTCTAATGCCACTTCTTCAAAATAGACTCACCCAGGCCATGGTATTTTGTGGAAGAGTCACACTCAAGGGGCCATAAAGCCGCATGTGGCTCTCGAGCCACAGTTTGCCAACCACTGAGCTAAATCAAAGAAAACATCACACATGTGCCCAGATGGGCAATAAGCTAGAATTTTTTCAGACAAAAGGATTCATAAATATCATCACTTATTTATGAATATAGATAACATGTGTACATTGAATATACATTTATAATATTCCCATAAATAAAACTTATCAACTAATGGAACAAATAACAGAACTATCAAAAAGAACAACAATTAAAAGCTTTCTCTACATTCCATGGTGACTTTCTCCACATCTGGTCACCTCCAGTTCCACAAGTTTAGTTCAACCCTCATCATCTGTCACTCAGATGATTACAGGAATTCTCCAATACATCTGGTTGACCAGATTTTCCTCATTGCAGTGAGCATTACCTTTAGTAAATGGAAGTCAGATCACTGCACTTCCCAACTTATATTCTTCAAAGGCACTAAACTTCTTAACTTGACATATAAAGTCCCCCACAGAATCCCCTCTCCCAGCTCCATCTCCTGCTGACACACCCTCCCCCTCAACACTCAGTTCCAGCGCCAAATCTGTGCAGTCTTCCTTGGTTCTGAGCCCCTCAGGCCTATATGACTTCATCACTCCTTTTCCTTTCTAACACCTCCCACCTTGTAGCCCAATGCTTATTTACCTATTTTATTCATCTGAGTCTGCAGTTCTCCAGTCACTATAGGCTCTCAGTTAATGTTTGTAGAGTAAACATATCAATAATATTTACTGTCATTATTAACAAGATCTAGTTTGATAGATTTCTCACTTGTTGAGCTTCTCCTTGACCTTTTTCCTATTTCATTAAATAAGGAATGTTATAAGAGAGAAGAAAAACATCATTGTCCATCTTTGCATGTACTCTTCTTTCTAGAAATCCTTCTCCTTGACCAGAGACACGCCTGAGTTCTACTTAGACCCATGCTTTCATCATTCTTGTTCTGATTTAGAAACATCATCAGTAAACTCTGCATAGGACCCAGTTTAGAGAAAGCATGCAATGAAATGAAAACACTAAGTCCATTAAGAAGTTTGAAATTTTCTGTAACATATTTCAGATCTGTGCCTTTAAGACCAGAGAAGATAAGGACCAAATGTTCTTGGATTATAATGGTAGATTTCAAGGCCTATCTTTTAATGCTCCCTTGTCAAATAATTTCACCTCCTTAAAAAAAAAAAAAAAAAAAAAAAAAAAAAAAGCTATGTGTTTTTTTTTTCCTCCAGCAAGTTCTATGGATAGAGAATTTGACAAGTGATTCCTGTATTTCAAAAGACCACAGCATGGTGGCTGCTCTGCTGCACTGACCTAACTAAGAGTTGGTCAGCTATGAATGATTTAGCACCAGGTTCCCTGTGGGGCCAAATGTTTATGGTATGTTCACAGTGTCTGTTAAATATTCCCAGGAACCTGAAGGGCAGAAATTACTAAAGCTCACTGTATAGTCCAGAAAACTGAAGCTCGGAGAGATCAAGTGGCCCAAGAGTACATGTCTGAAAAGTGACCAAGCTAAATCTCAAAGCTCTAATACCAGGGGCTATACCAGCACCAGAAAGGCTTCAGCCACAGTTACTGTTTCCAGGGTAGGCAGATCCTTGAGACTGAAGATTCTTGGGCAGATGAAGAAGCAATAGGGACATGGGGGCATAGCCAGAGTTTCTATAATAGTAGGAAGAGCCCAATGTTTGGCTTGGTAGCTGGAGATTTAAATCTATATCATTGGCGACAGTTTATTCCCATAATTTAAGCCACTTTCTATACCTTCCAGGAAACTAAGAATTTTTCCTTTATAAAATGTGAGTGATTTTAGCATAGAATTTTTGTAAATTTTTAAACATACTAACTCTTCAGAAATTATTCAAGACATCAAATATTCCCTATATCATCCTTCCTACAATGCAAATCCCCCAAGGGTTCAACGCCTTTAAGAATATTCAATGGTAGAATGTTTATAATGTACCTGTTCAGATGTCTCATTGGAGACCAAAACAAAACAAAATCATATAAGCAGAAAATTTTCATTTATGAGGATTCTAAAAAATAAAAATTTTTAGTTGTATATTTTATGGTATTTTAAAACTACAGGCAAGCTTTACAGACTAATGCAATCAATATGCCCCAATATTTTTATGTTTTCCCTCTAGAGTACTAAAAGTATTCACCAGTTTACTTTCAGCTAACAGCCAATTGTTTCATTTTTTTTATTATATCTTCATTCAGTTTTAACTTAGAAAGAATAAACTAAAACATTTTAAAACTTAAAAGCTCATTCTAGATTGAGTTTCATTACTTGCTACCCTCCATTCCACCATGTCACCATGTATATGCTTACTTATTAAATTTCATTTCCCTAAATTACTTTCAAATTGTGCTGAAATGAAAGAGCAAAGCTGTCCTTCAACCTTACTTCTCCTTTAAACCATATATTAAAAGTCACCATGGCCCTAGCCAATTTGGCTCAGTGGATAGAGCGTCGGCCTGTGGACCAAAGGGTCCCAGGTTTGATTCAGGTCAAGGGCACATACCTTGGTTGCAGGCTTCTCCCTGGCCAGGCCTCGATTGGGGCACATGCAGGAGGCAATTAATCAATGTTTCTCTCATATCAATGTTTCTTTCTGTCTTTCCCTCTCTCTTCCACTTTCTCTAAAAATCAATGGGAAAATACTCTTATGTGAGGATTAACAACAACAATAAAAAGTTACCTTGGAGTGTTCCTCTCAACCTGTAGCTGGTTTAAGAGTTCTCATTTGTCAAGAAAAGTTGTCAGGGAGGAAATGAGAAGAGAAGGAGAAAATCTCTAATTTGTCATCAATAAAATAAATCAGGAAATAACCTTTAATCTAAGAGTAGAATTTACCGATTTAGTCATTTATTTACAAAATTAATGGAAATTGTTAACAAGAAGTTAATTGATTTAAGTCAGTTGATTATCAGTTAATTAACCACACTGACTTAATTTTCTTTGAAAACATCAACTCATCATTTACAAAGTGTCAAGGGGTAAATCATCAAATAAAAAATAAACCTCTGTCCTCCTCTTCAAAGGAGATTTCTTGAGTGTGTTTTCTTTGCAGATTCCAATCTAGCAATGAGCAGAGTTTGGGAAATCTTTGGTGTGGATATATTGAAAGAGCTGCTATCTTTCCAGAGTCTTTTCCTCCATTATGATTTTTAAAAAGAAAAAGAAAAACAGCTTTGCAAGCTTACCATCCATATCATTTTGAATAATTCCAAAAATGAGCTAGGAACACTTATTGAATAAAAACTGAACAAGCAAAAGGTAATTGAGACTTTCATGAGAAAGTGAGTTGTTGTTATTTTAAATAAAATGAAAATAAAAAGAATTTAAAATCTACTATTTGCTGGGTGTGACTACAAAAGGATAGCATACAGGAAACTGGGGGAGGTGCCTGAACTGTTCTAATTCTGATTGGGGTGGTGGTTACAGAAACGTATACAGGTATTCAATTTTATAGGACTATACACATGCAAAGTCTAATTTAGTCTGAATTACTTTTTTAAATAAAAATAAAACATTTCACTCATGTCAATACTCAAAGCCCATCCCTATGCAAACTATAAAATCTTATTCCTTTTTACAGATAGAAAAATTAAGACCAACCACTTCTTCCCACCTCCGACCCCCATTCATAAAGGGGAGGGGTGTCCTAAGAAAACCAGTCTTGTTGTAGACCACATGTGTCAAACACAAGGCCCGCGGGCCAAATCCGTCCCGCCAGGCCTTGCAATGTGGCCCGCACCGCGCTGTCATCACTGCACTCCGCTGCGTTTCCATCACAATGACAGTTTATGACTGTTCAGTAAACCATTCGGCCCGCGATTTAGGCTGGATTTTAGATTTTGGCCCCTTCTCTGATTGAGTTCGACACCCCTATTGTAGACAATCAGAAAGAATATATCCTATGTGTCTCATGTCCATCCAGTTCTCAATTAGTTAGTAGATCCACTGCTTCTCTGCAAGAAAAATAGAGCCATTTGTCTTTGATCTACTCATGTACCCATTGTGCAAGGAGGCTTTGGAGGGACCGAAGTCCAGGTCACTGTGACAAATGCTGAGACCTCCTTCAGGAAAGAGAGCTGAGGCCTTAAATAAAACACCTTTTCACTTCCCTTCATTTTCTCACTCCTTCAAAATCACAGAAAAATGCTTGAAAAATAAATCTGGATTACAGTGGGATTTTGTGGTACCTATTCATAAATCAGCAACAACGATTAAAGACCTCTTTGATTCCCCTTACAGGATACACTATGCATCCTTCTTAGCGCAAGCCCTGCTTAGCTCAGGGTCCCATGTTTCTCTTGTCTGCTCTGCTGGGCTTAATTATTTACAGCAAGAATCATCTAACTTTTGCTGTCTTCCAGTTAGTACGTTCAATTTTTAAACCGTGCATTTTGTTTTTCACTAGAATCTCAACTTCCAATGATTACTTAGCAAATTCTTTCAACACCTCACTGCACCAAATATTAGGGAAGAAGTAAATTTTTATGTCAGAAGTGAACTGGGGGGAAAAAAATGAAAGTCTTGGTACATAGAAATTAACTATTTAGCAATTGGCTTGGAATACATGTGTTTTACTTTGTTCATTTGAAAATTCTTTTTTTATTGCACGCTAACTTAGGAAAAAACTGGATTTCCTATCAATAATCATCATTATGGGCTAGAGAAATTATAACTTCCATGAACATTAAATCTAAAATCCTCCTCTCAATCTTACCTTGCACGGATGAATCCCTAAGGAATGATTGACAGAGTCTTGCAACTTTATAGCTTTTAAGGTCAATCTCTCCTTTTGTTCAAACAATCCTATTTCAACTGAGTTAACTAGAGAGAGGAGAGCCAGACTAGAAGGTAAGTAGTTCTATCTTTGAGATCCGTTTGACAGATTCATAGCAGAAACTCTCCATAAAGCCATCCTAAGAAAAAACAAAGCAATAATACCCTCCCGCCAAAAAATAAGCTGATTTAGGAAAAATAACTAAAAGATGAAGTTGGCTCCCTGTTAAGACTACTTCTCACCTCTGGTACTTACTTTCCTCCTTTCATTCCTCATGAAAATATACCAGTTTTGGGTCTCCTTCTTTCTGAAACTTCCTCTGGCAAACATTTACTGTGCCATTACCATCTCAACTACTTTACCTACTGGGGTAAATATTTCTGTATTTTAACCAGAGTTTCAAAACTGGCTTTAATGGTGGCAGAGCAGACATCTTTGACCAGGGTCAGAGTTGCTTGGGGCCCAAAAGATCCTTCAGCACATCCAGCCCATGGGCAAATGCTTCTCCATCTCTACAAGAGCAGCCTCCTCAGGCATAAAAAGACTCAGTTCTCACGTGGTTGTTGATCCTTTCTTCTAGGGCTTTGAATAAGAGAACCTGGTGGGAATTTTTTCCTAAATACTAAACAATAGCCCAGCCCAATCAGTGTGGCTCAATGGTTGAGCATCAACCCATGAATCAGGAGATCACAGTTTGGTCAGGGGACAAGCCAAGTTGGGGGCTTGATCCCCAATAGGGGATGTGCAGCAGGCAGCCAATCGATGATTCTCTCTCATCATTGATGTTTCTAGCTCTCTGTCCCTCTCCTTTCCTCTCTGCCATCTCTAATGGGAAGTTAGAAGAGAACTCTGACTGAGGGATCTTTTGAACTAAAACATGTCATCACAGAGAAGAGAACATTCCTAAATAATGAAATGAAAATATAGGAGAAAGCTGGCAGACAGGACTCAGTCAGTACCTAAAGAGTACGGAGGCAAAACTGAGTTAAAATAGAAATGTACTCTTCTAACCAATAAACTGTTTAGGACAGGCCTATGTCACAGGAATCTCTCTATCCTTTATTGTGCCTGATTACATCATATCTGGAGCATGAGAAAGTCTCGATCAATGTGTATTGAATGAACGAATAACTGCCAAAAGTAGCACAAAAATGTCCAAGAGTAGGGTTGCAAAGGTACCAACCTCTAAAATGAATTTACCTTGTTATAATATGAGCCTCACTAAATGAGGCTTTGTTTGAAAGAGGCATTTTATCCTACCAATTCACAGTGATAACATGGAAGAAATAAGGGCTCTGGGTTCAAGTCCTGATTCCACCACTTAGTAAATGGATGGCTTTGGGCAAATCACCTTGCCTTTTTTGCCTTGGTCCTTTACTCATAAAATTTGATGAAAAAGCAAGTAAAATAATAATAATACCTGTAAAACACTTAGAATTGTGTTAGGCACATAGAAAGCACTCAAAAAAAAATTTAGCCTTCATTATTCTAGCTCGTTCCCTCAACTATCTATACATGCATATAACTGAGCCATTCATCTGCCTATGGCCTCTTTGGTCGTGGTTGTATATGGAGTCCTTGAAAGAACGGGATCTAAAGTGAAAAAGATTGTGCTCAGGGGACAAGCAGCCCTGGGCATTTTTCAGCAGTTTGGGGCTCTCTTTAGTTAAACTCATTTTTCCTTCATTCATCAGGAACAAGATCCATGAACTTGACATGTTCTTTCCACCATAGTCCATGCCACCTCTCTGAATGGGGAAACCACTCCCCTCTTCAAAGAGGGCTTTTTGTCTGAACAAGGCTGTTTTCACTATGCCATGGTTTCAGACAGCTTTCTTCTGTGTTCTGTTTAAATACAGAATGACAGTCCACTCACACAACTTCCAAAGGCTTTGACTTATCTTTTTGTAAAGGATACTGTAACAAATCTATACCAATAAGAGCAAAATGACTCATTCTGAATGTAGGGGATTCTCACAGGTTAACTAGTTGTCTGGGATGGAAGTGAAAAAGACTGACACAGAATCAGTTACTCTGAAATGCCTTGGGATTCTGCAGTAATTGGGGGCAGTGAGGCAGAGGAAAGAGGAAAGTCAAATGAAGAGAAGGAGCGTTGCTAAGCCACTTGTTTTGATAGAGACTGCAATGTTCTTTTTTCTCTATCAGGTCTTGATGGGGCCTCTAGGATCCTGGGGGATTGAAGGGCTGGCAATACCAGAGACATGGTGATAAACCAAGAATTCCCCTTCTTAGATGTTGCAATGGCACAGTGTACTTACTTTTGCCTATCCCTGTACTTGTTTAGCCCTATTCTGGACACTAAGGATAAGGCAATGAATAAAAAGGATAAAAACCACTGCCATGGTGAACTTTACATTTTAGGGATTGAAAGACAAAAGCAAATACATAAGCAAAGTGCAATAGAAAATATAAATCAGGAAAGAATCAGAAGGCCACACTAAGAAGTTGACCTATGGAAGGCAAGAAGCAAGTAATGCATAATCTGAGGCAAGAGCTGTCAGTAAGAGAGAAAGCAAGTATAAAGGCATTTAAGGAGCTCACCGTATGGGGTCGGGGGCAAGGATATCCCTGCATCTAGAGCATTGTGGAGTGGAGAGAAGGTCAGGGAGGTAATATGGAGGCCAGTTGGTTAGGATCCTGTGGACCATTATAAGGACTTATACTATGACTCTCTATGAGATGGGAAGCTACAGAAGACACACCCAATGTCTTCTTCAAGGACTTTCTACATGCACTCGGTTCTTCTGGCGTGCACATCAGTGTAGAAAGGTACCTCCTCAAGCTCATGCTTTTCCCAGGACAGGCCACATCTAGAAACTAAGGAAGGCCTCACACAGAACACTCTCACAGTCAATTCCTGCTCCCGAGACCCCCACTATGTTGACTAAGGCCTTGTCATAGTTCACCTTCTGCCCATCTCTGCTCCCTTCCTTTTCCTTCAAACATCAGTCTTAATTAACATACATCTGCACTCCAAATTCCATCGCAATGTCTATTTCTAGACAACCGAATTTGTATATGACAGAAACCAATTGAGTTTTTGAGCAGAGGAGTGACATGATCTGGTGTCCTAAAAGGATATTGAAAGTAGAAAGAAGGAGCCCTACCGGTGTGACTCAGTGGTTGAGTGTCAACCTATGAACTAGAAGGTCACTGTTCAACTGATGGTCAGGGCACATGCCCAGATTTTGGGTTTGATCCCCAGAACGGGGCATGCAGGAAGCAGCCAATCAATGATTCTCTCCCATCATTGATGTTTATTCCTGTCCCCTTACGTAAATAGAGGAGACAGAAGGAAACTATTGCAATAATCCAGGTAAAAGGTGACAGTGACTTTTATCAGTGTAGTAGAGGTTAAAATGGTGAAAAGTGATTGAACTCTAGATATTTTTTTTAAGATTGAAATATGGGATTTTCCTGATAGATTTGAATATAAGATATACAAGGTTTGGAGTCTGAGCAAGGCTGAAGCAGCCATTTATTAGGATGGGGAAGTCTAGCAAGTCTGAGGCACTGGTGGAGATGAGTTCAGTTTTGGACATAAGTCTGAGATGACTATTGGACAGCCAGGTGATTATATCAAACTAGAGGTCCAATGCATGAATTCATGCACCAGTGGGGTCCCTCTGCCTGGCCTATGGGGTTGGGCCAAAACCAGCTCTGCGATATTCCCCGAGGGTCCCTGATTGCTAGAAGACACAGGCCAAGTGAAGGGACCCTACTGGTGCACAATCGGGGCTGGGGAGAGGTGCAGGAGGTTGGCCAGCAGGGGAAATACCAAGGAAGGGCCCCAGGGTGTGTCTCACTCAGTGCCAATCAGCCAGACCCCAGCAGCAAGCTAACCTACAGGTTGGAGTATCTGCCCCTTGGTGGTCAGTGTATGCCGTAATGAGCTGTTGAGTGGCCTTAGCACATCATTAGCATATTACTCTTTGATTGGTTGAACAAACAGATACTTAGCATATTAGGCTTTTATTATCTAGGACTAGTGTCCC
Organism: Pipistrellus kuhlii; assembly: GCF_014108245.1. Classification (NCBI taxonomy): domain Eukaryota; kingdom Metazoa; phylum Chordata; class Mammalia; order Chiroptera; family Vespertilionidae; genus Pipistrellus; species Pipistrellus kuhlii. Next base: position 40,819,223 of record NW_023425573.1, on the reverse strand, counting down.
AGTGCATGAAATTGGGGTCGGGGGGCAAGGATATCACTTGCAGGGGAGGGGTGTCCCATAGCCTGGCCTGCATCCTCTCCAACCTGGGACCCCTCAGGAGATGAACCGGCAGTCAGGACATCCCGCACTAACAGGAGACAGTTAGGAGATGAACCGGCAGTCAGGACATCCCGCACTAACAGGAGACAGTTAGGATCACTGTCTCCTAACCACTCACCTGCCTGCCTGCCTGATTGCCCCTAACCACTCTGCCTGTCTGCCTACTAACCCCCAACTGCCCCCCCCACTAGTATCAACAGACTATGAGTCTCAAGTGGAGTCAATGAAGAGCAAAACAAACAATTACCGTATTTTTCGGACCACAAGACGCACTTTTTTCCCCCCAGAAGTGGGGGGGAAAAGTCCCTGCGTCTGATGGTCCAAATATAGCCTACACATATACTTTAAAAAAAAAGTTTTTTTACTTGCCCAGCTCTGTGTGGTCTCTGTGTGCTTGCCTGGCTCTAAAATGGTTCTAAATGCTGCTGTTTACTTTTCAGGGTTGATTACATGTGTTTATGACTGTGATGTTGGGTTTTAATGCACATAAAATATTTTAGGACACTATTTGTTTCAGAATCTTTTTTTCTTCATTTCCCTTCTCTAAAAACTGGTGCGTCTTATGGTCCGGAGCGTCTTATGGTCCGAAAAATACGGTAAGACACAAACGGTGGCTAAAGGAAGGGTTGTCATCTTGGCCAAGAAAGAAGATGGCCAGGAATGAGGGAAGTACTTCATATCACCCTCAGATATAAAAAAAAAAAAAAAAAGTAGTTTTCCTTGTTACTGTAACTACCTTGTAATGTCAACAACCAAAAGAAAGAACTGCCTGGCCAGCATGGAGAATGAGGTTTGATTACCCATCAAGGCACATGCCTGGGGTGTGGGATCAATTAGGGGGCATGCAAGAGGCAACTGATTAATGATTCTCTCTCATCATTGATATTTCTATCTCTTTCTCCCTCTCCCTTACTCTTGGGAATCAATATTTAAAGGCAGGTAGGAGGGAGGGAGGGAGGACTGATTTACCAGAGTACAATTCAGTGCCACTGGGAGGAACTTATTGTGCCGAATTATTTCATCTGAGTTTCAGTTTACAAAAATAAAAACGATAGGTTATCTAGACCCAAACTATCTAACTCTCAGAATCTCCTGGAAAAGCTAAAAAAAAAAAAAAAAAAAAAAAAAGTCCCATACTGTTGATTTTATATGTATAGGTTTTGGCCTAAGAATCTATAAACTTTTTTTTTAACATATTTTTTATTGATTTTACACAGAGAGGAATTGAGAGGGATAGAGAGTTAGAAACGTCGATAAGAGAGAAACATCGACTAGCTGCCTCTTGCCCACCACCAACCTGGGATGTGCCCGCAACCAATGTACATGCCCTTGACCAGAATCGAACCCGGGACCTTTCAGTCTGCAGGCTGATGCTCTATCCACTGAGCCAAACCGGTTTCGGCAGAATCTATATACTTTTTAAAGCTCCCCAGGTAATTTTGGTGATATGCCAAGTTTGGAGAGCTAGTTGACTTCTATCCAGGGTCCATATCAATTATAATATTCTATAGGTTGTGATGAAAGAACATTGATAAGAACATAACTGAAATCTTCTCAAAGTTGAATTGCCCCTGGGTTAAACAAGCATGTAGCCCCATTTGCCCTGGTAGCTATAACGACAATATGGAAAGCCACACTGAAAGCAAAACTGAAACCTAGAGGGGAGTAGAGGCAAGAACACAAAGAAAGAGAACTGGAGCCCTGACTGCACCTCACCTGAACCCCTCACTGCCACAGAAGTTTTACTTACATGAGCCAATAAATACCCTTGATTGCTTAAGCCGGTTCACAGTAGGTTTTTATTTCTTGTTTCTTTCAATAAAAAGTATCCTCCACAGCCTTCCCCACATTGAAATTAAATTGTTGTGGAAGTACAAGTAGAATTTTCTTTTTTAGTAAGGTTATAATGCAGGCATGATTGACATATTTCAGAGAAAACACTTTTCATTCTTAAATTTAAGTTTATTTGAGAATTTCCCTATGAAATAAATTCTTTTTTTATTTTTGGCCTTTACTCGGAAAAGCTTCTCCTTGTTAATGAGATTAAAAACCAAAGAATGGGACCCAAAGAATTGACAAGCAGATTTCTGACACTCTAAGACTGGATGTTTTTTTATAAGAACCCAAGAAAGTCTAGCATAACAGAACTCAGAATTGTGGCTACTGTCTTATTCCCCATTTTCAGGTTTTCTCAAAACCCATTGGACCCTCAAAAATAAATACAGTAGGTCCTCGAGTTATGTCGGAGATCGGAACCCACTTACACATACACATTAGTAATGAAGTGAAACAGTAAAAAACTTTAAAAGACATAACAATTCCTGACTTTTACTAATGGTAAAGAAATAATAAAAAGCATAAAGCACATATGTACATAAATAAATGGGAAAGGGCGAAGAAACCACGAAATGACATACGTCAAATCTGATGTAACCCAAGGACTGCCTGTATGTTGTAATGTGAATCAGTAGGTCAGTGAGTAAAGTTACTAAGAATCTGCATGTGTTATTGGTTGGTAGTACATAACTTAAAGGAAACCTCTAGTGTTGCTTACAAACTTTGATTTCAAAATTTGGAGAATAAACAAGCCATTGTGTCCATCGTAACAGTGGTTTAACTTTTCAATGAACAGAATGGTAATCACATTTCCTCCTTTCATTCATTTCTCACTGTTTCCAATAATCTTAGGGGTCAGGCATGACCTCAGGGTTAATGACCAAAAGCTTAGGAATTTCAACATGAAACTTGGCACTGTCTAACCTAACATTTTCTCAGAGAGACTTATATTTTCTTGCATTATGCTTTGGCATTGTCCAGTTAACCACCTCACTTTTGGAATGATGTTTTTAGTTTCCCAGCACATGCTATAAGAAACATATATAAATTAAAACAAAGTAACAATCATCATTGAGTGTATGTGTTGGGAATTTCTGAATTAATTTTGGAATGTGTGAAAGATACCTGTTATACCATATTTAGAAAAAAATCTCTAGAGTAGATGCTAGTGACTCTTGGGTTTGCACCAAGATATATTCTGTCTTCATAAAGCATCTTAATGTCTCCAAACCCTTCTCTCTACTCCATCTTAAAGCTGAGGTCTTGTGCCTAGGATTCACTAAAAAAAATGAAATCATACAATACTTTCAAGAGCTCCTTTATTCTGATCTCTCAGCTCAATTTCCAGAACTTTCCTGTCCATCACAAAGGTCTACTTCAAATAAGAACCCTTTATGCTGCAAATAAACCTTCTAGAATTTCTCCTTTCTCCTGTTTTCCTTATAAACTTAAAGTTGCAACCTGATCACATGAACATAAGCACCATGTCTTTGCCTTAATGCTTCCAATACTTTCCCCCCTTCAATTTATTGAGCTATACCAGGACTGCCTGCTCTTGAGTAATTTCTAATTGCTAATAATTTTGTTCTGCCAGTATAAGGTTGGTTTAGTGTTCTCCCATGCACCAAAAGGTCACTGGTTCAATTGCCTGTAAGGATACATGCCCAGGTTGCAGGTTCGGTCTGGTTCAACTGATCCATGTTTCTCTCTCACACTGATGTTTCTCTCTCTCTCTCTCTCTCTCTCTCTCTCTCTCTCTCTCTCTCTCTCTCTCTCTCTCTCCCTCCTTCCCTCCCTCTTCTCTCTCTCCCTTCTCCTTCCCTCCCTCTTTCTCCCTCTGCTTTCCTCTCTCTATAAAAGCAATCAAATCAAAACAGCCAAAACCGGTTTGGCTCAGTGAATAGAGCATCAGCCTGCAGACTGAAAGGTCCTGGGTTTGATTCCGGTCAAGGGTATGTACATTGGTTGCAGGCACATCCTCAGTGGGGTGTGTGCAAGAAGCAGCTGATCGATGATTCTCTCTCATCGATGGTTCAAATTCTCTATCCCTCTCTCTCTTCCTCTCTGTGAAAAATCAATAAAATATATTTTAAAATAATAATAATAAAATAAAAGCAATCAAAACATATTTAAGCCTGGCTGGTATTGCTCAGTGGTTGAGCGTCAGACTATGAACCAGAATATCAGTGTTCTATTCCCAGTTGGAACACATTCCAGGTTGCAGGCTCCATCCCCACCTAGAGGCAGCTGATCACTGGTTCTCTCCTTCTCTGATATCAATTTTAAAAATTTTTAAACAGATTTTTCAAAAATTTCTATAGCCTTTTCAAGTCTGTCTTTATATAAAATTTAAATAACATGTTTGTTTTATCTGTTAAGGTGTTCTAAACACTTGTTTTCTTTGTGTGTGTATATTTTGTTGTTGTTGTTGTTGTTGTTGTTGTGTTTAGAAAAGCAAGCAAACCCTATCAGCATGGCTCAGTGGTTGAGTGTCAACCTATGGACCAGGAGGTCACAGTTCAATTGCCACTCAGAGCACATGCTTAGGATGCCAGCTCAATGATTTTGAGGCAGCTGATCAATGATTTTGTCTCATCATTGATGCTTCTATCTATCTCTTCCTCTCCCTTCCTCTCTGAAATTAATAAAAATATATTTTTTAAAAAGAAAAGAAAAGCAAGCAAGTATTTATTGGTCACAGTAAAAATATACTTAGTAGAGTGAAACAAGGAAGGGCTTAAAAGAAGCAACAGGAGAGCCTAGGCTGGGCTGCCTTAGCTCATTGGGAAGTCAGAGAAAAGGATGGGAAATGGGGCCTTAGAGACAGGTTCAGAGGGTTAGCCCAGGATAAGGTGTTGTTGCTCATTGCTTCCCTGGTTGCAAGTCTCATGGGCTCCCTTAGAGCTTAAGGGATGGTGCCTGTGTGGAAAGGGGGCGGGGGGGGGGGGTGGCACAGGTGTGCTCCCTGGAGGGAGAGCACACCTAGACACTTGTTTTTGCAGACCAATACCTTTTTATCATTCTCTTGGTAGCTTTACCCATTTTCCTCTGGGATCCATCCTTAGTCCATGAATCCAGGGACCAAGCATGTAACCCAAGCCTAAGCCATGGACACACTTCATGTCGCTGGATAGAATGACTGATTCTCCAACAACTACGCAGAACCCCTAAGATGCAACTAATACTGTTGCTAGGAATAAAGACAAAAACTCTTGATCTTTTCTAGCAAACATGACATGAAAGGCTGTGGGTCCAGGAACCATGGGCAATCATCTTGTAGCACCAGAGGGAACACATTTGAAAACAGAGTCATCTCATAACCAGGAAATAGAGAAACCAGATCAGCATGATATAGGCTGGGCCTGCATTTTATAATGCATTGAACCAAATGAAATTGCCAATATTTGACTATTTATAATCTAGATTCTAGATTCTAGAATCACAGCAATTCCACGAGCTTCCACCTAATAGCCCTATCTTTTCAATTATGTATTTCAATAAACTTCCTTTTTTATTTCAAGTACTTTAATTTAGGTTTATGTCATTTATAAGCATGGGTCCAGATTAATATGTGAAGTTGTTGCAACCACTAAAATAGCATGTCAACATTCACAAGTGCATCATTCAAACAACTACTTATAAAAAATTAAAATACGTGTTTTACTGAATTTCCAAGGTAGTAAGTGGCAGTCAAGAGTCAAACCCAAATCTAACCCTAAAATCTCACTCTTCCCCCATCATCCCACAGTGCTGAGGTTGTTGATAAATCACTTAGGAAACATTTACACAGGTCTTTGAGAGTTGGAGCATTGTTACAGCATAAGTTCTGGACCAAGCTAAGAGCACATGGTGCATGGCTGCATTAATCTATCATAGTTTTCCTCTTAGGCCTGGGACAGGTAACTCATTCAATATTTTTTAAGGAGACTCACCAAGGGGACAGCTTCAGACCATACCAGATTACAACTCTACACATTCACAAGTAACACACTCAAGGGGCAGACTCAGTGAGCACTAAAGCCCCACTGAAGCAAGTCCTGCCCCATAGGGATGTCTCTTGCACAGCTGCTCTTCCACTGTAGTTGCAGCTGGTCCTCATAGCCAATTGGCCTGGAGGTCAGTTCCTCCCAGTGATGCCAATAGCAATCAAGGCTCAACTACAAGACACAGAGGTGTACCTAGGTGCCCAGCTCAGATGACTGGGGAGACTGAGCTACTGGGCCCTACGGGACACCTAATAAACAAGGCCACTCTACCAATTCCAAGAGACATAGAGAAGGTCCTAATACATAGAAACAAACACAGTGAAGCAGCCAAAATTCAGAGACAAAGAAATCTGTCACAAATGAAAGAAATGGAAACAATCAACCTACTGGATACAGAGTTTAAAACAATGGTTAAAGGTTACTCAAAGATCTTACTGAGAGCTTCAAGAGACTTAATGAGAACTTCAATGGACTTAAAGAGACTTTCAAGGATCTTAGTGAGAACTTCAAAGACATGAAAAACAACTAGTCAGAATTAAGCATACACTAACTGAAATAAAATATAATTCACAAGGATTCAACAATAGAATAGAGGATTTCGAGAATCAAAGCAATGATTTGGAATACGAGGAAGCAAAAAAATACCCAATAAGAACAGCAAAAAGAAAAAAAATCCAAAAATATGAAGAGAGTGTAAGGAGCCCCTAGGATAACTTCAAACATACCAACATTTGCATTATGGGAGTGCCAGAAGGAGAAGAGAAAGAGCAAAATGTTGAAAACTTTTGAAAAATGAATGACAGAAAACTTCCCCTACCTAATAGAAGAAATACAATCCAGGAAACACAGAGTCCCAGACAAGAGGACCCCCACATCCTAGCCAGTTTTGCTCAGTGGATAGGGAATTTGCCTGCAGACTGAAGGGTCCCAGGTTCAATTCCTGTTAAGAGCACATGCCTAAGTTGCAGGCTCGATCCCTAGTAGGGAGCATGCAGGAGGAAGCCAATCAATGATTCTTTCTCATCATTGATGTTTCTATCTCTCTCTTTCTCTCTGAAATCAATCCTACCTAATAAAATAATCCTACCTAATGCAACTTAATCATCACTCCACTACATGCACAAGCCACACCCACCAGCCAATCAGAGCGAGTATGCAAATAAACCCAACCAAGATGGCTACAGCCACCGAGAGCAGGAGGGAGGCTAGGGCTGCCCCAGGCAATGGAGGAAGCAAAGCTTTCCACACCCTGGCTGGCCCAGGCCTCCACTCCAAGCATCAAAGTTTCAATTATAGAAGATACATAAATTCCAACAGAAATGGTTGCCAGCCACAGAGCGAGCAAGAGGCTTGGCTCCACTCCAGGCTACAAAGTTTCAATTGTAGAAGGTAAATAAATCCCAAATACCAGTGCCTCTGTTTGGGTAGCCGGGGGGGGGGGGGGGGGGGGGGCGGGGCAAGGGAACCCCCCCCCCTGATCTGGGACACCCTTCAGGGCAAACCAGACAGCCCCCACCCATGCACCAGGCCTCTATCCTATCTAATAAAAGAGTAATATGCAGATTGACCATCACTCCAACACACAATATGGCTGCCCCATGGGGTCAAAGATCCTGGCCCTATGTGGACACAAGATGGCCAGTAGGGGAGGGAAGTTGGGAGGGACCAGGCCAGCAGAGGAGGGAAGTTGGGGGCAAACATGCTGGCAGGGGAGCTGTTAGACATCAATCAGGCTGGCATGGGAGTGGTTAGGGGGTGATCAGGTTGGCAGGCAGAAGTGGTTAGGGGCAATCAGGAAGGCAGGCAGGTGAGCAGTTGGGAGCCAGCAGTCCTGGATTGTGAGAGGGATGTCCAACTGCCCATGTAGGCCCGATCCCCGGCAGTCGGATATCCCTCAAGGGGTCCCAGATTGGAGAGGGTGCAAGCTGGGCTGAGGGACACCCCCTCCACCCCCATGCATGAATTTCGTGCACCAGGTCTCTAGTATAAATATATTGGTTTTTTTTTTTAAAAAAAGAGAGGACCCCAAAGAGACCCACACTAAGACACATAATTAAAAGGTTAAGGACAAAGAGAGAATCTTAAAATCAGTAAGAAAAGCTGGAGGAGAAACCGAGTGAAGGGAGGCATTGGGAAGAGACATAACTAATACTCTCAACAATAAAGATTTAAAATAACAATAAAAAAGAAGATTCACCAAGGTTATTTTTTTAACATATTTTGTCTCACCTGATAAGTCAGAACCAAACCCAGGCTGGGGATACTCAAAGAACAGGTATATAAACATTGACAAGTGGAAAGACAAAATGAGGAACCTTGAGATCAGATTTTAGCTCTACTGAAGGCCACCAGCCCTGAGGGCAAAATGTTTAACCTACCCTTCTTTTCACTGTTTTCAGTCCCCTCTCTACCCTCCAGGGTTTACTAACCTATAAAAAATGCAAGTACAATCGCTCCTTGGCCTTTTGGCTAAGATCAAGTGTAAAAATGCAAGTACATTAGTTAATATCTAACTTTGCTTCCAGCTGTAACAGTGTACGTTTCTATTGAAACATGATTGAAGGGAGTTTAAGCAGACACCCAATAAAGACAGGCAAAGAAGAACTTCAAGCAGAGAAAGAGAAGCCAACTGTTGTGAAATAAAAGCAGCAGCAAGGTATCAGAGACTTGAGACGTGATGGTCCAAAGGTTGCATGTTTGTTATTGCAACCTTTTTAAACATATAAATGTTACTGGAAGATGGAATTGTAAAAGCTGATACAAACTATAAAGGGCATAACCAAATTTTTATTGGGTAAAAGAATATAACTTTGTTAAAGATCAATACCATTGTCTCAAAAAAGTTTCAAATCAAATCCTTGGATCTGGGAATTCCTCAAAGAATTTCTCAAAGAAAAATACTTAAAGACTGTGTGCATTTGGAAACTGGGAATATAAATAGTAAAATAAAAGAATACATTACTTTAAGTCCTGGTCAATATAATAAATAAATATAATTTCTAGTTTATGCTCAATGTCTACATGTCTTACACCTTACACCACTCAAAGTACTTTAATCTCTTTAGGTTGATAAAATGCCACAGAATAAATTATCTTATATCAATTTTTTAAAAATATTTTTGTATTGATTTCAGAGAGGAAGGGAGAGGGGAGAGAAACATCAATGATGAGAAAGAATCATTGATTGGCTGCTTCCTTTATGCCCCGTGCTAGGGCTCAAGCTTGCACCTGGGCATGTGCCTTTGACTGGAATCAAACCTGGGCCCCTTCAGTCCACAGTCTAGCTCTAACCACTAAGCAAAACCAGCTAGGGCTCTTATCACATAAATTTTGCAGATAAGTAATCTGAACCATGCAAAATGAAGTGGCTTCCCCAAGGTCACACAGCTAGAAAATGACAAAGTCATTGGGCACCAGAATTCAGGCTTTTCCAAGTTTTTTTCTTAAAAAGCATTATACAGCCCTGGCTGGCTTGGCTCACTGGTTGATTCCTGGTCAAGAGCACTTGGTTGCAGGTTCATCCTGCATTCAAAAGGCAATCAATCAATGTGTCTCTCTCACATTAATATTTCTTCTCTTTCCCCTCTGCCCCCCACCCCCACCCCGCCACCTTCCCTTTCATTCCCTCTAAAAATCTATGGGGGAAAAGACATCCTTGGGTGAGGACTTTAAAAAAAAAGGGGGGGGGGGGGAAGAAGCACTATACAAAATATGAGGAAAATGCAAATAATTTTTAGCTATAGATGTACTATAATTTTTAAAAGACTAAGCATAAAATATTCAGAGGTCTTTTCTAATTTTTAATAATGCAAAGTTTGCAGTAAGATCTTACCTAAAATGTGGTGCTAGCATAAGGGCATTTACAATGTAATCAGTTAGAATCAATATAACAGGAATCTAAAAATCTCCCAGGTTGAGGACATTCAGAAAACAAGCATGTAAAAATGATCAAGCAGTAAGACTAGGGGTGAGGATACTTGGATTTGGGTCATAGAAACCTGGAGAAGATTGCTGAAAAAAATACCCAGATATAGAGCAGCAAGCGGATATTATCAAACATGGCAAAGACATACAAAATGCCCCCAGCTTCTTTAGTAACCCACACATCGATGGTAACTTAAAGAGCGTAACATTTTTAGTACAAGAGAGAAGAAACAGAGACAGGGAGGGCCATCCTATAGCAGTTAAATTATAGCCCCTGCAGTCAGAATCTCTTGGATCTGCCCCACAGTCCTGTCATTTTCTAGCAGTGCCATCTTGGGCAAGTTACTTAATTGCTCTGTGTCTCCCTTTCCCCTCTGTAAAACCGGGAGAGTAAGAGTGCTTCCTTCAAAGGGGTACTATGAAGATTAGATGAGTCAATAAGTATAAAGTACTTAGAACAAGACCTGCCACATAGATATTATGTGTGTGTGTATATATATATATATATATATATATATAGAGAGAGAGAGAGAGAGAGAGAGAGAGAGAGAGAGATCTAAACTACCAAGAAAAGTAAGTACCAATCATTTGATGACTAAACTACCAACCGAAGAGAGAGAATTTATGTTTGTGTTTGGTTATACGAGGACAATGCAAATGTATCCCAGATGAATCCAGACAAGGCTTCCTTTTGCCAGGCACTGACAGGGACATATAGTAAATCCTATGGCTATAGTTAGGACATGGGATATATATAACCCATGGGATATATATATAACACAGAGAGGATTTATTATTGTAGAAAGTTTGCACCCTCAGAGGGGTGCAAACTTTCTACAATAATAAATCCTCTCTGTGTTACACTGGAAAGGTGTTTAAAGTAAGAAGTATTAAGTCTCCTCCCTTTCCAAAGATTTTTCAAGACCGGTGGGATTTGCTGGCCTTTCCAAATCTTCTTCCCAGGAAGTCTGAAATGGGCATTGCTAGGAGTTGCTGTATAATTACTTAGTTGATTCTAAGGAGCTTACTTTAAGAAGTGAGGGAAAAAAGCAGATTAACCATTTGAATACATGTCACGGCCCATCCACAACCCCCCCCCCCCCCCCCGCCGTCTCTCCACCATAAATGGGGGCTTCTACACTCCCCATCGACCTCCAATACGTGATCCAGGAAAATCAATTTATTGCTTTGGCTAATCCTCCAACAATAGGGGTTTCATTTTCATTGTAGGGCAATTAAGTTGGCCAACGAGAAGGAGCAGGTGGGGAAATAGGGAGAGGGGTCTCTCCCATCCCTACAGACAGCTTAGTTCCCGTGAAGGCAGCAGCGTCCCCTGTCTGTCTGGTCACACGCGGCTCCAGGCTGCTACCTAGCAACGCAAAGCCAAGGGGAGAGCTCGCGGGTTCCCCAGCCTCCTCTTCGCCCTTCCCATTCATCCCTGGTTCGCGCTCGCGGTCTCTCTCTCTCTCTCTCTCTCTCTCTCTCTCTCTCTCTCTCTCTCTCTCTCTCTCTCTCCCCCTTCCTCCCTCCCTCCCTCTCTCTCCCTCTTTCCCTCTCCCTCTCGCTCTGTCTTCAAGCTCTATCTCCCCTTCTTCTCTCCATTATCCTCTCTACTTGCTTGTCTTCTCTCTCCTCTTCCCCTCTTACTGCTTTTATTCTATCCCTCTCTTTCTCTGCCTCCGTGTCTGCAAAAAACGTAAACGGTCCGACCACTTGCCAGAAGTTTAAGACGCTCAAAACCAGAAACTTTCCCCTCTCCAGCCCTCCAAACCCTGGCCGCGCAGCAGACGCGCCCCATTCATCAGCACAAAAGCTCCCAGCGCCGGTTTGGAAAGGAAAACCCTGCCAGAAAACGCTCCCGTCTATCAGCCGCCCTCCCAGCCAATCCCACCGCCCGGCCTTATCTCGGCTCGTAAATGACCTGTATCAGGATGCGGTCTCTGGGGGGTCACCGCGGGACCAGGTTTCCCCGCTGGAAGGAGGGGGCACTGCAGCCCGCAGCCGGGCGCGCGAAGGGATCTCCCCGGCGGCGCTGCAGGTGGAAACGTCTCCGCTCCCCGGGGTCCGATCTCAAAGTGCTTTCCCGAGGAGTCGGGACAAACTCCCGTGGAAACAAAGGCGGGATGCCCGTGGGGTGCGCTGTCACCCACACCGGGGACGGGGGGGTGGGGGGGGGGCTGCTTTCCCAAGTTTGGCTGCTCAGTCCCCAAGCGGGCGGAGGGAGGGGGATCCCGCTCGCCCCGCACTGGGCAACCTGAGCGCCCCAGGGGGGAGCCGCCGTCCCGTCCTGCCACCCACCCAGCCCCCTCAACCCGCTCCACCCCGGCCTCGCGCTCCGCCGCCCGCCGCCCGCCGCTCGCAGCCTGGGAAGCCCGGCGCCCCGAGCAGCGCGCCGCCCGGAGGGCGCTTACCTTGGCCGCTGGCCGGCCCCAGGCAGGCGGCGAGAGCCAGCAGCAGCGCGCACGCCGCCGCCCCGCGCTCCATCCCGCCGGCCGCCTCGGCCTCGCCGTTCCTTCCCCGGAGGTGGGCGCGCACCGCAGCAGCGCCTCCGCCTGGAGCGCTCGGAGAGACCCGCACCTCGCGGGCTCCTGGGGGCAGGGAACGGGCCCGCCCAGAGCGTCCCGCTTTTCTACCCGCGCCAGTCCCCACCCTCCAGACGGAGGATAAAGCCCTTTAGACCCAGCCGCCCCGGAACTAGCATGCGGGAATCCGGCGGGGCAGGCCCCCTGCCGCCGGCCCGCCCCCTGCACTTTGCAGCGCGGGGAGCAGTGGGACTCGAACACACACACACATACGCTCACACACACACACATACGCGCGCGCACACACGCACGTACTCACACAGCCTCACACACCGTTGCACACGCTCACAATCACACTGGCGCAGTCTCACACACACACTCCTCAGCCCACGTGCGCGCACCCTTCACCGCTCCACGCCTCCACGCCCAGGCGCACAGACCCTCACAGTCACGCACTCACATGCCAACACCCCGACACCCCGACACCCCGACACGACGGCAAGGCCTCTCCGCATGAGTTGCCTCTGAAATGTGCCGCCGACACAGTCTAAGAGAAAAGGGAGAAGAAGGAGAGAAGGAAGGGAGGGAGTCAAGAGCCTGCTGGAGAGCTGGGTGGCCATTCTCCGGTCTGCAATTCCTACGTCCTCTAGGACACCCTGGTTTCCCCTCAGAAAGTTGAAGCGCTGAGAGGGGGTGCTCTGTGTGTTTCCCTGGGTGGGAGGGGGGGGGGGCCGGGGGTAATCCAGGTTGGGGTGGCGGTTGGATCCTTGAGTAGAACCAGCGCTACAGGTGCCGCAACTAGAAGGCGCTTCTTCCAAGTCTGTTCATTTGGAAGCAAAGTGAGAAGAATACACATCTTCTCCGTCGTGCTGGTATTTCAAGGAGAAACGCATAAGAGGTTCAGAGAATGCCCATTCTTTGGGCAGCATTAGACTGGTTGGCGGGTGGGAGGGAGGGCCTTGCACTCACCCTCCGAGCATCCTCCGCACTCTGTAAGCGCCACCAGAGGCGACAGGGAAATACAGAAGGGCTGGTGCAACCTGGCTCCTGGCCCTGGGCGCCCTGGGCGCCCTGGTAGAGGAGGGGGTGTTCCCGGGCCTAGGGTCGCCCCAGGATCTCCGACACCCAGGTCTCTGGGCCACCTCTGCCCCAGGTCCCCGGGCACTGGGTCCTGGTCCACAGAGTGAGCGTGGAGCCCTCTCCGTCAGCTAACGGGGCTGTGGCCGCGGCGGCAGCCCTGTTTCCACGAAATCCCCGGGCAGTGTCCCTCCATTTCACCTCCCCAGGGGCAAGAACCTGGCAGTGAATGCCACCCTTTCTCTCCAGAGCACAGGTCCTCTGGGGCTCTGCTGCTCCCAATGGCTCGGACCGTGTGCCTTCCGTGTGGAGGTCGGTGAAGCTTTGCGGAGCTGGGGGTGGTGGTGGTGGTGGAGGAAGAGGGGCGGCGATAGGTAATATTTTTTTTTGAAACACACAAGGAGAGAGGGGCAAATAGACAAGAAAAAAGAAAACTAGGATTTCAAAAGAGAGGGTGTGAGAACGGGCCGGAGAGAGTGGTGGCTTTCTTTAAATCACATTCCTTAATTCGCAGTGTCTGAATTTGGAAATGCAGAGTTCCCTGCTCAAAGCCACGGAAACGTCCCTAGACACAGGGTAGCGCAGGGCTGCTCCAAGGAGGAGGCAGGACCGGGGACCGGGGCCAGGGGGGGCCAGGAGGCGGGGGGAGGAGGGAAACGGCGAGGGGGGCGCAAAGCTGCGCTTTGGTCTCCGGGGTGATTTATGCCGGTTCCGGGCGGCCGGGGCGATGGTACGAGACCGCGCCGGGGTCAGGCCACTCCAGCGCTCCCGGGGCGGCTGCATGGCAATGAGCGTCCCGCGCCGCGCGGTGCAAAGAGCGGCGGGCGCTGGGGGGTGAGGTGGGGAGGGGGGGGGGGTCGCCCGGGTCCGCGGGCAGGGGGGGGGGGGGCGGGGGCCGCATGCGCGGACAGGGACGGGGGGGGGGGGGGTCCTCGCTCCCCAGACCCGCGTGGGCGCACGGGGATACGAGAGCTTGAGCCCCAGTTAGTGTGTGTGCGCGCGCGCACGTCTTTTCACTGTGGCCGCCGGGGCTCCAGGCATTCCTTTCTGCGCTGAAGGGTTTCCCTCATTGTTGTTGTCTTTGTGCTCCCGTGTTGCCAACTTACTGGAATTCCTGACGTGGTTGCGCAGCGGGGCTCGGGCTGGCCCTCGGAGCCAGCTGCGTTTGTGTACTGGGCCGACCCCGCCGCTAATCCCAGAATAACGCCGGGGTGGGGGGAGGAATGGGGGGAGGCTGGGAGGGAGGGCGGAGATAAAGGTTGGGGATGAGAGAGGCGACTAACCACAAGGTCCATCCTTTCCAACACTGTGTATGTAAACTCACACATCCATACTCTTTTCCACGAACATATATATATATATATATATATATATATATATATATATATACATATATATATATATATAATTATAATTATTATTATTATTATTATTTTCCCTCTCAAACTCGTGCCATGGAAAACAGGCATCTTTTGCAGCCCGCACCATGCGCGTGTTATCTCCGGCGTCCACAGGTGGGAAGACGAGCTGCTGTATCTGGAGGATTAGATCTAAAGATCAGCAGCAATCTGAGAAAGCCCTGGTTAGCGCAGCTGTGATTTAAGCCAGCATTGTTTCTATACTGTGCAAAAGTGTAATGTCTTTATTTTCCACGTGTCTCTCTGCGGGTGTGTGTGTGTGTGTGTGTGTGTGTGAGAGAGAGAGAGAGAGAGAGAGAGAGAGAGAGAGAGAGAGAGAGAGAGAGACTTGACAGAGTGGTTAACCAAAAGAGAGAAGAAAGTGCTGAAAGTGAAATTTATTCTAGTGAGTTCATGTTAATTGACTTCCTTGGTAGAGTTTTTTTCACTGTATTATTTTACTTATGCATATCAACAGAAATATTTTCAGAGCATTTTTCCCTATCCTGGGCCAATTTCTGCTTTCTGCAATGGTAAAGAAGTTGCAAAATCTCCTTGACTAAAATCCAACTTCAGTTTTCTATTAATTCTACCCAAAAATTCTGTTAACTCACATTCCTTTATCCACTCATTTTTCTTACAAACCTACCCACTTCTCTCAACCTCTCTGATCTGAATTATGGCAAGAGCCTTAAAATGGACTGTTAGTTGTCAGATTTGCACACACCCGCACTTGCAACACACACACACACACACCACACCACATACCACACATCATCCATCTATTTTTCATTCTGCAAGCAAATGATTCAAAGTGATATTTCCAGCCCTAGCCAGCATGGCTCAGTGGATAGAGCATCAGCCTGTGGACTGAAGGGTCCCAGATTCGATTCTGGCCAAGGGCACATGCCTGGGTTTTGGGCTCGATGCCCAGTGGGTGATGTGCAGGAGGAGGCCCATCAATGATTCTCTCTCATCATTGATGTTTCTTTCTCTCTTTCTTTCTCCCTTCGTCTCTGAAACCAATAAAGAAATATATTTTTAAAGTGATATTTCCGTCAGACTAGTGCTTTCAAACAAGTCATTACCTATTAGAGTGTTATGAAATCAATTTAGTAGGTCATACAGAATTAACTTTCATATGAAAAGGATATGTATTATTTCACTAAACTCTTATTTCTGATAAATGTACATGTATGGGTCACCGTGTAAAATATATTTCTTATTATCCATCTAGGAAAAAAAAAAGAAAAGAAAAAAGAAAAAAAACCTACAGTTTGAACACCCTGACCAGTGTGGTTCAGTAGAGCATACTCTCATGCACCAAAAGGTCAACAGGTTCAATTCCCTGACAGGGCACATATCAGGATGCAGGCTGCATCCCAGTAAGGAGTGTGCATGAGGCAGCCCATTGAGGTTTCTCTCTCTCTCTCTCTCTCTCTCTCTCTCTCTCTCTCTCTCTCTCTCTCTCTCTCCCTCCTTCCTCTCTTCCTAAAATCCATGAAAAGGTGGTGTTTTTTTTTTTAAGTTTCAAGTATCTCCCCACAAATTACTTATTAATTAAAACAATGCTCTTTGTAGTCGTGGGTATCTCTTGGGACAAGTGACAAGCACTGTCAGACTGGGGACAAGAGAAAGTCCTACCTTAAGAAGCAAAATATGAGCAAGGAGGATGTCCTGCTGCCCACAGTAAGATTAGCTCCTGCCACACGTACATGCGGGCAGAGAGGCAACATGCCTTGGGCTCAGAGTATTGTACATGCAAAACAAGGATTACTGACGTTATCTACAGCGCATCCAATGACAAACTGGTTCGCACAAGACCCTAGTAAAGAACTGCCTTGTACTCATTGACAGCATGCCATAGCTCTAGAGCTGTGAGTGCTGCTATCACAGCCCCTGGGCCCCAAGAAGGGAGCCAAGCTGACTCCTGAGGAAGAAGAGATTTTAAACAACAAAATCAAAGAAAAGTCAGAAGAAATATGATGACAGGAGAAAGGACTGCCAAAATCAGCAGTCTCCTAGAGGAGCAGCTCCAGCAGGGCAAGCATCATGCGTGCATGGCTCCAACACTAGGCCAATGTGGCAGCGCGGATGGCTCTGTGCTACAGGGCAAGAGGCTGGATGGAGTTCTAGCTGAGGAAGTTCAAGGCTTGGCAAGGCAAACAGCCCCCCCCCCCCTTCAGATCATGTAATAAAGGTATTTAATGTTCTAAAAAATATAAAATAATAAAAACAGAAGCTGGCAGATGCTTTAATAGATTTTTTTAATATATTTTATTGATTTTTTACAGAGAGGAAGAGAGAGGGATAGATACAGTAGTTGGAAACATCGATGAGAGAGAACCATCAATCAGCTGCCTCTTGCACATCCCCTACTGGGGATGTGCCCACAACCAAGATAAATGCCCTGGGACCTTTCAGTCTGCAGACTGACGCTCTATCCACTGAGCCAAACCAGTTTCAGCTGTTTTAATAGATTTTATTATTGTTTAGGTATGGGAAGGTCAACAGATCCTGAGACAATTGCCATTGAACGCATCACAGGTCCCAAGAGAGGGACTACAGGTCACACCACGAACCACTGAAGCCTTCACTCAGAGAAAGGGGGCAACTGTGGACAAGCACCTCCACTATGGTTTCTTTCTCTTTCTTTCTTTCTTTCTTCCTTCCTTCCTTCCTTTCTTTCTTTCTTCCTTTCTTAGTATATTTTATTGGTTTTTCACAGAGAGGAAGAGAGAGGGATAGAGAATTAGAAACATCGATGAGAGAGAATCATCTATCAGCTGCCTACTGTACACCCCTTACTGGGGATGTGCCTGCAACCAAGATACATGCCCTTGACGGGAATCGAACCTGGGACCTTCCAGTCCACAGGCTGACGCTCTATCCATTGAGGCAAATCGGTTTCGGCTTCATTAGGGTTTCAGAAAGAAGGAATAGGCAGACAGGGTAAGCAGGTTTAGAATTAGCTAGTTTTGTCTTTGAAAATCACTCCCTGGAAAGAATTCCCCTGGGGAGACAATGAGGGAGTCAGAAGGTCAAGGCAAGGGGACTCAAGACACATTGTCAGGTTGCCCAGAACAAGGTGTGTCCAGCCTATGCCCGTAAGGCAGATGTTAAAGCATCAAGATTTCAGAAATGCAGTAAACACAACAGATACCACATGGTATTCCTGACAAAAATGCATAACCTGAATCTAATCATGAGAAAGCATTAGACAATCATAAACTGAGGGCCATTCTATAAATAATCAACCTGTACTCTTCAAAACTGGCAAGGTCATGAAAGACAAGAAGGCTGAGAAACTTTTTAGAGATGAGACAACTAAATGTAACACATGCCCTTGGGTTGGACTTGGACTGGGGGAAATAAAGCTCTAATGACAACTAGGGGGAAATAAGTAGCATTTTCTATATGGACTGTAATTTGGGTAATAGTACCATAATATTAAATTGTCTGATATTGGTTGTAAGAGAATGTCATTGTTCCTAGGAAATACTATTTAGGAGTTCAGGAACATGATTTTTGCAACTTATTCCCAAATAATTCAGGGGGGTGGAAAGTGTGTGTGTGAGAGGGAGGAGAGAGGGAAAGAGAGAGAGTGTGCGTGTTAGGGAGAAAGAGGAAACAAATGGGCAAAGTATGTGGAAGTTTCTTGCAACTTTTCTGTAAGCTTGAAATTATAGTAAAATAAAATTATTTTTTTTAATTTGTGAAAATTTTTTTTAATATATTTTATTGATTTTTTTACAGAGAGGAAGGGAGAGAGATAGAGAGCCAGAAACGTCGATGAGAGAGAAACATCGACCAGCCGCCTCCTGCACATTCCCCACTGGGGATGTGCCCGAAGCCAAGGTACATGCCCTTGACCGGAATCGAACCCAGTACCTTTCAGTCCGCAGACCGACGCTCTAACCCTGAGCCAAACCAGTTTCGGCAAGTTTGTGAAACTTTGCATTAAATCACAAGTTCCTCTCATCTCCCAGTGTTTGTTCCTTCCCACTGCCTAGAACATTCTTCCCCTCCTAAAACTTTCCTTCATCTAATTAACTCCTATTCATCTTTCCAGTCTCATCTAAAATGTCTCTTCTTGCAGGAAGTTTTTCCTAATTCCCCATTATGAACTATGAGGCCCTTTTTAAAAAAAAAATCTTTATTGTTAAAAGTATTACAGATAACCCTTTTTTCCCCTGTGACCTCTTCTAGCCCAAAACCACCCCCACCCAAGGCCTTCACCAAACTACAAATCTACTGGGGGGGGAAAGTATTATTTCTATTATAAAGCATTCACAGAGAAATAATTTCTCTCTTCCTCCTTTTTTTTTTCTTCCTCCTTCTCCTCTCTCACCCACAAGACATATATATTCACTGTTTTGTTTTTTTTTTAATTAACCCTAAACCTAAGGATATATTTTCATTGATTTTATTTTTTTATTTTTTTATTTTCTTTTATTATTTTTTCATTAATTTTAGTATATGTGCTGCCGAAGCGAGCACTATTTCTTTTCGTTAATTTTATTTGTTGTTTTTGTTAATCCTAACCCAAATATATTTTTTGCATTGATTCTTAGAGAAAGTGGAAGGGAGGGGGAGAGACAGAGAGAAACATCAGTGTGAGAGAGACACATCCTTTGGTTGCCTCCTGCATGCATCCCGATCAGGACTGAGCCTACAACCAAAGTACTAGCCCTTTACTACAATGGAACTCACAACCCCTCAGTCCGCGGCCCACACTCTATCCATCGAGGCACACCAGCCAGGGCTGGGCCATTACTTTCTGAATACAATTAATATTTTACCAAGTTCGAGTAACTGTTCAAAAATTACATCATCATAATTCACTGTGGGTTGCATAATATGTTTCTGAAAAGATTATTAGTACATGTTAACCTAAAACCAAGTGAAATGTGACAGTGGCCCACATTTCAGCGCCTAACAAGCATGCCCCTCAGAGTTCTCAGAGTGAGCAGCCAGCCTCAAGGCCCACTCACAATACTCCAGTGCTTTAATCATTTCTCCTTTCAATTTGTACATCATCACAAGATGCTCACACTTCCTATGTCTAATTCATTTCTCCAAATAAATGATATGTTTATCCTTTGCTAATGATGCCTCTTCTATTTTTCGTGCTTTTAAATAATGGATAATTGCATCAGCTTCAGATTTCCTTTGAAATTCCTGAAACCAGCCATAGTAGAAACACATCTCTTGCAGTTTTTCTTCCTCAAGGGATTTTATGCATAACACTTTTTGATAAGTGTCTTCAGCGTGTCTTTAGTTGCCTGCTTCTATGTACATTATCTACCAGGAGTATATAAGCCATGTCAAATGTGGGAGTTTGTTCCAGAGCAAATTCAAAATGAGCTCCAGCTAGTCCTGTCATTCTGTCAACACGTTCTCTATCCTGTCCTCTAGACTGCCAGTTTGTAGCTTTCTATAGTTGAAAAACTTGTGATGTATAGCCAAGCCCTATCTGGTGATACAGGAAGGCAGAGAAGGGTGTTGCCTGAAAGGCTGTTTTTAAGAACCAACAAGCTTTATCTAGGAGTCCTTTAAAAAAAAAAAACTAAAAAAGACAAAAACACTTGAGCACATATTGAAAGAGAGACACATCCTTTGGTTGCCTCCTGCAGGATGGCATAAGTAAAATATATATTTTACTTTTTTTTTTTAATATATATTTTACTGATTTTTTTTTTTTTTTTTTTTTTTTTTTTACAGAGAGGAAGGGAGAGAGAGAGAGTTAGAAACATCGATGAGAGAGAAACATTGATTAGCTGCCTCCTGCGCAACCCCCACTGGGGATGTGCCTGCAACCAAGGTACATGCCCTTGACCGGAATCGAAACTGGGACCCTTCAGTCCGCAGGCTGATGCTCTATCCACTGAGCCAAACCAATTTTGGTGCTTCTTCAATGTACTTTTCTCCTTCAGCTTCTTGTCCTACATCCTGAAACTTCAGGGTGAGGAGAGCCTTAATATATGCATCTTCTGGAGTTAGCCTGACAGCCCTTTTAAGGAGGTGCAGAAAAAGTCGCACTAACCTGTGACACTTTGTTAAAGCTGACCAGACCACACCCAGTGCTGAATTCAGGGTTTTCAGGGTCCACTTCCAGAGCCCTGACCTGCTCATCTCCACACTTCAGCAAAGCCCACCATTCTTCTTCATAGTCCACTTCAGGACACTGCATTCTATAGCAGGAGGGACTGGCAAACTTCCTGCAACTGTTCTCCACCTTCTCCAGGTACATCTGGGCTTCTGCCAGCCTGCCCAGGTGGTAATACACCCAGGCATAGTTGCCCCAGGTAACCAGCCTTCTGGTGTCTGATTGGTTGGCGTGTTCTGCGTGGTTTAAGTCTTCAACTTTTTTCAAGCTCTCAGGACTTCCTCTTCTGGCCCTTCAGGTGTTTCAGGCCAGTGGGTTCTGCATTCCCACATGGGTCCTGGTGTCCAAGAATTCAGTCTCATTGAGTATCCTTTTTTCTAATTCAGGCATTTCAGTGTCCTCAATTAGCAAAGTTTAACATGCATCTCAACCACTAAAGCCAATCTTTGGCCTGATCTTCATCAGAATTCTTACTCTGGGTTAGGCAGTGGTTCTGCAGCGTTTAGTTTAGCTGGATGGGCTCTTCTGAGGTCTGGCCAGCCAGGAGGCCCTTCTATATGCCCTCATAGCTTTTTTTTTTATTTCCCTCACCCAAAGCTTGTCACACTTGTCTTCCCATGGCCTCCACAAAGCTTCTTCCTCTGTTGTCAGAGTAATCTGGGGGAGTCATGCTGACCATATCAGTCACCTGGCTATAACACTCCAATAGTTTTCCCATTATTCCTGAAATAAAATTCAAAGGTTTCAGCATGGTCTACGAGCTCTTGCACAATCTGGCCCATGGCCATCTTTTGATTCTCATATGACAGTCTAGCCATACTGTCCTCCATTTAGTTCCTCAAACATACTATCTACTTTCCCGGCTTTGAGGGTAAGATTAGTGGAGACAGGCAGAGGTTCATGGGGCTTCCTAAATTCCTGATCATGCTCTATGTCTAGTTCCTAACCTAGTATATCCAACCAATAATCCTCCTTCTGCTTGAACAAGCTTGTGTGGGTCTCTGCCCCCTTACAAATCAGAGCCAGACTGAAACCATCAAAAAAGGTGCCAAAATACATCAAGGTATCTAACAAACTAGATCCAGAGACATAGAACTATGGAACAGACTGATGAATCTGTTCTCAAGGACCAACCAGCCCTAGGACACTTCTGATGTAGTAACAATCCACAAGGGAAGAACACTGTATTTATTTTGACTCACCAACCTTAAGACCATGTAGGTCCTGAGTCATGAGCCAGCTGCCTCTTCCTGGTGCATAGCCAGGGCTAAGATCTAAAGGGACAATCAGTGTAGCAGCCATCTTTTCCAAACCACAAATGGAGATACCAGATATACTATGACAAGGGAATCCTCCTGAGAGGCAAATATAGTCATATGAAAAGTCTTGGCAGAGGTTTAAAGAAACAACAGGAAATCAAACAAGTCTCACTGATTGGGGGGAAAAAATCAATAAAATTAGGGCTTTCCTGAAATTCTTATGACTTAAGACTTATGACAGCTCAGCCCACATGGCTCAGTGGTTGAGTGTTAACCTATGAATCAGGAGGTCATGGTTCCATTCCCAGTCAGGGAACATGCCTGGGTTGTGGGCTCAACTCCCAGTGTGGGGCGTGCAGGAGGCAGCCAATCAATGATTTTCTTTCATCATTAATGTTTCTCTTTATCTCTCTGAAACCAATAAAGATACTTAAAAAAATAAAATAAAAAGACACAATGACTTAAAGATTTGATCCCTGCCGAAACCGGTTTGGCTCAGTGGATAGAGCGTTGGTCTGTGGACTGAAGGGTCCCAGATTTGATTCCGGTCAAGGTGTGTACCTGGGTTGCGGGCACATCCCCAGAAGGAGCTGTGCAGGAGGTGGCTGGTCGATGTTTCTCTCTCATCGATGTTTCTGGCTCTCTATCCCTCTCCCTTCCTCTCTGTGAAAAATAAATTATATATATAAAGATTTGATCCCTGGGCAGGTGGGCCTAAGTCAGGCATAAATTCTGCATTTGGTTTCTGGTATTGCTCTCAAATCAGACCTTACAAGATGCAACTTATTCTGAGATCTTGAGATCTTATACACTATGGAAAACATTCTCAGGGTATTCTAAAGTTTTAACTTTTCCTTAGCAGTACTTGCCTTTAGGACCAATAGACCCAGAGACATGGAAACATCCAATTGACTGTCAAATCTCAGAGGGAAGGCAGGGGAGGGGAGCTAAAGGGAAGAGATCAACCAATGAACTCATATGTGTATATGTATAACACAGACAGAGATAATAGGGTGGTGAAGACCTAGGGGTAGGGAGGGGGGTCTGAGAGGTCATTGTGGGGAGGGAACACATACTGCCAACAATAAAGATTTTTTTTTTTAAAAAAAAGCTCACTTTATTTTTTATTTATTTATTTTTAATATATTTTATTGATTTTTTACAGAGAGGAAGGGAGAGGGATAGATAGTTAGAAAAGTTGATGAGAAAGAATCATCAACCAGCTGCCTCCTGCACACCCCCCACTGGGGATGTGCCTGCAACCAATGTACATGCCCTTGACAGGAATCGAACCCGGGACCTTTCAGTCCGCAGGGTGTGACGCTCTATCCACTGAGCCAAACCAATTTCAGCAAGATTTTTTTTTTTTTAATTGTGAGGATTCCTCAATATCCAACACACACATTAAAAAAAAAAAAAAAAAGCAATCTAAGTTTTAAAAGAATCAGTATATCTCTGTTCCATGAGGACATTTGTCAATAGTTGGAGACCTTTTTGATTGTTGGAGGTGGGGGGTTCTATTGTCATCTAGGGGGTAGAGACCAGAGATGCTGCTAAACCTCCTACAATGAACAGGACAACCCTTACCACCACCACCACAAGAAATTACCTGCCATCATTTCAACAGTTCAAGGTCAAGAAACTCTGATTTCTGACAACAAAATCTTTCCATTAGATTTCAGATCTTTAGATCAAGAACAGTATCATAAAATCCAGTTAAAAAAAACAATTCTACTCATTTCATTTTCCTAATAACTGGGCAATCCATTGGACAAAGGACTATTATCCCATAGATCAGATTCCATTCAGGAGAAACAGACATTAACATGGGCATGCCGAGAAGCATGGAGAGGAGGCATATCAGCTCTCACGCTTCAGTGACGTTTAAGTAAATGCAAACTAAACAGAAAGAGTCCTTCTTTCCCCTCTTCTCTCTGGTGAACCAACTGCTATTTTTTTTTCTTCAAGCCTCAGGTCAAATGTTTTCTCCTTTGTGGTAAAATTTCCTCCAACTCTCTCAGAGACCTCTTTCTTTTCCATAACCCCAACCCACCAAACACTAACCTTCATTGGGATACTGGCCACATTTATATCTCTTCCAATAAGCTTTGTACTTTTAAAATTCCTTTTTAAATAAACATTTTAATTATAGAGTAGATTTACATAAAAATGGCAACGACAGTACAAAGAGCTCCCACATATCCCACACACCTTTTAGCATATTATTAAAAACTTACATTAGTATGGTACGCTTGTAACAATTAATTAGTCATTATTGATACATTATGATGAACTTTATTCACATTTCCTTAGTTTTACCTAATGTGCTTTTTCTGTTCCCAGATCCCATCCAAAATACTACAGTACAGGTAGTCATCAAGCCTCTTTTGGCTCTTCTTGGTTGTCACAGTTCCTCAGGCATTGTTTTTGTTTTTGGTGACTTTGACTGTTTTGAGTACTAGTCAGGTATTTTGAATAATGCCCCTTCATTGGGATTTGTCTGATGTTTTCTGATGATTAGAATGGAGGTGTGGGTCCTGGGGGGCAAGACTCCATAGATAAAGGGCCATTCTCCTCACCTTTGATCCAGAGCGCATACCATCAACATGACTCACCATGTTGATGTTAATCTTGATCACCTGGCTGAAGTATTGTTTGTCAAATTTCTCATAGTAGTCATTCCTTTTTCTCCTCATTTTGTACTCTTTTTTTTTATTATTATTAATTTGTCATCCTTGAGAGTATTACAGATGTCCCTTCCTTTTTCCCCTCATTGTCCCCCTCCACCCAACCCATGCCCCACCCCAGGCCTTTAAAACGAAGTCATTATGGCCAATCCACACTTAAGAAGTAGGAAGTTTTACACCCCATCTCCTAAGGATGAAGTGGGGAGATGCTTCTTGATAAATTTAACTATTCACTCCTATTTATTTACTTATTCAATAATTTATTCATACCAATATGAAATAATATATATTTATTTTATAGTTTGGATTATAACTCAATACTACTGAATTTATTGTTCATGTCGTTCTAGCTGTGGTCATTGGGAGCTCTTTCAGTTAGCTCATAGGTCTCTTTGGCATACAGCCATCATTGTGGAGGTTTTGTTTTTGTCTTTGTTTGAAGCACTTCCTTACTTTCTGGTACTACAAGATGTTCCAGGTTCATCTGATATATTTTGACTGCAAGATGTAGTCATTCCTCCTTCTTGGTGGCCTAAACTCCAATGTTTATCTCACTAACACCATGTTATTACCAAAATCTATGATTAATTTTTTTAACATTTTAGTGTTCAGTTTCCATTAGACATCTTAGTTCATGGCAGTTTACAAACAGGAAATGCCTTGAGAAGAAAAGTAGCAGAGAATTTAGGGCTTGCCTCAATGTTTTCCCTTTCTATCTTGGTCTCTCAACTGCTAGATGTCTTGTTGCTCTCAAATGCCTTTAAACAGTTTTATATTTTAATTTTTTTTTTTGTATAGTTGAGACTATTCTCTGATACTACACCAAAACTAAAAAAAGTTGTAGTTTCTTCAAGATTAATTATAGCCCTGACTGGTTTGGCTTAGTGGATAGAGCATCAACCTGTGGACTGAAGGGCCCCGGGTTCGATTCCAGTCAAGGGCATGTATGTACCTTGGTTGTGAGCATATCCCCAGTAGAGGGTATGCAGAAGGCAGCTGATCAATGTTTCTCTTTCATTTATGTTTCCAACCCTCTATCCCTCTCCCTTCCTCTCTGTAAAAAATCAATAAAATATATATTTTTAAAAAAAGATTAATTATAATATGGAACCTAAAACCATATCAATAAACTTTTCATCTTCAGTTATATTAAAATCCATTGGTCTATCACTTTGAATGAATTTTGTAATATTAATCACTGGTCTCTTGGAAAATACTAGTTCACTGTTCTGTAGTTTTTCTAAAAGTTGATACATTTTATTATGAAATTTTTTAAATTGCATTGGCTAATATTACCACAAAACTCATCCAAACAAAGTCTTTAAGCTACCAAGCTCCCAGTCACAGATACAAGTTTTCCAAAATTCTAATTTCCAGTTGAGAGCATAATATGTTCTGCCTAATGATTGCAGGGTACCTTACTGTTACAGGAACCTCTTTTGTAACAAATACATCACAAAAAGAAAAACTCACTATATTTGAATATCTTGCAAGACAACATTTGGATGATAAATTATAGTTTAAATTAAAATGTAGCAACACTTCATAATTTATACATTCTATCAACATAAAGGTGACAACTTATAAAAATAATATTGAAGCCTAGAAATATCTCAGGCTAAAAGGCAAATTGGGTTAAATAAGAAACTTTCCAAAATTAGAATAAAAATAAAAATACAACCTACCATTAGCAATGTTTGGAAGGCTGATAAGCAGATATGCACTGATTCTGCTGCCATCTGATTTCACTGACCATGAGAATTGTGGGTAAGTTGGTGGGACACATTTTGACCTGTAGCTTCAAACTTCATTTTTTAAGATTGATTTACTGCTTATATGACTCTTTATGATAAAAGTCCTTACTATTTTTCAAATTGGAAAATTAGATCCCTGGCTAGGTAGCTCAGTTGGTTGGAGTGTCCTCCTGTATACTAAGAGGTGTGGGTTTGATTCCTGGTCATGGCACCTATCTAGGTTGTGGGTTCAATCCCTGGTGGGGGCATGTATTAGTATATGAGGCAGCTGATCAATGTTTATCCCTCACATTGATGTTTCTTCCTTCCTCTCTTTTTCTCTCCCTTTCTCTCTAAAAATCAATTTAAAATAATATATCCTTGGGTGAGGATCTAAAAAGAAAAAGGAAATTGAAGTTCTAGCAGGGACACTTGCAAATTATTTTCTTCCAGCACTGCCCCTTCCTGTAGGTGGAGAAAGACGGGGATATTTTCCATACCTGAGAGCCTTTGCTGCTGCTGACTCAACGGGGGCTGGTTTCCATCTGGGCGCCTGTCTTCACTAACCAGTCATGGGAAGTCTTCTCTCTGTTGTCCTAATAACTTGTTTAGTTATGTCAACCAATAGCTAAATAATTGCAAGAGGCAGCTGATAGATTCCCTCTCATTGATGTTTCTAACTCTCTATCCTCTCTCTTCCTCTATGCAAAAAGTCAATAAATTATCCACAGTGAACACATGTTATCTTTATGAAAAGAGAAAAAAAACAATTAAGTTGTTATTATTGGCCATAAGACAGTTTCTAAAGTTTTTTGTTTGTTTGTTTGTTTGTTTGTTTGTTTGTTTTGATGACCTACCTTATTCTTCATGGCTTAAGGACTGGGTTCTATGAAAAGTAACCTCCCAGTGACCTGATCACAAATTCCTAACTGGGTAGATGGTAGTGGGAAGTCATGCCCCAAGCTTATAACTTCTTTAGTAAAAGGCTTATATTTGCCTTAACCAAAACCCTGTCCATTGTCTCTGTGCATCTAGGTTAACATAACTTTGAAATGCCCCCTTTCAGACCCCTCCTTCTAAAGTGTGACCACCCTCAAGAGAGCACATAATCATAAATGAAACCTCAAACTGCTGTTCTCCAGAGCACTGAGATCTTTCTCCCTGGCAGACATCAACAGTTGGTTCAAATAAGCTCATACAAATTCTTTACAAGTTTGGATGTCCTTATGTTGACAAAACATTTGGGGAATTTTCTTAAGTCACCAACAAGCAAGTGACCTGGCCAGAACCCGATTTACAGTTGGCATTCAGTAGTATTTTATATTAGTCTTAGGTGTACAGCACAGTGATTAGACATTTATTTAATTTACCAAATGATCCCCCCCTCCCTGTAAATCTAGTCAATAACATTGTAATAACTATGAATGGTGCCAGGTGGGTACTAGACTCAATGAAGAGGGTCATTTACAAAAATGTAAATAATAAAAAAATACATATTTGAACAATAAGAGAAAGAGAAATAGAAGTCAACAATAGAGAGCCAGTTTGACTCTACTTTCTTATCATGGGAAAATCTGTTTGGCAATCAACATAGACTGAAAAGTTCCTCCATATCGTCCCATGTTTTTGTCCTCCTTTGGCTTCCAGATTTCTGATAAAACCCCTACTTACTCAACTTTCAAAAGTAAATATGTTATTTAAAACATTTGCCCTAACTAGTTTGGCTCAGTGGGCAGAGCGTCGGCCTTCGGATTCAAGGTTCCCAGGTTCGATTCCAGTCAAGGGCATGCACCTTGGTTGTGGGCACATATCCAGTAGGGAGTGTGCAGGGGCAGCTGATCAATGTTTCTCTCTCACCGATGTTCCTAACTCTCTATCCCTCTCCCTTCCTCTCTGTCAGGTCAGGGAAAATCCATCACTTTTTTCCTGCAATTTTTTTATAGCTAAAAGAATAAGAGAATAAATAAAATGGTCATAAATCACTTAAGGTTTCTGATTTTTTTAAGCATGCAGCTATGTCTTTTTTTCCCACACCACATTAATTCCACAAATAACATGGACTTGGCTATTAAAATGTTTTATAGCAAGTGTATGAAATAACAAAGTTGTCTAATGTTCTTTTTTTTTTTAATAATTCTTTATTGTTGGAAGTATTACATATGTCCCCTTTTTTCTCACATTGACTCCTGCCCACTCCCCCACCCCCTAAACCCCCCTACCCTTCTCCCTAACCAACCTTCCTCAACCCCAGGCCCTCACCGCCCCATTTTCTGTGGCCTTGGGCCAGGTATATATGCATACAAGTTCTTTGGTTGATTATTTCCCATCCACTCACCCTCCCCTACCTTCCCTCCTAGATTCCTGGAACAGAGTGTGGAATTACATGGTTCTTACTTTCCAGGGATTATTAATCTTGAACAGAGTTTGGCAAACTGCAGACCAAATGCACCAGTTGCCTATTGTTTTGTACATCCTACAAGCTAAGGATAGTTTTTATAATTTTACATGGTTGGGGGGGGGGGAAATCCAAAAAAGAATAGCATTTCATGGCATGTAAACATGTGAAATTCAAATTTCAGTGCCCAACCTGACTGGTTAGACGAGCATCGTCCCAACACACCAAGGTTGCAGTTCAATGCCCAGTCAGGGCACATACAAGAATCAATCAATGAGTGCATAAATAAGTGAAATAACAAATCAGTATTTTTCTCTCTCTCTCTCTCTCTCTCTCTCTCTCTCTCTCTCTCTCTCTCTCATGCTCTCTCTCTCTCTCTCTCATGCTCTCTCTCCCTCGCTCGCTTTCCCTTCTTCTCTCTCTAAAATCAATAAATAAAAATTAATTCTAGCCGGGACCGGTTTGGCTCAGTGGATAGAGCGTCGGCTTGGGGACTGAAGGGTCCCAGGTTCGATTTCGGTCAAGGGCATGTACCTTGGTTTCGGGCATAAACCCAGTAGGGGGTGTGCAAGAGGCAGCTGATCGATGACTCTCTCTCATCGATGTTTCTGGCTCTCTATCTCTCTCCCTTCCTCTCTGTACAAAATCAATAAAATATATTTTAAAAAAATTAATTCTAAAAACACATTTCCTTGCCCAATATTCAAGTTTTATCTGAACAGGCTATCCAAATCCATTGAAGTACTGATTATGGCTGATTTCCTACTAGAACAGCAGAACTGAGGAGTCATGACAGAGACAATACAGCCCACACAGCCTAAAACAATTACTATCTGGCCACTTACAGAGTTTGCCGATCTCTGACTAGAAAGTGAAGTGGAATGCATACATCTATAAGTGCCAACTCAGGCAGGCTGGGCCAAGTACCATGTGAGTGATGCTCAGCCAATGTTGAGTGCTGGGAGGCTGCGAAGGAGAGCAGGGAGACAAAGGAGGCATCATGGAGGAAGCAGCTTTCAAACAGATCCTTGAAGGATAGGAGGGGTTTCGATAAGTGACAATTCGGAAAAGAAGGTTGTTGACAAAGGCAAGAGTTTCACAGAGAAAGGAGAAGGGAAAGTATAAGCTAGAAAGGGCTCTGGGGATAAGACGCCTCAACTGTACCATCAAAAGGCATTATT
Source organism: Pipistrellus kuhlii (assembly GCF_014108245.1). Taxonomy (NCBI): domain Eukaryota; kingdom Metazoa; phylum Chordata; class Mammalia; order Chiroptera; family Vespertilionidae; genus Pipistrellus; species Pipistrellus kuhlii. The sequence goes on along the minus strand of NW_023425573.1, from coordinate 40,789,018 downwards.
AGAAGCCAAAAATATGAATACCCCGATGGATGTCCCCTCTTTATTACATGCTAAAAATCATTAATAACCCCAGACATCGAATGCTAAATATTGTACCACTTTAATTCTTAACACTCTCATCTGGAATTCAGGGCATTGTAAAAACTATTAGGGCAAAGTGTGTTAAGAAATTGCATAGTCTGAGAAACAGTAGACACTTGATTGCATTAGTCCGTAACCACACCATTGGTGATTTGAACAAAATGGACATGAACTTGCATGATTTGTTCTTCGATGTCACTCTCCCCAAAGAAATGTCAGTGTTTTTAAACTATATTTCAATATGTCAAGTCTACATCTGCATGAATGATAACACAAAAGGCAGCTAACAAAAATGTGCCCATCTCCAGAAATCCTCTGTGGCTGCCAAAACAGATGAACTGTATCAGTATTCCAAAGGTCCTGAGCACCCTGGATGGATGGTCACCAGGTAGTCAATTTTTTACCCATTTGCAAAGGTGTTTTCTTAGCTAAGAACCTTCCCAGATTACAATCTCTCAGGAGAAAGCGAAGTTCCTACCCTTGGACCCTGAGATGACTAAGGGTAACTGTTTTACTTCATAAACCACAGGGGAGATTAAAAAAGGAAATGTTTAGCTCTTGCTGTTGCTTTTGTACATATTCAAAGTGTAAGGCGTTACATCGGCAAGCTTGGCTGGGCAGGCCGCGCTGCACAGGGGAGCCTTCCTGATGTTATAAAAAGGTAGTATTTTCAGCAAGTTCTCCTTCCAGAGCCTCCCAATAATAAAGCTTCTGCGCCTACACAGGCCACCATCACAATTAAGAACTACATTGCCTGAGTCCCAACTCTTACTCTCCTAGCTGTGTGACGTTGGCAACACCGCCTTGGGTTTTAACCTATCAGTGACTCTGTCTCTTTATCTGCAAAATGAGACTAATGATAGTGTTTATCCCATAAAATTTTTGTGAGGATTACTAAGTCTCAGTTATTATTGAGGCTCCACTATGTAAGTCCTCAGAGAACTCCAAGATACCCACCCTTCTCTTTCTGTCAAGGAGTCTTCTGTCTTTCCCAGAGTCTGTTCTATTAATGACCCCACATTTTTCATTATTTCTGTGTTTCTTTTCTTACCACCATTCATCAATCCCACTGCATCCTTCATGAAGTATAATAACCCCAGAAAAGGTCTACCCTTTTTGAATTTTCAAGAAGAATGAACAGGGTAGAGCTCTATGACTAGAGGCATCTATCTATTATTAGTTGAGCTAGAGACCACCTGGATTGTATTTATATTTATAGCTTATGACTCCCCAGCTGAGAGTGGAGCAATAGTTGCCCTTAGATCTTCCAAAGTTTCCTCAAAAATCTGTAAACCTTTGTTCAAAGATACTCCTCTGGCCCAAGAACTAAGTATGTAACTATTGGAATAAGAAATCAATGACAAAGGCTGTTAATTTTTAGTACTCAAGAAGTCTCATAAATAAACAAATCTAAAAGGGATGGAAGTGGGGAAAGGTGTCATTAAAGAATTATCCATGCAGTCAGCTGTTTCAAAGAAGCTTCATTAGCTGAAACCGGTTTGGCTCAGTGGATAGAGCTTGGGCCAGCAGACTGAAAGGTCCCAGGTTCGATTCCAGTCAAGGACATGTACCTTGGTTGCAGGCACATCCCCAGTAGGGGTGTGCAAGAGGCAGCTGATTGATGTTTCTAACTCTCTATCCCTCTCCCTCTCTGTAGAAAAAATCAATAAGACATATTTTTTTAAAAGAAGCTTCATTAAAGTTTGAAGTTTTGTTTTTAATTATAAAAGATATAATATAATGTTTAATTTCAAATCTCTGCAGTAAGGGTGTCATTTTATTTTTGGACTTATGAAGTGATAAGACCCATTTGGATCAATGAATAAATTCTGATGAGAAGAGAAGCTCCCAGAATGCAGTCTCACTTGCTTTGAAAGCTTCCTAGCACTACATCAGAGTGCTTTATAAACAATTAGTTTGTGTCTTTGGGGGCTGCTATGAATTCATCACCAAAAATGAAAAGAATCCTATTTTTCCTTTTCCCATTCAAGATATGCATATTCCTTAGCTCCAGAAGAGATAACAGTGTTTTGTAATGATGCTAAGGCTTCTTTGCCTCCAAGGAAAGGAGGGTTCACTGAATTCCCAAGGGTTGTTAGATCCCTGCAACCTTGGGAGGGGAGAGGGACAGGGTTCTATGAGGAAGAGAAGCCTCCACCAGCTTCTCTGAAATGCCCGGAATGTTGAAGGAGGGGCTGGTACATGGAAGCTTGTGCAGGCAAGAGCCTTGGAAACAGCAGTGGGGCTCCCCAAGACCAAGGCTGCAGAAATTAGAGATGGCCTTGGTAAAGGAGTTCTCTGTGGCCTACCTGGAGCCAAACAGTAAAAGACCAGGGCATGACAGGGGTATCAAGTAGAGGGAGGAATGGATTGACAATGGTGACCACTGTAGTTCCGAGACCCAGCCCTCCCCATCTTGTCCTTAAGGCCAAGGTTCTTGTGCAAACCAATGGCAGGTGAGTTATTTATATTGAGTAGTTTATTGATCTTGGCAAACAGGAATTCAGAAATAGATTCCATTTAATTTTAAATATCAAAACAATGTGACAAGTATTATGGAAAAAGTCATACCTGTTATCAATTCTTTCATTCATCCATAAAGTGGGAATAATAATAATAAAAACATCTCAGAGGTTTTTCGTACGACCAAAAGATATCTACTGCGTAAAGCACTTCATACTTGAAATGATTCTTATGCTGTAATAGACATGTTTAGCATGAACCTTCCTACTCTTGCTAGAATGACTAGCCACTTGCCCCAGCGTCATTTCTCTCTCCTTTGTATGTAAGTTAAAGCTCAGTTCATTACAGCCAGCAGAACTGGTTCTATGAATGTCAGAAATAGGAGATTGGTATAACAGACAGACCTGTGAACAGGATCTGCTCTCTTGAGAGTTATCTTTCCTCCCTACACTAACATGCAGTGCTAACATATGGCCATGGGACAGAAGCTCACATTGATGTCCATGTTGCGCCCCAGACCAATTAAATCAGAGTTCTGGAAGTAGGGCCTAGGCATTGCTAATTTTAAAAATCTCCCACATAATTGTAATGTGCAGGCCAGATGGAGAACCCTGACCTTGGGGGTGCCATGTCTTGGATGATACTAATAACTTTTTAGACCTGTATAGAAAAGGTAACTAAAGGAAAGGTTGAAAGAGGCTGAATCTTCAGTCAATTCTTCTAAGATTTCTGTTGGCCTTGTTATGAATTGTATTTGTAAAATATATACCTATGGAAAGGTTTTCTAGATTAAATCTATTTTTTCAGTGCTGGGGAAAATTGACTTAACTCTTTTCTGAACACACACAAGAAAAGAGGATTCTTTTTTTTAAAATATATTTTATTAATTTTTTACAGAGAGGAAGGGAGAGAGATGGAGAGCTAGAAACATCAATGAGAGAGAAATATCGACCAGCCACCTCTTGCACACCCCACACTGGGGATGTGCCTGCAACCAAGGTACATGCCCTTGACCGGAATCGAACCCAGGACCCTTCAGTCCGCAGACCGACGCTCTACCACTGAACCAAACTGGTTTCGGTGAGGATTCTTAATACTTGGGGTTTTTGCTTTTATTTTACATTTTTAAATTTTTATTTATTTATTTATTATTTATTTATTTATGTATTTTTAGAGAGTGAAAATGATATGGAGAAACAGAGAGAAACAGTGATGTAAGAGAGACACATCAATTGGCTGGGAAACCTGCAACCAAAGTACATGCGTTTCCTTGACTGGGAATTGAACCCGAGATCCCTCAGTCCATAGGCCAATGCTCTAACCACTGAACAACCAGCCAGGGCTACATTTTTCTTTTTATTCATTCTAGGAATGACCTCTGAAGTGACAGCAACTTTTAAGCATGGCTATTATGAATGCAGAAATCTAGCCAAGTAATATAGGAAGCTTTATTCAGCCAGAAAGTCATCATTGTGATGCTCAGAAGAAATTTAATCAGATAATGTAGAAAATATGTAAATGAGTGTTGAAAATAAGCAAATATACAACCCTTCTCAGAATTTTAGTAAATTTTCTGAAATAATTACACTCTAATACTTCTCAAAACAACCTTAAGAGGAAGATATTATCTTTATTTAAACAAGAGGAAGCTGTTTAAGAAAATTTAAGCAACTTCTCCCAAATTCCAAGACCTAGGAAATTGCAGAACAGAGATTGGAGCCCTTATCTGTCTGAACAAAAGCCTAGAATCTTGACTATGAAGCTTGAGGGTCATTCTAGCCTTCTGACAACACCACCAAAATTCTTTTGCTCCCTTCAAAATCTTAACTAGCCCTGGCTGGTGTTTCTGGGAGCTTAGAACACTGGCCTGCGACCCAGAGGGTCACAGGTTACAGGAGGCAACTGATCAACGTGTCTCTCTCACGTTGATGTTTCTCTCTCGCTCTCTCTTTCTTCTTCCCTTCCACTCTCTCTAAAAATCAATGGAAAAAATACCTCAGATGAAGATTAACAAATAAAAAACAATCTTATCTAACACAACCCTTAAACAGGATTCTCAAACTTGGAGTCTTACAGGGCCAAGGCTGGTAATACAAATAAATTAATATGGGTCATTTTTTAAAAAACTCACATTGGTTTGTAGTATGTAACAAATCTACTGCTCTGCTTCAGCCAATTATTATCATAGGAGAAGTTAGTCTTGGTATTACCAGCCCCTAATTTTATAACAGAAGCCAGAAATTTAGATTTTTGTGATAAACACCTAATTTTCAAATGTTGGCAATAAGTTTACATATTTGCTTTTAAAAGAACACTTCATGGGACAAATTCAAGCAGGCTGAACGATGGGAGTCACAATTTGGGGAGAGAAGGGAAACTTATTCAATATATATATATTTTTTTAAAATATATTTTATTGATTTTTTACAGAGGAGGAGAAAGGGATAGAGAGTTAGAAACATCGATGAGAGAGAGTCATTGATCAGCTGCCTCTTGCACACCCTCTACTAGGGATGTGCCCACAGCCAAGGTACGTGCCCTTGACCAGAATCGAACCTGGGACCTTTCAGTCCGCAGGCCGACGCTCTATCCACTGAGCCAAACCGGTTTCGGCTCAATATATATTTTTTTATCCTCACCCAAAGATATGCTTTTATTGTTGATATTTTAGAGAGAGGAAAGAGAGAGAGAGAGAGACATTGGTGTGAGAGAGAAACATGGATCGACCAGCACCCCTTCCCCCACACAGGCTCCAACTGGGGATCAAATCCATGACCCGGGTATGTGCTCTGACTGGGAACTGAACCTGCACTCCCTTAGTGTTCAGGAACACACCCCAACCAACAGAGCCACGCTGGCCAGAACTTGTTCAATATTATTGTCTTTTGATTATTAATAGACGTTAGTTGCTTTAATTACAAGTAAATAACTTTCTAGGGCCTAGGCAACACAATAAGAGAAGTCTGTGGTAGGAAAAAGAACAGTTTAGCTGATTAATTAAGCAGAGTCTCACTCTTGCATGTAACATGGAACTACCTTTGGTGATCTTAAATCAGATTTTATTCCTTGACAATGGTAAACACATAAAAATGCTGTGTATCCATTACTAAACATATACATATAATATGAAATTCATGCATCTCTCCTTTGACAACATATTTACTGGATTAATTTTAAACTAAATTAAAATCAGTCCTTTATGCTAAAAGTTCTCTTATCTGTAGCAGGTCAATGAAGCATTATCAGGTTCAGAGGTATGACAGGCTTTCCCCCAGGAATGACAACTTAAATGAAAAGCCCTCAGGTTGAATTACTGCAAACGGAAAGAAAGAAAAAAAAAATCCTATTTTCTAAATCTCTCTTTAGCTCTGACATTCAGATCTCTGAACTAGAGATAGGGCTGGAATGTAGGTGCAGACGGGAGTAGTAGCACCGGAATCTTTTCAATGAAAATGCTTCTAAGCACACATTTTTTAAAGGAGTTTCCCAATACCATTCAATGGAAAAAAAATATTTACTCTCTGGGCCTCAAAATAAGTACTGAGCCAATACTTGTGTCTCCATTTCATTGACACCAACCACTCAACATTAATAGCTGTCCCTTCATTTTTGTTTTCTCCAAAAAAATGTCAAACTCATAGAAACAGAGAGTAGAAATAGTTGCCAAGGGCTGGAGTAGGGTAGGTGAAATAGGAAGAAGTTGATAAAAAGATACAAACTCTCCGTTAGAGATGAATAAGGTCTGATGATCTAATGATCTAATATATAACATGGTGATTATAGTTGATAACACTGTTGTATAACTGAATTTACTAAGATGATAGAACCTAAATGTTCTCACCGAGAAAAAAAAAATAAAGGTAAATATGTGATGTGTTACTTAACTCAATTGGGAGAATCTTTATACATATATACATATATATGTATATCAAATGATCATGTTGTACAATAGGTATCTTACAATTTTGTCTATTAACCTCAATAAAACTAGGGAAGGAGGATGGAAATAAGGTACCAAAGACAGTGGGCTAATTTAAAATGTCATCAAGGGTCTTACAAGCATTTCTGAATGTTTTGAAATATGCAAGGAGAACATTTTTCATTATTAAAATTGATGTGTCTTTTTTAAATTAATGTTTTTCTTATTTGAACTAGAAAAGGAAAGTGAAATTGAAGGAATTTACACTACTCTTTAAAAGAATTTTTTTTAGCAACTCGGGATGCAAAGAAAAAGAGCAGCTTCATATGGTGAGTTGTCTTATAGTGAGAGAGGGAGAGAGAGAGAGAGAGAGAGAGCTCATGAACTGGAATACAGAACCTTGAGACAGCTATCACTATATTTCTAGAAAGCTAATAGTTATTTTAAATTTAAAATGGCCCAGGTTTTCTATAATTGATTTAGATTATTTTTTAATCTATAAAAGTGGAAGAATTGCATTGACTCTGATGGGCTTAGAAGGATGCCATATTTTCCATGGCAAAGCCTTAATTAAAACCTTTAAAGGTGGAAATCATGGCAAAAGATCAAAGAATGAGAAATAGGTGGCAGACCATAGTCAGTTCTACATCAATAGCACTCAGCTGCCTCCTCCTCTTTTTTTCTTGATAAAAACCTATTAATTCCCACTCCCTTCTGTGCTAACATTCATTTCAAGAAAAATATGTTTGGTCCTGCCTTGTACATGCTTTTTAGGCTGTGAGGAGCAGAAACGAAGAAACATGCTGAACATCTGAAATAGTTCTGCTCAACTCATGGCTGTGTGTCCTGCACCTCAGCTCCTCCTCCACCCACATGCAATGTCCTTGCAAAGTCCCGAGAAGGAATTATCATCCCCTTTAAGACCTGGGGTGGGAAGATCCGAAAACAGCACAAAGAAGGTTATACAGTGACCAAAAAATGTCTAACCTTAGGCTCATGGCAATAATCAGAAACCTCATAAACCCCATGTTCTTCCATATAATTTGTGCAAAAGATGTCCATGGGGTGGATTTTTACCTGAAATGTTTCTTAAATAAATATGCGTATGTTCTTAAATAAACCTGACTTTCGGGAGAGACTGACAGGACAGAGGTGGAGGGTTAAACATGACCGTTCTGAATTGTGAACCTCTACTTTGCCACTACTGCTTTCAATTCTTACTTTAATGTGGGTAAAACCTAGCACCTCAAGGTCTTACATATAGTTGGCACTTAGCCAATCTGCATCCTTCTAAGCACACTTTTTTAATTAAAGAGTAAAATATATACACAAACCATTAAGTCTACATTTCGATGATTTTTTTTTCCACAAATTAATCCATGTAGCCAGCACCAGATCAAGAAACAGAACATTGTCAACGTCCCAGAAAGCTCCCTCCATGACCCTTTCAGATCATGAAACTCTCTTTCTTCCAAAGAGTAACCACTATTCTGACTTCTAACCCCATAGATTCATTTTAGGAAATATATATATATTTTTTAATGCAATTGAATTGTGTCCTTTTGAGTACTTGGCTTCAGATAAAATCTGCAGGTATGTATTGAAACAGCATCATAATCTCAGGCACTCATTGTTTGAATACACTGAGTTCTACATAGTGTGGACAAAAAAAAAAGAAGAAAAAAAAGGCTTCTGTAGAAAGTAACCTCCCAGGGGATCTGATCATAAATTCCTAACTCGGCAGGTCATGGTGGGTAGCCATGCCCAGGCCAATAACTTTCTCGTGAAGTTATTGGCGTGGGTGAGGATTAACAATAGGGACTTCAGCTGCAAATGTGAAAGGCCAGTCAGACCCTGAGTTTTGAAGCTCTGTCCATTGTTCTTGTGCATCTAGGTTAACACACCTTTGAAATACCAGAAGTAATATCCATGGAAAGGGGCATTGACCCTCAAGAGAGCACATAATCTTGTTAACTATCCTGTAATCTGATTCCTGCCTTGCTTCTCCCACCTCCATGTGATCTTTCTTACATTCCCTCTTCAATTTCAAATGCATGAAAGAAAACTGCAAAACTGTTACTCTCCAGAGCATTTGAGATCCTTCTCTGTGGCATATGTTGTCAGCTTGGCTCAAATAAACTCAAAAAAAATTATCTACAGGTCTGGATGTTTCTTACATTGGCAATAGTAAAATATCATTTTGGAACAAAAGACCCCAGATTTAATCCTTGCTGTACCAGTTATGATCTAGACCACATGTGTCAAACACAAGGCCCGCGGGCCAAATCCGTCCCGCCAGGCCTTGCAATGTGGCCCGCACCGCGCTGTCATCACTGCACTCCGCTGCGTTTCCATCACAATGACAGTTTATGACTGTTCAGTAAACCATTCGGCCCGCGATTTAGGCTGGATTTTAGATTTTGGCCCCTTCTCTGATTGAGTTCGACACCCCTAATCTAGACTAAACGTTACTATGTAGTTGGAAGCTGTGAGGATTAGGCAATTGTGGCATATAGTGTGCAAAGAGGTAAAGGGAAATATATGACAGTGGTCGGCAAACTCATTAGTCACCAGAGCGGGAAACCGTGGTTCTCAAGCCACATAGGGCTCGCGAACCGCAGTTTGCCGAACCCCGATCTAAGGGAATAACTTCTCCATTTTGGCTCTTAAATTTCTCTTTGTAAAAATAAATTCATTTAATAAGAAACAGTACAAGTTCTTTTCTGAACAAATATACTCATCAGAATCTTAAGGATATATACTTTCAACTATGATTATTTTCTTTTTTTTAATATATTTTACTGATTTTTTACAGAGACGATGGGAGAGAGATGGAGAGCTAGAAACATCAATGAGAGAGAAACATCGACCAGCTGCCTCCTGCACACCCTCTACCAGGGATGTGCCCGCAACCAGTGTACATGCCCCTTAACCGGAATCGAACGTAGGACCTTTCAGTCCACAGATCAACACTCTAGCCACTGAGCCAAACCGATTTCGGCTATGATCATTTTCAAGTGTGTATATATAGTTAAATATGTAGAAATAGATATAGAAATATATATTAATTTAATACATTCAGTTATATACATAATTAATAGTGAATGTAACTAGAGAGAAAGATATATACAACATTGTGCTTAGTTACCTTGTCTCAAAAGACATCTGTGGCATGGTGCATGCACTAATAAAGGCATAGTTGGGATCCCTGTCCTCACACTGTTTCCAGTCTTCCTCTAACTGAAGCAAAGAAATGAGTGAGAGATCATCCAGTACCGGCAACCTGCAAATGGACCAGGGTACCTTGGTATACCGAAAAGGCTGGGCATTGGCTTAGACCACTGGATGACAATCATCTCAGTGCCATGTTTTTGAAACAGAATGAGTAGACTGTGCACATGGAATTTGTACATTCGCACAAAGAAACAGTGCAAAATAGAATATGATGAATTTGTAGAATGTCTGCTTCAGCAGAAAATGATGAGACTTCTGAGTGCCATCATGAGGCCACAGAATAAGCTAATAAAAGAGATAAAAGAGGGGAAGTACATGCCTCCATCCCACTATTTGGGCAAGGAAGATCCTAGACCCTGAACAGAGCAGCTGCTGATGAATGGAGGCTGATTTTCATGTTTGTTCTTCTCCACTGGAAAGCTTATGTACTGATAATCTCTTTGTGAAAGTGTCTAAAAATAAAGGATTGCCCTGGCTGGTATGGCTTTGTTGGGTGAAGGTCATATAGTGCACCAAAAAGTCACTGGTTCAGTTCCTGGTCAGGGCAGAAATTGGGAGATGGATAACCAGTTAGTGTGGGTAGGGAGGAACTGATCAATGTTTCTCTCACATTGTTGTTTCTTTCTCTTTCCCTCTCCCTTCCTCTCTCTCTTAAAAACATCAATAAACATATTCTTAAAAAATATGGGACTTAAAAAATAAATAAAATAACATAAAAATAAAGGATTGCCCCACCTTAAAAAAGTAAATGATTAATTAATTAATAGGTTGTAATAATGGAAAAAACTATGGGACTAAATACGAATGGGTCATTAGGTGACATTTCTTCCCACAGTGACACATAATTGAAGGAAATAGAGGAGCTCTATATAAATCTCCAAAGTACAGGTAGTTTATCTATAATGCCCTAACCCTTAGTCATCTTTGCAGTTCCTTTACTCAGTGAGAACTCTTTCTTCTTCCCAAAGTGCTCAGTGTTCTTATCCATCCTTATCAAAATCTGCTAAGATTAGTTTATTTTCATTAATATGTATAATACTAGAGGCCCAGTGCAGGAAAAATTGTGAACTGGTAGGGTCCCTAGTGGCTGCTGGCTGCTGGCCTGGGCCTCTCTCCCTTCTCCCCCACCAGCCCTGCCCCCAGGTCGAAGGGGACAATTTGCATACTATGCTTTTATTATATAAGATGCTCTGCCTGAATGTTCTCCCTCTCAGAAATGTTTACATTTACCAGGACATTTTGATTTGAAGGAGTAGATTTCTAGTTATGGAATTTCAAGTATCAGAAAGTCAGGAGGGCAGGTCCTCTTAGACAAGGAACAACTAAAATCACCCTATTCAGGTACCCATGAAAGCAACCTTCTCTTCTAATATTAGTGGCCACTACTTACTGAGGCCTTACAATTGGATAATACTGTGCCAAGTCCTTTAGGATATCATCTTATTTATTTTCCCAGGCAGTACTATCCTATCTAATAAAGAGGTAATATGCCAATTGCTGTCACTCGAACACACAAGATGGCCACCCCCATGTGGTCAAAGATGGTCACCCCTATGTGGACACAAGATGGCCACCATAAGATGGCCAGCAGGGGAGGGCAGTTGTGGAAAACCAGGATGGCAAGGGAGGGCAGTTAGAGGTGACCAGGCTGGCAGGGGAGGACAGTTATAGGTGACCAGACTAGCAGGGGAGATCAGTTAGGGGTGACCAGGCCAACAAGGGAGGGCAATTGGGGGGAAAGCGAGGCCTGCAGGAGAGGGCAGTTGGGGGCGACAAGGCCAGCAGGGCAATTGGGCCTGCAGGTGAGCAGTTAGGCATTGATCAGGCTGTTGAAGAGTGGTTAAGAGCAATCAGGCAGGCAGGCAGGAAAGAGGTTGGGAGCCAGCATTCCTAGATTGCTAGAGGGATGTCCCAGATTGGAAAGCATGCAGGCTGGACTGAAGGACTCCATGAATGTAGTGCACCAGGCCTCCAGTTGTTACAATATTTATTTCAGAGATGAAGAAGCTGTTAGTTACTTATATTTTAAAAAAGGCACTAAATCCCATATTTGCCTTTCTGAAAAGCCAGTCAGACTCTGAGTTTGGCCGCAGTAGCCATCCAAAGACAAAAAAAGAAACTAGTGGTCAAAGTCCCCAGAACAGTCCCAGGAAGGAAATTCATTCTTCTGGATCATTGGTGGCAGAGGCCTGAGAGGCAAGGACACAGCCACTCTTTTTTGTGATACCAGCACCTCCGCCCCTCGCTTTGGGCTGGACCCTTTCAGAACTTACATTCATGCTTACAAGGCTCTTGTAAGTTACACAGCAGCAAGGTTCAATGGAACATTGCCCTGGTTGGTGTTGCTCAGTGGTTAGAAGGTTGGCTCCAACGGGTCTTGGGTTTGATTCCCAGTCAAGATGTAGGAGGCAACCCATGGGTGTTTCTCTTTCTTTCTCTCTCCCCTTCCCTCCCTTCTACTCTCTCTAAAGATCAGTTGGGGGGAGGGGAGAATTAGGATTAACAAAATAAATAAAAATAAAATAGACATTTGTTTAAAAAAATAAAAAGAAACACTGCTCCAAAGGCCTACAGATCAACCTGCCAGGAGACCCGGACTTAAATTCATGCCCAGCCAAGGTGTTATTGAAGCTTCAGAGACCAATCGGAACTTCAGCTACAAACCAAGGGCAGCCTCTGAACACCCTAACAGGGCATGGAACGCCTAACGTTCCCCTGTGGACTTGAGTACCAACCATGTCTCCTAACTCTCAGAAGGCAATGCTTCAGAGTCACTCCAGAGGGGCCTGTTTTATACTGTTTGTAGAATTACAAAGCCCAGAGGCTTCTCAAGGGCCATTCACTAAACAAGGGTTCTAAATACTGAGCAGAGAAACAGAACATAGCATGGCGACAGGTATCCCCCAGCACTTAACCCCCAAGATACAGCTAATGATTCAGAAGCATCATTCTGAAAGTGATCAAAACCAAATTAATTCAAAAGTAGGTAGAGCCTTGCACAGTGCTTGGGATAGGAGGGGGTGTTGAAAACCCAACAACAGAAAACAGCAACTCCAGAGAGTTAGGAATCAGTTGGCTACCTGCTGAAGCTGTATCTCAACACATGCTGATTACATTGGGTTTAGAAAGATTACTGGTATTTTGTCCAGGATGGTCTCAATGTCAGTCCAACATAATGGAAGGATAAATTTGGGGCCACAGCAACCTACAATAATTATAGTAGCCCTATAAATGAGATGACAAATTAAGGTCATAAGCTACTTAATTTAAAAGAATGAAAATAGGACCAATCCAGTTCAGTAGCTCAGATAAAGCAGCATTGTTTTTAATTCAAATGAGAAGTTGTTTTAAAATGTTACTTGCAAATATCTGACTTTATCTGATTTTCTGGTATGTTACTACATATTATGTAGGAGTCATAATATGGCTAGGACTTGACTCAACTGGACACAAACTTCTAAGGAGACTTATCTGAAAAGAAGTAAGATAAACAGAAGATAGAGGTATGTTCAAGATTGTTGGAGGATTTAGAAGGAAGTAGGAGGCAAAGGGGCATCAAAGACTTGCAGACTTTCAGAGGCAGACATCCAGCTTCTCTAGGTTCCATTTCCTCTAATCTGGATTGTCATGTCTGACCAAATTCTTGCCTTTGTACCATATCTAAAATCCTAAGAGATGAGAACATCAGACACTATTTATTATCTTTGGGGGAGGGGAAGGATATTCTCAATTCAGAATGAGCAGATCTATATTGTCTGATATAAAGCAACTTCCAAGATACATTATTAAACATTTTGAAAATGAAAGTTTCAGAATGACATGTATACTATGCCATTTGTTTTTGGTTATTTTTTTAAAGTATATTTTATTGACTTTTTACAGAGAGGAAGGGAGAGGAATAGAGAGAAACATCGATGAGAGAGAAACATCAATCAGCTGCCTCCTGCACACCACCCACTGGGGATGAGTCCACAACCAAGGTACATGCCCTTGACCAGAATCAAACCTCGGAACTTTCAGTCTGCAGGCTGACGCTCTATCCACTGAGCCAAACCAGTTTTGACTATACTGTGCCATTTGTATATAACACAGAGAGAAGACATGTATGCATACATCCTTGTTCTCTAGATTCTAGAAGATTCATTAAAAAGAGGTAAAGATAGCCCTGGTTAGGTGGCTCAGTTGTCAGTTGGTTGGAGCATCATCCCATACAACAAAAGGTTTTGGGTTCAATTCCCAGCCAGGGCACATATCTAGGTTGCAGATTCAATCCCAGATTATTGGGGTGTATATGGGAAGCAACCAATTGATGTCTCTCTCTTCTCTCTCTCTCTCTCTTTCTCTTTCTCTTTCTCTCTCTCTCCTCTCTTTCTTCCTTCCCCTCTCTATAAAATAAATAAATCATATCTTGGGAAATGTGCCCCTACACTTACACCCTGAAATTTTACATGGTCAGAGTATTGTGCAGAAATAAAGTCACCCAATGATGTCTTATACAAGTCAAGCTTACCACAAGAAGATTTGAAAAGCGCAAATGTCAGTTTCTTTTTGTTAAATCTGCTCTTTTTGGGGGGAGCTTCTGGATTTATTTGGGTGACATTGGTTAATAAAATTATATAGGTTTCAGGAGCACAATTATAACACATTATCTTTATATTGTATTGTGTGTTCATCACCCCAAGTCAAGTCTTCATCCATCACCATTTATTCCCCCCATCAGCCTCTTGCTGCTGTTTGACTCTTTTATTTCCTCCTCAGATTTTCTGAAAATTAAAATTTTCATAGCAGTGAAAGACAAATTACAAAAACTGTAAAAGAAAAAATGTGTTACAGGTTAGTTATTAAATAAAATTACTGCTTTAACTCTCTGGAGAGAGAATTACAAAGAAAAACTGACTGAAGTTAATATAAAATTTTTGTTCCATAGCTACTTGTGAGTATGGATCAAGATTGACACCCAGTGGCCAAATTTAATCCTTTTTTTTCTGCATTGAAATTCTTTTTCTGTGTATTTATTTTCTAAAATTTTTCTTCACTGTTTTTGATTAAAAATGTTATTTAGCCCTGGCCAGGTAGCTCAGTTGGTTAGAACATCATCCCAACACACCAAGATTGTGAGTTTGATCCCTGGTCAGGATGCATACAAGAATCAATCAATGACTCCATAAATTAGTGGAACAATGTATCAATATCTCTCTCTTGCTACTCCTCTCTCTCTGAAAGCAATAAATAAAAATTGAAATCTGATGATCACTTTAAAATATATATGTATATAATTTAAATCTATGCTTGTTCACTGAAAGTAAATTATCCTATATAATAAAAAGCTAATATGCTAAGTGTCCAGTCATCCAGTCAGCTGTTCCACCAATCAAAGCATAATATGCTAATGTTATGCTAAGGTCACTCAACCACTCGCTATGACATGCACTGGCCACCAAGGGAAGATTCTCCAACTGGTAGGTGAGCTTGCTGCTGGGGTCTGGTCAATTGGGACTGAGCGAGACAGGCTAGACACACCCTGGGGCCCTCCTGCAGTCCTTCTCTGGCTGACCACCCTTTCTTGGCCTCAATCATGCACCAATGGGGTCCCTTAGCCTGGTCTGCACTCTCTTGCAATCCAGGACCCTTCAGGGGATGTTGGAGAACCAATTTCAACACAACAGCAGAACGCCAGTTGCTATAATGAGCACTGACCATCAAGGGGCAGACACACAATACAGGAGCTGTCCTCTGGTGGTCAGTGAGCTCTCACAGGGGGAATGCTGCTCAGCCAGAAGCCAGACTCACGGCTGGTGAGCACAGCAGCAGTGGTAGGAGTCTCTCCCATCTCCACAGCAGCACTAAAAATGACCAACTGACAGCTTAGGCCTGCTCCCTGTGAAGAGCAGGCCTAAGCTGTCAGTCAGACATTCCCCCAGGGCTTCTGGGCTACAAGAGGGTGCAGGCTGGGCTGAAGGACCCCTCCCCTTAAAGTGCACAAATTTCGTGCACCAGGGGTCTAGTATTTTATAAAGCCAGATAAAATTAGTAAGTCTTGTTTCACATATAATTAATATATTTATTTCTGTATCCTATTTGTCTGAATTTTTTACCTAACATTAAAAAGCAATTACCTGCCAAAACTAGTTTGGCTCAATGGATAGCCTGCAGATTGAAAGGTCCCAGGTTCGATTCCAATCAAGGGCATGTATCTCAGTTGCAGGCACATGTGCAGGAGACAGCTGATCAATGTTTCTTTCTCATCGATGTTTCTAACTCTCTATCCCTCTCCCTTTATCTCTGTAAAAAATCAATAAAATATATATTTTTAAAATAATAAAAATAAATAAATAAAATTTAAAAAGCAATTATCCTTTGGTTGACAAAAGAATGTAGTCAATTTCTAGTAGAAATTAATGAGACAAATTAGAATTATGTAGCAAAGCTAATTAGTATAATTTATATCCTTAATTTTCCTATATCAAAGAGAAAAATTACCCATTTCTGGTAAGTTACTTCTAATCATTTGAAATTTAATAATTTTACATTCTTGAGGCCAATATAAATGCTTTTAAAATATGCAAATTAGGGAACCCTAGCAGAGTTTAACTTTACCTCTATTTATTCTATTTTTTTAAAATATTTTATTGATTTTCCACAGAGAGGAAGGAAGAGGGATAGAGAGCTAGAAACGTCGATGAGAGACAAACATCGACCAGCTGCCTCCTGCACACCCCCTACCGGGGATGTGCCCGCAACCGAGATACATGCCCTTGACCGGAATCAAACCTGGGACCTTTCAGTCCTCAGGCCGAGGCTCTATCCACCGAGCCAAACCGGTTTCGGCTTTACCCCTATTTAAAGAGAAGAAATAATAAAAAGAAATAAATATACAATTTTGTAGAATGATCTCTTATATGAGCACTTTAGAAGTTTTGTGATAAGGTTTAGATGAGATGTGTATTGTGGCATCCATTTTCATAGTTCTAAAGAAAATAATTTCAATATTTACGAAATTAATATTTTAGTAAACACATCTGGCATGTTTAAAACCATCATGAAACAATAAATTAGAGAATTTAAGAGTCAGAAAACTTAAAGTTCAAATTTTAGGTAATCTTGGGCAAGTCTCAGCGTTATAAAAAATTAGTGGAGAGAACAACATAAATTGATGAAGAAAAATAGGTCCAGAGACAGAGAAACATCAAATAGACCATCACACCTCAGAGGGAAGGTGTGTGTGGGGGGGGGGGGGGGGTGGCACTGGAGGAGAGTATAAAAGATCAACCAAAGGATTAGTATGCATGCATATTAACATAACCAATGGACACGAATACTGAAGCGACGGGGACATGTCCTCGGGGTGGGAGTGGCCGAGAAGGGGTCAATGGGGGAAAAAGGAGACATACGTAATACTTTAAACATTTTTTTTAAATTACATACACACACACAACTTCATCACTTCTGAATTACATTTTTTGGGGGGGTGGAGTCCTAGCAAAAATTACAGTATAATAATGGATTTGTAAAGCAATATATTCTGTTCTATGTCATTGATGAGTTACTAAAGTAACATATGCCTACTTTTTATAAATTGAATCTTCTTTACATGCTGAAGTCACATGCTATGTTATGGAATCTTCTTATAAATCAAGTCATTAAACAAACAAAACAAAACACAAGCAGCCACGTGGGTGCCGGATCAGTCTGTTCTGCTCCTCCGCACCTCTTGCCAGTCTCGTGTGCTTTCTTCTTCACTTCTCTAGTTGGAGGGCTTCCGTTCCGCCAGCTTCCCAGTGGTTCTGGATGATGGTTCTGTACTTTCTTTCTAAGTTTGTTTGTTTTTTAAGGAGGTTTTAGCAAGTTAAATACTTAGGTCCCGGTGAAGTTACCTGATGTGGGTGTGAGGCAAAGGGATGGGGAGGAGGTGCAGGGACAAAAAAAAAAAAAAAAAAAAAAAAAAAAAAAATTAGTGGAGTTATTAATCTTATCTTGTAGGGCTATTGAAGATTAAATGAGATGCAATTTAAAATGCTTATCTACAGCCTGACCGGGTAGTTCAGTTGGTTAGAGTGCCACCCTGATATGCCAAAGTGAGAGGTTCCATCCCTGGTCAGGGCACATGCAAGAAGCAACCAATGAATGCATAAATAAGTGGAACAATAAATCTATCTCTCTCTCTATCATAAATAATAACAAAATATTTGCCACAGTACCTGGCAGATAAACATATAATGGTAGCTATTATTACTTCCATAATACCAGAAGAAGTAAGATTACAAAAGTCATACCCACACAAAACAGACATCTCTTCTTGAATCACCTGCCCAGTACCTGTTCCAAGGCAGGAGAACAGTGGCTCCAGATTATCTAAAAGAATAAATAATCCAAATGTTCAAATAATCCTAATAAGAACATTTACGAGTGGGTTTTTATGCAATTTTTTATGGTCTACTTAATTTCACAATTATTTTTTATATATTTAATATTAGATTGAAATACAGAATTCTCCAAACTTTCTTTCCTTTCAGGGGAAAAGAAAGGTTTAATGCACCCCCACAAGTCTTTACATATGATATATGTAAATCAATGTATTGATGATTGGGCACAGTGGGACAAGCAAGGACTCTGAGGACCCTGACCCTGCACTGAACACTGCTGGGTGGCCATGGCATGCCTCTTAATCTCTCTGAGCCTCGGGGTCCTCTTCAATCCAAAGAAGGTGATTATGCCTATGAAGGGTACAGTCATAAAGCACAGTGCTTAGAGTGCAGTATTATTATGACTTAGGGTTGAAAGAAGCTTTCAAGGGTCACTTAGGACATGAGGCTAGAAGAACAGTCTCCAAATTTTTAAGTCTGGGAGATCTGCCAAAGGCCACAGAGCTGACAACTGGCAAATCCAGAACCATTTTGTTCTCTTTACTAAGCTGTTGGCAACCTCAAAACGTATCCTGTCAGACATGGTCTCCCTGGGACTGGAAATTTAAATTCTGCCATAAAATGTCCCATAAATTTTATTCCATATGTCACTAACATGGAGGTACAATTACAGTACTGGTAACAGTTACCCATATATTGTTATTACACTGCTTAAAAAAAAAATTCCACATGGTGGGTGTGGGGTGGAGGAGCTCATTGGGGGGAAAACAACAAAGGGAAGATCTTTACTACTTTAAACAATAAAGATACATTTTTAAAGATAATTTAAAAAAAAAATCCCACAAGCCCTGGCCAGTTGGCTCACTTGGTTGGAGCATCATCCAAATGCACCAGAAGGTTGCAGGTTTGACTCCTGGTCAGGGCACATACAAGAATCAACCAATGAATGCATAAATGAGTGGAACAAAAATCAATGTTTCTCTCTCCCTCTTCCTTTCTCTTTCTCTCAAGTCAATTTAAAAAAAGGAAGGAAGGAAGGAAGGAAGGAAGGAAGGAAGGAAGGAAGGAAGGAAGGAAGGAAGGAAGGAAGGAGGGAAGGAAGAAAGGAAGGAAGGAAAAGAGGGAGGGAGGGAGGGAGGGAGGGAGGCAGGGAGGGAAGCAGGGAGGGAGATGGGCCATCTGCCTTGACTCACCTCTTTGGAGTGCTTATCCTTTACTAGACCTGATGTCTTAACCAATTAAAGAATAGATGCCATAGTACAGACCTACTACCATGCTGGGTATTTTACATAAGGTATTTCCAGTCCTTACAACAACCTATGAAGTGGTGATTATTATTCCACTTTACAACTATGGAAACTGAGATTCAGAGAGGTTAAGTAACTTACTAAAGTCAGACAGCTAGGACGAGGAAATATCCTGATAACTATTTCAGTCTGGCTCTGAATCACATGATTTTTCAAAAACATTTCAGCCCTGGCAGGTTTGGCTCAGTGGATAGAGCATCAGCCTGCCGACTGAAAGGTCTCGGGTTTGATTCTGGCCAAGGGCATATGCCCTGGTTGTAGGCTTGTTCCCCAGAGGGGGAGCATGCAGGAGGCAGCCAATCAATGATTATCTCTCATCATTGATGCTTCAAGTATTTCTCTCTCCCTCCTCTTCCTCTCTGAAATCAATAAAAACATATTTTTTTTAAATGTTCACATCCTGACTTCCTATCTAGTTGCTGCCTAATCTACCCCTAAATTCTGGTTCTTGTTTCTTGTACCCTTGCAGGGGTCCTGGCAGGAATCACTGGACTGGCATCCACTTCAATATCCTGCTTCTAGACTTACTTACTAAGTGGAAGATATATATTGTTTATTGGAGCACACAGAAACCCACTCCTTCACATGTATGTGCCGTGGTTTACTAATTGTCTGATAAGCTCATACTGCTATACCCTTTAGGCCCAGGGCACTGTGTTGCATGGCCTTCCCATTTATACACTTCATCTCTCTCTCAACTCAGTCCCAGTTTTCTCCTATTTCATGCCAGCTGATATTCCTGAGATTCCAGCATGCTTCACATCTGAACCTAATGTAGTTACATACAATGCCTTATTATCTCCCTAGAATGATGACTTCAGGAACTGACAAATTTTTCACTACCTTAGAAAATACCATATCTCATTTGGATGGGCTCAGTGGTTGAACATCAACCTATGAACCAGAAAATCACAATTCAATTCTTGGTCATGCCTGTGTTGTGGCTCGATTTCCCAGTAGAGGGCCTGAAGGAGGCAGCTGATCAATGATTTTCTCTCATCATCGACATTTCTCTCTCTCCCTCTCATTTCCTCTCTCTAAAATCAATAAAAAAGTATATTTTTAAAAAGAAAGAAAAAACAAGCAAACATTTAGGCTTGTCTTTAAATGCAAAATAGACATTTGAATTAAAAACATTTGTGAATATCAAAAAGCAATCTCTTGTAGATACACAGGGATCAGAATGGGATGGGCCCTCCAACATCACCCTTTTTTAACTCAGGGACATTGATATCAAGTGTTAGTAAGGGCAATAATCCACATAAAATTTTAATGAGTTCACCCTAATTCTCAGAGAAATGGAAAAGGCACCACAATCACATTGTTACAGGCATTTGAAAAAAATATATATTTAGAAAACGTAAGTTAACTATGATGTCCTAAGAATGAGTCTTGCAGATCTTGTACAATGGAATGATGCCAGCATTTGCTGCAGGACACTTTACTGTAGACTTAAAGTCTTGGCTTAAAAGGAATGTCCTGCACTTTCTCATGCTCTAGTAAACAAAACTACCTTCCAAGTTGGACATCAATTTAGCAAAATTCAGACCAATAGCAGAAAGCAAGCAAAGTGCATTTAACTCCTAGATTAAAAATAAAACGTGAATATATTTTATACGAGGCAACTGTGCAACAATTACTTAACTATTATTGAGGTTAGATGGGGGTAATTCTATTCTGATCCCTAAGGAAGTGTCCAGTGAAATGTCCCAAGGTCATTTGATACTTTGCTCTCATTAGATTTCAAAATCACACACACTTTCTCCCTTCCTATTAGGGACTGAACAAGTCTTAAAGGTGGAATTTGCATGAGTCAGAGTGACTCAGTAAGATAAGGTAGATGGGGAGAACATCTCTCAAAGTACTTTTATACTTCAACAAGTAACTGTGCTTCTCTTTAGTTGAAATCATTTATTTCTGTGTCAGAAACTATAAAGCCTAGGACTCTACCATATTGGAAACAGTGTTTATTCCCATATTATTATTCATTTAATAATTATTTTGTTCACTTATATTATTGTTGTTGCTATTGTTATTTCATATCATTAACTGGTAGTTTATCGTTTAGGTCATGATGGCTGGTAATTTAACTTACTTTTGCCCTCCCCTGTATTTGTGAGAAACGGTAGTACATGCCCTTGGCCGCACTTGTACAACAGCCAAATTGCTAAGAGAATCTTAAAGGGTAGAGATCAGAACTAATCAGTGTCAGGGCCCTAGCAAAGAACTAGAGTCTATTCAACACTTCAGACTTCAAAGGGACAAAAGTTGGTTTCCACACAAGTTCCCATCAATGCTGACAGGGTCATGGATGTCAACCTGTGTCAGGTCTTCTCATGACTTGCTGCTACAGTAATATTGTGTCTTTTGAGAAGATTTTCATGTCAAGGAAACACTCTGATTCTTTAAAAAAAAAAAAAAAAAAAAATAACTTAAAAACTTTTGCCGAAACCGGTTTGGCTCAATGGATAGAGCATTGGACTGTGGACTGAAAGGTCTCGGGTTCAATTCCAGTCAGGGGCATGTACCTTGGTTGCGGGCACATCCTCAGTAGGAGGTGTGCAAGAGGCAGCTGATCGATGATTCTCTCTCATCGATGTTTCTAACTCTCTATTCCTCTCTCTTCCTCTCTGTAAAAAATCAATAAAATATATATTTTTAAAAAAACTTAAAAACTTTTATTTTTAAACAACTTAAATGACATCTTTTTTTTAAAAAATAAAAAATAAAATGCCTCTGCTCCAAATAAATCCTGGGCAAAATCAAATGAAGAGCTCAAGAAAACGTCAGTGCCATTGTCCCAGGCCTGGTGTGTAGATGACAAGCAGTAGCCAGGAATGATGACAAGTGATAGACCCAAACTGCCAAATTTCTGAACACTTTCCCATTTCTAAACCATCCTTAAAGAAAACCATATATCGGTCATACCATCCTCAAGG
The DNA here is from genome assembly GCF_014108245.1 of Pipistrellus kuhlii. Classification (NCBI taxonomy): domain Eukaryota; kingdom Metazoa; phylum Chordata; class Mammalia; order Chiroptera; family Vespertilionidae; genus Pipistrellus; species Pipistrellus kuhlii. The sequence continues at coordinate 40,766,712 of NW_023425573.1, read as the reverse complement.
TCATCCAGCAGAGCAAACATGTCATCTGGATTCATGTTTTCACCAACAAGGAACTGATAGATTTGAAATTACCAAGGATGTGCAAGATCTGCAGCACCTGTCATAAAAGGCTTTTTGTTTATTTTTTCATTTTAATTTTTTTTTTTGTTTTTACCTTTTTAAAAAATATTTTTTTATTGATGTTTAGAGAGAGGAAGGGAAAAGGATAGAGAGATAGAAACATTGATAAGAGACAAACATCATTGATCTGCTGCCTCCTGCAGACCTCGAACTGAGGATCGAGCCGGCAACTTGGGCATGTGCCCTGACAGGAAATTGAACAGTGACCTCCTGGTTCCTGGGTGGACACTCAACCATTGAGCTATACTGACTGGTCTGTCATAAAAGGTTTTAATCTTTCTGATCTCTTGATTGATTTCATGTAATCCTTGATGTACTCCTGGTAGACTTCTTTTGTGAAAATGATGAACCACATGACAATACCAACACCACTGATATTGAAACTTTTTACCCTTTAGCCTTCAGTGAGTTATCAATGTTACCCTCTGTCCTACTGATTACCTTGCCCTCTACCTTAGACACAGCACTTCAGCAACCTCCAAGAACTTGCAGATGCTGTGAACATCTCATCATGGCTGATAAGGTCCCGGTAGAAGATCTTGAGGGTCATTGGAAGGAGACAACAGCAGTGCTAACTTAACAGGATCCTGGAGTTCATAGCCCTAGCAGGCTCTCCCTCACTACAAAATATATGCAGCTATAAAACTTCAGCTACAAAATATATGCAGATATGAAAATAAATGCAGAAAAAGCCATTCTGGGTTTTTTTGCCATTAAAAAAAAACCCACACAAACAAACAAAAACATTAGGCCCAGCTGGCTTGGCTCAGTGGTTGAGCATCAACCTATGAACCATAGGTCACAGTTCAATTCTTAGTCAGGGCAAATGCCTGGGTTGTGGGCTCAATCCTCATGAGGGGCACACAGGAGGCAGCTAATCAATGATTCTCTTTCTTTGATGTTTCTATCTCCTTCTCCCTCTCTAAAATCAATAAAAATTAAAAAATAAAAACATCAGAAGACTTTTATTTAAATATAGAAACTAGCCTTTACATTTTCCTAAGGTTCTAACAGGGATGATTTCTGCTGATGTTATCAGAAGAAAATTCATTCAGAATGCCCTAGAGCACAGGGAGGACTAGTAGCCATGCCTGTTATAATTTGATGTCCATATTTTGGTTCTTTTGTGCTTCTACTGTCCCTCTGTGAAGTAATGGGGGAGGGGGGTGAGTAGAGGGCATTGCTGAGGGATCCCATAACAGTTTTGCAATCATAGAAATTCTCTTGCCCTAGACCTGCACATTTCTTGTGTTTTTTTATCTGTTAACCATAAATTACACAGCAAAATTACCAAAGCTACTGATTTTCCAAGAAAAATGAGAAGGGAAAAAAATATTTTCAACCCTCACTGAAGGATATTTTTTCATTTATTTTTAGGGAGAATGAAAGAGAGAGGAAAACATTGATGTGAAAGAAACACATCGATTGGTTGCCTTCTGCACAAGCTCTGACCAGGGCCCTGGCTGGGGAGGAGCCTGCAACCGAGGTACGTGTCCTTGACCAGCATCGAACCCAGGACCCTTTGGTCCGCAGACCAATTCTCTCTATACTGAGCCAAACTGGCTAGCGCAGAAATGAGAGATTTTTTTTTTTATTGAAAACTCATAGTTCCATATCAAACCTCTGCTACAATAATCACATCTTCATGTCATTGTTTAGCAATGCATGAACTGCTAAACATTAATATTTTGACAATATATTGTTAATGGATAATTTTCCAAAAAAGATAATATTACGACTATCCTACAGATATAAAAATAAATACATGTTAAAGATTTTCTTTAACTCAATGAGAATACTGAGGACATGTTACAACTAATTCAAAGGAGAAATTTTAAAAAGACAAATTAGCCCTGGCTTGTGTAGCTCAGTTGATTGAGTGTCAGCAGTTCAATTCCAGGTTTGGGCACATGCCCAGTTTGCAGGCTCAACCCAGATCAGGATGCCTTCAGGAGGCAACCAATCAATGTTTCTCTTTCACGTGAATGCTTCTCCCTCTCACTCCCTCCCTCTCCCTTCCCCTTTCTCTAAAATAAAATTTTAAAAATGACCTATCTTATCTAAAGTGTCCCCTAGATAGTGCACAGTTTTTCACTGAAGCACAAAGAGTTTTATATTTATACTAAGCTAGATTAAGGAATTAATAGATAGATAAACTATTGTCCAAGTAAATAGTCTGAAAGAATTACACAAATTATCAAAGATCTTCCAAGAAGTTTGGCCAACAAGACTTTCCTGGTTTCATACAATTAAAGTGCCACTACATGTTCAACAATAGAAGTAAATACTACAATGTGTCTAATGGTAAATATAGACTTATACCTCTATCTTGCTATCTTGCTACCTGTTTTCTGACTCCTCGAGGGGTCAAAACAAGAGGAAGAAAAGGAGGTGGGGGGAGCAGTTGAGAGAGGAAAAAAAGTTATTCATCAGAACTGTCATAAAATGGTCCTTGCCCTCTGGTTTGACAGATGTGTAAAGCCAGCTCTGTAATTTATGGTCTCTCTTATGATCCCTTCAGAAATCCTTACTGGGAACATTCAATGTAGTTTCCAGTCCTAGTGGATGCATTTTCCTCTCGATAGCTATTCCACCTCAGCATTGCATAGTCATGTTCAATCTTGGATTCCCAACACCCAGTCCAGGCTTGGACAAGATCAAAAAGAGCCCCAGGCCTATTCTTTCTCCCAATGATCACATCTGATCTAGGAAATTCCCATGTATCCTTTGCTCCCACCTTGGGTCAGCTGGATCATCCACATTCCTGCCTTTTATACTTTTCAGCCAGAAGTCAGACATTAGTCTACATTGCCTCCCTCTGCCCCCCAATGGCACTAGACATGTATCAAGAATTCTGAGGAACCCTTCTCACTAGGCTTGAAATGAGAGAAAAGTAGGCAGAGAGAGCTCACAGCAGAGTTGTCTTCAAAGACATTCTCTACTTAATCTGAGAGGGCAGGGTGGGGCGAGGCTAACTCCTGACTCCATTTTGTACTGTGGGGCAGGGCGGAGCTATCCTCCATTTTGTAACTGGACCCTAGCCTTCACCCAACCAATCAGGGTCAGCCAAAGCAGTGACATCACCACCCTTATAAAACCCCTTGACCTGTCGAAGTTTGCTCTCTCTTCCGGCCATGCTGTAGGCGTGAGTGGGAAAGAGCCCATGCTAGCATGGAAGAGGCCCTTTTGTTTATTGCATTGGACTCGGCTCCCTGGTGGTCCTTGGGGATCACAAGGTCTGGGCATAACAAATCCTTTCTTCCCATTTCCAACCCTGTCATTTAGAACTTTGATATAAGAAAGGTTTAGAAACTTCACTCAAAATCTTACAAATCCAACTGTGTGATCTCACATTCCACTCTGCCACCTGGTATTTGTCATCTTAGGATCTCAGCTTAAACTTCCACTTATAGATTCTCTTATAAGGGTTTTCTACTATGAAAGTAAACAAGGATTCATGAAGAAGGTAGGTTCAGTTATTTCTAGAGAAAAAAAATTAAAGTTAAATTTTAACACATCTAAGTTATGGCTGAATGTTGGTTGTCCCAGCTTGTTTCTTCTTTATCCTTAGTATAATACATGCGTGAAATAGGAGAGAGTCCTGGAAAATAGAGATCTCCAAATAACTCAGTGGAAACAGAAAGAAACTCTGTGACTAGGAAAAGAAAAGCAATGGAGCAAAGGGCTAAACAAGTTGGCAAACACCTGCAAAAAGATAAGGGTTCCTCTCCTCCATCAATAGCAAAAGAGGTTGCGTACCTAACTTTTAATATTGAGAGATGTTTGGAGACTAACTTGATGGCTAATGCTTGGTATCTTCAACGGAACCAAGAGGTAAACATATTTACAGTAAAGCAAAACAAAACAAAACAAAAAAGGTGGCAGAATCAGGAGCAACAGTGGAGGTGATGATTCAACTGGAGTGAACTTAAAAGAAAATCTGACTTTTAAGATGTGCTGCTTGCTGAACATCTCAGGAAATGCTGGGTGACTGAGCACAGACAGTGCACTCAAAGGCTTACATACCCACCTACAAAAAGAATTAGTGTTGTTTGGAAATTAGGAAAATGAGTTGTACAGCTTGGAGTCACACACATTCTGTGTAAAGTTAGCCCGTCTAATGTTTGATATGGCTCTACTTACTAATCTTCTTAGTATAACTTTATGTCAGTATGACAAACTCTGTGTTTCTCACCAAGAAAGCTAGAAAAGGGAAGCTATGCCACCCATATTCCGTGAAAGCTGGAGGGACTCATAAAAGACTGTGCAGAATAAAAATATTCATATTTTAGTTCTTTTGCATCCTTGTAGCTATCTGTTAAAGTAATAGAGATGAAGGAGAATTCCCAGGGGGAGTAGAGGGGAGGGAGTATCAGAGTAATGAAGGACTGTCCCATGAGGGCAAATATTACACAGAGAAATTGGGTATAGGCATGGGAAAGTAGGAATTACGGGCTTGGTAAATAGGAATTATAAGTATGAGGAACCAAGAGGCTGGGTGGGACTCCATTGTTTGGTCAACAAGGTGTTAATCTCCTCATTCCAAGATGGACTCCCCGGCCCACAATTAACTCCCAGGTCCTGAGGGCATATAATTCCTAGCCAGGTCAGAATGTCCTTTCTTTAACCAACATGAGGCAATCATGGTTAACAGCATGATCAGTATTTCCCACAACCATAGCCAGTCCCCGATATTCCTTTCCTGCCCCTAACACCAGCTCACCTTTCCTTCCCTAGAACCTGATAAATCTACTCCCTCCTATTTTAGTTACTATTGACATGTTTGCAAATTATTTCAAAACTTACCAGCTTAAAAAATAAGATAAAGAACATAGAAAAATAAAATTTTTGCTGAAACCGGTTTGGCTCAGTGAATAGAGCATTGGCCTGCGGACTGAAAGGTCCCAGATTCAATTCCAGTCAAGGGCATGTATCTTGGTTTCGGGCACAACGGTTATCAGGCTGATTTGAAGTAATGTATCCCAAGGGAAGAGATTCATATAGCATAGATGCATTCTCATTTATAAGGCTAGTGTAGAGGTCACTGATATATAGCAGAATGTGAATGCCTTTAGAGGATTCAGAGTTCTTTGGAATTAAAAGACTAAAATCACATAGGTTAGGAATCATGAAAGACCTCATAGGAGAAGTGGCTACACAAAGACTTTCAGCCAACCGCTTAGGACTCCACCTTTAAATGTAAATGAATGCTCAAAATTTATCAGATATTTCTTGAAGACTACAACATGGAAGAGAAGGACCAAAACAAGCAAAGGATATGAAAAGAAAGGGAGAAAGAAAAATAAAAAAAATTGCCGAGCCGAAACCGGTTTGGATAGAGCATAGGCCTGTGGACTGAAAGGTCCCAGGTTCGATTCTGGTCAAGGGCATGTACCTTGGTTGCAGGCAAATCCCCAGTGGGGGGTGTGCAGGAGGCAGCTGATGGATGTTTCTGACTCTCCTCTTCCTTTCCCTTCTTCTCTGTAAGAAATCAATAAAATATATTTTTTTAAAGTCCTAACTACTAGGAATAACATGAGTCCTTTAAATCTTCAGAAGAGAGAATTTTTAAAATCACATACAAATGAACAGAAATGAGAATGGCCTTAAATATGTCATGAATGACCCTAGATGGTAAAGATAAAAGATCAGAAGTCTTCAAAATTGTTAAAGACAATGACTTTTTTTTAAATATATTTCATTGATTTTTTTACAGAGAGGAAGGGAGAGAGATACAGAGTAAAGAGTTAGAAACATCAATGAGAGTCATCGATCAGCTGCCTCTTGCATGCCCCCTACTGGGGATGTGCCCGCAACCAAGTTACATGCCCTTGACCGGAATCGAACCCTGGACCTTTCAACCCGCAGACTGATGCTCTATCCACTGAGCCAAACCGGTCTCGGCAAAGACAATGACTTTTAACCTATCATTTTATACCTGGTCAAGCTTTAGAGTAGACTAAGAGCTTTTGCAGACACACAATGCAGGACTTTGGATGCCCTGAAATGCTGGTCAACTTCAGACTGCAGAGCTATTCTATACAGTGATTTTTCACACACACACACACAATGGTGTGGGTTTGCTGTGAGTTCTTTGTTGTTGTTGTTTGTTTTGTTTTTTTTTTTATGATTTTAGAGAGAAAGAGAGAGAGGGGGAGAGAGAGAGAGGGAGATATTGATTTGTTGTTATACTTATTCATGTATTCATTGGTTGATTCTTATATATGCCCTGACAGGGGATCGAACTCTCAACCTTAGTATATCCAGATGATGCTCTAACCAACTGAGGTACCTGGCTAGGGCCCATACAGTAATTTTTAAAACTTTCAGTTGGCTGAAACCAGTTTGGCTCAGTGAATAGAGCATTGGCCTTCGGACTGAGGGTTCCCAGGTTTGATTCAGGTCAAGGGCATGTACCTTGGTTGCTTGCACATCCCCAGTGGGGGGTGTGCAGGAGGCAGCTGATCAATGTTTCTCTCTCATCAATGTTTCTAGCTCTCTAGCTCTCTCCCTTCCTCTCTGTAAAAAAATCAATCAATCAATCAATCAAATATATATATATATTTTTTTTAAACTTTTAGTTGGTTGTTGTCAATATTTAAGTTTTGGGAGGTTTCTAAAAACCAACAAATAAACACTGAATTTCCTGTTTCTTTTGAAAACAGAAAGTCTTGCCCAATTGGCCCTGCATTCCTGCATAGAATATGCTGAGGGTGAGTAGTGACCACCTCTTTAAAATGGAACTTTGTTGCCTCACCAGTGGGGCTCAATGGTTGAGCGTCAACCTATGAACCAAGCAGTCATGGTTTCAAGTAGGTTCGATTCCCAGTCAGGGCACATCCCCAAGTTGTGGGCTTGATCCCCAGTAGGGTATGCAGGAGGCAGCCAATTGATAATTCTCTCTCATCATTGATGTTTCTATCTCCCTCTCTCCCTCTCTCTTCTTCCCTAAAGTCAATAAAAATATATTTAAAAAAAGATGGAGCTGTGTTCTTCATCTCTCATCATCAAACATCATTCATGCCCTGAGGCATCTGAGTTTATGACCTCTGCTTTTAAGATTTCTACAAAATAAGGGAAGGAAAGAAGAAAGGGAGGAAGGGAGGAAGGGAAGAAGGGAGGGAAGGAAGAAGGGAGGGAGGGAGGGAAGAAAACCAAATTAACCTACCATGTGTCAGACTTCCTATCTTCCATGTGTCACCTGCTGGCCAGGAATCTCAATAGCTGAATTCTCATAGCTGCACCATCTCCCACTCTGATCTTATTTTTTTGTCCTTGGTCATGTTCTAATCTAAGGTTGAGTGGAGAAAAAAGAGGTAGGTATTCCTTTTTAATAAAGACTTTCAATTTTCCCTCACAGAACTCAAAACAAGTGAGAGGCAGCAGTCAAGATTTTAAAAAATAATAATAATAATTCCTTTGCCTCTGTGTCTGAAACTGAAAAGTTAAAAACTCAAGAGAGATACATGCAAGCCTCAGTCTTTGCTGTGATGTGCCCCTTGGTGACCCACATGGGCTGTGGGTTCCCATTGTTAAAATAAATGTGACCTTTCTTACACAAGAGGATTGTTGTTTTGATCAATTGAAAGGATCTTGTCGGCAGCCAGCAATCAGCATAAAAGGTGAAAAGGCGAGCAATAAATATGCCAGTGCGTTAACACAATTAGTTTATAAAAAAGTCACAGAGACAGAATGGAACATTGGGGGTTTACAAAAGCAGCTGACATGTTCTGTGCCTTAGAGATGAATTTATGGGTAATTAACTGTCCAGAACCATTCTAAGTCCTGTACACTGAAAAACATGAGCTGAGACAAAGAGTGATAGATTTTAGTGGGAAAATCCTGTATTGTGAAGTGGAAGGAAAAAAGGACAGAATAAGGCAATTAATTATTTAAAAATGGAGCTCTCACAGCTTACATGTGGAATCAGTATTTTTTTAAGAGACCAGGTTTTGTTGCTTATTATTCCTATTGCTGTTATTTGTATTGAAAATCTGGATCCTAGATTCTATCAAGTAGCTGATATCAAGCTCTAAAAAAATAAACTGGTTTAAACATAGAGTGAATTAGCACTTTGAAAAGAAACTCGAGATAAATCAGAGCAAATTTCACAGATTAACCTCCTGTGGGGAAGAGGGGGTCCTAATAGGATGTCAACATTGGTAGTCCGGGATAGATCATTGATGTAAGTTAGGGATTTCATAAAGTCATGTGACTAAGTCTTTCATTATGGCCTGGTAGGCAAAATAGAGAACTAATGTGATAGTATAATACAATAAAACTGACAACTTTATGACAGGGATTGTCACTGATTTGTTCACTGCTATATCTTCTTTATGCATCACAGAGCCTGACCCAGGGTCATTTGTTCTGGGTTAGTAAAATTAAGTTCATTCATTGATGATTGAAGAGCGCTAACCAAAGTGCATTGTTTTCTGGATCTTTGTCAACAAATTTTATCCTATTTGCTTCCACACTCCAAGGCATTAGGAAGTACCTGGCATATAGTAGGCACTTCATAAAGTGGATAAATTAATGAATAAACGTATAGATCTTTTATAACGTTCTTCCCAAGTTCTTTTCTTAGTCTTAACCTAGTCAATGTTTTAATCAAAGACTTGGCTGAAAATGTATTAAGACAAGAATTTATTAGTTATTACAATTGTACACATTAAAGCAATGAGTACCAGTAGATGAAAAATGATGAATCAAAAGGATCGTAGGTCAATAACAATGACTTAGCTGAAGATATATTAAAAGATGGGATTATTAGTTATTACAATTGTACACATTAAAACAATGAGTAGATGAAAAACGATGAATCAAAGGGATCATTGTCAATACCAATATGACACAATTACAGCCTGCACCAACCTGGGTACTTGAAGTTCATGATATAATGTCTACTTGTTCTATTGATTACCGAGAAGAAGGGTAAACCCTTCAACAATAGTTATGGATTTGTTTGTGTTCCTTTCAGTTTTACCATTGTTTGCTTCATGTATTTTAAAACTTTGTTAGGCATCACCCATTTACATTTGTTACATATTCTGGGTGAAGGGACCCTCTTTAACTTTTATTCTGGACCCTTTTATTTTTTTTAATATATTTTTTTATTGAGTTCAGAGAGAAAGGGAGAGGAAGAGATAGAAATACTAATGACGAGAGAAAATCGTTGATCAGCTACCTCCTTCACATCCCTTACTAGGGATCAAGCCTACAGCCCAGGCATGTACCCTGACCTCCTGGTTCATAGGTTGATGCTCAACACTGAACCACTCTGGCCAGGCTAGACTCTTTTCCTTTATGTAATGTCTTCCCTCTCTGTCAGAATGAATAAAAAACAAGATCCAACTACAGTCTGTCTATATAACACTCACTTCAAATATAAGCTATCGATACGTTAAAAGTAAAGTCATGGAAAAAGATAAACCATGAAAATACTAATTTTAAAAAGAAAAGGTTGCCTGGCCAGCGTGTCTCAATGCTTGAGCTTTGACCTATGAACCAGTCTGTCATGGTCTGGTCAGGGCACATGTCCAGGTTGCAGGCTCAATCCCCAGTAGGGGGCATGCAGGAGGCAGCCAATCGATGATTCTCTCTCATCATTGATGTTTCTTTCTCTCTTTCCCTCTCCCTTCCTCTCTCTAAAAAATCAATTAATAAAAAAAATGGGCAAGCAGACTATAAAATTACAGGGGGGAGAGTATGGAGATCTGGGGGAGATAAGAGATCAACCGAAGGACTTGTATACATGCATATAAATACAACTAATGGACACAAAACTCTGGGGAGGGAGGGTATGTATGGGAGGGTGGGGGCAAAGTTAAAATATGTACACAGATAATAATTTAATAAATAAAAAATATAAAAAAATTAAAAAAATTAAAAAAGGGGAAAAAAGTAAACTAAAAGCACACACAAGGAAGGAATAAATAAAAATAAAAGCAAATATCAATGATATTAAAACTAATCAAACCAAAAAGAGGGAGGAGGAGAGGTAGAAGCACTCACTAGAGAAAATAAAACCAAAAACTAGTTCTTTGAAAAGATTAATAAAACTGAAAACCCATTAGCAGGATCAATAAAAAGAAAAAGGGAAAAAACACGCAATTACCAATATCCTTTTGGATCTGCTCTGGGTTCTGCCTGCACAAAACCCTCATCTCTGTGACTTCCTGGAGAACCACTGGCTGGATGGGGAGGTGAAACTCATCAAGAAGATGGACAACTACCTAATTCACCTCCACAGGCTGCCTGGCCCCCAGGCTGGGCTGGACAAGTATCTCTTTGAAAGGTTCACCCTCAAGCAGAACTAGGAGCTTTGGGAGCCCAGGGGTTTTTAAGGGGCCCCTCTGCATTCCCCTGGTGTCTGGCTTTTGCCTGGGCCTCTCCCTGAAACCACTAGCCACTCTTTTAACCACCATGAAGCCCATCTCCATGCATTGAACCAAATGAAACAATAAAGCTTTTTTCAGGAAAAGAAAAAGAACTAAAATAGCCACAACAACTTTGAAAAAGAATTATCAAGTTGGAGGGATCAAACCACTCTATTTTAAGATTTACTACAAAGTTACAATAATCTCGAAGGAGTATTATTGGCAAAGGAAAAGAACAGAATAGAGTCCAAAAGTAAAAATCACACATTTATTGACTTTGACAAAATGCAAAAGAATTTCTTGGAAGAAAAAATAGTTGTTTTTTTGTAATTTTATGTTTGTTTGTTTGTTCAACAAATGATGCAAAACAAACAAAAACTCTCCAACCCATACGTTGAACTATGTTACAAGATGAACTCAAAATGGGTTGTAGATCTAATTGTAAAGCATAAAACTAAGCAATGCCCACCCCAAATATATATATAAAGAGATGTGTGATCTGAAGTTAGGCAAACTTCTTGGACATGACACTAAAAACTCAATCTATAAAAGAAAAAAAATTGATTAGACTTCATACAATTAAAATACTTTAGATGTCTAGTGTCCTCTTGAGACATTGATAAAAATTAACACTAGAGGAAGGAGATTGGGCTAGTTAGGGAATGATGAAAAGAATTGAGTTTTTTAGCTGGAGAAGAGAGAAATAACATGGTAACTTTCTTAGTGTATATGAAAATTTGGCCAATAGTTTATTAAGTCTTATCTGTATTACTCCTAAGGAAAGAATTGGGTTCCCTGGAAAGTAATCGCAAAAAGGCAGACCTCAAATTATTATAGAGTGTTATGATCATCCAAACTGGGAATAAATAGAATGACCTACCTAGATAAGCAGTGAGTTTCCCATCACTGGAAATTATTGAAAATTTTCAAGCAGATGTTAAAAACCCATCTATCACAGTTATTGCCAAAGGGATTACTTCACTGAGTAGGAGATTGATCTCTTTAACCTCTAAGGTCTCTTCCAACGCCACCTCCTATATTCTAAATTATAAAGGATGTTGTAAATCACACTCACCCTATGTGTGTCTTCAACTCCCTGCAACTCATTAGGTTGTACATTACACATAAAACCTACAAAATCCTCAAAGACTCCTCCTAACATTGACTGTCCCAAAACAGCATTCTAGGCTGTTTTAAAGATTTCCAACCAGCAACAAGGGAGATGTGCAGAACATGTGAAAAAATTAAAACTGTGCAGAGAACAGATAAATAACTTCTAATAAGAATGTATATGGAACTTTTGACTCTGATTTATGTGTGATGAGTTAGTATATTATCTTAAAAATAGACTAATACAAAGTTTGAGACATAGTTTGACTTCCCTGATTTGGTCTTTGCTCTAGTCTAGACAAGGTAACTGGGAAGTTCCATCTCTTAAAAATTATCAAAAGCAAAAAGAAACACGCCTATGAATTCCTATCCTTTTCAATTCTTTGACTCTTCCTTCTTATATTTATTCTCTAGTTTTCTAAAGTCTTGCTACAAATAAGGAACAATAGTGCCTAGTTAAGGTCATAGTGGACAGGATCAGGGCAGGGAACAACTTAGCAGTCATCAAGCAGACAAGGATTGGGACAAGGAGCAGGCTATGGAGATTAATTCTGTCTGGCAGGATGTGAATTAAAGCAACTGATCAGTTTTTGTATGGGCAAGATTTAAAGCAATAGATCAGGGCCCTGGCTGGGTAGCTTAGTTGGTTAAAGCATTGTCCCAATATGCCAGGGTTGCAGGTTACATCCCCGTCAGGGCACATACAAGAATCAACCAATGAATGCATAAATAAGTGGAACAACAAATTGATGTTTCTCTCTCTCTCTCTCTCTCTCTCTCTCTCACTCTCTCTCTCTCTCTCTCTCTCTCTCTCTCTCTCTCTCACACACACACACACACACACACACACACACACACACAAAATCAATAAATAAAGCTTTTAAAATAATAAATAATAAAAGAAAGCAGTAGATCAGGCATGGATTGGACAGGACTTCAATCAGAGGTCATGTGACATCCCAACAAATCCAAGAGACCAAGCTGCAATACCAAAAGCCACAGCTGTAATGGTGCCTTTCCACATCAGTCCGCAGGCCTAGTCTCCTTAGTGGAACTCTGGTACCATGTTATTTACATCAACTGCCACTCTACTCTTTTCTGAGCTCTCTTGAAGGTACAGTGATTCCCTTTACAAGCCCGTTAGAGAAAGAAAAAGTCTGTTTAGCAAACAAAAATAATCAATGGTATTAAAAGACAAGTCACTCAATGGGGTAGGTACTCACTGGAAGGAAGTGAGTTTCTGGGATACAGGTAATACTTCTTGATCAGGGTACATTCAGATTGAAAATTCTAGTTGTATACTTATGATTTGCACATTTTCTATGTTTATGTAATATTTCAATAAAAATGTTCTAAAGATATGGCAAAAGCCCCAGCTAACGGCTTCTCAGAGCCATTCTGGCTAGTAGGCAGTCATCAGAGCAATCACTAAGCCTCAGCCATGGACTCTCAGCCCTCTTTCTTTACTAGTGTATGTGCCTGCACACTCACTCACTCTCACTTGTAGATGTGCACACACCCAAACACAAACAAGATATGTTCAGAGGCAATAGAGGCCAAAAAGCACACTCCAGATGAGTGTATCCGCCTTCTCTTTCTAACCCTGATCCAGATGTGGCTACAGAGCTTGGCTGATATCATCTTATGGACCAGGATTTGACATTCTACACCTCAGTGTTGGGAAAGGGGCCCTCCTTCTTGGTAGAAATCAAAGCCCCCTGAGGTTGAAGAAACAGGATAACTTTAAACATCAGCCAACTAATGGTATCAAAATGAAAAAATATATTAAAATGTTAGCAAATATTAATGGGATGAGTTGGATATTTTTCTCTAATTTTTCTGTTTTCCATGGTGATTGTATATATCATCTTATAATTAAGAAAAACATAAATTCTATAAATAAAATTTGTATAATAAATTATCATTATTAAATTTATAAGCATATCTTTTCTCAGTGGATTCTCAACATTTTAAATACAAATCCTTTTTCAGACATGATTTTTGCAGATATTTTCTCAGTCTGTGGCTTGTCTTTTTATTCTCTTAATGGTCTCTTTTACATAGCAGGAGCTCTTAACTTCAATAAAGTTCAACTTATCACTTTTTTTCTTTTATAGATAGCACTTTTGGTTGTATCTAAAAACTCATCACCATTACTCAATTCTTATAACAATTCTCTGATATCAGTATTTCCATTTCTCAGATGAGGAAACTGAGACCCAAAGGTCATCTAACTTGACTAAGCTCAGATGGGCAGAAGTAATGGATTTGGACTTACTGATATTCCAGTGTTCTCTCCACTGTGCAATGTTACAATGCTACCTAACTGTATTCGTCTTGCCTTTTGGCGTTGTTTACCTTTATTTCCTTTTTTCACTTAAATCATTTAAAGTTTTTTTTAACCTAAGGTAAATGTGGTTTGCCAGAAGAAATAGCAACTTCCAAAGAAAAAGAGATTGATGAAGCTAGTCCAAAATATATCATAGTGGCCTTGTTAGAAACATACAGTTAGGTAGCAATGTCAAGTGTCATGGGAGCAGGGAACCCATGTGAGCATATTACAAAAGCTAAGGGCCCATTTTCCTAAAGACAGACAGACACACACACACACACACACACACACACACACACACACACATTTTGCATACAATTTTAGGGGTTTGGATGCCATAGCTTCTCTATGACATTAGTACATGCAGAATTAATTTAGTGCCTGGTCATGTGGAGGAAATATAAAATAATATAAAGAAATAATATCTATGAAAGTACTAGCATAGTTCCAGTGCATAGTAGGTACTCAGTAAATTCTTATTTAATCGGATCTGATTAATGATTAATAGTACTTTTTGCCTTCAATTAGGGAATCCACACCCACCGTTCAATGTAGTCTAGTACAAGAATTTGCCACCAGATGTCACTATTGTTCTAGAGAAACACTTGCATAGACTCCACCCACTCCAACTTCACCCCACCCTCCATAATACCTATATGCCAAGGTCGTGGGTTTGATTCCTGATCAGGGCATAAACAAGAATCAATCAACGAATGCATAAATAAGTGGAACAACAAATAGATGTCTCATTCTCCCTCTCTTTCTCTTTCTCTTCCTCTCTTTTCCTCTCTCTCAAAAATAAAATTTTTTTAAAACATTAAAAGGGGGGAAAATGAAAGATAAAAACGAGTCACTGGGATATAACAGTTCTGACATCCATTTGGGCTAATGTTGGATTTAACCCTTCATGGATCAGAAAAACAGATAGGCCCTGCGGGCATGGCTCATTGGTTGAGTGGCAATCTATGAACCAGGTCACAGTTCGATTCCTGCAAAAGCATGTTCCCAGGTTGCGGGTTCAATCGCCCTTGTGGGGCAGCCAATCGGTGATTCTCTCCCATCACTGATATTCTCTCTCTCCCTCTCCCTTCCTCTCTGAAATCGATGGAAATATTTTTTTAATTAAAATTTTGTTTTTTAAAAATATTTTTTAAAAGCAAGTGAGCAAGATAGGGGAGAGAAACCTAGGGTGGGAAAATAGGCTCATGTACCATTCTTTGGAATTCATGTAAGAGGAATATGCATAATTAAATGTCTAAACTCGAAGAAAAAAAAAGAAAAGAAAAACTATTATGAATTGAGGGAAGGAAAACACATTGATTTATTTTAAAAGTATTTATTAAGTGCCTGCATTGGGCTAGGGGTAGGCAATGTTCAAAGATCAGGCCGGGTCCTCAGGATGCTCACATAGAATGGAGGAAGGATCGGGAGCCCTCAGTGGACATTTGAGCTGAGACTTAGGCGACAAAGGGTGGGCCACGCTCAGATCTGAGGAAACAGAGTTCCTGGCGGAAAAGGGGCCCTCCAAAGGCTGGAGGGTGGGCAAAAGGAGAGAAAGTGGCATGAGGTCCAAGAGGTTGGGAGGGCCAGATCCCAGAGGGGCCAGGAAGGGAATTTAAATGTTTAAGTCTAAATTTTTGGGCAGTGTAGAGAAACGGGGGGGAGGTGGAATGCCTAAGCATGTGTGTTGGGAAGCGAGGACGGCCATTCAGAGGTCAAGCACACTCTCCTGGGCCAGGGACCAGCTCCGTTATAATCTGAGCCTCTGAACCCTGCCTGGAGCCTCCAATCCGCTTAATGACGCGACGGGGCCGGGAACGCGCGCGCCCGCCTCGGCGAAGCTTGGCCCTCGGGGCGCGCCGTAGACGTAGCGACAGAGGCGTCCCGTTGCCTGGGAGCCGGGAGGCGCCGCTCGGCCTCCACCTCCGTGGAGAGGGCCCGCCGCGGGCCTGGGTCAGCATGTCGGTGCTGGACGCGCTCTGGGAGGACCGGGACGTCCGCTTCGACGCGCCCTTGAAGTGAGTCCCGGATATTCCACAGCCGCCACGAGCCCCTAGGGGGCGCCGCGGCGCGCTCCGGACCGGCGGGCGGAGCCTGCACCCCACAGCGGCGGCCCGGGCGAGGGTTGCCAGTGGGGTTGAGCCTGTGTGGGCACCGCGGGGAACCCTAGATTGGCCGGACACTGCGGCGCCGCCGAGGCCGGCGTCACAGCCAAACGCGTCTGAACTGCACGGGTTCGGGCCCGCGCGATCCCGGCCCGGGGACCCATGGGGGCTAAGCCCAAACCCCGCGGGGACCACGCAGGACCTGGGCGCCCAGGACGCCCACGCGAGCGCGGGGTGGCAGTCTCGTGTGGTGTGCACGCAGGAAACGGGGCTTCTAAAACTAGGCCTAGAATAACGGCACACATTGTGAACCCTTAGCTAAACGCCTGCCGTGCAGTGCTGGAGTCTTCTGTCAGTAAAATGGAGGAGGTGGGAGTAAGCATCCTCCAAAACTCCTAACCACGCAGACTAGTTAGTGGTAAGCCTCCGTCTGATTATTCATCCAACCAATAGAAGAAGGAGCCCCTTTTGGAGCCCCTCAGACAGAAGCTTTTTTAAAGATCTCATGCTTTAAAGAGAGAAGAGTTAGAAATCTGTTGGCCAAAAGTCCAGGGGGGAAAATGCCCATTTGCATATTAAATGTTGGGAAACAGTAAAGCCAATGTTCTTGGGATAATGACGTGCGACTTATTCGCCACCTATGATTCTTTATCATGAACAGAACCCAATTACTAATAGGTGGGAAAGTGAAATGTTAACTTTCAAGACTTACTCGTGACTAAATATATAATACTACTATGTTCTTAGAACTTTTAAAGAGCCCTAGCTGGTTTGACTCACTGGATAGAACATCAGCCTGTAGACTGAGGGGACCCAGGTTCGATTCTTGGTCAAGAGCACATGCCCAGCTTGCGGGCTCATCCCCACTAGGGGCAGGCAGCTGATCAATGATTCTCATCATTGATGTTTCTCTCTCTTCCTCTTCCCCTCCCTTCCTCTCTGAAATCAATAAAAAAAAAAATTTAAAGAGTTAAAAAGGAAGAGAATGTATGAAATTATAAACTATAGTTACAGATTACACGCTATGATTTTTTTCCTGTTATTGTGGGATTCTTTTTTAAAAAACATTTTTATTGACTTTTTACAGAGAGGAAGGGAGAGGGAGAAAGAATTAGAAACTTCGATGAGAGAGAAACATCAATCAGCTGCCTTCTGCACGCACACTACTGGGGATGTGCCTGCAACCAAGGTACATGCTCTTGACCGGAATCAAACCCCAGGCTGACGCTTTATCCACTGAGCCAAACCGGTTAGGGCTTGGGGGATTCTTGATCCAAGAAAACATCCATTTCATAAATAGTTTTAGTTATTAAACAGTTAACAGATGCTTGCTATGTTCTGGTTATTGTGCTAATAGCTAGAGATACAAAATAATAGGAAATTATTTATCTCCCTTCCCTACACCCATGCTAGTACAAGAGATATACATTGATAACTGTTTTTTAAAATGTGATAAACACTATTCAAAAAACATGAACAAAAAGTTGGGGAACCGTAGAAACAGAACAGTTGATTCTGCCTCGGGAAGGCCTCAAAAAATAAATAATATTTGAATTGAGCTCTGAAAAATGGTTAGAGCCTAGTCAAGGAAACAAGGAGGAAAGTATTCCAGAAAGGGGGCGGGGGGGGGGGGGGAGGGGAAGGCAGAGTCTTGGAAATATAAACTTCATTGGTGAGAAGACAATGTCTGGTAGGTAGAGGGTGGAGAGAGGTACAAATGAAAAAATAGATTAGTCAGATTGTGAAATGTTCAACTGGAGATTTTGGACTTCATTTTTCAGGCAGCTGGGTGCCATGGAAGACTGGAGCAGGGAAGTGACATGACCATATCTGTATTTTCAATAAGAAATTGAGTTGGTTCTATGGAGAATGTGTTAGAAGACTCTCCTACATATTCTGTTTTTTTGTTGTTGTATTTTTTGATAGACTGGATGCATTGTATCAGCAAACTATTCTTCATTACTTTCTTTTGTCTCCTGTTTCTAATTGTTTACGAAGTCTTGATGATGCTTTGCTTTGCTTCCATACTTTCCTCTATTCAGAAACCTCTGGTGGGTTCTCCACTGTCCACAGGTTAAGGCCCATTTCTATCTGACTAGTATTTATGGTTCTCAGGTTCTCCGTAATCTAGTCCTTACTTTCTAACCTAGCTATATTTCTCACTACCTCTCAGTATAGACCTTCTTCTCCAGCCAGGCCAGTTTCTTCACATTCCTTTATCATTTCTTATTCCTGTGCCTCTCTCCCAACTCTCTCCCCCCTTTCCTTCCCCTCCAAGTCCTACTTCTCCTTCTAGTTCTGGCTGCTGTATATGTGCTGGTCATTCCAGTCACTTATCACCAGGTTCTTGGAGTTTTTGAACACCTTATTTTCAATGCATGAGCATTTGATACTTTATACTCTTGGCTGTTTTATAGGTATATGTCATTTTTCTCCCTACCTAGATTTAAGCGGGTGTATTATAGCTTAAAGCGGGGAACCCTATTTAAAATTGAAGTACTTATATTTATTTTAGACAAATGAAAACAAGACCTGGAGAAGTCCTTATTGATTGTTTAGATTCAATTGAAGACACCAAAGGAAATAATGGGGAGAGAGGTAAGTATATTATCTAATACATTTTATATTTCTGGTTTATATTAGGTGGAGAATAAGATATGAAGAGCACTATATGTAATTCTGAGAGTGATAGCATTAAATCCACTAAGACTTTCCTCAGGCTGAAATGGAAGAAAGGGTAGGTATTAAACCTGTAGCCAGGGAATACAGCTTCTTCCCTCAGGTCTCTGGTCCTTCGGTAAGCCCTGATTCTGACATCAGCTTTATCCAATGTAGCTGTTAAAAGTCCAGGAGCTTTGTTTACAAGGGTCATGTGATAGTTCTGACTTTTGGATCTGCCTCTCCCAAGAAAAGAATAGTGGGTATTGGAACATAAATAAGCCATAGCTATGCTTCATGAACTTCGCTTCCTTTTAAGAAATCCAAGAGTACTGAAACCGGTTTGGCTCAGTGGATAGAGCGTCGGCCTTCGAATTGAAAGGGTTCGATTCCGGTTAAGGGCATATACCTTGGTTTTGGACACATCCCCAGTGGGGCTGTGCAGGAGGTAGCTGATCAATGTCTCTCCCTCATCGATGTTTCTTACTATCTCTCTACCTTTCTCTCTGTAAAAAATCAATAAAATGTGTTTTAAAAAGAAAAGAGAAATCCAAGAGTAATGCACAATCCCCTGACTGACACCCAGAGATCGACATGTGGAGAGCAAATTCAGTTCTGTATTGTGAAGTCTAGTTATAAGTTATAATCAGAAAATACTGTGTGAGACGTCTGTGCATGTCGCCGAGGAGCAACAGGCCTGGGCTCTAGAGTCCCTCTCAAAACAGATTTTCCCAAGCAGCTGTGGGGAGCCAGTGACCAGTGGTCAGAGGTGGTAGATGCATATTACTGTTATTCAAGATAAAACATAGGAAATAAGGAGTGGGCAGCTTAGTGTATCTAAAAAGATGTTTGTGAGGAGAGGAGGTTTATTAGGGTGGGATATAACCCTCTTATTGAAGAGAAAAAGTGAGGAAAAGGAGCAGATCTCATTCAAGTAAGAAGGATCAGTAAATCCTAGAGCTAGAACAGTAACCATTACTGCTATAACATACTCATTGCAGCATTTGAGTGGCTGATTCCTCTCTGAACCTTTCTTTTCTGTGAGGAGAACCTAGCATCATCACCAGCTACAGGTGGATACTGTCAAAAGCTAGAGCCCATCATTAAAGAAACGCTTAGATCACATTTCTGAAATGCTTCCTAGTATACGCCAAGACCAGGTGAGCATGAGGTATCAACACCTGATAGCAAACAAGAAGTCTTAGTGTGTGCCTTTGGGGATGGAATAATAATCTCTAGATGGTCATATCTTGGAAAAAAAACAAAAAACAAACCTGAATTAACTTAAGGAAGCCAAGAGAAAGTTTTGGTCTCATACAGATTGGCAGGAGTTCTTATGTGACATTCCACCCACTGGTCCAGGCAAAGACTAAGTGTACTCACTGAGTGCAGTACCCTATACTAGCACTGTGAAGGAGGGAAGAAAAACATTTCCTGGCCAGAAACCTTACTGTTAATAAAAATAACACACCTCAGAAACAGTTGCTCAGAAAATGGAATTTTACAGGAGTGTACAGAGCTTCTGGCTAATAAGAAAGTAAGAAAAATGGACCATGGCCAGGTGACTCCAGCTGTTGGAGCATCATCCTGTACACCAAGAGGATGAGGGTTTGATACCAGGTCAGGACACATATCTAGGTTTCAGGTTTTATCCCTGGTTGGAGCAAGTACAGGAGGCAACCAATTAATGTTTATCACATTGATGTTTCTCTCTCTCTCCTCCTCCCTCTTCTGTAAAATCAATTTTTAAAAAAACATTTTTGTATGAGGATTTTTAAAAATATAAATTTTATTGATTTTTTACAGAGAGGAAGGGAGAGGGATAGAGAGCTTAGAAACATCAATGAGAGAGAAACATCGACCAGCTGCCTTCTGCACACCCCCTACTGGGGATGTGCCTGCAACCAATGTACTTGCCCTTGATCGGAATCAAATCTGGGACCCCCTCAGTCTGCAGACCGATGCTCTGTCCACTGAGCTAAACTGGTTTTGGTCTGTGTGAGGATTTTTAAAAAGGGGGGAGGGAGAAAGAATCCTGTCTTCTAGCTATCTCTTCCCCCTCCTTTCCAGAAGTGTGAAAATAACACATCTAAGTCACTCTCAAGTTCAGAAGCCCCATGTTAAAACTATAAATATCCCAAAAGATTAGCACATTTAATCCACTTCAACTGTAAATACTCTGATATGGAATTACCAGATTAGCTTTTTCACACTGACGCTAAATGAGAATGAAACAGCCATATTTCAGTGTTTGGAAGATTAAGAAAAACGGAGAATTATATTTTGGTGTTTGGGAAGACAGGAAAAGTCTATGCTTGGAATACTGGGTTTGGATTTGTACGATGGGGTCCTTTAGCAGGACAAAGGCAACATAAGAATGCTGGAGACTTGTCGGAGATGTACCAAGAACAGAAAAACAGATGATCAGAGTTGGTCAGTGATTTTATAAGGCAAACTCTTTGACCACAAACAATCATTTTTGCATGCGCTACTGTCGTCCATTTGTCCCTCCAGACTCAGCACCTTCTCCACCCTTTCTCCTTTCTCCCGAGAAACTGTACAGACTACATCAAAGGTCTTGTACACTCTAGCTTTTGGTTGGAAAAACCAAGGCAGAAGATCAAAGGAGGCAGGAGAGTGCAGTCTGGGTGTTTATTCCCCACATTCTTTCATCTGAACACATTTGGCTCTTTAAGACCTTGTTCCTTCATTTGGTTAATTGCTCCCTATCCTTGTCCCTCTTGGCCTGGGTGGTATAGATTTACTATATTCACTTACGGTTCCTGACAACCCACCTTTGTAATAAATCCTTTTGTATAGAAACCTCAATTATTCTAATTTGAGTGTGCCATCTGTTTTCTGTTTGACCCCGACTGATAGATGCAATGTTCTCTCTTCTATGATCTTGTGTGAACCTTCCACTCTAGCCAGGCTGGGTTACTTATCATTTGTCAAGCATACCATGTAGTGTTCTGCAGCTTCTCTTGAGGACACCTTCCTTTATTTTTATAATCTCCTATCCCATCTCACCCCAACATTCATACATGTTTAGTCTCATTTTAGATATTCTAGGGGTTTTCAGGGAGGAAGGAGTATGACCTGGCTATAGATTACTCATAGAAGACTTCTATGATTATAATTTGTTGAAAAAATGTTGTTAAACAAAGTTAAGAGAGTTTTATTTTAGGGCTTCTCAATGCTATCATAATATGCTAATCCTATATAATAAAGAGGTAATATTCAAATTGACCATCACACCCTCACAAGATAGCTGCCTACAACCAGGCCAGCAGGGGAGTTAGTGAGGGATGACCAAACGACTGAACAAGCAGGCAGTGTGGGGCAACCAGGCTGGCAGGGGGGCCATGATGGGCAACTAGGCTGGCAGCAAGGTGCAGTTGGGGGCAACCAGGCCGGCAGGGGGGGTCAGTTGAGGGCAATTAGGCTGGAGGGGTGGGGGGTCAGAGAGGAGTGCAATTGGGGTGACCAGGCTGGTGGGGGGCGGGGCAGCTGGGAATGATTAGGCTGGCAGGGGGCAGTGAGGGGCAACTAGGCCGGGGGCGGGGGGCAGTTAAGAGCGACCAGGCCGGCAAAGAGGAAGCAGTTAGGGTGACCTGACCGGCAGCAGGGGCAGTTAGGGGCAATCAGGTTGGGGGCGGGGGGGTGGGCACAGGGATGACCATGCAGGCAGGCAGGTGAGCTATTAGGAGCCAGCAGTCTAGGATTGTGAGAGGGATGTCCGACTGCCATTTTAGGCTCAATCCCTGGGCCTAAACCGGCTGTCAAACATCCCCTAAGGGGTCCCAGATTGGAGAGGGTGCAGGCTGGACTGAGGGGAAACCCCCTCGTGCACTAATTTCATGTACTGGGCCTCTAGTTGTATTATAAATCTCTAAGATACATAGTTTACTATGTTCAGGTTTACTTTACTTTTTTTTCCCCCCTTGGAGCTGCTGATACTGGGCCATTAGTTTCATGTTCATGTTATTTTGTATTGCAAAAATAAGCTCTTACTTAAGGTAACCTATTTTTTTTTTTTTTTTTTTGCTTTTAGGTAGACTCTTAGTAACAAATTTAAGAATTCTCTGGCACTCTTTGGCATTCTCAAGAGTCAATCTTTGTAAGTATGTTCATTAGATAACAACACTAGACAACAACAAAAAATACTTTGTCAAGTGAACTTGCACAGTGGCTTTTACTTCCGAAAATACTATACTATAAAATATGTGGAAAACTTTCTTTATTTACTTATTTATTTATCCTCAACCCAAGGATATATTTGTGTGTTTTTAAAATATATTTTATTGATTTTACTGAGAGGAAGGGAGAGAGATAGAGAGTTAGAAACATCAGTGAAAGTGAAACATTGATAGTTGCCTCCTATACACACACCCCTCCACTGGAGATGAGCTCTCAACCAAGGTACATGCCCTTGGCCAGAATCGAATCCAGGACCCTTTAATCCAAGGGCCAACACTCTATCCACTGAGCCAAACTGATTAAGGCCCAAGGATGTTTTTATTGACTTTTAGAGAGAGAAACTGGGAGGGAGGGGAGAGGGGAAGAGAGAGAGAGAGAGAGAGAGAGAGAGAGAGAGAGAGAGAGAGAGAGAGAGAGAGAACATCAGTGTAAGAAAGAAACATTGATTGGTTGCCTCCCATACTCACCCCAATCAGGGATCGAACCCACAACCTATCTATGTGCCCTGACCAGGAATTGAACCCAAAAGACAACAATCCAATCCAGCACACCAATCAACTGAGCCACTTGGCCAGGGCAAAAACTTTAAACTGCTAAAAGTTTCAGAAATCCTTGACTAGCCCCTAAGTGCAGCATAACTTAAAAGAAATGTTTTTCAGTCTGTCCAGTTTATCTCCTGGACATATAGGAGATTAGTACTTTTACATTGAATGATTTTGTTTGTCTTTTGTTTATCTTTGACAACTTGCTATGACCTGTTTCAAGCAATCCCCAAAAAGGGAAATCTAAATTGTAAGAGAAAGATACATACTTTTACTGTGTTAAATTTTGTTTAACTTACTTTAAAAAACTATTTTGACCCTAGCTGGTTTGGCTCAGTGGATGGAGCATTGGCCTGTGGACTGAAGGGTCCCAGGTCTGATTCCGATTAAGGGCACATGTGCAGGTTACAGGCTTG
Organism: Pipistrellus kuhlii; assembly: GCF_014108245.1. Classification (NCBI taxonomy): domain Eukaryota; kingdom Metazoa; phylum Chordata; class Mammalia; order Chiroptera; family Vespertilionidae; genus Pipistrellus; species Pipistrellus kuhlii. Next base: position 40,742,850 of record NW_023425573.1, on the reverse strand, counting down.
ATGCCCAGAAGGAGGCATGCAGGAAGCAGGTGATCAATGATTCTCTCTCATCATTGATCTTTCTCTTTCTCCCTCTCCCTGTCTCTCTCTGAAATTAAAAAACAAACAAACAAACAAACAAAAACACACACACACTTATTTTATATTATCCACATAGACATTTTTTCTTGATGTAGTGATGCTAAGATTTTCAGTAAACAATACTGTACATTTTAGAGAAGTAAATTTTCTTTGTCCAATGTTATGAATGTCTTTGTTCAAAGGGGCAGAATTGACTTTCCATTTCTTTTCATTATTTAACTTAAATTTGTAGTTGTTTCATGAAAATGTTTAAAAGCTATATTTTTACATTTAATTTTTTAAAACTTAAAAGTTCTGTGTATAGATTTTTTTTCTCTCAATTTATTGTATTACATTCTTTAAATTTTTTGCTTTTGAATTTTAGCTATCGGTTACAACTGCATACTGACTATTACAACAAGGACTGCTAACTCTGTAAGTCTGAAAAACCTTATTGAAATATATCGAATATATATATATATATATATATCTCGAATATATATATAGAAGAAACATGAGATATTTGAAGTTGGTTTTGTTTTCACTGTGAGAAATTGCTTTTAAAATCTGAACTTTTAAATACATTTGTCCTTACAGAAATTACGAGGCCAAACTGAAGCCCTTTATATACTAACAAAATGTAACAGTACTCGTTTTGAGTTTATATTTACAAATTTGATTCCTGGAAGTCCTAGACTTTTTACTTCTGTGATTGCAGTACACAGGTATGATAATACTTTGTGGATTACTGAATATTTTTATAATAATTCTATGGTATAAAGATTTAGAGACTAAAGTTTAGAAGTGTGGTGCTATCTTCCTCCAAGCTCTATTGCAAATATCCTGAAGATATATAGAAGAACACATTGTATTATCATTTAGTAAACACTTTGAAGGTATTTATAAAGCACATAGGACTATTGAAGATTCATTAAAAAAATTTCTACTGAAATAGTAACAAGGGAATAGAAAATTCATTCAATGTAAATAACAAAGTTATTTAATTAATGATTTAAAAGGATTATTTTTCTAATAGTAGAAAATATGTCTGGGTGTTTTCCCCAAGGAGTTTTATTGTTTTGTTTTGTGGTTATTTTGGGTTTTTTATTTGTTTGCTGAATTCTTTTTTCACCATCTCAGTTCCTTTTTTTTTTTTAATAAATCACTTATTCTTAAACATTTATTTCATGTTCTTTATTGATTTCAAAAAGGGAAGGGAAGGGAGAGATAGAAACATCAATGATGAGAGAACCATTGATCAAGCCCACAACTTGGACATGTGCCCCTGACTGGAATCAAACTCAAGGACCCTTCCGTCCGCAGTCTGATGCTCTATCCACTGAGCCAAACTGGCCTGGACAAGCTCTTTTATTATTATATTTTAATCAGTCCTAAGTGAGCTCTTTTTTTTTTAATCAGTCCTAAGTGCTATGATTTTTTTAAAAAGCTTGACTAAGATGACAGCAAAATATATATATATACAAATTTATACACACATGCACACACAGATATAATATATATTCATACCATTGTTTTAATTTGCATGTACTTCTTTTATTACTAGTGATGCTGAAATTTTTTGGGGGGGGGGTTATTTATAGCTTCTTATTGTAAATTTCTTAATTATGTCTCTATCAGCCATATACTGTATATTGCAAATGTATTTCTTATACAGTTTCCTAGTTTGTTAGTTTTTAATTTTGTTGATTGTTTAAATCTATACAGTGGTTTAGTGTTTTGTTTTGTGTGTGTGTTTTATATATATATAATTCACATAACATAAAATGTAGTATTTTAAAGTTTACACTTTGGTAGTTTTGGTATATTCACAAGATATCATTGCTGCCCAATTATAGAATATTTCCATCACCCCAAAAGAAACTGCCATAGCAACCACTGATTTACTTAATGTCTCTATGGATTTGCCTATTCTTGATATTATATAAAATGAATCATATAATATGGTGATCTTTTATATCTGACTTCTTTTTTTAATTTTAATTATTGATTTTGAGGGAGAGAGAGTTTTGCTGTTCCACTTATTTATGCATTCATTGGTTGATTCTTGTATGTGCCCCGTCTAAGGATCAAACTTGCAAGGAAGCTACCCTGCCAGAGCCAGCTGCTGCTTCTTTTTTTTTTTTAATAAGTCAATTGACCCATCTTTTTTCTTTTTCTTTTTTTTTTAGAGGGAGAGGAAGGGAGAAGGAGAGAGAGAAACATCAATGTGAGAGTGAAACATTGATTAGCTTCCTCCTACACAACTCCTACTGGGGATGAGCCCAAAACCCTGGCCTATGCCTGACCTAAACATTAATTAGCTCCCTTCTACACACCCACTACTTGGGGATTGAGCCCAAAACCCTGGCCTGTGCCTCACCTGGAATTGAACCAGCAATCTTTCACTGCCTGGGACGATGCCCAACCAACTGAGCCGCACCAGCCAGGGCTGTGTGTGACTTCTTTCACTTTATATATTGTTTTCAAGGTCTATCATGCTGTAGCATATATCAGTATTTTACTCATTTTTATAGCTGAATGATACTCCATTGTATGGACACATTTTGTTTATTCATCAGTTAATAGACATTTTTGTCTATTATGAATAATGCTGCTGTGAATATTTGTGTGTAAGTTTGCATGAAAACATATTTTAGTTTTCTTCGGTGTATAGCTAAACCTTAGCTTTTTATTTCACTTTACCTAGAGAAGTAATGTAAAATCAAGTTTGAAAGGAACATGGAAGCTGCTTTTTTTTTCTTTTCTTTTTTTAAAAATATTTTATTGATATTTTTACAGAGAGAAAGGGAGAGAGAGAGAGAGCTAGAAACATCGACCAGCTGCCTCCTGCACACCCCCTACCAGGGATGTGCCCACAACCAATGTACATGCCCTTGACCAGAATCAAACCTGGGACCTTTCAGTCCGCAGACTGACTGCTCTATTCACTGAGCCAAACCGGTTTCGGCTGCTTTTCTTTAATATTATAAAAATGTTATGTGTTTCCCAAAAAATAATTTACAACATAAATAGTTTCCATTTTATCCCCTGATTAAATATTGATAATTACAACACTGAAGGAAATTAAGATTATAAGCAAATGTTTGTATCCTACTTTCACAATTTATATGTTAGAAGGTTAATTGGAGTAAAAATGAAAAAATTATCACTGAGTACTATAATTTATATGAATGACTTCTAAAGTTATTTAGGCTAAGAAAACCTTTTAGTTTCATTATATGGGTAAATTAGTCTATATTTTTGTGGAGTAAAATTAGAATTAATTAATCAAAAGTTAAGAATTTTCTTACAGTAGCCAAGATATGAAGCAACCCAAGTGCCCATCAGTAGACCAGTGAATAAAATGTTGTGGTACATATATACAATGGAATATTACTCAGCCATAAAAAAAAGTGAAGTCTGCCCTGGTCAGATAGCTCAGTTGGTTAGAGTGTCATCCCAATATGCCAACGTTACAGGTCCAATCCCCAGTCAGGGCACATATAAGAATCAACCAATGAATACATAAATAAGTAGAATAAACAAATCTATCTCCCTCCCTCCCTCTCCCTCTCCCTCTCCCTCTTCCTCTTTCTCTCCCTCTCCCTCTCCCTCTCCCTCTTTTCCTCTCTTTCTCATCCTCTCTAAAATCAATAAATGGAATTTCTTTTTACCAAAGAATAAAATCATAACCATTTGTGACAACATGGATGGGCCTAGAGGATATGCTAAGTGAAATCAGTCAAATACAAATACTGTATGCTTTCACTATGTGTGGAAGCTAAAGAATAAATAAATGAACAAAGAAAATAGAAACAGACTCATAGCTACAGAGAACAGACTAATGATTGCAGGGGAGTGGGAGGGGAGAGTTGGGGGATTGGTGAAAAAGGCAATGGAATTAAGAAGTACAAATTGATAGTTATAAAATAGTCATGGGGATGTAAAGTACAGCATGGGAATTATAGTCAATATTCCTGTATAATAAAGAGGTAATATGCAAATTGACCCTCACACCATCACAAGATGGCTGTGCCCACAGCAGAGGTGAGGTTCCTATAACACAAGATGGCTGTGCCCACAGCAGAGGCAGCATTCCCATAACAAGCTGTAATGAGTGATCAGCAGGGACCTGAGGCTGCATGGCACCGGGCCTGGGAGGGGGATCTGAGGCCGCAACCCCCACCTGGCAGGGCTTGATAGGGGACCTCAAGGCATGCTTCCCCACACACACACCGGTGCTGGGCATGGGGACCTCAGGCCACACACCCCGCCCTGGCACCTGACCAGGAGACCTCCTGCTGTGCCCCCTGCCCAGCAGGGCTTGATGAGGAACCTCAGGCCGTTTCCCCCACCATGGCATTGTGCCAGGGGACCTGAGGGTACACCCCCAACCCAGTGGGGCTTGACAGAGGTGGAATCAGCCAGAACTGGATCTCACCTAATGGGGGTGATGCCGGCCTGGTCTGGATCTCATGCAATTTCAAGGCGTGTGCAGGTGGGCAGGGACTTGACTCTGGGTCTCATGGTGCACCCAGACTCTGACAAGAGGAAGATTTTCATATACATTTTACTAATTTTCTTTCATCTCTGACACTTCTATTATAGAGAAAGAGCAAATAGCAATATTAAAATATCTCCTCTAATCTCCTTTTAATGTGCACAGATTTCATGCACCAGGCCACTAGTGTTGTAATAACTATGTATGGTGCCAGGTAGGTACTTGACATGCCAGGGAATTACTTTGTAATGTATGTGATTATCTAACCACTAAGCTGTACACTTGAGACTGATACGAAGTAATATTAAATGTAAATTGTAATTGAAAAATAAAATTTTAAAAGGTTAAGAATTTTCTTCTGTATTTATTATTTATTAATAGAGAAACATGGAAAGAAAACAAAATTATAGATATTTTATTCACACACTGTCCTAGACTTTGTCCTAGGGCTTCTTTTGGAATTGGTACAGATTCATTCTAATTTTCTGTGTAGAGGTAGATGTGAGCATAATTTGTTCAAGTTGTAGTGAGAAAAAGAATAATGGTGCCTTTGACTAAAACAAATGAAGGGAAGTATTTTGATAGAAAAATTTTTTTTTTCATGTCTATTATATAGAAGCATTGTTTCTTGGTTTGAGAGAAAATCTGTGCCCTCTCATTGTGCTGTGTAATATGTAGTGCCTTAAAAATTAGACATCTAAAAAATAGTTTTGAGATAAAATATGTAAGTGCTACACTAAAATGACAGTCTACAAAAGACTAATCACCAAAACTTACTGAAAAGAATTTTTTAAAATATATTTTATTGATTTTTTATTTACATAGAGGAAGGTAGAGGGATAGAGAGTTAGAAACATCGATGAGAGAGAGTCATCGATCAGCCACCTCCTGCACACCCCCTACTGGGGAAGTGCCTGCAACCAAGGTACATGCCCTTGACCGGAATCAAACCCGGGACCCTTCAGTCCTCAGGCTGACGCTCTATCCATTGAGCCAAACCAGTTTCGGCTGAAAAGAATTTTTTATTTTTATTTACTGTGATAATTACTTGAGTGATGTATATAAGTACTAACAATGGTATATTTTAACATAAACAAAGAAAATTGCATTTTCAGTTTGGTTTAGCCTTTTGTTTGTTCTCTTTTATAGAGCATATGAAACTTCTAAAATGTATCGTGATTTTAAATTGAGAAGTGCACTAATTCAAAATAAGGAACTAAGGTTATTACCACAAGAACATGTATATGATAAAATCAATGGAGTATGGAATTTATCCAGTGATCAGGTATTGTACAAAAAACTAATGAATCTTTTAAATCTGTGCCTTGGTAATCATTTTTCCATTTATCATTAGGTTTATATATTTATTTAATTGTTAAAATTAGCATCATACCTCTAGATAAATTAACATAACTTCATATAAAATATAATTTTCATATTTTTATGGTTTTGTTCTGTTTAACATTTGTCCTACATTGCATTTAGAGCTGGGATGGACCTCAGAGATCATCTCTAGTTTAGCCTCTATTCACTTATAGATGAAAAATTCAGGCCTTTAACAGTCAAGTGACCTCACATACTAGTTTGTTTGTTTATTTATTTATTTATTTATTTATTTTAATATATTTTATTGATTTTTTACAGGGAGGAGGAGGAGAGGGATAGAGAGCTAGAAACGTCAACGAGAGAGAAACCGATCAGCTGCCTCTTGCACACCCCCAGCCGGGGATGTGCCCACAACCAATGTCCATGCCCTTGACCGGAATCGAACCTGGGACTTTTCAATATGCAGACCGACGCTCTACCACTGAGCCAAACAAGTTTCGGCATCACATACTATTGTAGTTTAGCCCAGAGCCATGATCTATCCCTAAGCTACTACACTGCACTCCACATCTTGATAACCTGTACTAATGGAGGAGAGCTAAGGGTTGGAACATCACAAAAGTTTTTAAATCTGGTCTTTATGGAATTAAATATATAATTCATTTGGTGACTCCTGTATCCATTATTGTAGCTTTTCATTTACTCTTGAAATTTATTACTAGTTGAAACATGTAAGCAACTAATAGTTTGAATAAGTAACATTAATTTCTAGAGAAAAATTTGTCTCTAAGAATAGTTTCTTTTATATGTGTTACAATCTAACACTGACAACATGTGGTAAAGCTATAATATTTTAATGAAGAGCATCTTGCTAAAATAAACATTGAATCATAAACTTAAATTATAAATAAACTTTGCTTATTTGAAAAATTCTAGTTTTAAACTATGATGAAGGTTCTATAGGATATATACATTCCCTATCTGACTAACTCCTTTTCATCAGAAGTCAGAAAAGTTTTTTCTATAAAGGGCCAGATGGTAAATATTTTAGACTAGAGGCCCAGTGCACGGATTCATGCGTGGGTGGGGTTCCTCAGCGTGGCCTGCACCCTCATAATGTGGGACCCCTTGGGGCATGTAGCAGTGCCAAAATGGCAGGTGGCTGGGGAGGAGTCCCAGCCAGGGCCTGGCGTAGCTCTTCTGCCACTCAACCTGGCCCCGCTGCCACAGCTGTGCTCACCATTAGATTGTAGGCTTTATATGGGTAGGAGTGAAGTTACTCTATTCATAGTTAGATCCTTACCACCTAGCAGAACAGCTGGCATTTTTAATTAAGATGTTCCAAAATGATCAGATATATCATTTTATTGAAAATAGGGATATTATTGTCAACCTAATTAAAGTTTATTGAAAAATAATAAATAAAATATGCCCTTCTATTATTTTTAAAAGTCTTTATGGTATTTTATAAGTTCTCTTTTTCTAAAATAAGAGAAAACAATGTTATAAAGAGTTATTCCTTCTAAAGGTAGATTTAGTATTGTTTAATGGGACTTGGGCTGGGAATAATGGTGACTAAAATTTTTTGTATGATAACTTTTGCAAGGTAAGAGTAGAGGGGGAATATATGTACTTATATATGTTCTTATTAATTTCATTATAATTGGGAAATAGGTGACCTTTTTTGCTGTTCCAAACTTGGTCATTCCAGGAGAAGGTTTTTTAAGTTTTGGGTTTGTTAGTTAATGTTTTATGTGCAACCTCAAAGTATAAAACAAAGAAAATTTTTCTAATGTATGTGGTGGGGAGGAAGTGGAAAATATAGATAAATGATAGAGGGAGATAATTTTGGTGCCATGTTATTAGGTCTTACAGATTTTTTAGGGCACTTGTCTATCATATTGGGATAATTTTGAAAGATGTTGAGGGGCCTGTAACTATAGTTTGATTTGTAGTTAGTGTGGAAGATCTAACACTTGACAATGCTTACTGTGTGCCAGACACTGTGCTATGGGCTTTATTTACATGGGTTATTTAATCAGGTATTCATTTTACATTTCATACAATGCACCAAGAAGATATTTGCCCCTGGGTCACACAACTGGTAAGTACTGGTGGTATAATGATTATCTAACTCCAGAGCCATGCTCTCAGTAATCTAATTGTACTCCATAATACCCGTACTCAGTTCTGGTATTTGCTGTTGCAGTGATTATTAGAATTATTCTGGTGCTTAGAAAATAAAGAATAACTATTCAAACAAATTATCATTGATGTATCTCTCATTACTCTCCTTTATAGGGAAATTTGGGAACCTTTTTTATTACCAATGTGAGAATTGTGTGGCATGCAAATATGAATGACAGTTTTAACGTCAGTATACCATATCTGCAAATTGTAAGTGCATGATGCATTTTGATTACCTCATTTTAATGCAGAGTAATTAATTTTTGTTCAACAGTTAAGAGAACTTTGGGAATTAGATGAGTTATCTTTCTGCCTTTTTAAGTGGCAACAGTTTAGCTGAGAGCATACTTTTAAATGTTGATAATTTACTATTTCAACATAGAAAAGACCCAGTTGTGGCTTTCTTGCTACTTTTTGCTCAAACAAAAAGGATATATTTTTTTAAATCCTCACCCAAGGATATATTTAGAGAAAGGAAGGGACAGAGAGAGGGAGAGAGAAAAACATCTATGTAGGAGAGAAACATCAATCAGTTACACTCCGACTGAGGATTAAACCTGCAACCTTCTGGTGCACAGGGAAGGGCATGGGAATGCTCCCTGGAGGGAGAATTCTGTTCAAACCCTTTTAAAGACAGAATAAAATCGTTCATTCTTTGAATGAACTGTTTACATCGTATTCTGATACAGCTTTGGTGAAAGAAATCAATATGGGTTTTTTTTTTGTTTTTTTTAAATATATTTTATTGATTTTGTACAGAGAGGAAGGGAGAGAGAGAGTCAGAAACATCCATGAGAGAGAGTCATCGATCAGCTGCCTCTTGCACACCCCCCACTGGGGATATGCCCGCAACCAAGGTACATGCCCTTGATCGGAATCGAACCCGGGACCTTTCAGTCCCCAAGCCGACGCTCTATCCATTGAGCCAAACCGGTACTGGCATCAATATGGTTTTTGATGATAATGGTTTTAGCTTAAGTTGAAGCTGTTAAAATCCAAAATAAGAAGTAACTACATCTAAGACCAATTTGTTTTGGAAAAATATAAAAGTGGTTCTTGCCGAAACCTGTTTGTCTCAATGGATAGAGCGTCGGCTTGGGGACTGAAGGGTCCCGGGTTCGATTCTGGTCAAGGGCATGTACCTTGGTTGCGGGCATATCCCCAGTAGGAGGTGTGCAAGAGGCAGCTGATCGATGACTCTCTCTCATCGATGTTTCTAACTTTCTATCTCTCTCCCTTCCTCTCTGTACAAAATCAATAAAATATATTAAAAAATAAAATAAAATAAAAGTGGTTCTTTTTACTCTGCTGTTGATGCTATGAGAAACAAATAATAAACAATAAACTGGAGAATTTTATTTTACATACAACCTAGTGCAAATTAGATGGAACATAAAAATACTTAATGAAAATCCTATGAAGTTATTCTATGATAATTGCCTTTAATGTAGTAATATAAGAATAGTATTAAGACTAAGCAGTTTCATTAATAAATATTTATGGATTAGATACAATGTATGTATATTTGGAAAATGTCATTTTTAAGAGACTTCTTGGCCTATGAGAAGGATGATTCTTTGGAAAATATTCCCAAGCCTATCTTTTGCTAAATTGTTTGATTTCTGAGTTACTTTAAAATATCTAATCATCCATTTGCCTGATATTGAGAAGCTGCTCTGTGCTAGATGCTAGAGATAAAATCAGAAAAATTATGAACCAGAACTTCACAGTTCCTGCCATTCAGGAGCTTTCTGTCAGGTGGTGAAAAGCAACACGTTAAACAGAAAATCATAGATACTGATGGGAAGAAAATTATTTCTGGCCATTTAACAAAATACAAGAATTTATAATCATGGCTGGGAAGATGTGACATAGTCCACATAGGTATTTGATAAATTGGTGCTTTTGGTGTTCATTGCTGTTTTATCTTGTATTTACATGTGTTTTGACTTACCTAACCTAAATTCTATAATGCTGAATAATTGATGAGTAGTAAATATTAGTAACCTGTGCTTTCTGCTCTTCAAATAGGGTACTTCTTGTTCTTTAAGAGTACAGTTGCCAGTATGCCTTCCTGATGAATTCAGCCAGGCCCAAACAGCTTGCAAGCTGATATCATCACAGTCTGTCACTAAGGCAGTCATAGTCTAACTTCAGTTCATTTAACACCTCAGCCATTGCCCTGACCCAATTCCTATATATATCCTTGCCAGTTTCCATCTTACTATATCTCTGTGGGAGTATAATGAAGGAAAAAATAATTATTTTATTTAGGCTATGAAAAATGGTTTATTGTGTGAAAGTTGAAAAAATATGCTAAAAATTCACTACTATCAGATAATAAAAACAGCATTTTCTTTTCTTTTTCATTTTACATCTAGCGTTCAATAAAGATTAGAGATTCAAAATTTGGGTTAGCTCTTGTCATAGAAAGCTCTCAGCAGGTAAGATACTTAATATTTTTATTAATCTTCAATAGATTTTTTAAACTATGTGAGTCTACTTTTAGTTTTATTTATACTGTAACCAGTTTACATCCAAGAAGAATCTTAGCTCTAACATGAAGTTATATGAAGAGTAATTGTCCCCATAGAAAGAATCCTGGTTATGTTTCTTTGTTGGACAAACATACTCATTACTATCATGATTATCATGTTTAATGACAGAGTCAAGTCACTGTACTTTTTGTGCATTATCTCAATCTTTACACAACTCTATGATACAGTTACTATTATTTTTTCGTTTTACAGTCAAGGAAACTGGGGCCTAGAGAATTTAGGAACCTTGCCCATGTTCTCACTAGTAAATGGTAGGGGTAGGTTTCAATTCAGATCTGATTGATTCACAAGACTGTGTTTGAGAAACACAGATATATACAGATATACATACACATTTGAGACTTTATTTTCTCAATATTATATTGTATCTAATTATAAATTGCTGTGCCCCATTATAACAGATTTTTTAAGAAATATATTTAAATAAAAATTTATTATTTGTGCCGAAGCCGGTTTGGCTCAGTGGTAGAGCGTCGGTCTGCGGACTGAGGGGTCCCGGGTTTGGTTCCGGTCAGGGGCATGTACATTGGTTGCAGGCACATCCCTGTTGGGGGGGGTGCAGAAGGCAGCTGGTCGATGTTTCTCTCTCATCGACATTTCTAGCTCTCTATCTCTCTCCCTTCCTCTCTGTAAAAAATCAATAAAATATATATATTTTTAAAAAATTTATTATTTGTAAAATCACTCCTCTTCTCATTTCTAAGTTTAAATATAAATAAATGTCTACTTTCCCATGGCCTGTTGATTCAAAGCTGCCATTTACTGAGTGCTTATTGTGTTCTAGGAATGGTACAAAATGTCATTATACATTTTTTTAATATATTTTATTGATTTTTTTATAGAAAGGAAGAGAGAGGGATAGAGAGTTAGAAACATCGATGAGAGAGAATCATCAATCAGCTGCCTCTTGCACACCCCCTACTAGGGATGTGCCCACAACCAATGTACATGCCCTTGACCGGAATAGAACCTGGGATCTTTCAATCCGCAGGCCGACGCTCTATCCACTGAGCCAAACCAGTTTCGGCTACATTATTTTATTTAATACAACTTGTTAACCATTTTATGGTTAAAAATTTGAAGCTTAAAAAGAATAAAAGTTTCCCAGCATCATATACAATAGTTAGTAAATTTTTTAATGATATTTTTTATTGACTTCAGAGAGGGAGAGAGAGATAGAAACATCAAGTATGAGAGAGAATCATTGATTGGCTGCCTCCTGCATGCCCCACACTGGAGATTGAGCCCATGACCCGGGCATGTGTCCTGACCAGGAATTAAACTGTGATCTCTTGGTTCATAGGTTGACACTCAACCACAGAGCCATGCTGGCCAGGGCAGCTACAGAATTTTTCATTTTTCAAGGTGATAGCCTCAGGTAGATCATTCCCTTATCTCTTTTCAAGGTCTTCACAATAAAAACTTATTCCCTTGGTCATCACAATCTACAGTATATCTTTAAATTTGAAATATCAGGTTTGATATTTACAGATTAAATGATGTGATATATGGATAGGCTTTAAAATAATCCTGTGTGTGTGAGGGGAGGAAATCTGGGGAAGGGTGTGGTTACAGATGGAAGAGTAAACTGGATGTAAACTGGATGATTGCTTCTAGGATGCTTACTGTACTCTTTCTATTTTTGTTTATGTTTGAAGTTTTTAATAATAAAATTTTTATTTAAAAAAATCAGCTTACATATTATGCTCTGAAATAAGAACAATTAGAGCTAAAATCCATATGTATAGCCTTAAATACCATTTCTCTGGCTTGTTTCTTGTTTTTTCATTATTTTTCCTTGTAGAGTGGAGGATATGTTCTTGGCTTTAAAATAGATCCTGTGGAAAAACTACAAGCATCAGTTAAGGAAATCAATTCACTTCACAAAGTCTATTCTGCCAGTCCTATATTTGGAGTAGATTATGAGATGGAAGAAAAGGTAATTTGCTCACTGTGTGAAGTACAGTGTTTGCTGAATTGTTTTCACACAATCTATAAAATTCTGATATAAATACATTAAGTACAATTTAATTTTAAACTATGTTTAAAAGGACAATTAGACAGACTCTGCTCTTTGCTCACCACCTGTCTTCTCACGGGCTGCTTCATCATTAATTCCTGCCCTTCTCGGTGAGCAGCCTATCCAGAGAAGTCTCCCCATATACAAGGCTCCTTGATGTCGGCAGACTAGAACCTCTCACTCTGTAAGCTTTGTTTTTATTCTGCTTCAGCCTCCCATTCGCCCAGGCAAACCTTCAGACACCATTTTCCTCCTCCAAGTTCCTACAGCATAGCAGCTGCAGGAGTTTGCTCCACCAATATGGCCTGTGTCCATCCCTATTCCTCAGTTCCTGTGCAAGACCAGTTATGAAATATTTTCAATATTATCCCCCCATGCTTGCTCTTTATCTCCCTATGATATCTGGTTTCTCACGGTTTGACTCTCGAGGTACATCAGTTCTCTTTTGGCTTTACTTTCAGCTAGGACCCTTGTCATCTGATTTATCACTATGTACTCACCAGCCACTGCATTAGAGACAGGGCCCTCTCTGTGCGTTCTATCAGTACCCTCGCCAGAGGCTCGCTCACTGGGACCCTCACCGACCACTCCATCACAGGTCCCCTTGCTCTGTTTTATTGGGCCCTCACTGTATACTCTATTGTTGGAGTCCTTGTTATTCACTCTTTCATCAGTGTCCCTAACGGTACTCAGCATGTTGAGCCATATGACATACCACATATATTATCTATATTAATTTCTCATTTAAAATTTTATTTTAGTAATTTAAGTAAATAATTTTCAAAGTCAGTAAAATACACTAGACTTGGTTGAGTATCTCAAAATTGGCATACTTAAAATGGCAGCATGTTTCTCAAAAGCAGCATCCTGCTGATTTATCTATTTATTTACTATTTATCTTTAGCATTGTCGAAGTAGGCTGTACTCAAAACCATGGAGTTCTCCCGTTTTGTTTGTTTGTTTGTTTGTTTGTTTTAGAGAGAGAAATGTTGAGTTGTTCCACTCATTTATACATTCACTGGTTGAATTATTATCTGTGCTCTGACTGGGAATCAAACTCACAACGTTGGCATTTCGGGACAACATTCTTACCAACTAAGCTACTCAGCCAGGGCTTTTTCCCATTATCTTACTTTACACATTCAGTTAATTATACCAGTCTCTTCCCTGTTTTTATCTCCTCCTTTCCATACAAACCCAACTTTAATCCTAACTTCACTATTTTTTATCCTAGGCAAATCTGAGTTTCAGTTTTCTTATTATAAAATGAAGATAATGCCCTTGCCAGTTTGGCTCAGAGGGAAGAACATCGGCTTGTGGACTGAAAGGTCCTGGGTTCTATCCCAGTCAAAGGCACATACCTCAATTGCAAGCTCAGTCCATGGCCCCAGGTGGGGCACATGGCAGGAGGCAATAGTCAATGTGTCTCACATCAGTATTTCTCTCTCTCTGTCCCTTCCTCTCCTTTCCACTCTCTAAAAAAAATTTAATGGAAAATAAATTAATTAATCCTTGAGTGAAGATTAACAAAAAGCAAACAAATATATTTTTTATTGATTTTTTACAGAGAGGAAGAAAGAGGGATAGAGAGAAACATCAATGAGAGAGAAACATTGATCAGCTGCCTATTACACAACCCCTACTGGGGATGTGCCCGCAACCAAGGTACATGCCCTTGACCGGAATCAAACCCGAGACCTTTCAGTCCGCAGGCCGATGGTCTATCGGTTTCGGCAAACAAACAAATTTTTAATTAAAAAAATAAAATGAAGATAATATCTCTTTAAAAGTTATTGATAGCCTAAACAGCAAAAGAAGATATTGATAGCCCGGCAGGCCTGGCTTAGTGGTTGAATATCTATCGACTTGTGAACCTGGAGGTCACACAGTTCAACTCAACCCCTAGTATGGGGCCAGCATGAGGCAGCAGATCAGTGATTCTCTCATCATTAATGTTTCTCTCTCGCTCTCCCTTCCTCACTGAAATCAATAAAAAAATATATATTTTTTTTTAAATTATTGATAAAAATGCTATTGATCATATCTATAAAATGCTTGGTACCTGTGAGATACTTGGCTTGTTAGTTCTACCCATTACTTCTCTCTTCCCCCTTCTTTGGCCCCAGTACATATAATAGCCTACCATAATAGCTCACTCTGTCACATCATACAAATCCCTCCTCCAGCTACCTCTCCAAGGAGGTCTTCCCTGACTATCCATCTAAAATGGCAACTCCACCCTAACCGGTTTGGCTCAGAGGATCAAAGGTCTCAGATTCTATTCCAGTTAAGGGCACATACCTTGGTTGCAGGCTCCTCCCTGGTCTGGGCCTTGATCAGGACTGATACAGGGGGCAACCAATTGATGTATTTCTTGAACATCGATGTTTCTCTGTCTTTCCCTCTTTCTTCCACTCTCCCTAAATATCAATGGGAAAAATATCCTTGGGTGAGGGTTAACATTAAATAAGTAAACAAATAAGCAAACAAACAAACAAATAAATAAATAAAATGGCAACTCCCATCACTTTTTTGTCCCTCATTCTGCTTACTTTATTTTTGGTAACACTAATCAGTCTCTTCTGCTATAAATAAACTCCATGAAGTCAAGATTTTGATCTGTTTTCTTTAACCATTATATCTCTAGCAGTCTCAACTGGTACATAACAGATTCTTAGTGAATATTCATAGTTGTTGAACACATGTTTGCCATTCACTGCTCTAAGAACTTTGTATGCATCATCTCATTTAATCCTTTCAACAATACTATGACGTATATTATCATCTTCATCCACAGTTAAGGAAACCTTAGATAGGTTAAATTACTTGTAACAGTCACACAGCTTGAACATACTTGAAACACTGAGGCTAATCTCAGAATATGAAATCAGTTCACTCTCTAGTCAAGCAATACCATTCTACCCTCTGCACCATCCCCCCAAATTACCTATCAATAAAGTCCACGTTTTTTGAGCTGATATTAAAGAATTTGAGTAGATTTAAGTCTGCCTTTCTCACCTTATCTGCACAGCCACAGCGTCTGGTTGTACATGTACACTGTTCAACTCTAGAGAACATTGTTCACATGAACTTTAGTGTGAATGATGCTCCCTAGTGTTGTTCAATACTAGAGCCCTACTTAGTTCCTTCTGTCTCATGGAACTCTTATATTCTGATCATATGGGTTATTCATTATTCTCTAGCCACATCCTGTGATTTTTCACCTTTGCTGATGCTGATCCCCTCTGCCAGAAATACCCTTTCCCCTAATCCTCCCTAAAAATATCACCCTCATCCTAAAAGCCCTAGATCAAGACCTTTATGTCATGAAAATTTCTGGGATTCACAATTCAGAAGTTGTGCTTTCTCCAAACTTTTTGATTATAATAGATATTGCTTTTGTTACAGCTACTTTCATATGTTAAACCAATGATATTAGTAACATTTTACCATTTTCAGCTAATAAAAATGGCAATTTCAGATGGTTCAACCTAATACTTAGTTATTTGTAATTATGTTTTATCCTTTACCCCACCTCCCACTAGATTACAGACCTTTCTCGGTTAAGGTCAGGGACTTTAAATCCTTGGTAGCACTAGTATAGTACCTAATATACCAAGGATACTCAAGTATTTGAAAAACAAGTTCGTAAGTATGAGTATTAAATTATGTTTTAACTTTTAGAATACTCCCTACAAAACTTAGTTATTTTATTTTTCACAGGTTCTACTTAAATGATTATTTGGGGGGAAACTTTGTTTTGTTTAACTGTATGAAAGAAAATCAGATAAAGTTCAATGAGAGTTTTTTCTTTTAGAATATCTGTATTATTTTATAATTCTATCTGTAAGATTTCTTTTAGAATACCATATTGAGGATGTGTAAATTTGTTGTCATTTTAATTCTTTTGATGTTATCAATTTCAGATTTAAAAGCTTAGGTTTAACTGACTTATTTTATTACCCAAGTTAGTTTTAATAGAGTATGTTATACAATGAACTTTATAAGACTTGAATAGTTTACAGTTGTGTTATCCTTTTACAAATTTATAATTCTCAGCAAATTTTACTAAAATTGTTTAATTAACATTGTCTCTTTAATGCATTTTAACATCTGATTTTCAGCCACAGGCTCTTGAAGCTCTGACAGTTGAACAAATTCAAGATGATGTAGAAATAGACTCTGATGATCACCCAGACGCTTTTGTGGTGAGCATCACAAAGGAGGTTACTCAGTTTCTTGTGATTGAGTCACGTTTTATTAAATTATAGATTAAGTATGTAAATACCGTTTTACTTGAGACTTTTGAGAGTATTTTAAACATGAGTTGGAGTATAATTTTTTTTTAAGTTATGGATTTTGTGTGTGTGTGAAAATATTTTTTAATTACCAAACTGGGAAATAGTTTGAGAACACAGTTATTCAGATTTCAGAATTGTGAAAAGTTTTCCATATTAATAGAAAATGCTAAATTAATTTAATATCTGTTCTTTCTAATTATAGGTATTATCTTCAATTTTTAGGTATTTTATCTTAAAATGAATATTCATTTTAACAATAAACTTTACTGTTTCTAAATTTGTATTATGTAATTAATAGTCAAAATAATAATAATGCTTACTTTATATTATGGTCTAAAAGTCTAACCAGAATACCTCTCTGAGAACATATATTACTAAACAAAAATGTGAAATTAGGATAAAATATTTAATTATAAACTTCTACTATTATCTAAACTCTATGAATTTGCTGATTGCTTTGTTTTGTTTTGCCACCATCTTCTTGTAAACAAAAAGTAGGGATGATATTTCATTACCCTCTAAGTCATACTTTTTATCTTTTAACAATGCTAATTATACATGAATAACAAAGCACAATTTTTAGAGCTTAAAGCACAACTCTTGATTATAATAATAATTACAGACAGAAAAAGCAAATTCTGCTACCAGCATTGTAAGATAATTAAGAAAATTATTAGACACATAGTAACAGAATATAAAATATATTGTCACAGAATTGTTCTGTAAATTAATTACCTGTTCCTTAGCTTACTGACCTATTATAATATTATGTCACATAATTTTCTTTATGTTATAGGCTTATTTTGCTGATGGCAATAAGGTAAGGATATTTTACCTATAGCATATAAAAAAAATGCTTTCTATTTTCCAACATTTAGTATTCACAAACTTATGTGAAACCTATTTTTTGTTTTTTTCCTCTTCCATGCCTACCTTCTCTATTCCCATCTCATCCTCTTATCTCCCCAAAAGCAACAAGATCGTGAACCTGTATTTTCAGAAGAACTGGGGCTTGCAATAGAGAAATTGAAGGATGGATTCACCCTACAGGGACTTTGGGAAGTAATGAGTTGATCTTGAGTTGAGCTGGATTTTTATTTAAAGATATCTCAAGATTAAAGATACTAGTTGTCTTCTATAAGGCATGGAATAGTTTTTACATTTACAAAAAAAGTTTTTAAGAAAGTTTTTTAGTGATTGAAGAAAATTTCATTTATGCTTTAACATCAGTATTTTAAAAAATTATATTTGAAAATGTATCCGGTTTATAAATATGTCTATTTTGTTCCTAATACTTGTAAACTATTAGTCTGTGGATATTAAATGAATGTATCACATTGGGTTTAATAAAAAATTTTATGCACTTAATGTTTTGAATGTATTGTTTAAAAGAATAAGATTATTCTTATGAAGCAATCAAATTACAACTGTTAACTATAAAAATCTGCTTTAAATGTATGATTTAAATATAATTTATGCAAACTCTAATATAAATTACAACCCTTAAAGTTGTCATTTTTAAGTTATCATTTCTATAAAAATTATAGCTAACTCTGGAATATATCAAACCCCATGTAAAGTTTTGAGCAGTTTTATAAATTCAATATAGTTTTGGCAAGAATACATTTTATTTTGTAAGTAATTTAAAATAATTTATAAATAAATAGTTCATTTATCGACTTCATCTTTGTTTGTATTAATTTAAATTTCTTTGAAGTTTTCAAAAATCAGTTTTCTGATTTCTTGGTTAGGTAAGTTGTGGTGACATCTCTGGCCTCAGTGCTTTTGGCCACTGCTTTGTATCAAGAAGCGTCATTAGGAACCTTTGTCAAATCATTGAAATTAGCCAAAGAAACCCTCTTTCTCTAGAGGGAACAGAATAAGCATGTAAAAACATTTAAGATAAGGTTCAACCAAGAGCTGACTTGCGTCTAATAAAAACAATGAATAAAACCTATCAAATACTTTATTTAAATAGGAAAGGATTCCTACATTTTATGGAGTGGGGTTATATGATAACCAATATTAAGGGGGGAAAATGGTTGTTGAAAAAATTTATAAGGTCACAAATGCTACCAGGAATATTGTTTAAATAGTTTTTCAAGCAAAAGTGACTATAAACTTATCAGCTAGTAAGGAATACTCAAATATCATATCATGGTGTTTGTATCTGACTCGATCTTTTCAAATGTTAGGTGGTACGTGTAGAGAGAAATGAGTCATTTATTGTTTAAGTAAGGGAGCAGCTGTTAGTTTTTCCTAGTGTGTTAAAACCTTAGTGGCATCTATAAATGGAAAAAGAGTCAATGAGCTCTTCTTTCAGCTGTTGTTTTAGCAGCTGACAGTACCACTGACTTCACTATGATGTAAATAAGAGAAAAAACCTTTACTCATGGATAGAGATCTTGAAGTTTAAAAATACGTAATTCTCTTATCTGAAGGCATTCTTTCATTCAATAAATATTTTTGGAGCACCACAAGGCCCTGGAGCAATAGCACTGAACAAAATAACACACAGACCCCCTCCAAAAAAAAACAATTCCCTGTCTTCATGGAGCTTATGTTCTTTTGAGCATGTTTAAGAATACCAACAAGTGGTACATATATTCAATGGAATATGAAAAAAAAATCTGCAACAGGGTGTATTGTGCTAGTGAAATAAGTCAGACAGAGAAAGTCAAATGTCAGATTATTTCACTTAAATCTAAAAAAACAAAATAAATAAACAGAACAGAAACAGACTCATAGATAGAAAACATTTTGATGATTGGCAGATGGGAGAGGAATTGGGAGGATGAGTGAAAAGGGTGAAAAGATTAGGAAATACAAATCGGTAGTTACAGAATAGTCATGGGGATGTCAAGTACAGCGTAGGGAATATAGTCAATAATGTAATAATTATAGTCTCAGGTACTAGATTTATCGGAGTGATCACTTTGTAAGTTATATAAATGTCTAATCACAGGGTTGTACACCTGATATTAATATAATATTTCACATCAGTTGTAATTGCAAAATGAAATATTATTTAAAGAGAAAAAAATGCTAATCATTGATATTACAGTATTTCTATGATACTGAGTTCAGAAAATGTGACAATATAATTTTGTAGTATTTCATAAGTATACGATGTTCTGTTTATAAGAAAAGATCAATTTTCTTTCAAGTCATGCTTTCTGCATTCCATAATTAATATGGTGTTCTATTATAATAAGCTTAAATTGCCGAGACCAGTTTGGCTCAGTGGATAGAGCGGACTGAAGGGTCCCGGGTTCGATTCCGGTCATGTACCTTGGTTGTGGGCACATCCCCAGTGGGGGCGGTGCAGGAGGCAGCTAATCAATGTCTCTCTCTCATTGATGTTTCTAGCTCTCTATCCCTCTCTCTTCCTCTCTGTAAGAAATAAATAAAATATATATTTTTTTAAAATAATAAGCTTAAATTATGGTTCCACTTCTACATTCTTTTTTTTCTTTTCCATGTATTAGACCTGTTTTCCAAATTATACGGGTGATGTAGCACTTCACCCTGATTTTGTTCTGTTCTGTTGATAACATTGTTCTCATGTGGTTACAGCTGTTCTTTTTTCTTTAATGAAAGATCACCTTAAACACTTTACATCATAGAATATCTTTAGTGATCGAATTTTTTTTGTGTGTGTTTATTTCCCCAGTGTTAACTTTAAACTATTTCTTTTTCTTTTTGGTCTTGATGATAGCTTTTATTTTACTTGTTTTATTGCTATTGTTTGCCACACCAAATACTATGTAGAGTGAGGCAGGGTGTGAATAAAATAATTTTATAACAATTCAATACCAATTATACTTTTTCCATTTAACAAAGATAATTTAGAATATCTTAGAAAATTTGCAGTTTCTCTTATTTCATTTATGATGAGGATATCACTTTTAATGTTTTTCTAAAACAACTATAATTATAGAACACAAGTAGAAGTCTGTAAGTTTCCTGTTTCTAAAAGAAAAGTATATTCCACATTGTTTTAAGTTGAAAATAAAACTTTGGTAACAGTTATTGGAAAGGGGATCTTGCTTGAGTATTGAAATGAACTCACCTCATATTCTTGACCTTTGCATGATTAATTCAGATAATTAAGTAGCTTGCCACCAGCCCATTTTTAGTGGACTGACTCATTTTTTATGATTCAGTTTTCTGTTAATTCAATAAACATTTTCTTGTGGTAGCCTTTATTAGCACACCTTCTAATGCTTTGTGTATTTTAGAGCTTTCCACTCCATTTAAATCTGTTTCTGAGCAGTTTCCTTCGTAATAAAAAGGTTTCAGTTGTTCCTTTCCATCTCTAACAGCTGCAAGAACCACTCTTCTTTCCAAACCAGCTCCCCTTAAATTCCCGTTGTTGGAGTTGGTATCTATATTTAGCCGGTGGGATTAAATTGCAAAGGCTCCAGGCTGGGCAAAGCACACTGCTCTGCCTTTTTGCAGCTAGACCTCTGTGCTGCGCGGAGCTAAGGCCTTCAGTGTCCCCTTCTTCACCCAGGTCACTCACACCATGGAGTCCCAGCGGGAACTCGCAGAGGAACTGCGGCTTTACCAGTCCACCCTTCTTCAGGATGGTCTGAGAGATCTCCTGGATGAGAAAAAGTTCATCGACTGCACCCTGAAAGCGGGCGACAAAAGTATCCCGTGCCACAGATTGATTTTGTCAGCGTGTAGTCCTTACTTCCGTGAGTATTTTTTATCTGACATCGAGGAGGCGAAAAAAAAGGAGGTAGTGCTAGACAATGTGGATTCTGCCATCCTGGATCTCATCATCAAGTACCTCTACTCCGCAAGCATCGATCTCAACGATGGAAACGTGCAAGATATTTTCGCACTGGCCAGCCGTTTTCAGATCCCCTCAGTGTTCACTGTCTGTGTCTCTTACCTTCAGAAAAGACTGGCTCCTGGGAACTGTCTAGCCATCCTAAGACTAGGACTTCTCCTTGACTGCCCAAGACTTGCCATCTCTGCCCGGGAGTTTGTGTCTGATCGCTTTCTGCAGATTTGTAAGGAAGAGGACTTCATGCAGCTGTCTCCACAGGAACTGATCTCAGTCATTTCAAATGACGCCCTCAATGTAGAAAAGGAAGAAGCGGTGTTTGAGGCAGTGATGAAATGGGTGCGAACAGACAAAGAGAGAGTTAAAAGCCTTAACGAAGTGTTTGATTGCATCCGTTTTCGCCTTATGACGGAAAAATATTTCAAAGATCACGTTGAGAAAGATGATATCATTAAAAGCAACCCAGAACTCCAGAAAAAAATCAAAGTTCTCAAAGATGCTTTCGCAGGCAAACTTCCAGAACCTAGCAAAAATGCAGAGAAGGCTGGGGATGGTGAGGTGAACGGAGATGTCGGTGATGAAGATTTACTTCCTGGCTACCTGAATGACATTCCCAGGCATGGGATGTTTGTCAAAGATCTCATCCTCTTGGTTAATGACACGGCCGCAGTGGCTTATGACCCCACAGAAAATGAATGCTACCTTACGGCCTTGGCTGAACAGATCCCCAGAAATCATTCCAGCATCGTTACCCAACAAAATCAGGTATATGTGGTAGGGGGACTATATGTGGATGAAGAAAATAAGGATCAACCTCTACAGTCATACTTCTTCCAGGTAAGAAAGGCAGTTTTTATACAAGTAGAAATATAAAGGAAAGGTTGTTACTCATCACCTAGTTAGCTGATGTGCAAATTATTGAGGCTGCTTGCATTTTATTCTACTTGATGTCCTATTCCAGTCCAAAAAAAGAAGCTATAATTGAACAGATTTTCTTACTTCTTCCAAGTTTCCTGAAACTAATTTGTCATCTCTTATTTATAGTTACTGCCTATAATATAATTTTGTTGAAAATGAAAAGAACCTGGTATATATCTCACACTTTGAATTACCTTCTACGAAAAACTGCACAAGTGTCACTAATTTGAATTGATTCGTAATATTAGGAATTTACAATAATTTTTTATTATGACAAATGGTCACATTTATTTGGATCACAGTTGTACTTAGACATTATTACAACTTAATCTATTTTGTAAAACCACATAAGTTTCTTAGAAAACAACTCCTAAATTAATAGACTCTTTGTAGTTTGTCTGAAGGGAGTTTGTTTCATATTATCAACACCTTGTACTTGATCAGCATATGAAGGAGTCAGTGGCTTCACCTTTATCTTCCCTAAAGCCAGTACCAGTATTTTGCAGCTTATGGCTAGCTCAAAGTGTTTGTTTAGTTTATATCTAGTCATGGCCTGGGATTTCTGGGCACTTGAGTTGGGAAGGCTAGAGCTAAGTAAGTGTAGAATGTGATACCACAGTAACTATGTACTCTCAAAGTGTGTGAATACTGTGCATTCACAAAATATGGCATTTAACCAGCTTTTTCTAATCTTGAAAAATGTAATAATACATGTTAACCATGCTTCTTTTTTTTTTAATATATTTTATTGATTTTTTTGCCCCCCTCCCTCCCTCCCTAACCATGCTTCTTAATTTTCAAAGATCCACTGAAGAATGTTAACTAGAAATGTTAAAATAAATAAATAAAAGCTCTAATCATAAGTATTTGAATGTGAGACAGAAAATTTCCTAAGCCCTAATTTTAATTACAAAAAGGGTAAATTTAATTTAAAAGACAATAATTACATCTAGGAAGTAAAAATTACATCAAAATACAGATTGATGTCTAGAAAGTATAGATCCCTGGAATGCTTACAGTCTTACCTGAATTTTCTTCCATCCTATTACTACCCTTACTTTTATTGACTTAGCCTTTCATTTCTGGTTCAAGAAACCTGCTTGATGTTTTTATAACTATAAAGATAGTTATCCAAAGTTGAAAGGATCAGCTCCCTGTCATTGCCTATACCTTGCTCCTTTTAAAAGGCACAAATAGTAGAACAAAATACCAGGATAAAAACACCCAATCATCCCACCCAGACCTGTAGACAGAAACTCTAAGAGTGAGCCCCCTAGGTGATTCTGATGCATGAAACCACTGCTCTAGGAAGATACAAATGATCCTAAATGGAATTCTGTCATATTGGGTTGGTTTTTTTTCTATAAAGTTTTTAGTTAGCAGAAGTCTTAGCATTGTAAAAAAAAATTAATTCTCTACCCAAATAACAATTATTTTATAAGTGATTCTTCTACTGGATTCCTTAATATAACTATGAATTATTCATTGCATCATAGGTTCATTATTAAGTTTCTCTTTATGCATTAAAGTAGAGAAAAAAATACACACCCAGTCATAAAAGAGGGTTATGACTCATAAGAAAATTTAGGTATGAGAATTTCAGGTGTTGCATTTTTGCTTGTTCACATCTATTTAAAATGTACTAAGGAGTAATATGGCCTTTGGTTGTATATTATAAATAGATTATGAGAATTTTTCACATAGGTAAGAGAGGGTTGGTTTTGTTTTTTTTTCATAGAGTTAAGAAACCCATCAAATCTTTGAACAGCACCACATCTTAAAATAATCTAGGTCCAAACCCTAATTTTAAGGATGAGGAAACTGGAGCCATAGTGGTTCAATAACTTGACAGCTCACATACCAGAGAGTCTCACAGGCAGTCTATGTTCCTCTGCTTCAGGTGATGCCCTATCAGGGGTAGAAGGGGATGTAGACTGTGCTGCAAAGCGTGGGCAATAAACCCACCAGCACGGGGTCATGAGGGCTTCTATTCCCGTTTTAAAACAAAAGCTATGGAATCTGTAGCTTGCATTTGAATATCACAAGCTCTGTGATCTTGGGCAAACTATTCAACACTTCTGTGCCTCAGTTTCCTCTTCTGTAAAATGGAGACAATAAAAGTGCCTATTCTGGAGAACTAAATGAGATGACCAGTGGAAAGCATTTAGTACAAACCCTGTCACCGAGTCAAAACTCCATAAATATTCTTTATTATTTCTACTATACTGTGCACCACTTTCTTGATCAAAGGAGTTATTTCTTTTTTCAAAAATGGAAACATTAGTGATCACAATGTAGATATTGAAATTAGTAAATGCAAAGCTAATGAACATGTGGGGATTAAACCACTCGTCTCATCTAGTCTTAATTAGTACTTCGCTTTAACCAAGGTTACTAGACCAGATACTGATGGGCTTCCACAGAGACTCCGCCCTACACTACAGCCATTAGTATCTACATTTGTTCTTGGTATTCATTTATTCTGGGGTTTATTTCGTTTTCTTCTGCTACGCAGAAGTAGCACCAGAGAGCTCAACAAGCCTGTGGGGCACTACCTTCAGAGAGCCTTGATCTCCTACATGCAAATTGGAAAATCTTAAAATAACCAATAGTAAGTGGTAATAGTAACAGTAAGCTGAAGCTGATGCCAGACATACCAGAATCACCTCTCCCAGGGCACGGGCACTTAGAAGGCGATCTTAGGCTTTGCAGTCGCAAAAATAAGCAATTGCTTCCTAATATACAGTTTTTAAAAAGAGAAGGGCATTTCAGTTGACTCTCAACAAAAGGCTGGGAGGTGATAAACTAGAACACCTGCCTGTCTCATAAAGCAGTAAAGCAAACCTGAAAAGTTTTGGAGGAAAGTAGATACTGCCTAACGTCCCAGTTGTCTGTGGGTTGAGAGGCAGGTCCAGCTGTCCCGGAAGCCCTGGGGAGCATGTTAAATATAGCATCGGGGATCACTCACACACTGTGACCCTCCCGCAGTGAAAGCCTTTCTTTCGCCAGTGTCCTAAAGGTATTATAATTCCCTGTTCAAACCTGAACGAGGGATGAAAATTTGACAACAAACTTTACAGTTCTAACCAACCTCTGGTGACTCATTTCATTCTTTCCTTTCTTAAAATCCTACTCATTTTGTTACTTTCAGCTATTTTGTTAAACCAAGTAGATTTTCTCACTTTCGTAAGTAAAATATAATACTTTTTTTTTTAATATATTTTATTGATTTTTTACAGAGAGAAAGGGAGAGAGACAGAGAGCTAGAAAGGTCAAGGAGAGAGAAACATTGACCAGCTGCCTCTTGCACACCCTCTACTGGGGATGTGCCTGCAACCAATGTACATGCCCCTGACCGGAATCGAACCTGGGACCTTTCAGTCCGCAGACCGACGCTCTACCACTGAGCCAAACCGGTTTCGGCAAAATATAATACTTTTGAATTACATTTTACTTGCAAGATCTTTGACTACCTCATAAAATATAGATATTTTCTGGTACAAATGTAACCTTTTGCTAACAATTTTCACATTTCCTCTTTTTTTTTCTTTTT